>NC_045597.1:105243538-105860860 GCF_009762305.2 Zalophus californianus
TGGATACACATGTGTATGGTATTTATAACACTGGATTTATGGATTATATGAGATGGATACAAATCTCAGTCCAAATCTCATGTTTTGCAAGAAGTATAACATATGTCTTTTTCTATAATTCAATTTTTCTTTCTATTTCGGCTCCACATTCTGCTGTAGTGGTAGAAACTCAGCATTAACCAGTTCATGCCCACACTGTTCCCTTTTCCTAGGATTATGCCAAAGTTTTGGGACATGTCTAATGCCAAAAGTATGCCTCTGGAAAATCTCCCATTTGCTCCTTCCAGATTCATTCTCAGTTCATCTCCACCCCAGCTCTTTGTCCTGGAGCCTGAATTGAGTGGAACACATCCAGACAGAATCAGCCTTTTCTCTCTATGATTCCTTTTCTTCTGGTTTCTAACATCTGCCTCCCTTCAGGCCTTCAGGCCTATCAGCGCCGACAGTGCTAGCCCCGGATTCCTCACAGCCTGCTGCTGCTAACCCCAAGTTCCTTGGCTCTACACTGCGCTCACACATCTGTAATCATTCCTTTTGTAAATAATCCCTCCCCAAACTATCCCACTGGGAGGGTACCAGCAGTTTATTGCTGTGATACCGTTCCAGGATGTCCATTTTCCATACAGAGATTCTGAGATACCTTTCATTCTGTCTGGTTCCTGGTTGTCAGATTACAAGGTTTCCACAGCAACTTTCCACATGTTTGTTGTCCACTCTGACCTGCAGGTCTTGTAACTCTCCCTACTGCTATTTCTGGGCTACACTGGGGACCAGAAATGCCTGTGGGGTTGTCAAGGCCCTGTCAGCCCAGACTTTGTGTGCACTCACTCCATCTCTGCTTTTGGGGTTGCAAAATGCAGGGAGATCCCTCTCTCTCTACTCTGTCTACCTTATGCAACCCATTAGCATGGGGTATGTTTGACAGGTGGGAGATGGGGAGAGAAAGGGTGCATGACATACCAAGAAAGGAAAAATATATACCACAACATAGAAAAGTGTATTAATATTTAAACATCATGACCCTGTAATAAATCTATAAAACTGAACATTTAACCATCCAGCTTGTGGGTTCTAAAAATAAGGATTTAAACATTCCTATTGCTAAATGTCAGGCTCTTCATTTATATAGCAAATTAAAGTTTGAAAAGCACTTCACATATAAAAGTCATTGGATCTTCAAGACAAACCCTAAAAGGATTATAAAACATGTTCCATGTTATAGACTGAACTGTGTCCCCCACAAAATTCATATGTTGAAGTCCCAACTTCCAGTATCTCACAAAGTAACCATATTTGGAGAAAAGGTCTTTAAAATGATGATTCAGTTAATATAAGGTCTTTAGAGTGGTTTATAATCTCATATGACTTATGTCCTTTTAAGAAGAGGAAATTTGGACACAGACATGCACACACGCAGAGGAAAAGCCATACAGAGTCAGAGGGAAAAGATGGCCCTAGGAAACTCACATGCCCCATTTTATAGATCAGGAAACTGAAGTTTAGAGAATTTTAAAAGCCTACCAGAAACCCACAGATTGTTTTACAGTAAATTATTTACATTAAGTTTTTACACTTGTAATCTTAATAATACTTAAATCCAGGCTGCCTCACACCCTCTATTACCTCTCTCAAATGTTTGCAATGTGCTCTGCAACTGTATGATATTACTGTCGTATGAGAATATTCATGAGAATATGTGTATAAACCTCTTCAAAGTCAAGCAATGCATCTGTGGGCTTAGGCCACCAAGTAGGGGCTGCCTCCAGGCTGTTTCCAGACTCTTGCTCCCCTCCTGTCTCCACTCCATCTGCTGCCTTTCCAATCCTTTCCTGAATTGCAGGTCCACTCAAAGGCTGAGCAAAGAGGGAAAGAGGTGAGGGAAGAAGCCTACCTAGCGCAGCAAGTGAACTGCATTGAAACGCTGTGAGGTACAAGAAGGAGAGGACACTACTGCAGGTATTCAATCCCCAGTGTGGCCAGGCTGAAAAGCAGAAAACCGAGAAAGCAACAGGAATTTCTAATTTCGTTCTGAATCTGAGCACAAAAGATTGAAACTGCATAGTGCAGGAGGGTGAAAGGATAAGAGGAAAATGAGAAAGCTTGGGTTATGGGCTCGGATTTATGGACTCCTTAACAAGAAGTTTGAGCAAATTAGTTCTACTCTTGGGCTTCCATATCCTTACCACCGAAATGACTATGTTACAGTCAAGGTTTCTTCTAGCTCTAACATTTGGTGAGATTTTTAATTGACACTGTGATTTTGTGCTTTTTCAAGGAAGTATAAATTACATCATATAGTCCCATTGCCATTTGTCAGGTTTTAATGCTCATGCTTTATTTATGAAAATAAAGAATATTCTTAGTGTAGTAGTGTTATTTGGAAATCAATTATTCCAATTTAAATAAAGTAGAAAAAACTTTGATTTATTGGCTTATTTAACTGTAATCATAGCAAATATTCCTTTCATTTATTCATTCAATTAACCAAAATTGAAGGAACATCTACTATGGACTAAGTACTTACTATGCCTACCCTTTGGAGCTCATAGTCTCTCTAGTGAGAAACAGAAACAGTATGGTGTGGAAAATGCTGTGGGCTGTTTCGAATACAGGTAAGCTCAGAGCGGCATGGCTCCCTTTAAAAGGGAATAAAGGACACCTACCCCAAGTCTTGCAAGGACCAGGGATCAAATTCTATTAAGACAAAAGTAGTAATTTGTACAATATCCCAGAGACGGCTGGGCATACTTAAGGAATTATAAGAAAATGGGAGCTCAGCCTATCAAAAAGCTGGGTATTTTGAAGACTAAATCATAGAAGACTCTCATACACTGCTTATCAATGAGCCAAACACAGAAAGCTAAATTTCTTTGCTATTCACTACCGTTTTAAAGATTTCCAAGAGATGTGAATCCTATATGTCAATCCCTTATATTTATTATATCCATACTTGCCTTGGGAAGCAAACATGCCTGAAATCTTAGGTATGGAAAAGACCTTATTAATCAGCTGGTTCAACCCACTCATTCAGAGATAAACTGAATGCTCCCAGGTCTCATAGTATCAGAGACAAATCTAGATCCCAAGTATCTGGATTCCCATTTCAATGTTTTTGTTTGTTTGTTTGGTTGGTTTTTGTTTTTTTCCTACTGAATCTCTCTGTACTTCCCATCAGCCTTTACACATAAACTTAAGAATGAAATCAATGGTCTCTGTTATTCAATTGATCAAGCAATCAATCACTTAGGAGGCATGACAGACCTATAAATGTCTTAGAATCAACCATGATTATATGCCAGTTGTGTTGCCATATATATTTATTTGTTTAGTCCATAAACCGAATTACACCTTCTGTTGGAATTGTCTTGGCTGCCAATATCCATGAATGGAGACAGTGAAAGGACATTGCAATAATTTCCCCAGAGTCAAGCAAAGAAGTGGATATTGATTTATGGTTCATTTGGCAAACATTTCATGAGCACGTACTACATGCCAGGCACCGTCCTAAACAGCATCAGTGAGAAAGAGAATAATTGTAATAAGACAGCATCCAGGCCACATGGCGCTTATCTACTGAGAAAAATAGACAACAAAGAAACTAATCTACATAACCATAATGTCAAACAACAATAAGTATAAGGCAAAGTTTCAAAACACAGCAAGTGAAAAAAGTTTTCTTTAAATTCTGAAGGAACAGAAAGTGCAATAAGAAGAAACTGTAATGACTCACTTCCAGAAAAGAAAGATACTTGGATATATTGAAGCCTTTCACATTCACCTTCCTCTGCCGTGGAGTAATTCTTAGAAACGTAGTGGGAAGAAGTAGGAGGCATTCTCAAATTTTTTTCTGGAGTGTCAAGAACCACCCTCCTAGCTCTTATCAGACTGGTTTTTAGAGAGACATCAAACCTCAGCACTTTCTTCTCCAAACATGAGGTATTCCATGTTTTTATATTAATAAGCAATGGCTCTTTTAACATTTCCAGAAGAGTTCACAGTCCCCTTTGAATATCTGATTTAATCTTTTTTTTTTAAGATTTTATTTTTTTATTTGACAGAGAAAGGACAGTAAGAGAGGGAACACAAGCAGGGGGAGTGGGAGAGGGAGAAGCAGGCTTCCCGCGGAGCAGGGAGCCTGATGAGGGGCTCAATCCCAGGACCCTGGGATCATGACCTGAGGCGAAGGCAGATGCTTAACAACTGAGCCACCCAGGCGTCCCATGAATATCTGATTTAAAATAGAGAACTTCCCTTCCCCAAAATACCCACTAGTACCTACATAGAAAATGTTGCATTAAATTTCAGGGGAACCATTGAAGACCAACGATCCTCCCAGCGACCACTCCAAAAAAGTTTTTTTTTTTTTTCCTGCATTATGGGGAGTGGATTCTAACTGGCTTAGGCCCAGTGGACTGTGATCCCAGAGCTCCAGTTTAAAAATTGCACATGTTCAGAGACCTCTTGGCCAAAGGGCTTTAGGTTGCCAGGCTGCACTGCTCAGGGAGCAAAATTCACATGTGGTACCAGCAGTACTATTGACTGCTGGTTATTAAAGACCAAATAGTATTGCAATCCTCTTAATTTAAAAAAAGAATTTTAAATATACATGTGAAATTAGTTGCTACTGAAAGGCATAGAATAAATATAACAACAAAATCCTCAAAACAGTGCTTCTCAATTCATATTCACACACATATTAGAATCACTTGGGGCGTTTTTAAAAAGACTGATGCTCAGGACCAAATCAGACCAATGAAATCAAATCTCTGAGTGGGGCCCAGGACCTGGTGGTGATTAAAATCTCCCCAGATAATTCCAATTGCAAAACCTGGTTGCAACCCACTGTTTTGGAAGGGCTGACTAACTCTCATGCATTGTTAACCTGGCTATACTGAATTAAAAGAAATGATTAAAAAAAAAAAAAAAGAAAGAAAGAAATGCTTAAAACTAAATCCAATTGATAAGAGTTGTTTATGTAGTTGATCAGAACTTAAAGCCCAATAATTTTAATGGTTCTGAATAGTCCTAACATTTCACAGAATATATGAGGAACAGAAAACCTATCAGTAAATAGGTAGTTGGTTTCCTTTTATGGATCAAAACAAACACAAATACCTGTGAGCAAACATTCTTTCTACTCCTTCCTGGAATTCCAGTAACTAGCTTAGTTAGATACATATGAAGGCTTAATTAACATTTGCTGATTTAACCACACTATTTTGGTCCTTTCCTTCTCCTTCAAACACTCTGGGAAAGAGAACATCAGGATCATTCAGTAAGTTATCTAATGGGGCACTTAACTGCACCCTTGAGAAGCAATATTACTGAATTCATTCTTTCATTAAAATATTGACTATCATGTGCCAATTACCATAATTTGTGTGAGGGATGTTAATGATAATAATTTAATCCTTTCAAAATCATTTCCAACATCTTCTTTTAAACAATTATTGGATCTTAGTTCAAAGAAGATTAAAAGACCCTCAAGACCGCAGAGTTAGTGTGTGGCAGAGGGTAAACTGGAACTCCAATCTTCTAATTCGCAATGTGATGCTATTTTGCAGGGAGCAAAGAATGTCACTTTTATTATACATGTAAATTTAAAGTAATAAGACTAATTCTGAAAGTAGATGATGATGTGGAAAGAAGTCACATGTGTAACATAGAGGAACTTCCAAGTTCTATGAGTTTTGTGTAAGTAACTTTGGAATTAGAAATAGGTTCCCTGGCATGCCCCGGTGGCTCAGTCCATTAAGTGTCTGCCTTTAGCTCAGGTCATGATCCCAGGGTCCTGGGATTGAGTCCTGCATCAGGCTGCTTGCTCAGTGGGGAGCCTGCTTCTCCCTCTGTCTGCTGCTGGCCCTGCTTGTGCTCTCTCTCTCTCTCTGACAAATAAATAAATAAAAATCTTTAAGAAAGAAAAGAAAGAAATAGATTCCCTTTCATGATTGGGTTGAAATGATTTTTGTACTTAGAGCAAATAATATCAAGTTCTTTGTAAGGTAAAGAAAATTGTCTCTGAGACTCTAGGAGAATAATGGAGGTAAGTAAAGCAAAGAATAATTTGAGACCAGCACATAAGGCTTAAGGAAAATGGAAAGAATATGTTGTTTTCAAAATTAATCTCTAATTTCACACAAAAATATTCAATCATTCAGAGATTTCAGTTATTCGTATAGACTACTGTGAGAATTCTTAAAATTTAGGGGGGGAGAACCCCTAATCAACAGATACTGATCCCCTTGCTAACCTCATCTCCCACCATTCTTCCTCTCATTCTCTAGTCAGCAGCTATAACCTCCCAATGTTCCTCAGGAAGGCCAAGGTCGAACCCCTCAGAATTTCTACAAGGGATGTCTTTCCAACTCTTGAAATAGGGCATAACTTTGTCTTTTAATCTCTGCTTATTTGTCCTTCCCAAAGAGGTCTTTTTCTGACAACCCTATCTTCTGCCCCAGCTTATGCTATACCCCTACACTGCCCTTTGATTTTCTTCTGAGCACTTATTTTACTTCCTTGTTTACATGGAAGTCTCCTTTACCAGTGTGCATGTGCTAGGAAGGCAGAATCCTGGCTTTCTTTTTCATTGCTGTATTCCTGTCACTAGAGCAATTGCCTGCTTCACTGCATTCAATAATATTTTAATATTTGTAGTTGTTAGTAAGGAAGAAAAAAACAAACAGGTAGATCCAATGGTCCACATATAATACTAAAATTCAGACAAATAGAAAGATACCATGTCTGTGATGAGCACTGGGTGTTATATGCAACTGATAAATTATTGAACACTACATCTGAAACTAATGATGTACTATGTGTTGGCTAACTGAATTTAAAGTAAAAAAAAGTTAGATTGTATGGGCATTTTAACACCCATAAATTATAGGGTTATTTTGTGAACTGGAGTGTTAAGATGTTTAAGATCCTGTCTTATGCACTGGAGAGTTTATTAACATAGTTATTATATATACAAAACAATAAATTTTCTAACTTAAAAATAAATAAGTAAATAAATAAATCATGTCTTTCCCAGCTGATTGGTATAAAATAAAGATGAATAAAATCCAGTGCTGTCAAGGAGGTTATAAACGTACCCTATAACACCTCGTGGAACTCTAAATTGGTGCAACCTTTGGAGAGAAAGACTTGGCAGTGTCTAACAAATTTTTATTTTATTTATTTATTTATTTTAAGATTTTATTTATTAATCTGGCAGAGAGAGAGAGCACAAGCAGGCAGAGCAGCAAGCAGAGGGAGAGGGAAAAGCAGGCTCCCTGCGGAGCAGGGAGCCGGATATGGGGTTCGATCCCAGGACCCTGGGATAATGACCTGAGTCGAAGGCACTTAACTGAGCCACCCAGGTGCCCCCAACAAATTTTTAATGTGCACATTTTTCACCTATGTATTTCTCTTCCCATCTATAGTCTTATTACTATAGTCAACATAAACCAATAATAAGTTGTACATGGATGTTTACAGAAGATTATATGTAAAGGAAAAACTTTGCCAAGTTTTCAAATGTACATCAATGGTTAAATAAGTTGTAATACATAGAAATAAATACTAAGTAGTTGTTAAAAAAGGATGAGGAAAATCTAAGTGGACTGGCATAGGATAATATCTGTGATACACTGTTAGCTATTTTAAATGAGGTATAGAACTATATGTCTATCGATTCATAGAAATAGATTTGTAAGGATACTCATCAAATTGTCACTTTTACTTCTAAGTAAGTAGCAGGACTGTGGCAAGGGGATGGCAATGAGGGGGAAATTTTCACATTTTATTGTACTGTCAATAAATATTTCATTGTTTTAAAAAATTTATTATAATTTGTTTTTAATAAAAACATGCTGGCTTTCCAAAAATATCCCTATCTTGGGTTTCTTGAGAAACCTAGCCTCACCTGTTGTCAGATGATCTTGTCAGAAAATAATTGCCAAATTAGAAGCTTCATGAGGACAGAGAACATATGTGTTTGGGGCTCTATATGCCTGTTTGAAAATCTGACACATAGAATGTACTCAGTATAATACATCGAATGAATGACAAAAATGTCAGGGAATAATTTAGCTGCTGTAATTTATAAATTAGTCAACAGTATAGACTTTTTAAACTGGAATATTCCTCAAATTTGAAGTTATCAAAAAATTTAAAATTTTTTTAAAAGTTAGAATTCTTCATGTTTTTTAAAATTCTCTAAATTTAAAGCATACTGGTTAAAGTATCATGAACAGGCGTTGCCTTCAAGCATTTTGGTAGAATTCTAAGAACTGAGACAAGGGTGTTTTGTTTTGTTTTGTTTATTTTTTACTGTATTGTCAGCCAATCAAGTTGTGTTGCTTTTCATTTTGTTATTGTGGTAAAATATACATAACATAAAACTGACCAACTTAACCATTTTTAAGTGTACAGTTCAGTGGTATTAAGTATATCTTCATTATTGTGCCATCATCACTACCCTGTATCTCCGAATGCTTTTCATTTTGCAAAACTAAAACTCTGCACCCATTAAATAATAACTCTCCATTCCCACCTCCATTCTACTTTGTATTTATAGCTCTACTCTAGATACCTTATACAAGCAAATCACACAGTATTGGTCCTTTTGTGACTAGCTTATTTCACTGAGCAGAATGTCTTCAAGTTTCATCCATGTTGTTTTTATGTTAGAATTCCTTTCCCTTTTAAGGCTGTATAATATTCCATCATATGAATGCATCACATTTTGTTTATCTATTCATCTGTCAATAGACATTTGGGTCTTCTACCTTCTGGCTATTACAAATAATGCTGCTATAGACATGGGCATACAAATATCTCTTCGAATCCCTGCTTTCAATTATTTTGGATATATATTCAGAAGTGGAATCACTGGATCATATGGCAATTCTATTTTTTAATTTTTTGAGAAACTGCCATACCATTCACCAGAGCAGCTGCACCATTTTACACTCCCACCGACAGTGCACAAGAATTCGAATTTCTCCACGTCCTCCCTATCACTGGTTATTTCCTGGGTTTTTGATAGTAACCATCTTAATGGGTGTGAGGTGTTAATTTCTGCTTGCTTTCTGAAATAGCAAAAACTGGGAAAACCTAAACCTCAATGACCAACACAAAGAGATTATGCTATTTTTATTCTAAGACATTTATTTTTTTAATTTTAGCAACTCTGAAATCGGGATTCATATTACAACTGATGTCATCTTGTAGTTATATTTAATAGCACTATTTAACATCTCAATGACATTTAAAACAATGTTTTTTTAAAATTAATACTGTTTTAGATTCAGTGAAATATGGAACATCCAAAATTTTAAACCACAAAGGATTAGATAAAGTATCTGAATTATATAGTAATAAAGATTAGTTGTAACAATCAACTTAAATGTACCCAAGAGAAAAAGTAACCAGGTAACAAGAAAAGGAATAATTATCATGAATTTTAAACAAATATTTAAAGTAGTAAGGATACAGGTTAATTCCAGATCCTACTAGATCCTAAGCTGTGTAACTTTTGGCATGTTACTTCTCTGTGGTGCAACTTCTATACCTACAAAATGGAAATAACAATATTTCTATGATATTATACCTACAGGCTTATATCCTATTTGTTAGAACTTAGCAAATGGCAACAGGGATAGAGGATAATTTTTTTTTTTTTTTTTTTGAGAGGATGATTTCTATTTTCCCCCCTAAGGCAAAAATCAGAGCTTCTATCATTAAAGAAAGAAAGGAAAAACTAATAGGAAATAATTTTCAGTCTTTATCAAAGGTGCTTAAGTTATTCCAGTAAATACCCAGTAATAGTTCACTATTTTTCTGAACACCCTATTTTTAGATATTTTTCATGCATTAAATCTTTATATTAAAGATATTTCTGAGGTACAGGGCACCTGAGTGGTTCAGTCGGTTAAATGTCCAACTCTTGATTTCGCTTCAGGTCATGATCTCAGGGTCCTGAGATGGAGCCCTGCATCAGACTTCATGCTCAGCACAACATCTGCTTGAGATTCTCTCTCTCCCTCTCCCTCTGCCCCTCCCCAAATCCCACACAATCTCTAAATAAATAATTTTTTTAAAAAGATATTTATGAGGTACAATAATGACTGAGAGCAATATAGAAATATATAAGTAAAAACAAGCAAAATTTTTTTTTCTGAAAAAGATTTAAATTGCTAAAGATACATTTGCAAAGCCTCTCTCCAATGCTTAAAAATATGATTATATAAAATGGGATATATAATCAAATTCCATTTTAACTCAATTTTCCTTCGTTATGAACCAAAACAATTTGGTATGTTGTGACCAGTATGACATGTTAATGTGTAATCCTGCATGACACTATATGTTCAGACAGTGATTATGATTTACCGCATTACTGTTTTGCAGATTTTATAAATGAGGTATGTATGTTTAGGCCGATGGTATCTGTCCTAGATAATATTAGATTTTGGAAAATTCTACCAAAGCATGTGCCAGGAACTACAAGGGACTGGAAGGTAGGAAGGAAATAGCCTTTAATGTGTCTGCCCTGGGTGGGCTGTGGTGAGAAACCAGATAGATTGAACCCGTCTCACGGAAGATAGCAGCATGGAAGAAAGTCCTCAGCATGACATGGTCACCAGTCTGCAACTAATTCAGTGCACTCAAGTCTATGTTGAGCCACTTCTATCCTTAGTGCCCTTTCCTCTTTTTAAAGATTACATAGAAGCAGGATAAAACAGGAACTAACTAACCCCAATTAACATTTTAAAATTCTGAAAGATCTTCTATACCTTTAAGATTAGAGTGCTTAAGAAAAATTATAAAAAGTGAAGTAACACACTAATTCAATATGGTATGAATTTAAAGTACCAAAGTTTAAAGTGGAATATACCAAACTTCAGAAGACATAAGAAAATGCTAATGCCAAAATCAAAATGAATAACCGAGTTGCCCTGAAGTGTAATTTCAAAGACTAGCTATAGGAGAAGCACTTCTAGAATAATGGAGTAAGGACCTCCAAAAATTAGCTCCTACATATAATGACAATAATTGTCAAAATCAACTTTTTCAGAACTCTGAATATTAAGCAAAGGCTTTCAATGATTCAAGAAAAACAGTTGAATCCTGTTAAGAACATCAACCTTTGTGGGTAACTTAGCTTTGGTCTTATTCCTATTCCTTTCTCACCACCTTTGTGGCAGCCTTGACAACTGGCAGCCTCAAAATAATGGTAACTGTGAAAACAAAATGCCATGATTTAAAAGGGGGCAAAAGATATGAACAGACACCTCATTAAAGAAGACATGCAGATGGAAAATAAACATTTAAAGACATGATCAATGTTATATGTCATTAAGAATTGCAAATTAAAACAATGAGATACCAACCCCCAGCTACTAGAATGGCAAAAATCCAAAATCCTGATAAAACCAAAAGCTGGTAGAGCAACAGGAACTCTCTCATTCATTGTTGGTGTGAATGCAAAATGATACAGTGGCTTTGAAAGACAATTTGGCAGTTTCTTAAAAAATTAAACATACTCTGACCATATAATTCAGCAATCATTCTCCTTGGTATTGACCCAAAGGAGCAGAAAACACATCCACACAAAAACCTGTGCATGAATGTTTATAGCAGCTTTATTCTTAATTGCTAAAACTTGGAAGCAACCAAAATGTCATTTAATAAGTGAATGAATAAACCGTGGTACATCCAGACAATGGAATATTTTTCAACACTAAAATGCAACATGAAATCAAACCATGAAAACACATGGAGGAAACTTAAATGCATATTAATGAAAGAAGCCACCCTGAAAAGAATGCATAGTATATGATTCCAAAAAGATGACATTCTGTAAAAGACAAAACTATGAAGAAAGGAAAAAGATCTGGTTGCTAGGAGTCAGGGGGAAGGAGGGATGACTAGGTGGAGCATAGAGGATTTTTAGGACCATGAAACAAGTCTGTATGATACTTAATGGTAGATGCATGTCATTATACATAAAATATATACAACAAGAGTGAACCCTAATGTAAACTGTGGACTTTGGGTAATAATGATGTGTCAATGTATGTTCATGGTTTATAGCAAAAGTACCTGTCTGGTGCAGGATGCTGATAGTGGTGGAGGCTGTGTAGAGCAGGGGATACATGAAAACTCTCTGTACTTTCTGTTCATCTTTTCTGTGAACCTAAAAGTGCTCTAAAAAAAAAAAATCTATTTTTTTAAAAGAAATTAAGTACTGATTCTTGCTACAACATGTATGAACCTTGAAAACATTATGCTAAGTGAAAAAGTCAGTCACAAAAGACCATATATTGTATAATTCCATTTACTTGAAATGTCCCCAAATGGCAAATCCATTGAGACATAAGGCAGATTAGTGGTTGCCATGGCCTGAAAGTTAAGGGTAATGGATGGTTAGTGCTAATGGCTATAGATCTGGGGGGATGGAAGGGTGATGAAAATGTTCTAAAATTAAATAGTGTTGATGATTGCCCAACTCTGTGAATATACTAAACAGCAATGACTTGTAAGGATTAATGGGTGAATTTTATAGGATGTGAATTATATATCTCAGTAAAGTTATTTAAAAAGACCAGCTCTAAAAATACTTTGAACAAAATAGTTTTTTCATAGTAAGCATATATCCTTAACTGTAAGTCGATGAGTAATCATGACACTTAGGTAACTTTGAATCCACTGGCTCCACAATTTACTTTCTTTGTGCCTACAGACAATCACTTAAGCTTATTAAGTGTTTCCTCATCAGTAAATGGAGATAATCCTCAAAGCATAGCTGAAACAACTTATTATAATATCACAGAAAAAGCACCTGGCATGAGTTTTCTCACTGTTGGAGGATAAAATTACAAATGAATAAAAGGGGAAGGCTGAAACAAATCCTGCGGTACTACACTGGAGTGGGAGATATCAATATGAACTCATGTTTATTTTTATATGTTTGAAGATAGATACAGGAGTAATTATAGATATCTGTGTATACATGATTTAATATACATACAGATATTTCCTAGCTCTGTGAGCAGAGAAGACCTAGAAGCAGTAATACTCCTGTAGCCATCAGCACACCTAAGGTCCAGATCTGAGTTTCTAAATACATTCCCCAATAAAAGGAACTGATGGACATTCTACAAATTCTTGACCAGTACTCTTCAAAAGAGCCAAAATGACAAAGAACAAGGGAAGACCGAGAAATTGTCACTTATTGAAGAAGACCATAGCAACATGATGACTAAATGTAATGTGTGGTATCCTGGTTCAGATCCTAGAATGGAAAAGGTCATTATTGGGAACACTGGTGCAACCAGGATAAAGTCTACAGTTTAGATAACAGTATACAATGTTAATTCGTAGTTTCAGTAAATGTGCCACAGTTATATAAGATGTTAGCTTTAGGGGAAGCTGGCTGAACTGTATTCAGGAGTTCTGTGTACTATCTGCACAACTCTTCTGTAAATCTATAATTATTTTAAATTAAAAAAGTTATAAAACAAAATAAGGACCTTTCCTGCTTAACATGTTCAATAAATTATCCTCAATATTATATCCTCAAGTTAGCTATCACCAGAGTCTTCTAAAGGTGACACCTCCTGAATTGATTAACAACTTCCTACCCAGCCTCAAATATCCCTTTGGTTATAATGGGAAGGCTCTAAGGAATCACATTAATAAATGTGACGCTTCCTACCACATGCCTCCTATGCTCTCCCCTGTCATAATGGATTGGACTAGGAATGGACACTTGACCCAAACAAAGCCAATGAGCCCCTTCCCTAGGGATATGGGATTCCAGGTACATCTGTCTGATTTCTTGAGTGGAGGAAATCTACTTACAAGCACTTGGAAGTTATTTTCTAATATCTGGTCTGGGAAGCAGGAAAGCCACTTGTTACAGACTGAATGTTCATATTCCCCCAATACTCATATGTTGAAATTCTAACCCTGAATGTGATAATACCAAATGGTGGGCCTTTGGAAGGTGATAAGGTCATGATGGTGGAGGCCTCCTGAATGGGATTAGTGATCTTATAAAAGGACCCCAGGGCACCTGGGTGGCTCAGTTGGTTAAGCGACTGCCTTCGGCTCAGGTCATGATCCTGGAGTCCCGGGATCGAGTCCCACATCAGGCTCCCTGCTCAGTGGGGAGTCTGCTTCTCCCTCTGACCCTCTTCCCTCTCATGCTCTCTGTCTCTCATTCTCTCTCTCTCAAATAAATAAATAAATAAATCTTTAAAAAAAAAAAAAGGACCCCAGATAACTCTCTTGCTCTCTATCTGCCATGTGAGGATAAAATGAGAAGTCAGCAGTCTGCAAACCGAGAGAGTTCTCACCAGAACCTGACCATGCAGTCACACTGATCTTGCAACTCTAGCCTCCAGAATTGTGAAAAATAAATTTCTGTTGTTTATAAGCTACCCAATCTATATTTGTTGTAACAGCCCAAATGAGCAGACAAAGGCACCATTCTACAGCAAGAGAGCAGAATGAACAAGATATGCTTGAGAAGCAAAACTGATAATTAGGAACTGAGAGGTTTGCCTGGGTCACTGTGCAGTGGCACACTTAAGTCCCCACTGGTTCCCAAAGCCTATCTGCTCCTCTTCCCCCTTAGATTCCATGAAATACCCAGTCACCCTATTTCTCTTTGTGCTTAAACTGGCTAGATTTGGCTTCTGTTACTATAACTTGCAAAGTGCTAGTTAATACAACTACTGTGTAGGAAATGGCATGCATTTAGACTTACGTTTTCTGCTTTTGCTTTTTAATACTCAAGGTCAGTAGCTTCTTAGTCATAGTTCATATAAACTATCTGATTAAATTACCCGTATCCTTACACACATACCACATCTTTTCAATTCTGGCCATTTATTTACTCTGCGCTTGCTCACTGAAATAGCTTTAATCTATTTCATCATGTCCAAATTCCACCCATACTGCCAGGTTTGGTTTAAATGCCCTCTCTTCCATATAACCTTCCCTGCTACCCACCTAAAAAATGATAAAATATGTATATATCTGCCATGTTTCCTTATCTACACCTTTTTTTATTCCTTTCTATCTTTGTGTAGTCATTTATTTTTTCTCATCATCTTCCCTCTTAGATATGAAGCCACTTGAGATCAGCTTCCTGTTCTTGTGTAAGTACCATTTTAGGGAGTATTTATACAATAATATAAATACATAAGTTAATTGAAGCTACTTAAGAAAGATAGAAATGCAAGATATTATTGACACCTGGCTGTGTTATTTTACTGTACTTAGTAAGAAAATTATTTCTAAGAGGTAAGGCTATCTTGGGATGCCTGTGTGGCTCAGTCAGTTAAGCGTCTGCCTTCGGCTCAGATCATGATCCCAGGGTCCTGGGACCAAGTCCCGCGTCGGGCTCCTTGCTCAGCTGGGAGCCGGCTTCTCCCTCTGCCTGCCTCTTTCCCTGCTTGTGCTCTCTCTCTCTCTCTCTGACAAATAAATAAAATCTTTTTAAAAAATTTTTCAAAAAAAAAAGAAGTAAAGCTATCTTATACATACTTCTAAAAGAAATGACTGGAGAGTATCTTCATCACTTAGGATCAGGCAAAGATGTCTTAAACAGATAACAAAAGAGCACTAGTAAAGGAAAAGTGGATACATCACTACTATATTAAAATTAAGGATTTCTGTCCATCAAGAAATACCATTAAGAAAGGGAAAAGGTAAGCCATAGAGCAGGAGAAAAAAATGTAGCATACATAAAAGACTCAATCCCAGACATTAAAAAGAAAAAACTTTTGCAACTCATTTTTTTTTATAAATAAGGACAAATATCCCAACAGAAGATTGGGCAGAAGACTAGACCAGGTACTTCAGAGAAAGGAATCTCCAGGGCCAATAAATGTATGATAATGTGTACAACATCATTAATCATCAAAAAATGATGTATATTAAAACCACAATGAGCTACCACTACATACCCACCAGAATGGCTAAAATTAAAAAGATGGAGAAAAACAAGTGTTGACAAAGTATTTGAGGATGTAAACAAGAATGCACTGCTACTAGGAGTATAAACTGATACAATCACTTTAGAAAACAGTTTGGTAGTACCAATTAAAGTTGTACACAGGCATGTTCTTTGACCTAGAAGCAATTCATGGCTATGCATCCATTTGTGTGTTCATCAAAGGACATATACAAAAATATTCACAATCCCATTACTCATGATAGATTTTTCTGGAGACAAATGTGCATTAACAGAAAATGGATGAAGTTATTGTGGCACATTCATATGGAAGTATATTATACAGTAATGAACAAATTATTGCTAAATCCAAAAATATGGGTGAAGTGCATAAACATAATGTTGAGGGAATTTGGGTTCTTTTGTTTTGTTTTGTGTTTAGAGCAGGCATAACAGGTTTTCCTATTGTGGGATTCAACTTATATAAAGTCCAATATCAGGCCAAATTAATCAATGGTGTTAGAAATCAGAAGACGGTTATCTTTCTCAGGGGATAGTGACTGGGAAAGGAAAGAGGGAAGCTTCTGGGGTGCTGGACTATTCTATCATTTTTTTAATCTGGAAGCTAACTATACATGTATGTTCACTTCGCAAAAATCCATCAAGCTGAAAACTTATAATTTGTGTGCACATTTCTGTAAGACTGCTATATTCTATAAAAGATTTTTAAAATAAAAGCTTTTCATACATTATTTGTAGCAATAATCTCCATTGTCTTAGGCATCATGCCAAAAGGTTGTGTATGTATAAATTACATACCCTTTTAGAAGCACACAAAAACGACTAAAATCAATATTTTTATATTACACCTTTGAGAAATAAGAGGTAAAATTATACAGTGATTTATTCAGAGGTACAAGTAGGCACAATAATAAATGTTTATTGATCTTAAAATTATGGAGGCTTGAAAATTTAAATCAGAGTTTCAGTATGCAAAAGCAATTCATTTGTTCAATGACTTTGGTAAGCTGGGAATTTAAGCACAAGCATATGTCATCATCCCGCAATGTGAAAGTGTTCCTCCCCACTCCCCTTTTCTTTTGGTGTATGCTCTGGGAATATCCTTAACATTATATATCTACCTAGAAATGGAGGTGATGCTTAAAATCCAGCTAAGTGGGTTATGGCTCCATCAAAACTATCAGAGAGAGAACCAGAATTAAGTATTAAGAATCTTTCTAGGCTAAGGGAGAAAATCTGCATTGTCTGTATTCTGGGGTAATCTGATTCAGAGGAGAACATGTTTTGGTTTTGGGAGTTTTGTTATTGTTGTTGTTGTTTACATAGAATGAACTCAAAAAATCCCTAGGACTCCAAAGCCTAGAACAAAACATTTTGTTAGGTCTTCTGTGTTCCAGCAATTTTACTCAGTAATCAGATTTAAATTTAAAAAGACATTGGTCACAACCTTGAAGGATGTAACAGAAGCCACAACAGGGCAAAGAGCAGCATGCAGTGGGGCACCTCAGAGGAGTGGCTGCTAGGTAGGGAAAAGAAAGGAGACACCTTAGACTTGCTGTTTTAGTTCATTAGGGCTGCTATAACAAAATACAATAGACTGGGTGGCTTATAAACAACATTTATTTCTCATAGTTCTGGAGGCTGGAAAGTCTAAGATCAAGGCAATAGCAGATCCAATGTCTAGTGAAAACCTCCTCCGGGGCTCATAGGCAGCTACCTCATATGGCAGAAGGGGTGGGGGCTCTATAGGATCTCTTTTATAAGAGTATTAATCCCATTTGTGAGGGCTCCACCTTAGTATTTAATCACCTCCCAAGAGCGCCACTCCAAACACCATCAAGTCAGTGATTAGGTTTCCACCTATGAATTTGGGGGAACACAAATAGTCAGTCTATAGCACTAGCCATATTTTTTTTGAAATTTGAAGATCACTAAGTGATAGTTCTGGCCAATTCCTTCTAACATGTTAAAAACCTTCAAAGCCACAACTAAAAGGCCCACAACTCAATGCCTTCAAAATGGGCATTAATGTTGTGAATGACCTTACTATTTCACCCTGTCCTCCCCACAAACAGTCCAGGCTTCCCTCTAGGTCCTGCACTTTAGAGGTCCCCACATAGTCCTAGCATGCGCGCGCACACACACACACACACACACACACACACACACACACACACAGGCAGAGAGGGTATGTGAAGAATACAAATAGAAGTGTTACTACTGGAATGATGGAATTTTATCTGACTGCAGACCAGCCTTTTACTTTTGCAAAGTTCAGGGCAAGATTAACAAAAAAAAAAAAGGAGGCCCATATGCCATATGTTTAAATATTTAAATGTTACAAATCAATCTAAAACTGTTACATAAAATGTTTTGTCTTCCTATTCTTATAACTACAACTTTCATAGCATGTATTTTGGGCTCATGTGCCTGTAGGTGGGCTAGGAAGCTCTATCTCATGTGTCTCATTCTGGGACCCGTGCCAGAGGAACAGCAATGTACAGGGTATGCCCTTCTGGTGATAGAGAAGGACAGACAGCAATACCAACCTAGCAAGATTTCACCATATTTACTAACTTCCCATAGGTTAAAGTAAGTCATATAGCCAAATACACAGTCAAGGAGACAAGAAGCACATTCTATCTAAAACAAAGCCACAAAGCCATGGCAAAGGAATAAATAGATTATTTTACTGGAGCAAAGGAAGATTTGGGATTAGTTATTCAATCTACCTTACAGTTCTTCCTATTCAATCATCCTACTTCGACCTTGGAATCTTGGGAAAAGGAGTAATTTTACAAAAACTGTATAACGAAAAGCCCATCAAAAATTAATGTGTCACCTTTTGCAAAAATGATAAGTATCAAACAAATGTTTCAGTAGATTAAAAAAAAAAAAATCAATACAGTTCAGCTCCCGAATCTGTCATAAAATAATGTTTCCTACTGAAAGTTTTCTACTGTCTGACCAAACACTAAAGGGCTTTCTTTTAAGCAAATCCATGAATAACAGTACAATAGCTTAGAATTTGTATGGTTATAAATTTAAGCTTGGAGGATAAAAAATGATTATAAATATCCCATTTCTAAATCTACATCTTCAGGCGATTGCATACTTTGAATTATTTTTGTTTTCTTTCCCAAAAAGAAAATTTACAAAAAACTAGATGTCATGTCATACTCAGCAAATATTTTTCAGAAAAAAAAAATGTCAATATTAACATTTTAGGTTAATCACCAGGCAGGAATTTTTTATAATGGAATTCCTCCAATGAATAATTGTTTTTCAAAAGATATATATATTTTTCAATTTAATTCATGTTTAATTCTGAGTAGGATTTTTTTTTAATTGGACAAAAGGTAGTATCTGGCATCCTGGGGTTTAGAATCCAATTGGTCAGTTAAAATATAGTTGGAAAACAGGTATAAAACTGATACCAAGTTCCTTTTGAGATGTGGTGAAATAAAATAGATTATATTATTAGTCAAAATATTATCTGCCCCTTTATTGGGGAGGACTACAAAGAACGACCATTTGACACATAAAATGACTCTTAACCTTCAACTTTCAATGGGCAGTCTATCAACTGAGGGTAAGTCAAGAGACCAGAGCGACTGATAATTATTACAAGGAATGAGGGATGCAATATGAGAATTACAGTTTATTTAAATGTAGGTGGACCTAGGAAAGTGAAGGTCTTGGAAATAGGAGTTGCAAGATTAGAGAAATAGTTATTAATGACTTTCATCTGAAGCAGGGACAAGTTGGAACTTGCAGGAAAATACAAGACTGTGTATCTCACTGCCAGAGAGGACCTGGCAAAGGAAGAGCTTGTGGAGAGTTCTATTCAAGCTTCTGTTGGCCTAGAGCCACGCTTTTGTGGGTTGAGTCCACTTTGGTCGGCATGGCCAGCAACTAAGATGAACTGGGGTGGGAGGAGAGAACAGGCAGTCCACCAGGCACCTCTGCCACACATCATGTCTAACCATCATACTTTCATAGAGTAATGACCTCGGCTCTCATCTGCCTTCCAAATCTCGTGAAAGTTCATCTAATTGGCCAACTCTATCCCACAACGATACAGAGAAGAGGATTCTGAGAAATGTAGTTCCCAATGTTAGGAGTTCATGTGCTAAGTCAACAATAGACAATCCAGCACAGTCTGAAGGTCTGCTTAGCTCCCAAGGAGAGTATTTTTCAGATGTTACCAAGAATAATGGAAAAGATAAGAATTCCCAGAAGGTAGAGCTAACAGTCAGAAAATATAACAAACAAAATCTACTCAAAAGAACAGAAACTAGCATGTAAACTTGGAATAGTCTCCATTTCAGAACGGGAAGATCTTGCTCAATAGGATTTCAGAATTTCTATGGTCCAGTAACTGCTCTGTGCCTCCCATTGTTCTCCTTTCCAAACAGAAGAGCTTCCTCTGGGTTTCCCGTCCCTATTCTTCCAACCAGTTAGTGTTCAACTTGTCCCATGTATTTCCTTTAATAGTTTTCAGGTCCGCAAACTGTAGCCTGAAGTCTGAAACCAGCTGTTGCCCATTTTTGTAAGTAAAGTTTTTTTTTTCTTTTTCAAAGATTTTATGGATTTATTTACTTGAGAGAGAGAGAGAGAAACAGCAGGAGAGGGGAGAGGGTCAGAGGGAGAAGCAGGCTCCCCGCCGAGCGAGGCCCCGATGTGGGACTCGATCCCAGGACTCTGGGATCATGACCGGAGCTGAAGGCAGTCACCCAACTGAGCCACCCAGGCGCCCTATATGTAAAGATTTTTAAGTAAAGTTGTGGAACGCAGCCACATCCAGCCCATTTGTTTACATATTATCTATGGCTGTTTTTGCATTACAGAGTTGAATGGTTGTGACAGACTGTATGACTCACAAAGCCTAAAATATTTACTAATCTGGAACTTAAGAGAAATTTTGCCAACTCATGAATAAGATCTATACATTATAATGAGTGGCTATGTCTCTCAAGTCTCTCAATCTTAGTGCCAGTGACAGGATTTCATAGTAGTATATAATAATCTTTCTCATTTCTCTTTACCACTGCATAGTATAGCATAAGTGGGAAATAGGATCTCAGTATAGCTTTAAATTGCATCTTTATTATCAATGATGTCAAGCATCTTTGTAAATAAGGGCTATCTTTATTACTTTTTCTTTTATCTGTCCGTTTAAATCTCTTGCCCATTTTTCTATAGGACCTATAGAATGTTTTTCTTCTCTATAAGCTCTTTATATATTAAGATTATTAACCTTTGTCCATAATATAAATTGCAAATGTTTTTCCCATTTTGTCATTTGTACTTTGCTCATGGCAGGTATTCTTTATTTACTTATTTTTGCCATGCAAAATTTTGTTGTCATTTTTAATATCTTATGCTGTGAAATTATCAGTATTTTCTCTTAATGCTTTTGTATCTTGCATTAGAGTTTGGCAAAGATTCTCCTCTGCCTAAGCTACAGGATTTTCACCCATGTCTTGTTTTAGTACTTCTGCAATTTAATTTAACTCTCTGACACATTTGGAATTTGTTCTAGTGTGCAGGATAGAAACTGGGACCAATTTTCTCTTTTTCTCTATTATCATCCACTTATGCCAATACTAGTTATTTAAATAAGTGTGAGTTCACCTTTTCCCTTCTGACATGGAATTATTTTAGACTACATTTTCATATGCATTTGTGTCTATTTTTTACTTCTACTCATGGTATAATGCTATACTATTTTAATTATAGAGGTTTTGTAGTATGATTTAATGTATCAGAGGATTAGGTTCCTCTTATTGTGCTTTTCCTTTTCTTAAGATTTTCATTTCTATTCTCATTTTTTCCTTTCCGATCAACTTTACGGACAACATTTCTAGCATCAGGAAAGAAAAATAATAATGGCACTTTTATTGAGATTGTACTAAATATATTAACCTAAAAATAACTGACATCTTTATGATGTTAAGCTGTCCTGTCCAAAAACATATCTTTTTTGATTTGTTCAGGTGTACCTTTAAATCTTTCATCAGTGATTTATAGTTCTTCTTACAGAGGCTTTGGCAATTTCTTATTGAGCTTATGCCTAGGTGTATCTGTGTGTGTGTGTGTTTAATCATGAATTGATTCTTCTATTGCATTATAACTTCAAACAGTTTTTGTTTATATATACACATTTAAATATATATGTATGAAGTTTATTCAACTTTTATCTGTCAATCTTAATTAAATTACACCATTGCTTGCATTAGTTTTTACACAGGTCTTTGGGGTTTTTAATCAGATAATCACACCATCTGAAAATAGAGATGCTTTAATGCTCTAAATTATTGCTTAAAATTCAACTTTAATTATTATTAAATTAATCAGATTACCCAGGGATGAAGAAATCTGTTTTTTACTTTTCAAAAAACTGTAAGAATCTTAGTTGAAAGACTGGCTTTATTTTTGTTCCTTTGTTCTTACTAATTCCATAAGTCAAAAATGCTGAGTTGCAATTTACCCAAAAATTTTAGAGTGAAATCTTTAAAAATACTTCAAAAGCTACTAGGTATATTTTTAGAAATATGTGACCTTGAGTTTACAGGTATTATCTATAACTTAATTGGATAAGTTACACAAAGAGAACAGGATCAGCCCTAGGGAAAACTATCCAAAGGTTAGTTTGAATTCTTCTTTTGTAATTGGTAATTCTTTCTTAGGTCTCCGTGTTCCTCAAGGGCCTTGGTTATCTACCTAACCAAATACACTCTAAGAACCCTAAAAAGGAGACCACCTAATTTGGATATCCTCCTTACACCTGTCCTTCCTGGTTCCCATGTGACATAGCAGAAGCTGAACTGGTATTAAAATAAGAACTTTACCCAAGCACTATAAGCATAACCTGACTCATTCCATCTAGCATGTAAATCAAGTTTTGAAAAGGAACCAACCAACCAAACACACACAAACGAAAAAGCTAGTGAGAATAAAGCACTGATTAAATAAACTCAGATTGATCTTTAAAACCTTCAACAAAAATTATATTCCTTCTTTAGAGAGGAATATTTTAAACAGCCATAAGGGGTCCCAGAGTTGCAGGTCTGGAATACCATCTAGCTCCATTCAACTCTTTCCCATCCTTTCCCCATTTAGGCTTGAATTTTCTAAACAGCAGTGAATAACTGACAACAAAAATGCCTGACAGAAGATTTATGATTATATTTATATGTATACATAAATATTTATGTAATATATTTTTATACATTTGTTTATAATACAAAATGTAGATATAATCTATATATTATTTGTGTAATTTAGATATAAATTATAATTTATATGCTATATAACCTATAGCTATATTACATAAGTTATAAATTATATATTATATAAATATATTAAATTCTATAAATATGACAATCTTAAAATATAAGTATTTTATTATATATTGTTTACATTAAAATATAATTCATATATTTTCTTTATATAATTAAAATAATTATATATAGCTTATTATATAAAATTTATTTATATTTATGACATATTTCCTGTTCTGTGAATTATACCTATCTCTAGTACCACTTCAAAATTTGAAAAGGAGAGCCTTTCAGTTCCAGTGGGATCAAGCTAGAATGTATGCAAAAATTAGTACAAAACCATCTCCATAATTATTTTTTTTACTTTTTTTTAAAGATTTTATTTATTTATTTGAGAGGGAGAGAATGAGAGATAGAGAGCACAAGAGGGAAGAGGGTCAGAGGGAGAAGCAGACTCCCTGCTGAGCAGGGAGCCTGATGCGGGACTCGATCCTGGGACTCCAGGATCATGACCTGAGCCGAAGGCAGTCGCTTAACCAACTGAGCCACCCAGGCGCCCCTTCATCTCCATAATTATTGAAACAAAATAGATGTTAATTACCTATCTATTGAATGAACATACTATTAATATGTTTATGTCAATACTATCACATATGTCTATCAAAGATGCTGTATTTTGTTATATATCCAGAAACTTACTGAGATTTTATGACTGGACTCAAACTCTATAATAAACTTCATACATTCATTTTTTTTCTGATATGCACAACTAGTTACAAGTAAAGATTTTCTTCAAAAATCTAGAGAAAAATGTTGTTACAGCCAATGTCAGAGAAATTACTGCCTGTGCTCTCTTCTAGGATTTTTATGGTTTCAGGTCACACGTTTAGGCCTTTAATCTACTTTTGAGTTTATTTTTGTGTACAGTGTGAGAAAGTGGTCCAGTTTTCCTAACACCATTTGTTGAAGAGACTGTCTTTTTCCCATTGCATAATCTTGCCTCCTTTGTCAAAGATTAATTGACCACATAATCATGGGTTTATTTCTTGGCTCTCTATTCTGTTCCATTGATCTATGTGTCTATTTTTCTATTGCTACCATACTGTTTTGATTACTACAGATTTGTAGTATATCTTGAAATATGGGATTGTGATACCTATAGCTTTATTCTTCTTTTTCAAGATTGCTTTGGCTATTTGGGGTCTTTTGTGGTTCCATACGAATGATAAGATTATTTGTTCTACTTCTATGAAAAGTGCTTTGGTATTTTACTAGGGATTGCATTAAATCTGTAGATTGCTTTTGGTAGCATGGACCCTTTAACAAGATTTGTTCATCCAATCCATGAGCATGGACTATCTTTCCATTTTTTGTGTCATCTTCAATTTCTTTCATCAATGTTTTAGTTTTCAGAATACAGGTCTTTCACCTTTTTGGTTAAGTTTATTGTTAGGTATATTATTATTTTTAGTGCAATTGTAAATGGGATTGTTTTCTTAATTTCTCTTTCTGCTGTGTCACTGTTGGTGTATAGAAATGCAATACATTTCTATACATTGATTTTGTATCCTGTGACTTTACTGAATTCATTTATCAGTTCTAGCAGTTTTTTGGTGGAGTCCTTTGGGTTTTCTATATATAGTATCATGTCATCTGCAAATAGGGAAAGTTTTACTTCTTCCATACCAATCTGGATGCTTTTATTCCTTTTTCTTGTCTGATTGCTTTGGCTAGGACTTCCAATATTATGTTGAATAAAAATAGTGAGAGTAGACAACCTTTTCTTATTCCTGATCTTAGGAGAAAAGCTCTCATCTTTTTACCATTGACTATGCTATTAGCTGTGGGATTTTCATATATGGCCTTAATAAAGGTTGAGGTATGTTCCTCAACATATGTTGAGGTATGTTCCCTCTAACCCTACTTTATTGAAGGTTTTTATCATGAATCGATGTTGTATTTTGTCAAGTGTTTTTCTGCATCTATGGAAATGATCGTATGGTTTTAATCCTTTCTCTTGTTAATGTGATGTATCCTATTGATTGATTTGCAAATATTGAACCACCCTTGTATCCTGGGCATTAGTCTCACTTGATCATGGTGAATGATTTTTTTAATATATAGTTGGATTCAGTTTGCTAATATTTTGTTGAGGATTTTTGCATCTTTGTTCATCAGAGATACTGGCCTGTAGTTCTTTTTGTGGTGTCTTTATCTGATATTGGTATTAGGGTAATGCTGGCCTTGTAGAATGAATTTGGAAGCTTTCCTTCCTCTTTTATTTTATTTTCTTTTTTTAGAATAGTTTGAGAAGAATAGGTATTAACTGTTCTTTAAATGTTTGGTAAAATTCACCTATGAACCTGTCTGGTCCTGGACTTTTATCTGTTGGGAGTTTTTTGATTACTGATTCAATTTCATTGCTGATAATTGATCTGTTCAAATTTCCTATTTCTTCCTGATTCAGTTTGGAGACCTTACATGTTTCTAGGAATTTATTCATTTCTTCTAGATTATCCAATTTGTTGCCATATAATTTTTCATAACATTATCTTATAATCCTTTGTATTTCTGCAATGCTGATTGTTATTTCTCATCTTTTATTTATGATTTGGTTTATTTGAGTCCTCTCTCTTTTTTTAAATGAGCCTGGCTAAAGGTTTATCAATTTTGTTGATCTTTTCAAAGAACCAGCTCCTGCTTTCATTGATCTGTTCTATTGTTTTTTTAGTTGCTATCTATTTCTGTTCTAATCTTTATTATTTTCTTCCTTCTACTGACTTTGGGTTTTTTTGTTTACTCTTCTTTTTCTAGCTCCTTTAGGTTTGTAAGGTTCGGTTGTTTATTTGAGATTTTTGTTTCTTGAGTTAGGTCTGAATTGCTATAAAATTCCCTCTTAGAACAGCTTTTGCTGCATCCCCAAAATTTTGGACCATTTTGTTTTCATTTTCATTTGTTTCCATGTATTTTTTTTTATTTCCCCTTTGACTTTTTGTCTGACCCATTCATTATTTAATAGCATGTTATTTAACCTCTATGTATGCATTCTTTCCAGATTTTTTCTTGTGGTTGATTTCTAGTTCCATAGTGTTGTGTTTGGAAAAGATGCATCATGTAACTTCAATCTTTCTAAATTTGTTGAGACTTGTTTTGTGGCCTAATATGTGATCTATTCCGGAGGCTGTGCCATGTGCAATTGAAAAAAAAAAATTCAATTGTTTTAGGATGGAATGTTCTGAATATAACTGTTAGACCTATCTGGTCCAGAGTGGGCTTTTTTTTTTAAGATTTTATTTATTTATTTGAGAGAGAGAGAGCATGGGGGGGGGGGTTCAGAGGGAGAAGCAGACTCCCTGCTGAGCAGGGAGCCCAATGCGGGACTCGATCCCGGGACTCCAGGATCATGACCTGAGACGAATGCAGTCGCTTAACCAACTGAGCCACCCAGGCGCCCCTAGATCTATCTGGTCCAATATATTATTTAAAGCTACTGTTTCCTTGTTAATTTTCTGTTTGGATAATTTACCCATTGATGTAAGTGGGGAGTTAAAGTCCCCTACTATTATTGTGTTATTATCAATTACTTCCTTTATGTTTTTTATTACTGCTTTAGGTATTGGGTCCCATGTTGGGTGCATAAATATTTACAATTATTATATCTTCTTGTTGTATTGTGCCCTTTATGATTATATAGTGTCCTTCTTTAACTCTTGTTATAGTCTCTGTTTTAAACTCTATTTTGTTTGATATAATTATTGCTATCCCAGGTTTTTTTTTTTTACACCCATTTGCATGATAAACGTTTTTCCATTGATATGATTCCTGGCCTCAGGAAACTTTATTTAAAAACCTTTTGAATTCTGGGTCCCCTGCCATAATTTTAGTGTATCTATTATTTATAGATAATATATATGTATTATCTATAAATAGATCTAAATAGATCGATTATCCACAAGTATTGAACAGCACATTGTTCCTCTGATCTTTATTAGGTTTTGTAGATGGTACAAGGGAAGTACAGTAAGTGTTTCTGAATTCAAAGACCTGAGCTTATTAGCCACTGTATATTTAAATATTATGCCCTACCAGTGCTAAACTGTGTATATATATTAAAAGTTAAGGAATGGTCAGAGAGGAAGCCTAAGGAAGATATCCTTGTGACTGAACGTTCTTCCAACAAGTGGTAAGTCTCCTCCCCCTTATAATTTAAAGCTGATTTAAGATTAAGAGTCATTAAAACTATGACCTTTGACCTCAACCCAAACTTCCAGCCTAACTCAAATGCAGTTCAGCCACAACAGTAGGGTGCATGCAACACACATAGGAGACATCCCTGAACCACCAAGTTCTGGTGAACAGGGTACATTGCACTGCAGGGCACTATAGGACCCCTTCTTCATAAGGTCACCACTTTCAAGAGCAGGAGACATAGCAGGAGACTTTCCTAATATAGAGAAACAAACACAGAGAGTTAGACAAAATGAGGAGACAGAGGAATATGTCCCAAATGGAAGAACAGGACAAACCACAGCAAGAGACCTAAGCAAAATGTATGTAAGTAATATGCCTGATAGAGAATTTAAAGCAATGTTATGCATATTAACATTTTATGCATATTCTCCATTAAATTTATGGTCTCTTGAGTTTGAACCTATTCTTTATCTCCCCCTCAACACACACACACGCATTTTGGATATATGGTGTCATACTTCAGATCCTTTTGTTTTGTGAAAACCTTGACTGAATTTTTATAGATATACTTAATTTTACTGTTTTTGTTCTTCCTACATTTCTTCTACTTATGGGCTTTCCACTCAAAGAGTGCCTTTTAACATTCTTTGTAGGGCTGGTTGTGGCCATGAATTCCTTTAACTTTTGTCTGGGAAACTCTTTATCTCTCCTTCTATTCTGAGTAATTGCCTTGCTGGATAGAGTATTCTTAGTTGTAGGTTTTTTTTTCCTTTTAGTACTCTGAATATGCTACTCCCTTTTGGCTTGCAGTTTCTGCTGAAAAATCCACTGATAGCCTTATGGGGTTTCCCTTGTATGTAACTGTCTTCTTCTCTCTTGGTGCTTTTAAAATTCTCTATCACTACTTTTTGCCATTGTAATTACTATGTGTCTTGATGTAGACCTGTTTGGGTTGATTTTGTTGGGGGCTCTCTGTGCCTCCTGGATCTGGTATCTGTTTCCTTCCCCAGATTATGAAAGTTCTTAGCTATTATTTCTTCAAATAAATTTTCTGCCCTCTTCTCTCTTCTTCTTCTGGGATCCCTGTAATGAAAATGTTCATGCTTGATGGAGTCGCTGAGTTCCCTAAGTTGATTCTCATTTTGCGTATTTTTTTCTCCCACCTGCTCAGCTTGATTACATTACTCTGTCCTCCAAGGTGCAAATTCATTCTTCTGCTCATTTAGCCTGCTATTTATCCCATCTACTGTATTTTCTTTAAGAATTATTTATTTTAGAAAGAGAGAGAAAGAGCACAGGGTGGAGGAGCAGAGGGAGAGGGAGAGAGTTTCAAGCAGACTCTGTGCTAAGCACAGAGCCCAGTACGTGACTGTGAGATAACAACCTGAGCTGGAACCAAGAGTCATATGCCTAACCAACTGTGCCACCCAGGCACTGCTCCTCATCTAGTATAATTTTAATTCTATTTAGTGTGTTCTTTATCTCTGATTGGTTCTTTTTTATCTTTGTTAAGTGTCTCACTGATGTCTTCCAGTCTTTTCTCAAGTCCAGTAAGTATCTTTAAGAGCATTACTTTAAATTCTCTATCAGGCATATTACTTACATACATTTTGCTTAGGTCTCTTGCTGTGGTTTGTCCTGTTCTTCCATTTGGGACATATTCCTCTGTCTCCTCATTTTGTCTAACTCTCTGTGTTTGTTTCTCTATATTAGGAAAGTCTCCTGCTATGTCTCCTGCTCTTGAAAGTGGTGACCTTATGAAGAAGGGGTCCTATAGTGCCCTGCAGTGCAATGTACCCTGTTCACCAGAACTTGGTGGTTCAGGGATGTCTCCTATGTGTGTTGCATGCACCCTACTGTTGTGGCTGAACTGCATTTGAGTTAGGCTGGAAGTTTGGGTTGAGGTCAAAGGTCATAGTTTTAATGACTCTTAATCTTAAATCAGCTTTAAATTATAAGGGGGAGGAGACTTACCACTTGTTGGAAGAACGTTCAGTCACAAGGATATCTTCCTTAGGCTTCCTCTCTGACCATTCCTTAACTTTTAATATATATACACAGTTTAGCACTGGTAGGGCATAATATTTAAATATACAGTGGCTAATAAGCTCAGGTCTTTGAATTCAGAAACACTTACTGTACTTCCCTTGTACCATCTACAAAACCTAATAAAGATCAGAGGAACAATGTGCTGTTCAATACTTGTGGATAATCGATCTATTTAGATCTATTTATAGATAATACATATATATTATCTATAAATAATAGATACACTAAAATTATGGCAGGGGACCCAGAATTCAAAAGGTTTTTAAATAAAGTTTCCTGAGGCCAGGAATCACATCGTTCTCATAATATCATATCCTTCTCATCTTTTTGTTTAGAATATACTGAACATCAGGAGAGACCTTCCCCAGTATTATGCATCCAGGAAGGAAGGCTTGTTCCAGGCACTTTCTCCCTACCCTGAATAAGCACAAATCTCTGGTTCTGTTCTTCCTCCTTCTCAGATGCCTGTTATTTTCACTACACAATCCTGGTCACTGATAAATTTTAAGAAGTAATCCCTTCAAAGACACTTGGATTATGAATATCCTCTTAATAATCCAAACAGAAGTGGTGGTGGTATTTAAGCACTAAATAAACTAGTGTTCATAGTGTGGGGGTTTACATGCATAGGTAAGAAAGTCAGCTTAATGTTCTGTTTCCAAACCCTACAGTGGCCCAATGAGGTAGGTATAAGTGTCCCCATTTTAAAGATGAGAATGCTGAGAATTACTGTGGTGTTTCTCAAAACATGAACCTAGACTGGTAGTGTTACCATCATCTGGGCTAATTCCTGGGTCCAATCTGGACCTATTGAACCAGAGACTCTGGAGAGGGGACCAGCACTCTTGAGTAACAAGCATGCTAAAATTTGAGCATGATTGCTTTGGAAAATTTAGAAAGGCAGAGCTGGGAATTGAATCCAGGCATCCCATCCAATCTCTCAATCTCTACTGCATCCTACTTCCTCATGTTGGAGAGTCAGTCACTTTCCCACTCCCCTCAAAAGGCCAGCCCTAGACTAGAGTTCAAATTCAGTAAGGGAAAAGATGAATGCAGTTCCTAGAAAGGTCTCACAATCCCAGAATTTTAAAGAATCTTAAGAATAAGTTTATACACAAACCAAAAGAAGTAAAGAAGACCAAAGAATAAATATATAATTTTCCTACTTAAAATAAAACACACAATGATTTTTTGCTCTGAAAAAAAAAAGAGATCGGGGGGAACCTACTAAGTAGAGCTTTACACTCATTTTATTCAGTGATTTCTTCAAAATTTCTCTTTATGGGGTCTTAAAAATAACTTTTTTTCTTTTTATCTGATCTGATATTAACAATGAGTAGATGCTTAAAAGGTACAGTAGTTCATAGAGTTCATAGTTTGAATACATATAAATTGTGTCTTAATTAGCCATTTTTTCTTCCTTGACTTGAGAAGACCTATAAAATCCTCTAAAAAGAGAACATACAGGCATGATGATTACTATGGAAGACTTTCTCTAAAAGTATCCTTGCCACCAATCACTGGAATTCTGTCATTTTTAGTCATTCATTCTATTGTGTTAAGATCAATTCTTCCTTCTCCACACTCTCCCTTTCAAACAAAAATGCTACTGAAAATGGGAATTTTCTAAACCATTGGCATAAATAAATGATCAAACTGAATGAGAGAAGTATGGATCTTGAGTGTATTGGGTTCTTCTGGGGTAGGGAGTGAAAGGATTGAAAGTTCTCCAGTGGATGACTTCAGGTGCCAAAAGCAAACCTGTGCATTAGACATTAGTCTACAAAAGCTGGCAAAGGCCTTTGTCTTTGAAATTAATACAAAGTTTCAGAAGTGTCTTTCTATGTATATAGTTTCATCTGAGAAATGTTAGCTCCGAGATCCACCCAGGATTAAGGTAAAAATATTAAGCCAAGCACAAATATTGACAAACATACACATAGCAATGTCACACAGGTAACCCATAATTAGCTTATGTAATAAGATGATTACTTTATATATAAATAATAGAAAGATAGATTGATAGATAATTTCACATATATGTACCTACATGAAATCTTTAATCAGAACCAAGCACACAAAGACTATGAAAATTAAAATTAAGAAACCCAATTCCAACCTTTCCATATACACATATTAACCCAACAACTTTGGTCTAATTGGCGTCATAAAAGTACACTAGGTAAAAGGTCGATGATAACAAGATAAACAATGGTGATGGTCAATCTCATTAGAGTCTCTTAAGACTAAGGAATCTGGGTCCTCATTAAATTAGCTGACTTGAGATCCCAAAGTTGCAAAATTAGCATCTCCACCCACAGAAAGCCATCACTATGTAGCATGGCCAATTACACTCAACAAGCATCAGCATGTTTGGGCTTTAAATGCTAGAGTCAGTTGCTGGGGATGTGTTGGGCACGATTCCAATGCCTTCCTTAGTATGAAAATAAACATATATTCAAATGAGGGTAAACAATGACCTAATGGGAAATGTTCATTCAAGCATCTAAGAACCAGTTCAGACTGGCACCTTTATCCCTTACAGTTTCATCTGCTCCTCCCAGTCAATGGAATGACTAGGCACCAGTATAGAGTTGAGGAAGGGGGGAGCAGTGGTCCTTGCAGAAGTCCAGGTGTTTTGCCTAAACACTGATTATGACAACATATCCAACAGTGGCAGGCATCCCATCTGCAAAAACCTGATAGCTCTATCAGCCCCTGCTGTTTCAAACAACTCTGGAGGCCCCCTTTTCATCCTCAGCTTGAGGCTGATCTCAATGGGCTGAAGGAGTGTGAGAAACAGATAAGTGCTAGCTACAATTATAGAGATACGTTTGTGCTGCTGTAATTAGAGTTGTGTCAGCGCTTCCATTAACCTTTGCATTGCCAGCATTTTCCCAGTTGGCATTCCAAGTGAGTAACAGCATTTAAATTAGGAAGGAACATAAGCTGTTGAGTTACAGGCCCATGAAAAGGGTGAAAATGGACAGGAGTAGATAGGGACAGCCTCTCCTGAGCAGCTAAACAAGTAAAGCAGGGAATGGGAAGGTTTACAAGTGGCTCCCACACCACTGTTCTTGTTTCTCAGATGTTGAAATGATTTCTGGTGTTGAGGTGGACTTCCAACTGTGTCATCTGACAGAATCTGGGCACTGGAAGGATCTCAAGAATTTACTGGGGCCTTCCTTCACCAGAGTTAGGTTTCTTGAACAAACACTTCTTTTAAACAGTGTAGAATGATTTTTAGACCATTTTGAAACAAAATATACAGAATTTTTAAATTATCAGTGGAGTTTAATAACTCCTTGTATCTAGACCCATTATCTCATTTGACCCTCACAATCATCTAAGATGCATAGCATATGTGTTGTTAGATTCCTTTGACAGAGGTTGAAAATGAAAAGCAGAGCAGTTAAGTAGCCTTCCCAAAATCACACACGTTAATTCTAGGACTGAACCCAACCTAAGCATATTAATTCATATCCAAGACAGATCACATTAGTCTTTATTACTAAGGACTAAAAAGTGAAAGTACTTTTTATTCCCTATACCATAAGCCAGCCTTAGCTGTTTAATCAAAAAATAAAAAAAAAGCTCTGAGTTTGAAAGCTCTTATCATAATCACAATAAATATTTATCAGACATTTTATATGCAAAAAATAAGGTTTTTATTTACTAACTTCTTTCAGCATCTGAAAACTTTTTCACTAAAATTCCTGATCATTCCTATGCTATTCAGCCTTCAACTGTTAAAACTGAAAACAAAACAGTGATCTCCTAAAAACCAGATTCCATTTTTCCACCATATTTCTTTGCTTCAAATGTACATGCATAAAACTAAAATAAATGATACTGCCATTATCTTTTTAACTACACCATCTGATTCTCTTCCTTAAAAACCTAAGTCTTAGGAATTTTGAAGTGGCACTAATTTGAATTCAGTTGTTCTTTTTTTATTAATAGGTTATAAATTAATTGTGTTAATTTTAATTAAATTTAGTTCACCAAGATCTGGTTTTCCGTCAATATTTAAGGCCAATTTCAAGTCCATCTGGCCCAATCATCCAAGTGATGTTTACAACAGTATCAAATCAGCTTGGATTGTACAAGTCTGAGTTGATTATCAAGAAATTCAAGGCTAAATTTCAAATGGCTTTGGGCTAAATTAATGATCCCCAGATTTGCTGATGATAAAAATAATCGGGGGCCATTGTTAAAAATATAGATTTCCAGGGGTGCCTGGGTGGCTCAGTCATTAAGCGTCTGCCTTTGGCTCAGGTTGTGATCCCAGGGTCCTGGGATGGAGCCCCTCATCGGGCTCCCTGCTCTGCGGGAAGCCTACTTCTCCCTCTCTCACTCCCCCTGCTTGTGTTCCTTCTCTTGCTGTGTCTCTCTCTGTCAAATAAATAAATAAAATATTATATATGTATATAAATATATATATATATGTATTTCCAGATTCTTCTGGGATCCCCAGTTGTAAGAAGTATTCCCAGATGATTACTTTGCTCAACTAATTTTGGGAAACATAGTGCTAAATGTTCATTTTAAGTGAAAATCAAATATAATGCAGGAATCGTGGTTACCTTTTTTGAAGATGTTAGGGGTTTATCTTAATTCAAGAAATTGAAATTAACTTATGTCAGTGGAACTTGAAAAAATAAAAAATAGTATGAAATATAGCTATTTCCCACTAGATAACATAATATACAAAATTTTGGTTATAATTTTGTCTACAGGCATCAGTCATTTTTAAAATCAGTGTGTCACAAAGAACTAAGCCAGCTATAGCACTGTGCTTGGCATAGAGTGCTTAATAAATATTTCATTAAAGAATGAAACTGACTCATGACCCAACCTCTCCACAAAGTTCTCACCCACCTTTCTACCAACCTATAATATCCTTTTCTCATATGCTTGTTATAAATATAGCCTACTCCACCCCCACAATGCACTTGATCCAATTATATTCTATTGGTTCTATAAGGCAGCACAATGTAGTAAAAAGAAATACAGCTTTAGATCCAGACTCATATGGACAAATTTCTTAAATTCTCATCTACAAAATGAGGATTGCTAAGTATCTCACAGGATTGTTAAGGGGATTAAATTAGCAATGTCTGCCAAGTACTATACTATAAATTACTTGAAAGCATGAATCTGTGTCTTCTCAGCATTAAAAACAATGTCAAAGTCACTGTGCACACTTAGTTTATTGCACTCTCCTTCCATCCTTCTTTCCTTAAGTAATCTACTAATCCCTCAAAAACAGAAACCAAGTCTTACATTTCTTATATTCCCTTGCCCCATCCTTCATCAATTACACTGAGCACATAATATATGCTCAAAGAATTGTTGGTTTAGAAAGAGCAAAAAAAAAAAAAGTGGCACAGGAAAATAAGAGAAGAGGAAAAGAGAAAGATGGAGCACTGAAGGAAAAAAGAAAAAATATAAAGGAAAAGAACTGCATATATTAGGAAGAGTTGTCTTATTCTCAATAGTTCTCCTAGGTGCCATGGAAGTAGCCCTCAGTGCAGATCAAAACTGGCATCCTAAGATTACAAAGCAGGAGCTGTTTCTCATAGCAAAATTGTTTGCTTTTATTTTCACTTCTAATAACTTAGGTTTCAGAAACAAGAGTAAATGTTTGATTTTACCTACACTGCACATTATTCTCTCTGGAATATAGTTTTTATTTACTGAGGCATCTCTGCCTATTTGCAAAGCTCAAAATTTCTTTCAAATATAATTCATGTAGTTGTCTTTTTTTTTAAGATTTTATTTATTTGACAGAGAAAGACACAGCGAGAGAGGGAAAACAAGCAGGGGGAGTGGGAGAGGGAGAAGCAGGCTTCCTGCTGAGCAGGGAGCCTGACGTGGGACTCAATCCCTAGACCCCGGGACCATGACCCGAACCGAAGGCAGATGCTTAATGACTGTGCCACCCAGGTGCCCTAATTCATGTAGTTTTTAATCTTTAAAGTCAAATGGGGAAAAAAAGTAAAAATTATATACTATGAGTAGACTAGAAATCTTCACATTCCTAGCTCCAAAGGAGGGGAAAAATGAAAACAAGAGGGAAAAATTTCTTTGGTGGCTCTCATTAATTAGTATCAGTATTTTAGAGCTAAAAAGCCATTAGAAGTGATTGACAGTGGCCTCATTTTACAGATGAGACCCAAAACTGACACCCAAAGAGGTTAAGTGACTCATTTAAGAACAAATGAGTCAAAATTCCAAGCAGGACAAATAATTTATACTTATAGAAACTTTATAGAATTCTTACATTTTAGATCCATAAGTGATCTGAGAAACTCCTAAGTCTAACATATCACTCCAAATAGAAATACCCAATAGGATATTCCTGACAGTCTTGCCTAAATAGTACCTGTGAGAGCTAATCACTCCCTTACAGTTAGCCATCCCATTCAATTTATGAGATTTCACTTTTACACCAAGCCATAATACCCCTCGTTCTACCTTTTATTCCTAGTTCTGATTTTTTAAGAAGTGGATTAATTCTGTTGCTTTTTCTCATGATATTTCACTATTCTTTCAAGCATTTATTATATTCCAGACTTCCAAATATTTCATGACCTTTGTCTCTTCTAGATATTCTTTAGTCACTATTTATACTGATGAGAATTATACTAAAGATGAAATAATAATGAGAACAACCTACATTTATCAAGTGATTTCTATGTGTCAGGCATTATGAAAAATCATTAACATTTATTATCTCCGTTTTGTTCTGTTATATAACCATGTGCCTGGCACACGTCAAGTATTCAATAAATATTGGTGGACTGAAGGCATCCTCATCAAAACTCTTTGAAATAGGCATAATTAACCTATTTCATATATACTAGCATATATGTTGGAATTTAAAGCCAGGAATTTTGACTACATAAATTTATACAGACACTTAACCATTATTGCTTTATGTTTACAAGTGTTTTTCTCTCAAATACAGTAACACAGCTGTGACCATTGATTCCATTTATCAGCTAGTATATGTAAAGGTTCTGCATCTAGAATTAGACTATAGCATTTTAGAGTTCTGTCCATCAGGGCTGATTCCCATAGCATACAAATAAGTTATTGGTTCTTCACTCTTTTTTTTTTTTTTTTTTTTTTTGGTTCTCCACTCTTAAACAAACATTTCTTGCCTCAATCCCTGCAAGGTACCCCCCATTTCTCTTATTCCCTTTTCAGGAAAAAAAAAAAAAACAACTACTTTAGTGTCATCTACCTTGCTGTCTCCAATTTCTCTCTTGTTATCTTTTAAAATCACTTCATTTATTTTTTTCAAGTCCTCCATGAAAACTATTTTTATCATCTTCAATGACTTCCACTGTTCTAAATCGAATAGTCAATTCATGGTCCTAATCTTACTTATTAGCCACATTGAATATAGTCAATACTTACTTCTCTTCTAACCACTTTCTTCACTTGCCTTCTAGGACACCAACCCTTTGGACCTCCTCACACCTCACTGAGCACGCCTTCTCAGTTTCCAATGCTCTTCTTTATCCTGAGCTCTTGGTGTCAGTATGCCCCAAGGCTCAGTCCTTAGTACCCTTTATCTATACTCACTGTCTTATTGATCTAATCCCTCCTCTTGGCTTTAAACACAATCTCTATGCAAAGATTCTCAAATTTACAAGTTCTGCCCACAACTCTCTACCCAGAATCTTATCTAGATGTTCAGCAGAAAATCAAAATACAACTCCTGACCCCCTGTCAGTCCTAACCCAATCCACCCATAGCTCTCCCTAACTCACTTGATGGAAACTCCATCATTGCTCAGGACCAAATCCTTAGAGTAAAAACTGACTCTTCTCTTTCAATGTGTCAGAAAATCCTAATGACAAAAAACTCTATTTTTTTTAATCCCCTGATCATTTCACTCCTCTCCTCAAAACTTAGGAATGATTCTCCATTTCACTCAGAGTAAAAGCCAAGTCTTACAATGACCAATCATGCCCTGACTTAATCCGCCCCTCTGTTACCTTTTTAACCTCACCCTTACTAATTCACTAAACCTAAAAATTCAATGACAGTTTGCTATCCCTATGTTTTGGATCAGAAGACTGAGGCTCAAAAAAGCTGAGTAACTGATCTAAGATTAAAGTGCTGGTGAATAGCATACAGATAAAACCCAAGTAATTTTGCTCATTATCATCATAAGCAGCAATTTGATTTTCATTGCAGAACCTTGAGGAAGCTCAGAAACTAGTAGTACTGGTACTCCTAAAAACAAGATGAATGGGGGTTTTAGAACAGAAAGGTTCACTAAAAGTCTGGTTAAAATTCCACTTTCCATTTTGTACATACAGGCAATGGATCCTCCCAACCTTGGAAGAAGAATGGAGGTTATGTAATGGTGATGGTAAGCCAGAGGACACTGGGCATTATGGAGGGCATGAGGAGCCATCACTTCCCATCTAAAATGAGAAAGTATTATTCCTTATATTTCTCATCACTATTCCTTTGAACATTTCAAAAACAATTTTTAGAGCATTAGCATGGAGGAGTATAGACCTGGCTAAACAGCTTAGTCAAAAAATTAATGAAAATGACAAGTCTGCATTCAAAGACAAACTATTTAATGACTAATTTTTTTAATTGGTTCTAGACTGAGACCTTGTATAACAAGTTTTAGCCTGAAGAAAATTTTTTATGCTGCAGTTATGAACCTCTGATAATAGAAGATTTAATGGAATTTCAAATAGGCCATTACTTGTAACATGCCAATATAATAACAAGAAGATTAAAATATGTCTAAACTAAAAAAGTTCAATACAGATTAAATACTTTGCTTGAAATTAAACTTTCCCAAGTATATATTTTGATATCAAATCTTGAATAGTTAAATACTAAAACTGATAGCAAAAGTTTTTGGTGTCAAATTTCCATAAAATATGTCTGAAGCACTTACTCCAAATATAAAAACTTTGCAGCCATATGAATTAGAAATTAGATTAAGTATTAAATTGGGGATAAGATGGCTGTAGTATATATTTATAATTTCTTATGCTTTTTGAAAACAATTGAGGGGAAATGTGATTTTTTCAGAGTAAATTTTGAGATGTTTGTAACTTCTAATTTATTTCCACAAAAAATAAGTTTACGAAATAGGAAAAAGATTGGATAGACTGTTGTTATTGAATGTATTGAGTATAAACCTTCGGAAAAATAGATGGTGTATGAAGGGTGCTCATTTTGTGATAAAGGAAAATATATGGGTAATAATAGCTACTGTGCTTTTTTTCTTAGAGTGGTACAGTGGTGTTGGAGAGAATTATACAGATTCCAACTATATTTTGAGGTTGGTATCAAAAAGACTTGCTGGGGGGCACCTGGGTGGCTCAGTTGGTTAAGCATCTGCCTTTGGCTCAGGTCATGATCCCAGGGTCTTGGGATCGAGCCCCAAGTCGGGCTCCTGGCTTGGTGGGGAGCCTGCTTCTCCCTTTGCCTGCCACTCACTCTCTTTGTGCTCTTTCTCTCTTGCTATCTCTCTCTGTCAAATAAATAAATAAAATCTTAAAAAAAAAAAAAAGACTTACTGGTGGTCTGGACATGGTAAGTGAAGAGAAGAAGGAATTAAAAATGATGCAAAGTTCCTGGCTTAAACAAATGACAAAAGATGATGCTCTTTACTGAAAGCAGATGAGGGTAGGGTGAACAGGTTTGTATGGTGTGGAATCATGAATTCTGTTTGGGACTTCCTAAGTTGAGAAGCTTGTGAGTCATCCAACTGGTGAAATCAAGTAGGATGTTGAATACCCAAGTCTGGAGTCATCACTGCTAAATCAGTAGGAGTGAACATAATGTTGGTCAGGATGGACATTACCTGTGCACAGAATAAGTGGCTATCCTGAATAGTGGTATGGTGTAGCAGGAAAGTCAAGCAGAAAGTGAGGAAATCTAGATTCTTTTTTTCTCGCTTCCATTATTTAGATGTGGGATTCATTCTAACTTTCTAGAACTCAAAATGGTGCAATTGTTTATAATATATACTCCAAATACAGGATACTAGGGTCAAATTCCAGCTGCACCGTTTACTAGCTGCATAAGGTTCATAAAAAGTATTTAAGTTCTCTGTGCCTTGAATACCTCATCTATAAAAGGGGAATATCATTATAACTATTTCACAAGGTTGTTTTGAGAATTAAATCAATATGTTTGTATATGCACACATGCGCACACACACACACACACACACACACACACACACCACTTAATACCTGGCATATAAGTGCTATTTAAGTGTTTGCTATTATCATGATTGTAAGGATTAGTCCAGAATCACATTTTTTCAAACTTTATCAATGGATAAGATTTTGTTTAAAATAATATGCAGAGACCTAATACATAAAAGAAATAAAGACAGACTGTCTGTGGCTGGAAGGCAGGACCTGGATCATCCCCACATCCACCAGCTTAGCACTGTTCCTTCCCTTTCCCACCAGAGTATCCAGTGAGAAAGATCTGTGGAACTTCTGAAAACCATCAGACTAGATAATCTCTTAAAAGTGGAAGAAAAATAAAGATGCTTTCAGACATACAAGCCATAAAGACTCTACCATCTATAAATCCTCAGTAAAAGAACTCTGTGCTTTGGCAATAAGAAAAGTGAAGCTGGAAGTTCAATCCATCTTACTGGAGTGATGCCTTTTCTCCACTCAGGTTTAGTACCAGACGGAAGATCCTCCAGTGCATCACAATGCTGGTCTTCCTCACCCTGCCCCTTCCACAGCTTACTCAATCCTCCTCTGAGGAAGAGTGAGTTATTAATGACTTAGAAAATTTGAGAAGAGAGACTGGGCTGAAGGAAGCCAGCCCCTTATTCTCCCCTTCTGCTTGGGACAAAGGCTGCCTGCATTGAAGTACTTCGCAGGGCACATGGGGACCAAGTAGAAAGATCTGCTCTCATCCAGCACTGTTTACAACTTGGTTACCTACTGGGGGCAATGGTTCTGGGGACTGGTATTAGGAAGCCCACTTGTCTACCAATGAGAAATTCATCCCATATCAGCTCTGGTAAAAAGGTCATATTTTGGTCCCCACACACCTTACACTTTTGTCTTACTTCTCAATTGGCTTCAAACTAGGATTAAGAATAAGTGTGCTGTTTAGAAGACTTTCTTGACCTCTAATAGTCTGAACAAAAGAAACAACAGTGAACTTAGAACTGGATTAAATACATTGGCAAAATTCCTGAGATAAGGAAGGTCCAGATCACAAAAACAAAATTTGTTTATCCTGCTAAGGAAGTTGGATTTTATCCTACAAGCAGGCAAAAGCCATTAAAACACTTGCAGTCAAAGGTGACATAACCTGATTAGTATTTTTATTTTTATTTTTTTTAGATATGGTCAGCATAGAAGGAAGAAGCAATGAAAACTGGGATCAGGTTAGAAAGAGAAGGTGGTATTTTCTGAAGGTCAAATTCACCTGCCTTATAACTTTGTCTAGGGCTATCTCAAATGATAATGTCATATTTTTCCAACATATTGCCTAATTTTGAACAGCTGGTCAGCTGGCTCAGTAATATTTCATTAAGCCAAGCAATTAAGATATTCAAATCTTGAACTGAGTTTGGAATCTTTATCACAGTGTTTCAAAATATGCTTTACAACTTTCCATAAAAAAAAGTTAAGTTATGCTGTTTCTCTTCTGACCTCCAAAGTTTACATTTCCATGGGTTATCCATGATATGTTATTATTTAAAATTTAAAAGGCAAAAAATATTTATGGTCACAAAGTGATAGCTTGAAAATTAAATTTATGCTATAAAATAGACCATTGTCATTCACAAAATTAGCACAATATTAAATTTTGATACAAAACAATGTATGTTATGTTGCTGCAATTTTGGATGTTTTTTTGTTTTGTTTTGTTTTTTTGTTTTTCTCTCTGGAGACAATTTTTTAGCAATGTCAGAGTAGGTCAAGTGCCTAATGATACCTCTAAGCCTACACTTGTGCCCTTACCTTTCTGAGTCTTCTATTTTTGTGCCATTCCTCTGAGCAAGATACTTCCATCAGATCTAAGGCAACTGATTTTGACCCTGAGATTAAGTTACTGGTTTTTGCCACAAACACGTATTAAGTTCCATGGTTGTTCAGCACTGTACCAGGCATCGGATATACTGAGATGAGCAAGCAAGACTTGATACAGTTCATGTTTCCAAAGAACTTCCAGTCTCCTGAGGAGATCAAAAACACAAACAAAAACAGCAGTGATAATAGCATCCCAATATAATTTCCCTCCATCAGGAAATCCCAGCATTGTCTTCTACCTGATGAGGAATTTTGTAAGGAAAATACAAGAAACAGAAGGAAAGGATACTTAGCTAGCTGGGCAAATCAGGCAAATCAACTGGAATGATAAATGTCATCATCAGATTGCCTTACCTCCAAGTGGGGTCACTTGGGGACTTAAGTTCTTCACTTCTTTTGCTGTTATTGTTTGTTTTGTTGTATTTTTTCCCCCACATAGCTGCTAAGTACTCCCTTTCTTTGTTGACTACATTCATCTCCCCAACATGGTCTTTTCCAAAGTGCAGGCCTGCCTATTTCTGAAGTCCAGCTATTTCTCTTCTCCACCAATCTATAGGAAACATAATTTATTTAATAAGGGAACTTTTTCAGTAACAGAAATCCTACCCAAAATAGTTGAAACAAAGACTTCTCTAGCTTTCTAACAGGGAAAGTCAAGCAATAAACTTTAGGCACGGCTAGATCATAGTACTTAAACTATGCCCTCAAGGGTTTGATTTTCTTACTCTATCTCTATTTTTTCTGGACAGATTCTCCCCCACAAAGTGGCAAATATGGCCAGCAGGAGCTCTAGGATTACATCATCCTTATAGCTAATAATCCTATGTCCTCCCCCTACAACCCTTATCCCACTACCCGTATTGTCTCTTCTCAAAGCTCAGCAAATGTTCAGGGATTGTTCACCAGAGAGATGCTAGGAAGAAAAAAAAAATGTATTCTACTTTACACAGAACTCCTTTAATATATTCTATTTTTTTTCTTACTAAAGGAAAAACACAACATGATCAAATTGCAAGGAAGTAGGTAGCTTAATAATTTTTGTGCACTTCTCTCTGGAGTTCATGGAAGTGTAAAGTGGATGGAATTAAGTCTGGTATTTCTTAGTTCCTTTTACTGACTCATATCTCATTGTACTCATTTAGAAACATCTCCACCCAATTCCTTTATTTAAGTTTTGGTTTCCAGAATGATGCTCATGGGCTTTCCCAGCATCTTGATTGGCATTCTCCCTTTCTAATTCATAGAGCCAATATCAGAATAGAATTACGTAGATGCTAGTTATAGATGATAGATTTCAAGAGAGCCAAGTAAAATTTATCTTTCTTCTCAGAGAAAAACTTTAGGCTGTCTATTTAGATCTAATGTCTTCTGACTTCATAAAGGAAAGTCAACTTACTTAACTCCTTGATGGTTGGCCTGTTCTTTACTCCAAAATTCCTTAACAATGGTTGCCAACACAGAGCTGAAAGGCTGTCTCCATACACCAGATCATAGCAGGTGCCAAGCTCTGAGAAACCCTCATGAGGGAGAGCAGATTTCAGTCACACTAACCAAGATGAAAATTACACACGTTACCCTCAGCTGAGCTGGCCCCTTGGCCCAGCTCTTTCCTCAGGCTACAGAAAAGTGAATATAATGTTAAATACTCAGGCCACCACTTGTAGGTGAAGAAAATAAGTCTTCCTCATGAGGTTGGGAGAAGGCATCAACACTGTAGTATTACAACAATGGAGTATTACCTGAGCATGATCAAGATGAAAATAACAGCATGGCAAAAACAAATATTAAATGCAAAGTAAAAGAACCCAACCTCAATTAAATTATAGTTTAAATTGAGAAAAAAAAAAACTTACAATTGCTTCAGGCTATAGAAGAATTTATTAAGAACATAAATTCATTTTTTTAAAAATAACTCAAAAATGATTGATAAAACAACAGTATGAGATGAAATGGGAATTTGCCAATCTAAGAAAAAATAATTGAGGATGGATAACCTTTTTCTCTGTCTTTAACATTCTATGGCTCTTCTTTCTTCCTTTAAATAAAATTGAGCTGATGAACTAGGGAAAGAAGTGGACTCATTATTCGGGGATATTCCCTAGGATACCACCTGTTTCCTTTGAAGATTATACCTTATTTCAAATTTGGAAAGATCAAGCTTCATGAAGATACTGCTGGAAACTTGGCAAATTTGTATTTGCATACACATACACACACGTACACCCATGGAAAGGAGTAAATATTTGAGACTTATTGTAGAGTTAAAAATCTTTTTAATCGGGGCACCTGGGTGACTTGGTCGGTTGGGTGTCTGCCTTGGGCTCAGGTCATGATCTCAGGGTCCTGGGATCAAGCCCCGTGTCAGGATCCCTGCTCAGTGGGGAGTTTGCTTCTTGCCCTCCTTCTGTGTGCTCTCTCTCTCTCTCTCTCTTGCATTTGCTCTCTCTCAAGTAAATAAAATATTTTTAAAAAATCTTTTTGATCCCTTAGAAAGTAATATAAATTGACAAGTATGTGCTGGTTATTCTTATTGGGCAACCTCCCACCCACCACTGCTACTACCACCATTCTCTGCCCCTCCCTACCCTGCTCTAGTCCAGGGGAAGCTGACCCCTGAGCTTCATCACCCTTGTTCCATGCCCTTGGGCTTCCAAGTGAACAGGAGATCAAAGGGTGGGAAGAGGGAGAAGCTTAAGTAGTTCTTTCCTCTCTCCATGCTTCCATGCACATCTGTAGCAATAGATGTGACTCTCCACAACTCTAGCTTATATGGGAGGGACCCCTCTTCCACATGTTCACTGTCAGTGGATTCAACAAACACTACTTCCTCCTCTTGTCACTGCAGTCCTAGTGGTGGTAGCAACTTCAAATGGTTGTCATTGTCTGGGATCTTACTATTTCCTTGGGGGTTTCTTGTTTTGTTTTGTTTTGTTTTATCTTAGCCTTGCCTCCACACTAACAGTAATCTTGTCTTTAATACTTCTAAATTGTAAGCATCTAGGGTAGATTCTGTTTCCTGCCAGAATCCTGAGTTGTAACAACAAAACTGATCTTGGTGAATTTAAGAAAAATAAATAAATTCAAAAAAGCAAAAAAAATTAAAATTAAAAGGCTCTATTGAATATAGAACTGCTCTCAAAGAAAAGGCTAGAAATAATAATGATACCCAAAAAAGGAAGAAAAGTTTGAGATTAGAAAGAAGCTAATAGACACGAAAGATAGACAAAAAGGGTCTAACATAAGATATTAGATCATAAAAAATCAAACAAATAAAGCAGAAAGAACATATTTGAAGATATGAAACATGGGGTGCCTGAATGGCTCTGTCAGTTAAACTCCAACTCTTGATCTCAGCTCAGGTTTTGATCTCAGGGTATGAGTTTGAGCCCCATATTGGGCTCATGGAGACTACTTGAAGGAAAAAGAAAATATGAAACAGAAAAATTTCCCTGAAATGAAGAAAATAAATGGAGCAGACTGAAGGAGCACACCGTGTTCAAAGTAAACTCGATGCAGAGAATCAATACCAATTTATATTCTAGTTACACTATTCTCTATAAGCTAGTTATGCTATTATCAAGAATAAAAAAATATTCAAGCATAAGAGAAAAAGCCAGTCACTATCATGAGGGAAGAAATCACCTTGGCCTTTTCTTTTCTTTTCTTTTTTTTAATACTGGAACTTGGTTCTACAAAGTTCTAAGGGAAAGGAAATCATCATTACAGTACATATTTCTATATGTTAAAAAATAATTTTTAAGTAAATCTGGAAAGTGGATAGAGTGAGATGACAGAAAATATGTGACTGCTAATATCCTCATTACAAATATAGCAGGAAATAATTTTGTTTTATTAAAATTAAGACCTTAAAAAAACACAAAATGACCCCAATTTCTTTTTTTTCCCCAAAGTTTCTTTCATAAGCTTAGATAAGCCCCTTTTTTTTTAAGATTTCATTTATTTATCTGAGAGAGAGAGAGTGAGCAAGAGAAGAACACAAGCAAGGGGAGCAGCAGAGGCAGAGGGAGAAGCAAAATCCCCACTAAGCAGGGAGCCCAATGCAGGGCTCGATACCAGGACCCTGGGATCATGACCTGAGCTTAAGGCAGATGCTTAACTGACTGAGCCACCCAGGCACCACATAGATGAGCCTTTTAGGAAATATCTTGTATGTAGAAGGAAGAAATATTTATGGGGGGGGGTTGTTTGTGTTTGTTTTTTCTTTTCTGTTCAAATAGAAGTTTGTTTTTTTCTTTAAAAAAAATCTATAATATAATCACATTTAAAAGTATTTTTTCTTCCTCTGTATCTTCCTATTTTTTAAACACATATGACTGGATGAAGTTCATCTAATATTAACAGTTTCTTTCGATGTGGTGATATTTAACTAATATTTAAATCTTTGTGCTTTTCTGCAGTATTTGAATTATTTTTTTAAAAGATTATTTATTTTAGGGGATAGGGGAGGGGGTAGGGTAACTGGATGATGGACATTAAGGAGGGCACGTGATATAATGAGCACTGGGTATTATATAAAACTGCTGAATCACTGACCTCTACCTCTGAAACCAATAATACATTATATGTTAATTAACTGAATTTAAATAAAATAAAATGAAAGATTATTTGAGAGAGAGAGAGCACAAGTGGGGGGAGGGGCAGAGGGAGAGTATCTTTCAAGCAGACTCCCCACCAAGCACAGAGCCCAACAGATAGATCCCACGATCCATGAGGTCATGACATGAGCCAAAACCAAGAGTCAGACATTCAACCGACTGAGCCACCCACGTGCCCCTTCAACTACTTCTATAATACATACACTTAATATTTATAAGAAAAGATAGAATAATTTATTTTATTAACAATAAGGCTGGAAACAAGCCAAAATGTTAACAACTAGTAATCCGGTGTGGAGGGTAATAAACTGTTTTGGTGTTCCTTTCATATTTCATGTCTTTGCAAAACAACATACTAGATTTCAGTAGAGGAAATATAGAAAAGCTCAATAATTTGAGACAGCATATTGTAGAATAATGAGTACTCCAGCTTTTTGGGGCACCTGGGTGGCTCAGTCGGTTAAGCATCTGCCTTTGGCTCAGGTCATGATCCCAGGATCCTGGGATCAAGCCCTGCATTGGACTCCATGTTCTGCGGGGAGCCTGCTTCTCCCTCTTCCCCTGCTCCTACTCTCTCTCTCACTATCTCTCTTTCAAATAAATAAATAAATAAATAAATCTTAAAAAAAAAAAAGAGTACTCCAGCTTTAGACTGAACCTAAATTAAATATCAATTACTACTATTGCAGGATAAAGTCACTACAAAGTTAGATGGTATAAAGGGACAATTGTTTTATATACTTATGACTCTGTAGGTCAGACATTTAGACAGTGCACAGTGAGAATGACTTGTTTCTGCTCCATGATGTCTGGGGCCTCAGCTGAGGTGGCTTAAATACCTGGGGGATGGCTGGAATAACTCAACTGACACTACATGTCTGGAGTCCTGGTTCTCAATCTCAACCGGGTACCTCAATTCTCCTCCACATGGCCTCTCTAGGGCAGTCTCAGGGTTCCAAGAAGAAGCAAAGCAAAGAAGATAAGCACCCCAAGTTCAGGTACTTATTAAGCCTCTGCTTACATCAGGCTTGCTAATATTCCGTTGGCCAAAGAAAATCACATGGTCAAGCCCAGACTCAGTGTGGAAAGGCATACAGGCTTACCTTGGAGATATTGCAGGTTTGGTTTCAGAAGACCACAATAAAGCAAATGTTGTAATAAAGCAAGTCAAATATATTTTTTTGGTTCCCCAGGGCATGTAAAAGTTATGTTTACACTTTACTATAGCCTATTGAGTGTGCAAAAAAAGCATTATGTCTAAGAAAATGCACATATTTTAATTAAAAAATACTTTATCTAAAAAATGCTAACCATCAGCATTGCAGCCAGCTGTAATCACTGATAACAGATCACCATAACAAATATAATAATGAAGAAAAAGTGTGAAATATTCTGAGAGGTACCAGAATGTGACACAGAGATATGAAGTGAACAAATGCTGTTGGAAAAATGGTGCACATAGATGCCCAAAGCAGTTGCCACAAACCTTCAATTTATAAATCCAATATCTGTAAAATGCAATAAAGTGAAGTGCAATAAAATGAGGCATGCCTGTACCCAAGGAATTTGAACCTCAACACTATCATTTTTGACCTTGACAAGAAATTTAATTTCTCTGAGTCTCAGTTTCCTCCTCTATAAAATGAATACCCAGTTTACATCATTTGGGGGATTAAATGAGACAGTAAAAATATAGCTAACAGAGGCGCTAAGATATAGGTGGGTAGTTTTTTTTTTTTTTTAAGATTTTATTTATTTTTCAACAGAGAGAGAGAGAGAGACAGAGAGAGAGGGAACACAAGCAGGTGGAGTGGGAAAGGGAGAAGCAGGCTTCCCTCTGAGCAGGGAGCCTGATGTGGGGCTCAATCCCAGGACCCTGGGATCATGACCTGAGCCGAAGGCAGATGCTTAACAACTGAGCCACCCAGGTGCCCTAGGTGGGTAGTTAATAGATAGTAATTCCCACTTATCACACACTTGCAAAATGTGCTTCTTGCTAAAAAGAAAATTGGTTGCTCACCTCATAAAACTGCCCTTTGAAGAAGCCTCACCTTTTTGTACAGTTGTGATTAGCATTGTTTTAAATCTGCTTTTCAGTGTTTTATTTTGGGTCCCCCATACAAATTATGTGGTGATTACATTATTTATTTATTTTCTATTTCTTTTGTTTGTCAATATGATCTTACTTTTACTTTTATGGGCTTCTAATTTGAAAGTACATTTCCCATATATAAATGTTTACCACAGTAAGGTTAGTTATATATCCTTCACCCCACATAATTACCATTTTGTTGTTGTTGTTATGGTGAGAACCCTTAAAATCTACTGTCTTAGCAAATTTCAAGTATACAATACACTATTGATAACTATAGTCACAAGAGATCCCCAGAATTTATTCATCTTGTAAGAAAGTTTGTGCCCTTTAATCAATATTTCCCAATTTCCCGCACCCCTAAACCCCTGGAAATCACCATTCTACTCTGTTTCTATGAGTTCAGTGTTTTTAGATTCCATATATAGGTGAGGTCACACAGTATTTGTCTTCCTCCGACTTATTTCACTTAGCATAATGAGAGGAAATCTCATTTAATCTTCATACAACTTTGTGAGGTTGATAAAGAAATTATCATCTTCACTCCACTGTTGGGAAAATTATGGTCATGAAAGGTGAAATGAATATCAAAGTGACAGAGGTAAGACTAAGTCCAAAATCTTAGCCCTCAAAGGCCTCAGATCTCTAGGCCATATATTTTTCAAGCTTCAGCCTCTTAAGGAATCTATGCTGACATTCCAGAAATGTTGTTATGGTTATGCTTTTATAAAATTTTTAATATTCCCTTGAAGGAAATTCAGGGTGGTTAATAGAACTTAACTAGTTGTGAATTCTTTCTCCAGGTACCAAGCACAAACCTGTTATGAAATTAGTAAGTGTTTAGCATTGTTTACTGACTTTAAAAGAGTGTTTCTCTTCTCATTCAAGCCCTATTGTAAATTAGGGCTTACAAACTCACCAATGAATCTGAGAGAATACTCAAGGGAGATTCCTCAGAATACACTTATTTTCTGTTTTGAGTCCAGTAATTTCCCCTAAGAAAGATGAAGGCCTCATTAAAATGCTGGTGTAATCCTGGTATTTGCATATGTGTCTTACATACCAATTACACATGTGCACAAGCATGTACACATATAAACACACATCCATGGAAGGGAGCAAAAATATTTCCTATCTATATACTGATATAAAGTGTTAAATTCTGCATTATCCTTTAGAAAGAGAACACAGATTGAGGAGGAGTGAGAGTTCTTGTGCATCAATCAGGGGTCTTTAGATGCAATAACCAAGTCCACCTACGGAAAACTTGAAAAATAAAAAAGGACTTATTAGAAGGATGGGGTGACTCAGAACCAGAGAAGCAACTGCAGGCGTGTGCTCAGCAAAGAGATCCAGTGATGATGGTAGCAAGATGCAGGTATCAGGAACCTGTTGGAATTTACTCAGGTCCCCTCTGTGAGGATAAATGGACTCTTATTTTTTCCCTATCATTCCTTTCAAGAGTCAAATCTTGGGAAAGAACAAACATCTGTTAGGTTCATGGACTTGCCCCTTAACCAGGTAAAGGTAGGGCACTTTGACCTTAAGACTATAAACAGTGGGCTAGAAGAAATTTCCAAAAGGAAACCATGGTGCTATAATCAGAAGGAAGAGAAGGATGCTGGACTGCTAAACATGAAATGAAATCAAATAAAACACCAAAATGTCTTATTTAGAATTACTACATTTTATAAGGGAAAGATTTGCCTTAGGTAAACCCAATAAATTAAGGTGATTTAAGATTGTCCCATTTAATCATTTCAGAGACTTATTCTAGAAAGTCTTCAGTACCTCAAGTTAGATGTTGTTTTATATTCTTCTCTTAGTATGCTACTTGTTGTTACCTGTTTTATTGTTATTAAACCTGTCATTTAAAAACATAAGCAGCACAATATAGTTCATTTTTAACTACACTTTCTTTCAACATATAATTACATTAGAAAACACTAAGCCTTCTGCTACAATGAGATAATACAATTCCTAGGTGTTCAAAGACACATGACAAACAATGCCTAAAAGGGGAATGTTATCTTACAGTAAAATATGCCTAACTCTAAGGGCTTTGTTTTACCACTGCTAATGTGCTTTTGGAGTTCTGACAGAGATGTACCTATAGGGATGCCATTGAATGACAAATCATTACATACAGAACACTCAAAGAAAAAAAAAGACACTAAGAATTCAAAATAAGACAGTGAGTGCATTTTGAAATGAATTTTGAAGGCATATTCCATGCAAATTAAAACCTTTTTTGCAAACTGCAATAACTGTTTTCCTTGATTATAATGAGGCATTTGGTAGAATTAAGTATTTGATATCTATAAATCATTTAAAAGATGGAATAAAGAGCTGGGGTTATTGGTATGTGACATATTGTTCCTGAATTTACTCACAGAATGAGTTATAGAGATGTGATTCTGTGAGTTCGCCCCAAATAGGACACAGCTTTCCATAAGGGTAGACAAAGACTCCATGGGAAATCACAGAGTTTTAGAATTTTACAAAACTTAGAATTAGACAGCAAATCATCCAGTATGGACTCTTCATATAACAGCTTCTCTTGTCATGTAGTTTATATGCAGTGTTCAAAGTTAATAGCAATCCAAGTTTCACACTCTGGTTCACTCTCGTATTAACCACAGTAGGGAAGAAACTTTTAGCAGAATATCTGCAAAGGGTTTCAAATTGTTCTACCCCACCAGAGAGTCCCTGGGTTGAAGGAAAGAGAAAAATCATGACGAAAACATGAGCCAGTCCTTCGTTTTCTTAATACGTTAAAAACAACTAAAAACATCTGCAAATTGGTAGGGACCTAAAGAGGTTACTTCTTGAAAAGCCTGGGTAGTTCAGTCAGTTGGGCAGCCAACTCTTGATTTCAGCTCAGGTCCTGATCTCAGGGTCGAAAGATTGAGCCCCCCATCGAGTCTCCCATTGAGCTCCCCAGCCAAGCCCTGCATGGGACTCTGCTCAGCGCAGAGTCTGCTTGTCCCTCTCTCTCCCTCTCTGCCCTCCCCCTGGCTCCACTCTCCACCCCCCACCCCCTGCTTGTGCTCTCATAAATAAATTAATTAATTAATTAAATCTTAAAAGAAAGAAAAAAGATTACTTCTTTATACATTTCCTGCTTTGTTTCCAAAATAATTTATGGTGGCTTTAGAGGTCAACTAGCAAAACCTTATCTCCCAAAGAGGAAATCTGTGCCATCTCAAACTGATGTTTCCTTTTTTTTGTTCCTAGGACAAAACACATTTATTCATAAGCAAATTTCCCATAAAGCTAGTTATTAGAAAAACCTTCATTATATGGACTCACATCCTTTTTTCTGTAATGTACACTTAGTTTGACCTAATACAACCCATTTCTAGGACTTCTTCAAGATCATAATCTCTCCATAAACTTCCCATAAACATTACAAACATCTACACTCCCACCTGTCTGAGCCACCATCTTCTCTTGTCTGGATTATTGCAACAGCCTCCTAATGATTGGTTTCCCTGGTTCTACCCTCATCTTACTCTAATCCATTCTCAACACAAAAACCAAGAGTATTCATTTAAAACTAAGACCAAATATGTCACTCCACTGCCCACAATTCTCCAGTATCTCCTTATCACACTTACTCAGAGTAAAAAATAAAGTCCTTGCCATGGCCTACAAGGCTCTACATAGATCTAGTTCCCCATGACCTCTAAGACCTTGTATCCCACTACTGTGCACCCTGCTCATTCTGCCCCAGCCACCTGGCCTTGGCCTCCCAAAGATGTCATCACACTCCTGCTTGGGAGCTTAGCACAGGCTTTCCCCAGATACTCTCATTCTTACTCCTTCATCTCCTTCATGTTACTGCTCAAAAATGTCACCTTGTTAATGAAAACCTCCCTGACCACCCTATTTAAAATTTACCCAGTGCCCCCAGAACTCATTACCCTCCTTTCCTGCTGCTGTGGTTTGAATGTCCCTCCCCCACCTCACCCAAATTCATACGTTGAAATCTTAATATGTGATGGTATTAGGAGGTAGAGCCTTTGGAAGGTGCTAGGTCATGAGGGTGGAAACTTGATGAATGGGATAAGTGTTGTGCTCTTATTTAAAAAAAAAAAAAGATCAGCCATCAGAACGGATGAATACTCACCATTTGCATCAACATGGATAGAACTGGAGGGGATTATGCTAAGTGAAATAAGTCAAGCAGAGAAAGACAATTATCATATGGTTTTACTGATATGTGGAACATATCCTTATAGCATGGAGGACCACAGGGGAAGGGAGGGAAAACTGAATGGGAAGAAATCAGAGAGGGAGACAAACCATGAGAGACTCTGGACTCCTGGAAACAAATTGAGGGTTACAGAAGGGAGTGGGGTGGGGGCATAGGGTAACCGGGTATTAAGGGTATTAAGGAGGGCACAGGTTGTGATGAGCACTGGGTGTTATACTCAACTAATGAATTGTTAAACACTACATCAAAAACTAATGATGTACTATATGCTGGCTAACTGAACATAATAAAAAAATTTAAAAAATCCCACAGAGCTCCCTAGCCCCTTCTAGCATATGAGGACACTGTGAGAAGATTCCCGCTATGAACCAGAAAGGGGCCTTCTCCAGAATGTGACCATGCTGGTGTTTTAATCTTGACTTCCACCCTCTAGAACTGTGACAAGTAAGTTTCTGTTATCCTTAAGCTACCCAGTCTGTGATATTTTGTTTTAGCAGCCCAAACAGACTAAGACACCCGTATTATTTTTTTCTTTCATGTGTTGTCACCATTTTATAAATATATATGTGTGTATGTGTGTAAACAAACTCCATTGAAGCAATGATTTCTGTTTTTTTTGTTTTTTGTTTTTTGTTTTTTGCCCCTACTGTGTTTCCAGTACCCAGAAAAGTTCCTGGAACAAAATAGGTTTTTCAAATAAATGTTTTTTTTACTAAATCAGTTAATGAATTAAGAAGCCTAACTGACTCCATGGCCCTGATAGTACGGGTAACTTAAGTTAACATCCTCTATCCTCATTTGTAAAATTTGATTCATGATCCTTAAGATTCATTCCATGCTCTAAAAGTAAAGTCACAGTAATAGATCCACAGATATGGCAGGAAGCCCAGTGAAGCTCTGAGAGTCTTTTACAACAAACCAAGCTGGAGTGACTGTGAGGAGGGCATCCAGTGGCCCCTGTGATAAAGACCGAGTCTCAACATAACCAGGTGTTAAGGTGAATCTGAAGTTGTACCATTCTACCTCAAAATCATAAAGAAAATCTGTCTGATGGTTTTGTCCTTGCCTCCATTCAGCATGATTTTGTAAATGCTATCCACATGACAGAGTTTCAAGAGATGAAATATCTATTAAAATGAGATTTCTGGTGGGAATAACTCTTAGGGAGTAATGATATGACTAGACAATATTTAACAAAAGAGTCTGAGGCGAGGAGTCAGAGGAACTCAATCCTAAATCTATTCTGTCACTATCTGTGTGACTTTGGTGAAGCCACTTAATCTTTATGCCTCAGTTTCCTCATTTGTCAAAAGGATTTGCCACCTCTCACAGGGAATTGTGGGAATTGCAGAAGATAACAGACACAAAAGTACTTTAAAGTTTATAAATGCCCTACACCTACATATGTTAAGGAATTGTTTCATCTTTTTAAAGCACTAACAATGTGTTAAGTGCTGAAAATGACAGAGAATTAAATGTGATCTTTGCTCATAAAACTATGAAATGCAGTTCTATAGACTCAAAATCTACCTAACAGGATACGACACACACACTGAGAGACACTCCAGGGAAGAGGCTGTTGACAAAGTGGAAAAGTCAGGCATATGCAATTATGATGTTGAATCCAATTATCATCATGAGTTCCGGGTAGGTATTTATGTGTCATCATGGGGATTGGGAGAAATTCTGGGTGGGTAGTTAAGAGTGGATTTTCTTCAGGAAGGCTAAGTTATCAAAGACAAAGTCACTTCCAACTTAAGAATTGGATACTTTACCGGTTGTACAGCTCATCTATTTAACAGGCCCTAACATTTGCTGCATTCAGGAATTGAGTTTGGTTGCCATGAGACCACAGTAGATGTTCTGAGTGCCACACTTGGTACCAGCACAGCTGTAATCAGGACAGATTGCAATCAGGGCACTTTTCTCTAGCTCCATAGACACTGACAAAATCCATGTTTGCTTTTTCCAGGGCCCAGCTCAGAAATCAGTGCTGATCAAACACAGCTCATATTATTCCCTTTGGCACTAAATTTGACTCGGCAGAGTGTGTATGGAGATCCTGGCAAGCAAAAGACTCATTTTTCTAAGCCATGGCCAGTGCTTGGAAGCAAATCTAATCTTATTATGGTGTTCCAAGAAGAAAAGTGAGAAATTTTCAGAGATGGCCAGAAGGGAAAATATAAGAATAACCATAACAAGATCCTTGGGGGGGGGGGGGGTGCATATTCGATTGAAAGGATGAAAGCCTAGTCAGGATAGACTAAAGTCTCTATGATTGTATTCATTTTGTTGCAGAATTGAAACATTCAGCCTTTAGAGTCACCAGGGACTAGCCCATCACTGTATGGAGATACAAGTGTTATTTCTGAATGCAATCCATGTGGCACAGCCACCAAAAGGAAGCAACACTGGGAAGAAGCAAATATATGCTTTATGCTATGCCCAATCTGATTTGGCCAAGGTCATTCAGATAGGACCTACAAAGAAAGCATTAGTGCCATTGTTATTGAAACACAATAACAACTTTTGAAAAACAAATGGCTTATAATATACCAATTGAAAAACAAAGTGAATTTAAGCCTATGTAAACAAAAGAAGATTCTTTTTTAAATTTTAATTTAATTTTTAATTTTTCCAGCCTTATTGATACACCACTGACAAATACCATTGTGTAAAATTAAGTTGTGCAATATGGTAATTTGATACAAGTATAATTTTATGAAATGATTACCACAATAATGTTAAACAAACCCTTCACATCATATAGTTACCAGTGTGTGTGTATGTGTTTGTGTGTGGTGATAACATTTAAGGTCTATTATCTTAGGAAATTTCGAGTATACAATACAGAATTGTTATAGTCACCATGCTGTACAAGAAATTCTCAGAACTTAATCATCTTATAATTAATGCCTTCTTTTACTCTTCTTATCAACCCTTTCAACCTTTAAAGTCCTCAAAACCTTCCTTGATTCTGGTTCCTTCAATGACTTTAGCTGCTCTTTAGAAGTGGTACACAGAACATCCCTCATATAATACAGTCAGCTAATGCAATATGCAGGCCCTATAAATATTCTGGTTACTGCAAAGTTACGCTTCTGACATACCATATAAGGTTTTCAACAGATTTGTAACAATAACAATACATTGTTATATGTTTATTATCATATTACATTATATTATAATCATAACTATACCTCTGCTGGATATAGTGTAATCATCTCTTGTTGACTTATGAAACACTTTAGGATCCTGGTGTGTCTGTTATATTTGTGCTCACAGCAAGCAAAACATCTGTGCTAAGGGGCTGAGGAGTGGAGCATTTGTTTAATAGATCTCTGGTTAAGCATAACTACATCTTAGCTCCAAAACTATTTATGTAGATAGCTTTTGGTAACCCTAGACATTTTCTGCCTACAAGCTTACCAAGATTAACCCTACTTAGTTTCCATATCAAACAAGATCAGATGTGTTCTATTTGGTATGGTTTAGATATTTGCTTGTGATTATATTCATTTGTGCTCCATTTTTTTCCATAATAGTGTCCTTTTTATGTTTTGATTTCAGATTCTCTCCAGGCTCAAAGGTTTTATTTTCCATGAAATTTTCCAATTTCTTCTCTTGGGTGTTTATTTTAAGGCTATGTACAATGAGTCCTCCAAAAGCTTTCTGGCTACATCTTTATATAGCAAAAATAAGCAATATATTATTAAGCAAATAAGCAAAATGTTCTTGGAAATAATATAGATTTATGGTTTCTCTGATATGTTCTGCAAAGCTACAGGATTCTATAGATGTGCTTTGCTGGCCACCATGATATGAAGAGAAAGATAAACTCACTTCGGTCTATGCATCCCACACTCCTCAACGTCAGCAATTCCTTTGTTATCAGTTTTATATATTGGGATTCCACAGCATAAAAATAGTTTGCCAATAGTAATGTTGCCCCAACTACTGATTGTGAATATTTCATTTGGCTGATCTAATTATATCCTGACAAAGCTACCAATGAGTAGTAGCAGTGATGCTAACAAGTCCTTTCTTTGGTATATAAGTAGTTTTGAATACTTACTGAGGGTACAATGTTGAATAAAGCCAATGTACTCCCAATGCTTACTGTCCAAAGTAACATTATGCACAGTAGTTAACTGAGCTCCCACCCTACAACTGTAAAAGGTAAGCGAGAAGGTATTATTACTTTGAAGATTTGGATTAGAAATTATTGGTGAAGCATATTCACATGCAGTTTGACTCTTCTCCACATTAAAATAATGACCCAGCATTGTAGCTAGACTCACAGGATTTTGAATGTGGTAATGAATTATTGCAAACTGTCCAAAAAATACAGAATCATATGTCTCTGGGATTTGGTTGGAGGCTCAAGCTATAGATAAGGATGTGGGAAGGGAATGTTAGTACTTCTAAAGCCAACTGTGTAAGGTTATGAATTGGAATTTATTGCTATTATGGATGAAACTAGAATGAATTTTTCCCATGTTGTAGTAGGAAATTGGCTGATAAACTTTATAATTTACCTTCTAATGATTTAAGAACAGAAGGTCCAGATTCTTAGAATTTTCATAATAGAAGTTCAAATTTATATATGGTTCATATTACATGGATGGCCACAATGAGAAACTCTCAAAGTTTAGGTAAGATCAAAAAAAAAAAGTTCAAAATATGAAACTGAAAGTAATGAGAATTAAAACACAGAAGATGAAAGTAGCTAGCTATAGAAGATATATTCTATCTACAGAGAACATATAGATCCATATTCAATGGATTATTTTTTCTGAGAAGATCTAAATCCAAGCAAAGAATCAAATGTAAATAAGAAAAGCAGTAACTTAATCAATCATATCCATTTATTTTCTGTAGAAAGGATGGGGATGAATTTATGGAAGCACAGTCATTCAAACTGAGGCTAAAAAAGGAACCAAAAATAAAGATTCATAAAAATTTATCCAACACTATCTAAGAGGAGATTACTATATCTGAGTCACCTGAGGTCAACCCTCATTGAATAAGGATGGCTTACCAAGCTTTTCTTTTCTTTTTTTTTTTAAAGGTTTTTATTTATTTACTTGACAGAGAGAGACACAGCGAGAGAGGGAACACAAGCAGGGGGAGAGGGAGAGGGAGAAGCAGGCTTCCCGCCGAGCAGGGAGCCCGATGCGGGGCTCGATCGCTGGACCCTGCGATCATGACCTGAGCCGAAGGCAGACGCCCAACGACTGAGCCACCCAGGCGCCCCCAAGCTTTTCTTATAACCTTTAGATAACTTTCAGGATCTGAAGAAAGAATGAAAAAATAGACATCTATAATCAGTTGACTTTAAGTAAAATAAATTTTTCTAGATACACTAATGGGCCTGATTCAATCATTTGAAAGGCTTTAAGAACAGAACTGAGGTTTCCTAGAAAAAGAAAAGAATCCCACCTGTCAATTGCAGCTTCACTTCTGAAACGTCCAATCTGCCTTTCCTGACAGCCTACCCTACAGATTTCAGACTTGCCTAACCAGCTCCCAAAATCGCATAAGTCAGTTCATTGAAATAAATCCCCTTACTGTATATCTCCTACTGGTTCTGTTTTTTCCTGGTTGAACCCTGACTTATATACTCCCACACAACCTTTCTCAGGCAACTAAAAGAGAATATACTTCATCAAAAAGGAAGAGGAAGACTAGGATCAAGCAAACGGGGAATCTAACTTAAAAGAGAGAGAGAATCCCAGGATGATGGTGACAAAAAACCCCTGGGGGAAAACAGCTATGGACCATGCTGAATACCATGTCTTACAACCATTAGGGAAACAGGCATGAATATTCATAAAGTGAAAAGTACTTATATGTCACAGATTAACAGAGATTAATAGCTTGAGAGGAAGACAAAATCCAGATTTTAAAACAATACTGACAGGAGTTCTTAGTAATCAAGACAAAAACAAGTCGCCTGGCTGCTTATTGGTAGAACCACAGAATTTTATAGTTCACTGTGATCACGGGAAGCAGGAATACCAGTAAGACTCTTCCAGTGCTCTAGATGTGCTATAATTATGCTTTTGTCTGAGATTATTATCGATTTGGTGTTCTGTGTTCTAAAGAAGATTCTAATCTCCATTACAAAGGACAGGTTAAAAAAAATTCTGAGCAATGAATGCTTCTCTGATTTGATAAATTAGAGAAAATGAAAATTTCTGATGAGGGTTGAAGAAATGATCTGGGAAAGATGCCAGGAAGGGAAAGATTTCTAGGAGGCTAAGGAGCATTAAAACTTGTGTCGATAGAAAAATGCTTTTAGTAAATGGGAAGAAACTCAGTACTACTAAAGTTGTACTGTGGGAAATAAAACTCCAGTGCTAGAGTAACAACTTTGAAATCTCTCAGCTGCCAGAGTCTGTAAAATAAAAACACATTATTTAGATATCAGCATCATGTTTTTTGTTCAACTGGGTCAAAGGCAAAATTTAAAGCAACTTTAGGTATGAAATGGACTGTTAGGAGAAGGAATGCCTTCTGAAGTTATGCGGAGTCCAGAAACCATCAGGTGATGAAATTAAAAGCAGTGATTTCTATTAGCCTAAGGTGGATATATGAAGTGTCACTTAGGCATGTCATAGATCCAGAAGAGGATGGACAAGTATAAACTGTAAGTACAATTCTCTAGGTCAATTGAATAGTAGCTTCAAGGGCTTCAAACGGCTTCAGGACTACCTTCTTCCACATTAGTATTTAAGGATTCCAAGGAAAGTCAGAGATATAATGCCTTAATCCTTACTGAGTCTATCTTAAAGTACTGGAAACAAATGCATTTGTATGTGCATACAGAGATAAATGCCATGCTATCTATCATAAATTGGGCAGATTAAGACAAGACCTAGCAACGTGTATAACCAAGAAAGGAGAACCTGAGACTGAGGTACAGGGCATGAGAATATCAACCAGTCTTGAGCAGCTAACTTCTGGGGGAGTAGGCAGAAAATCAAATGCACAAAAGCCAAAAGACATGGCAGCCTCAAGATTAAGTAACTAAGGGTTTCCATCAGTCAGGGGAAGAAGAACACTAGGAATCCATCTGATGTTGATTATAATTCTCTTCACAGGAAATCTCTTATCAGGAGCCAGGGTCCACAAAAAAGAGGCTTGATGCAAGCCAAATAAGGAATTGGAGCTATAGCCAAGTGAACTCCAGTTCATGGAGTATCTCAAGTCCAGCAAGGAAAGCAAAACAAATTCATGATCTAGACTAAGATGGTAACAGGGAAGAAGAAACCTGCAATAAAATGTTCATATGCTCTGTTCCAAGAGCTTCCAAGGACCAAGCCAATTATAAGCCAGGAAGAATAGTTGTAGTCTCTGTCTATAGGTGGTGCTAACAAAACTGCTCTAACCTCCTGACCTGGTCAGCCTCTGCTATGGAACTGAGGTCAGCCTGGTCCAGCATGAGAAGGACACTACTATTTCCGGCTTGGAGGAACTGGAAACAACAAAAGTAGGGAAAATGAGATCATTAAGGACAACAGGTACATGTCTGTAGCAACATAAAAAGGAATGACACTTGAGTCTTATTTCAAAGCTGTTATATATGCTGAGAGTCCATTGAACCCTTGTCAGTGACAAATCAGTTTTTAATGAATAGGGTTATAGGAGTTCTGTGTTATATATTTCTAAGAACTACGCTCCTGAATAGGCCAATGAAAAGAAACTTCTGCACATTTACTCAGGCAGATACTCGTTCAGAATGATGACAGAAATTGTTATGTTTTGATCTTAGTAATAGTTTATGAAGCTGACTGGAGAGTCATGGAAAGAATGATCAAAGCAAGGACAAAAATAATCTATACTTTCTTTTTCCCCATAGAGCCTGAAAAAATCTTTTTTACCCACCTTTCATTATCCTTTGAAATAACTTGTAGGAAAATAAAAGCAGATGTCTGGAAAAGTCTTCAAGAAAAGCCACAAATCAAAAAGAGATTTCAAACATATGTTTTTAATGAACTGGCTGAAGGTTTTGTTTTTTTCCCCCGTTCCATCCCAACTGATCCCAGAGTGTTGGTGGCAAGGTGTTCTAACAATCAGTACTTTCCCAAATCTAAATGTGCTGTCATTCTACTTTCTTTGGGAAGAGAAGTCTTAAGAAAGTGGATAGAAACAGCCTTAGAGTACCAAAACAGCTTTCCTCTTCAGTCTAGTCCCACTGCTTTCCTTTTTAGTCCATAGGTACAGCAACCTAGACCTGGAAAACTTGGAATAAGTCCTCACCCATCATTCTGTCACACATACAAGGGAAAAATATGAAGTCACTCCTTACAAGACCTGTCTGATTCACATTCATTGGCTGTTCTTCTTTCATTCCCAGAACCATAGTATTTACTAATAAAATTTAAAAGATCTGGGATGGGTTAGCCTGGTGATGGGTATTAAAGAGGGCACGTACTGGAAAAAAAAAAAAAAACCTAGAATTTAAATAAAAATTTGGAAGAAAAAAAATTTAAAAGATCTTTTGTTAGCTTGGGTACTTTTTTTTTTAAGGATCAGTAATTTTTTTTTTTATCTATCTAGGCATTTTGGATAGATAGGCATATTATATCTGGACAAATAGATCTCCACCTGAAAGAGTCAAGTAGTTTCTACAATTTTCAGTTCTTAATATGATCCTAATTCTAAGTCAGCCAGTGGTTTTAGTTTTAGAAGAGGCCTGAAAAGACCATCTTGTCCTATCCTGCATTCGAATCAGTAAGATGTAACTATGCCTGTGATTTCATTTTATGGAGTGAAGTTCAATGTTATGCTGAGGTCTCACTGCAACTCAAGGGGCATGAAAATCCAGAACAACTGCCTCTTATGGAGGGCCTTGGTCTACTACCACACCATGCTGTTTCTCTTTTGGAATCATGGCTAATTTAAGCCATATTATTATAAACCAGGCCACAGATATTAACTTAGTAATTGAGTTTATGAAATTTCCAAGCTAGATGATGATGATTAAAGAGTGTCTTCATAATTAAAACAAATGAAGGGTTTGTAGAATACTGTAGGCAATAAAACACATTTTTTTTCTTTTTAATAAAATGGTAAATAATAACAGAAGGCATTATTGGTAATTATTTAGATTCTTATACCAATGCATATAATTATAGAATTCCTACATATCATAGTGAATATATTCTGGTCTGGGATAAAATTCTAGGATCGAGAATTCTAAACAGAGAAACTGCTATACAGAAAGATATGGTAGCACATGCTGGTACAATATGGTAAGAAATTTGCCCAGGTCCCTGTGTCTCTTGGTGAATGAATCTAGAAGCAGTGGATATGGGATATAGGACTGGACATTTCCAAATGGGAATGATGAGCTTTTCACTATGCTACCCTCACTCCAGAGAATGCCATCACTCTCCACTAACCATAGCTCAGTCAAAACCCTGGTTCTCCAAGGGAGCAGATTACTGTACAGCACGCACAAAGAAGAGAGAAGTGGTATTTCCACAGATAGTCTCAAGCCAGACTTTGAGAAATCCTCATATCCAGAGGAAGATGGGAATATGGAAAATACAGTTTACTAGTAAAAATATATCTTGCTATAAAATGTTATTAAAGTAACTAAAGCAGGTATTTCTCTGACATGGTTTTAGCATATTTTATGAAACTGAAGATTTGATTCATTACTTTAAGGGTGTGGACAAACGCCTCCATCTGGTAAAATCAATACTCCTAACGCCAAGTTCAGGTGACCATGTGTATTCTTTTCATGTTTTAGAATAAAACAAGAAAAGTTTTTGTATTTTTTGGAAAATATTTGTTTTTCATATTTCTTGCAAAAATGCAGACATTTAAAAAATAAGATCCACAAGCTGAGTTTTTAAACACTGTGGTTATGATATTTTAAAACAAATTAGTATAAACTGTATATGATTGATAACATTAAGGAATTATTTTAATTTTTTAAAAAGTAATAGTTTTTAAATTTTATACTTATATATTTTATACTTATAGGTTAGGACTCTGGGCAACATGTCCAGAGTTACCTATTTATATAAGTATTATTTTATACAATGCTTTGTCCTTAAAAAAATGTAGGGGAGATTGAGTCTACCTTTAGATAGCTAGGTTGACTCAAGGTTATATTGTAGATAGGTGTATTTGTATAGGCTATATTATACTTTGGTGAAAAAACAAAACAAAACAAAACCCCACAACCCCAATTTCTTAGCTTACAAAAACAAAAAATTGTTTCTTGCTTGTTATAAATCTATTGTGAGTCAAGCTAGCTCTTCAAGCAAATATGCTTCATAAGTAGACTCAAGAAATTTAGACTGCCTTTATCATCTTCTAATAGTTTTCAGAGCATATGATTTTATTAAAATTATTTGAATGAGAGCATTTTAAAAATATGTGTATAATGGTATCAACTGTAATTTTTATTCTAAGCTATAAGTATCTATTCATATAATGTTAGGACAGGTTTTTTAAAAATCTATTTATACAATATTTATACTTGTTACATTGCCTTTTTTTAATTGACATGTAATTGACCTATAGTTTCAGATGTACATCATAGCAATTCAATATTTTATATATTATGAAATGATCCCCGTAAGTCTAAATACCATCTGTCATCATACAAAGTTGTTGCAGTATTATTGACTATATTCCCTATACTGTACCTTACAACCCCATGACTTGTTTATTCTTAACTAGAAACTTGTATCTTTTGATCCTCTTCACCCATTTTACCTGCTCCACTACATTGCTTTTTAAGTGATATTTGAGAGGCATGTTTCTATGATTAAATTCATAGTTTTAAGGTCATAACCCCCCACTCCAAAAAACTAAATCTGTTTACATTATTGTGTCTCCTTTTTCCACCCTTTAAAATAGTTCAGTCAAGTGACCCGTATAAACGTAGTTTTAAAACTAGCATTGATTTTGGCCATTTCAACTTAATTGTGTTCCCCATATACTATTTGTTTAAAATAATTTAGAAAATACCCTAAATTATGAATGACTAGAAAGAATCTGAATGTAAGACAATATCCTTTAATTCTGAGGCATACTTTTGGGTAAAATATTAAGAGTCTGTTATATTCTAAACATTATGCTAAGTACAACAACAAAGAGGTGGAGAGAGACCTGAAAACTGGGAGTGTGGTATGGAGGTGTGTGCCATTTTGACTCTAATGGGGAGGGTAGGCCCCTTTCAGGGGGTGATGTGCATGCAGATGGCCAAATGGGGAAGAAAGAGAACCATGTGTAGCTTAGAGGGAGAACATTCCAGCCATAAGGAATATTAAACACAAAGCATAAAAGCCATAAAGCATGAACAAGTTCAGCTTGTTCCAGAGTCTGAAAGGTCATTTCTCTGCACAGAGAGCTAAAGATTAGTTCAAAGAGTAGGAAAGGTGTGAATCATACAGGGTCATAATGGCCATGGCGTAGGAGTTAGATTTAAGTGTGCAGAGCAGTAGTCCTTGGGGTATTTTTAGTAGGGATGCAGTATGATATGATTCATATTTTACAAAGGCCACTCTGTGTTGTACAAAGAGAATAGTATCCAGGAGTCAGGAGTGGAAGTAGAAATTTGGCAGGAGGCCAGGGCTCTAGCCCCAATGGAGAGAGTAATGGAGAGAATTCCATAAGGATTCACAATAAAGACACACAATAACTAGAAAGATATTTGCATCACATATCACAAAGGGCTGGTTTTCTACAGATTAATAAGAAAAAGATTGATAGACAAAAAAATATTAACTTGCAATTTGCAGAAAAGGAAATAAAAAGGCTTCTAAATATGTTAAGCTCCCCAACCTCACTCCTAATTAGATAAGCGAGAATTAAAATTATACTGAAATATTTGTTTAACCAAAAGTCTGGTAAAAAGCAAAGAGTTTAACAGATTATAAGCTTGAGGAGGGCATAAAGAAATAGACATTCATTTCTGATATGAATCTAAGTATACACTGTGTGATGAACAATTTGGAGATGTCTATCAAAATCACAAATGTACTTGTCTCAGACACTGCGATTCTGCTTATTGTAATTTATTCCACAGATAAACCTTCATTCTATATCCTTGTATAGAGGTGGTCAGTGCTTTGCCCATATCCATCACATCTGCATCCCTCAATCAAGGACTTTCAGATGTTGGCGTGTATCTACAGCAGCTCTCTCACCCTTGACACTGAATAATTGTGAGAAGTGTATTTTGCCCCTTTCTCAGTTTCCCCCATTTTAACTTCCCATAAGATTAAGCTCCAGTTACTGACTGAGGTACCTGGCTTAATAATGCACCACTGGTTGATTTCCTTTCCCTGGATCACTTTCCTCTTCCTTTACTAGTTTTCTCAGCACCTCCAAATAAACTACTTACAATCCATGTTGCTTTCTGAAGGAATCCAACTAAAAGAATCCTCCAGCTCTTCCCTGGCCTTTAGATTCCTAATAGGGGATGCTATCGGCATTTGGGCAGAATAAGCCTATGTTTTATAGGTCTGTCCCTACCTTTTAGGACTTTTAGCATCCTCTTCCCTGGACACTAAATTATAGCCCTCCAGTTACTAGTCCTTGTGACAACTCAGACCTTATTCCTTGCATTTCCATGCTTTTACATGTCTCCATCTCTTCCCTGGGAACAAAGCTTCTCCTATATGGCCCTCACAAGTAGTACCAATTACTCCTTTCAGGTTCCTCAAACCACTGGGCCTGGTAGTAGGCTAAGTGTTCTCCTTATGGCTCTTTAGTGCTTCTAGATCATTTTCCCACCCTCTTCCCCAAAAACTCCATCTTTGAATCTCATCTCTTCCCACCATAATACCACTATCTGCCATCCTAGGGGTACCTCTTGAAGAATCTTCCTTATTCCTTGAAGATTCTGGCCCCCAGTTCATTGTCATTCTATCCAACACTTCTATCATAATTATTGGTGATTATAGAATTTACCATGGCCTCTCAGGTCCTTGACCTCTCTTCCCTTTTCCAGTGACCTTATTTGTCTGTCAGAAGAGAACCTTGAGAACTTCCCACCAGAGAATCTACCCATTTGGTATCTGTGCTACATGTTACCTTCCTTTTGGTTACTATGAATGAATTGTCCCTGCCCCTATCTAGACCAATATGTTATCTAGTATTTTAATCCCATATTTCCTTGCCTATTCAAGGACATCACTCCAGCAATTTGTATTTCTCTACCTGCAACATCAATGTTCCCCTTTCCACTAGGCTATCACTTTCAGGATTCAAGTACACTGCAATTTCACCCATCTTAAAATGGTAATACACTCACGTGGTTTTTGTCCTACTCCACTGGCGATTTTATCACAGCGTTCCTTGTTGGTTCTGCCTTTTCCCTCTGACTTCCAATGACTGGAGGGCATCAGCACTCAGTCCATAGACTTTCCTATATCCATGCTGCCTAAATTGGATGATTTCATCCAGTCTCATGGCTTTAAATACCACATATATACCGACAGCTCCAGAATTTATTTCTCTAGCTGGGCCATCTGCTCAGAATTCATAACTCATATATTCAATATCCTACTTGATATCTCTATCTGGATATCTGATAAATGATTTTAACTGGAAATGTTCAAACTTACCTCCTATCCAAACATTCTTCTTCAGTGGTCTTCCCCTACTCAGGAAATGGCATACCCCTCCTTCCAGTTGCTCAGACCATATACCTGGTACCATAATTTGATTTTTCTCTTCCTCTCATGCTCCACATCTACTTTAGTAGGAAATTATTTTTGGCTCTACATTAGAAGTATGTGTAGAATTCAACCACAACTTACATCTCCATTGTCAACACCTTAGTCCAAACAATAACACTTAAAAATTTTTTTTTCAAGTTTTTATTTAAATTCCAGTTAGTGAACATACAGTGTAATATTAGTTTCAAGTTGTACAATATAGCGATTCAACCCTTCCATACATCACCTGGTGTTCATCACAAAAAGTGTATGCCTTAATCCCCATTGTCTGTTTAACTGATCCCCCCACCTACCTCCCTTCTGGTAACCATCAGTTTGTTCTCAGTACTTAAGAGTCTGTTTCTTGTTCATCTCCCTCTTTTTCTCCTTTTGCTTATTTGTTTCGTTTCTTAAATTCTACATATGAGTGAAATCATATGGTATTTGTCTTTCTCTGACTGACTTATTTCACTTAGCATAATACTAGTTGCACCCGTACCATTACAAATGGCAAGATTATATTCTTTTTTATAGTCGAGTAATATTCCAGTGTGCACTTGCGTGCGTGCGTGCGTGCGTGTGTGTACATCTTCTTTATCCATACATCAATCAACAGACACGGGCTGTTTCTGTAATTTGTATATTGTAGATAATGCTGTTATAAACATTAGGGTGCATGTATCCCTCTGAGTTAGTATTTTTTTGTATTCCTTTAGTAAATACCTAGTAGTGCAATACCTGAATTGTAGAGTAGATCTATTTTTAACTTTTTGAGGAACCCCCATGCTGTTTTCCAGAGTGGTTGCACAAGTTTGCATTCCCACCAACAGTGCAAGAGGATTCCCCTTCTCTACATCCTCACCAATACTTGTTGTTTCTTGTGTTGTTGATTTTAGCCATTCTGACAAATGTGATATCTCACTGTAGTTTTGATTTGCATTTCCCTGATGATCAGTGATGTTGACCATCTTTTCATGTGTCTCTTGGCCATCCATATGTCATCTTTGGGAAAATGTCTGTTCATGTCTTTTACATATTTTTATTGGATTATTTGGTTTTGGGGTGTTGAGTTTTATAAGTTCTTTATATATTTTGAATATTAACCCTTTACTGAATATATCATTTGCAAATATCTTCTCCCATTCAGTAGGCTGTCTTTTAGTTTTCTTAGTTGTTTCCTTTGCTGTTCAGAAGCTTTGTATTTTGATGTAGTTCCAATAGTTTACTTTTGCTTTTGTTTCCCATGACTTAGGAGACATATCTAGAAAGAACTTGAAATGGCCAATGTCAAAAAAGTTGTCTGTGTTCTCTCCGGGATTTTTATTGTTTCAGGTCTCACATTTAGGTCTTTAATCCATTTTGAGTTTATTTTTTATGTATGTATAAGAAAGTGGTCCAGTTTCATTCTTTTGAATGTTGATGTTCAGTTTTCCCAACAACATTTGTGGGAGACACTGTCTTTTTCCCCATTAGATATTCTTTCCTGCTTTGTCAAAGATTAATTGACCATATAGTTGTGGTTATATTTCTGGGTTTTCTATTCGGTTCCATTGACCTATGTGTCTATTTCTAGGGCATCTACCATACAGTTTTGGTTACTACAGCTTTATAATATAACTTGAAGTCAGGAATTGTGATGCCTTTAACCTTGCTCTTCTTTTTCAAGGTTGTTTTGGCTATTTGAGGTCTTTTGTGTTTCCATACAAATTTTATGATTATTTGTTCTAATTCTGCAAAATATGCTATTGATATTTTGATAGGGATTGCATTTATTGTGTAGATGGTTTGGGGTACTATTGAAATTTCAACAATAATTGTTCTTTTAATCCATGAACATGGAATGTCTTTCCATTTCTTTGTATCATCTTCAATTTCTTTCATCAGTGTTTTATAGTTTTCAGAGTACAGGTCTTTCACCTCTTTGGTTAGGTTTATTCCTAAGTATCTTATTGTTTTGGGTACAATTGTAAATGCAATTGATTCCTTACTTTCTCTTTCTGCTCCTTCATTATTGGTGTATAGAAATGCAACATATTTCTAAACATTGATTTTGTATCCTGAAACTTAATTCATTTACTAGTTCCAGCAGTTTTCTGGCAGAGCCTTTCAGGTTCTCTATATATAGTATCATGTCATCTGCAAATAGGGAAAGTTTTACTTCTTCCTTACCGATTTGGATGACTTTTATTTCTTTTTGTTGTCTGATTGCTGTGACTACGACTTCCAGTACGATGATGAATAAAAATGGTGAGAGTGGACATCCTTATCTTGTTCCTGACCTCGGTTTTTCCCATGGAGGTTGATGTTTGCTGTGGGATTTTCATATATGGTCATTATTATGTTGAGTCCCCATGCTTGTTCTCTGTCTCTCTCGCAAATGAATAAATAAAATCTTTAAAAAAAAAAAAAGAGTTACATTCCCAACAAACCTACTCTGTTGAGGGTTTTTTATCATGAATAGATGTTGTACTTTGTAAAATGCCTTTTCAGCACCTATTAAAATGATCATACGGTTATTATCCTTTCTTTTATTAATGTGATCTGTCATGTTGATTGATTTATGAATACTGAACCAAACTTGCAGCCCAGAAATAAATCCTACTTGATTGTGGGGAATGATTTTTTTAATGTATCGTTGGATTCAGTTTGTTAGTATTTTATGGAGGGTTTTTGTATCTACGTTTGTCAGGGATATTGGCCTGTAGTACTCATTTTTAGTGGTATCTTTAACTGGTTTTGGTATCAGGATAATATTGGCCTCATAGATTTGAATTTGGAAGTTTTCCTTCCTTTTCTGTTTTTTAGAATAGTTTGAGAAGAATAGGTACTAACTCTTTAAATGTTTGGCAGAATTTGCCTGTGAAGCCATCTGATCCTGGACTTCTGTTTGTTAGTTTTTTGATTACTGATTCAATTTCTTTGCTGGTTATCAGTCTGTTCAAGTTTTCTATTTCTTCCTGTTTTAGTTTTGGCAATTTATATGTTTCTAGGAATTTATCCATTTTTTTCTAGGTTGTCCAATGTGTTGGGCATGTAGTCTTTCATAATACTCTCTTATAATTGTTTGTATTTCTGTGATGTTGGTTGTTATTTCTCCTCTCTTTGTGTTTTATTTATTTGGGTCCTTTCTCTTTTCTTTTCTTTTTGATGTCTGGCTAGAGGTTTATCAATTCTATTAATTTTCCCCAGCGAGTAGTTTCATTGATTTGTTCTATTGCGTTTTTTCCTGTTTTTTGTTTTTGTTTAGTTTCTATACCATTTATTTCTGCTTTAATCTTTATTATTTCCTTCCCTCTGCTTGCTTTAGGCTTTGTTTGTTGTTCTTTAGCTCCTTTAGGTGAAAAGTTAGGTTATTTGAGATTTTTCTTGCTTCTTAAGGTAGGCTTGTATATTGCTATATACATCCCTCTTAGGACTAGGACTGCTTTTGTTGCATCCCAAAGGTTTTAGACCATAGTGTTTTCACTTTGTTTCCATGTATTTTAATTTCTTTTTTTGATTTCTTGATTGACCCATCATTGTTTAATCGCATGTTGTTTAACATCCTGTGTTTGTGGTCTTCCCAGATTTTTTTTCTTGTGGTTGATTTGTAGTTTCATAGCATTGTGTTCAAAAAAGGTGCATGGTATGATTTTAGTTTTCTTGTACTTGTTAAGGCCTCTTTGTGGGCTAATTTGTGATTATTCTGGAGAATGTCCCATGTGCACTTGAAAAGAATATGTATTCTTCTCTTTCAGGATGAATATTATCTGTTACATCCACCTGGTCCAGTGTGTCATTCAAAGCCATTGTTTCCTTAATGATTTTCTGTAGGTGATCTGTCCCTTGATATAGTAGGGTGTTAGAATCCTCTACTACTATCATATTATTACCAATGAGTTCCTTTATGTTTCTTTTTTAAATTTTTTTATTAAATGACAAAGATTAATTTCATTTTATAAACAGATTATAAAGAGCATATATGTCGCCAAACGCGCTTAACTTCGTTGTTTCTTTTTATTTAAATTCAATTAATTAATATATCATGTATTATTGGTTTCAGAGGTACAGGTCTGTGATTCATCAGTCTTATATAATACCCAGTGCTCTTTACATCACATGCCCTCCTTAATGTCCATCACCCAGTTACCCCATACACCCATCCCTCTGCCCTCCAGAAACCCTGAGTTTGGTTCCTATGATTAATAATCGGCTTGTCTGCCTCTTTTGTTTCATCTTGTTTTATTTTTTCCTCTCTTCCCCTATGATCCTCTGTTTTGTTTCTTAAATTCCACATATCAGTGAGATCATATGATAATTGTCTTTCTCTGATTGACTTACTTTGCTTAGCATAATACCCTCTAGTTACATCCATGTTGTTGCAAATGGCAAGATTTTTTTTTTTTTTTGATGGCTGAGTAGTGTTCTATTGTATATATATACACCACATCTTCTTTATCCGTTCCTCTGTTGATGGACATCTGGGCTTTTTCCATAGTTTGGCTATTGTGGACATTGCTGCTATACATTGGGGTGCAGGTGCCCCTTCAGATCACTACATTTGTATCTTTGGGTTAAATACCCAGTAGTGCAATTGCTGGGCCATAGGGTAGCTCTATTTTCAACTTTTTGAGGAGCTTCCATACTGTTTTCCAGAGTGGCTGTACCACCTTCCATTCCCACCAACAGTATAGAAGGGTTTCCCTTTCTCCACATCCTCACCAACATCTGTTGTTTCCTGACTTGTTAATTTTAGCCATTCTGACTGGTATGAGGTGAAATCTCATAGTGGTTTTGATTTGTATTTCCCTGATGCTGAGTGATGTTGAGCATTTTTCCATGTGTCTGTTGGCCATTTAGATGTCTTATTGGAGAAATGTCTGTTCATGTCTTCTGCCCATTTCTTGACTGGGTTATTTATTTTGTGGGCTGAGTTTGATAAGTTCTTTATAGGTCTTGGATACTATCCCTTTATCTGATAAAACATTTGCAAATATCTTCTCCCATTCTGTCAGTTGTCTTTTGGTTTTGTCAACTGTTTCCTTTGCTGTGCAAAAGCTTTTTATTTTGATGAAGTCCCAAGAGACATGTCTAGCAAGAAGTTGCTGTGGCTGAAGTGGAAGAGGTTGCTGCCTGTGTTCTCCTCTAGGATTTTGATGGGTTCCTGTCTCACCTTTAGGTCTTTCATCCGTTTTGAGTCTATTTATGTGTATGGTGTAAGGAAATGGTCCAGTTTCATTCTCCTGCATATGGCTGTCCAGGTATCCCAACACCATTTGTTGAAGAGACTGTCTTTTTTTCACTGGGTATTCTTTCTTGCTTTGTTGAAGCTTAGTTGACCATAAGGTTGAGCGTCCATTTCTGGGTTCTCTATTCTGTTCCATTGATCTCTCTGTGTCTGTTTTTGTGCCAGTACCATACTGTCTTGATGATTACAGCTTTGTAATAGAGCTTGAAGACAGAATTGTAATGCCACTAGTTTTGGTTTTCTTTTTCAACATTCCTTTGGTTATTTGGAGTCTTTTCTGGTTCCATACAAATTTTAGGATTATTTGTTCCAGCACTGTGAAAAAAGTTGATGGTATTTTGATAAGGATTGCATTGAAAGTGTAGATTGCTCTGGGTAGCATACACATTTTAACAATATTTGTTCTTCCAATCCATGAGCATGGAAAGTTTTTCCATTTCTTTGTGTCTTCCTCAATATCTTTCATGACTGTTCTGTAGTTTTCTGAGTACAGATCCTTGGTTAGGTGTATTCTTAGGTATCTTATGGTTTGGGGTGCAATTGTAAATGGGATCAACTCCTTAATTTGTCTTTCTTCTGTCTCATTGTTAGTGTATAGAAATGCAACTGATTTCTGTGCATTGATTTTACATCCTGCCACTTTGCTGAATTCCTGTAGGAGTTCTGGCAATTTTGAGGTACAGTCTTTTGGGTTTTCCACATAGAGTATCATGTCATCTGCAAAGAATGAGAGTTTGACTTCTTCTTTGCTAGTTTGGAGGCGTTTTATTTCTTTGTGCTGTCTGATTGCTGAGGCTAGGATTTCTAATACTATGTTGAATAGCAGTGGTGATAGTGGACATCCCTGTGATGTTCCTGACCTTAGGGGAAAAGCTCTCAGTTTTTTTCCCATTGAGAATGATATTTGCTGTGGGCTTTTTATACATAGCTTTTATGATATTGAGGTATCTTCCCTCTATCCCTACACTGTGAAGAGTTTTAATCAAGAAACGATGCTGTACTTTGCCAAATGCTTTTTCTGCATCTATTGAGAGGATCATGATTCTTGTCCTTTCTTTTATTTATGTAGAGTATCACATTAATTGAATTGTGGGGTGCTGAACCACCCTTGCAGCCCAGGAATAAATTCCACTTGGTTGTGATGAATAAATCTTTTAATGTACTGTTAGATCTTATGGCTAGTATTTTGGTGAGAATTTTGGCATCCATGTTCATCAGGGATATTAGTCTGTAATTCTCCTTTTTAGTGGGGTCTTCATCTCGTTTTGGGTAATGCTGGCTTCATAGAAAGAGTGTGGAAGTCTTCCTTCCATTCTGATTTTTTGAAACAGCTTTAGAAGAATAGGTATTATTTCTTCTTTAAATGTTTGGTAGAGGTACCCTGTTTCCTCTGGCATCTTGGGTTGATATCTGAAATAATGAGGGTCGTTGGCTTGTTTGGAGGGCTTCTCATGCTTTTTGTGTTGACTTTTGGTTTTGAGGATGTGTCTGTAATCTGTAACCAGTGCTGGCTTCAGGTCAGAATTAAACAAAAGCCTTATCTGTATTACCAGAAACCCCAGCATTATGAAATTTATTTGGGATCTGACTGTCTTGTAACGGGAGGAATGTTGGATTTCTGAGTTCCTTTATCCCCTCTCTCTTGTAGAATCAGAGTTGAGGAGGGCCCATGGGGTACTCTCATCAAAAGTTCAAACACTTATGTGCTGGCAAATTTAAATATGACTGGTTACGTCCTGATATCCTGCTATATTCAAAGAAATTTTGTATTCACCTTTGTGCATAAAGAGAAAAAGAATAATGGTAGTAAACGTGGGTCAACAGCCCAAGGGCCAGTGGGACAGGAAACTCAACATCACCTCAAATGGAAAATGTGGGGACTCATCCACAAGTGTCTTTTGGGGCAGGAATTAACCTATAAATTCTGGATGGTGAGGCAACCTTGCTGACCTTGGCATGGTGACTGTGAGGATTGCACTGCCTAGTAGAAGCTGGACTGGTGCCCGTGGATATGATCTTTTACCAATTCATAAATGATATTCTTAAATGAAGAAATTACTCCAGTGTCTATATTAAAGAACTCTTTGGGTAGGGGGAAAAGGAGCTTCCCTAGATTTTAAATTTGTATGAAGGCATTTTAAAAAGAAAATGAATGAATGAATGAATGAATGAATGTTTGGTAGAATTTCCCTGGGAAGCAATCCAGCCCTGGGTTCTTGTTTGTTGGGAGATTTTCAATTACTCCTTCAATTTCCTTGCTGTTTACGGGTCTGTTCAGGTTTTCTCTTTCTTCCTTGTTCAGTTTTGATAGTTTGTATGCCTCTAGGAATACATCCACTTCTTCCAGATTGCCTGATTTGTTGGCATATAGTTGCTCATACTATGTTCTTACAATTCTTTGTATTTCTTTGGTATTGGTTGTGATCTCTCCTCTTTCATTCGTAATTTTATTTATTTGGGTCCTTTCTCTTTTTTTTGGTAAGTATGGGTAGGGGTTTATCAATCGTATTTATTTTTTCAAAGAACAAGCTCCGAGTTTCGTTGATCTGTTCTACTGTTCTTTTGGTTTCTATTTCATTGATTTCTGCTCTATTCTTTATTATTTCTCTTCTCCTGCTGAGTTTTGGCTTTATTTGCTGTCTTTTCTCCAGCTCCTTTAGGTTTAAGGTTAGGTTGTGTATTAGAGAACTTTCTTGTTTCTTCAGAAAGGCTTGTATTGCATATACTTCCCTCTTAGGACCAACTTTGCTGTATCCCAAAAGTTTTGAACAGCTGTGTTTTCATTTTTATTTGTTCCCATGAATTATTTTAATTCTTCTCTAATTTCCTGGTTGACCCATTCATTCTTTAGTAGGATGCTCTTTAACCTCCATGTATTTGAGCTCTTTCCAATTTCTGTCTTGTGATTGAGTTCAAGTTTCAAAGCATTGTGATCCAAGAATATGCAGGGAATTACCCCAATCTTTTGGTACCAGTTGAGACCTGACTTGTGACCCAGTATGCGATCTATTCTGGAGAATGTTCCATGTGCACTAGAAGAATATGTATTCTGTTGCTTTAGGATGGAATATTCTGAATATATCTGTGAAGTCCATCTAGTCCAGTGTGTCAATCAAAGCCCTCATTTTCTTGTTGATAGTCTGCTTAGATGGTCTATCCACTGCAGTGGGGGGGGGGGGTGTTAAGGTCCCCTACTATTATTGTATTACTATCGATGTGTTTCTTTAATTTTGTTTTTAACTGACTTATATAACTGCCTGTTCCCATGTTAGGGACAAAAATGTTCACAATTGTTTGATCTTCTTGTTGGATAGACCCTTTAATTATGATATAGTGTCCTTCCTCATCTCTTATTACAGTCTTTGGTTTAAAATAGAATTTGTCTGATATAAGGATTGCCACCCCAGCTTTCTTTTGATGTCCATTGGCATCATAAATGGTTTCCACCCCCTCACTTTCAATCTGGAGGTGTCTTTGGGTCTAAAATGAGTCTCTTGCAGACAGCATATCAATGCAATGGGTCTTGCTCTTTTATCCAATTTGATACCCTGTGTCTTTTGATTGGGGCATTTAGTCCATTTACATTCAGGATAATATTGAAAGATATGAATTTAGTGCCATTTTATTACCTGTAAATTGACTGTTACTGTATATTGTCTTTGTTCCTTTCTGGTCTATGCTACTTTTGGGCTCTCTCTCTGTTTAGAGGATCCCTTTTAATATTTCTTGTAGGGCTGGTCTGGTGATCACAAATTACTTTAGTTTCTGTTTGTCCTGGAAGTTTTTTTTATCACTCCTTCTATTTTGATGAGTTTTTTTTTTTAAGATTTATTTATTCATTTGAGACACAGAGATAGAGATAGAGAGAGAGAGAGCATGAGCAGGGTTAGAGGCAGAGGGAGAGGGAGAAGCAGGCTCCCTGCTAGCCAGGAGCCTGACATGGGGCTCAATCCCAGGACCCTGGGACTATGACCCGAGCCAAAGGCAGACGCTTAACCATCTGAGTCACCCAGGCGCCCCCCTCCTTCTATTTTGAATAACATCCTAGCTGGACAAAGTATTCTTGGCTGCACATTTTTCTCATTTTACACTCTGAATATATCATGCTAGTCCTTTCTAGCCTGCCAGGTCTGTGGATAGATCTGCTGCCAATCTAATGTTTCTACCCTTGCAGCTTACAGACCTTTTTTCCTAGCTACTTTCAGGATTCTCTTTGTTACTGAGATCTGCAAGTTTCACTATTATATGTCAGAGTGTAGACCTATTTTTAACTGATTTTGGTGGGGGGTGTCTCTGTGCCTCCTGGATTTTGATGCCTGTTTCCTTCCCCAGGTTAGGGAAGTTCTCTGCTATAATTTGGTCCAATATACTTTCTGCCCCCCCCCTCTCTCTTTCCTCTTCTTCTGGGATCCCAATTATACTAATATTGTTTCACTTTATGGTATCACATAGTTCTTGAATTCTCACTTTGTGATTCAGTAGTTGTTTATCTCTTTTTCTCAGCTTCTTTATTCTCCATCATTTGGTCTTCTATATCACTAATTCTCTCTTCTGCCTAATTTATCCTAGTGGTTAGTGCCTCCATTTTTTTATTGCATCTCATTAATAGCCTTTTTGATTTTGACTTGGTTAGATTTTTGTTCTTTTATTTCCCCAGAAAGAGATTCTCTAGTGTCTTCTATGCTTTTTTTCAAGCCCAGCTAGTATCTTTATAAAAGTTATTCTGAACCCTAGTTCCATCATCTTACTTATATCCCTACAGATTAGTTCCCTGGCAGTCAGTAGGGCCTCTTGTTCTCTTTTTTTTTTTAAGATTTTATTTATTTATTTGACACAGAGAGTAAGAATGAGAGAGACAGAAAGCAAGCACAAGCAGGGGGAATGGCAGGCAGAGGGAGAGAGAGAAGCAGGCTCCCCGCTGAGCAGGGAGCCCAATGTGGGGCTTGATCCCAGGACCCTGAGATCATGACCTGAGCCAAAGACAGACACTTAACTGACTTAGCCACCCAGGTGCCCCTCTTGTTCTCTTTTTTGAAGTGAGTTTTTACATCTTGTCATTCTGTCCAGAGAACAGATGAGTGAGAGAACAAAATACTAAAATGGCAACAATGACCCCAGAGAAATATACACTAAACAAATCAGAAGAGACCCGACACCAGAAAACAAACAAATAAAAACAATTTAAAAGAAGAAAAAGAAAAAAAGAATATAATCAGACAGGTGAGCAGAATAGAGCCATGCACTGGATTCTGTGTGTATTTTGGTCTGTGTTTTAGAAAACTAGATCCCAAAATTTTTAAGGAAATAAACTTATATATGTACAAAAATAAAATTAAATACAATGAAAGGATAGAATGTAACTGTAAAAACGGAAATTAAAAGACAAGAAAAAACAAAAGTGGAAATAACCCAACAACAACAAAAAAGGAAGGAATATAAACAGGCAGGTGAACAGAACAGAGCAATACACTATCTCCTGAGTGTGTTTTGATCAGTTTGTTAGAAGAAATCACATCTCAGAGTTGTAAAGAAAGAAAAACTAATATATACAAAAATAAAATTAAATACATTGAAAGGATAGAATGTAACTGTAAAGAAAAAAATTTCAAAAGACTGTAACAAAAAAAAATGAACAAAGGAAGAAATAAAACAACAAAAAAGATAATATGGTCAGACAGGTGAGTAGAACAGAGTCATACACTAGATTTTGGGTGTATTTTGGTCTGTTAGAAGAAACTGCATCCCTAAATTATAAAGAAACAAAAATATATATATACAAAAATAAGATTAAATACAATGAAGGGATAGAAAGAAACTTTAAGAATGAAAATTTAAAAAGACTCAAAAAAAGAGTTGATAAAATAAGAAGTTGGTTGAAAAGGGAAAGAAAAAAATTTAAAAAAATTAAAGTTGAAAGACTAAAGAATCATTGGAAAAAAAGGCATGAATTCTATGTGCTGTATCCCCCTAGCGCTGGAGTTTTGCAGTTCTCATTGATCAGTAAACTTGGTGTTGGCTGCATGTTCTTGCTGATCTTCTGGGGAGGGGCCTGTTGCATTAATTCTCAAGTGTCTTTGCCCTGAGTGGAATTGTACCACCCTTGCCAGGGTGCCAGGCTAAGTAATCTGCTCCAGTTTGTTCTCTGTGGCTTTTTGTTCCCTGAAGGCTTTAGAGGATGAGAATGAAAATGGCAGTCTTCCTATCTCCTGCCCTGGAGCTGAAAACTCAGGGCCCCACTCCTCATTGCACTCTCAGATAAAAGCAATCAATCACTCCTTCTCCTTGGTCTCTGGCTGCACTCTGAGCTCACCCAGCCTTTGACCCAGCATTTCTATCTCAGGCACATGACCCTTTGAATTCTCCAAACCCTGCAGACTCCAGTGATGCACTCCTGGATCACTCCTCCCCACCCCGGGGAGGAAGGGGGGGTCTCCCCAGTTCTGCTGCTTATTGGGCCCTTGCTCAGAGAGCAGTTGCCTGAATGTGCTGTGGTTTGTGGGTTATGGCAACCCCAAGGCAAGAGCCCACTCCTGTACTCACTGTTTGTAGCTGGCTTCCCCATTCCTATACCTGGGAGCTCTGCCGCCCTCAGGCACCACCAGTCTTCCTGTGACCCTGAGGATCCTGACCACACTGTCACAGGTAGGGTTTTACCCCCACTTCACCACGTGAGCGGCATTCCTCACCAGAGCCGCCTTCCAAAAGTTCCAGTTTTGTGCTCTGCTGCTATATCACTTGCCGGTAGCAAGCTTACAAGGTTCCCTGCCCCCACGGTTTATCTTCACATATATTGCCTTTGAGTCACTTCTCCACAACTCCTCCTTGCAGAAAGTGTTCACTTTTCTATTTGTAGAGTTGCAGCTATTATTTTCTTAGATCTCCAGTTGAGTTTAGAGGTGTTCAGAATGATTTGATAGCTGAATTCCTGGGACCAGACGAAATTAAGGTCTCCTACTCCTCTGCCATCTTGGATTCAGTCCTCCTTTATGTTTCTTAGTATTTTATGTATTTGGGTGCTTCCATGTTGGGTGCATAAATATTTTTAATTTTTATGTCTTCTTGTTGGATTGTCCCTTTTATTATGATATAGTGCCCTTCTTTGTCTCTTGTTACAGTCTTTGTTTTAAAGTATAGTTTGTCAGTTCAGGGAGCCTGGTTGGCTCATTCAGTTAAGCATATGCCTTTGGCTCATGTCATGATCCCAGGGTCCTGGAATCGAGTCCCAAGTAGGGCTCCCTGCTCACCAGGGAGCCTGATTCTCCCTCTCCTCCCCACTCATGCTCTCTCCCACTATCGTTATCTCTCTCTCTCAAATGAATAAATGAGACCTTTAAAAAAGATTTTTTTAAAAAAATAAGCAAAAATAATAAAAAATAAAGTCTAGTTTGTCAGATATAAGTATTGTTTCTCTGGCTTTCTGTTGACATTCATTTGCATGTTAATTTTCTCCATCCACTCATTTTCAATCTACAGGTGTCTTTAGTTCTAAAATGAGTCTCTTATAGGCAGCATATAGATGGCTTTTTTTTTTTTTTAATCCATTCTGACACTCTATGCCTTTTTATTAGGGCATTTAGTCCATTTAAATTCAAAGTAATTGTTGATAGCTATGTATTTATTGCCATTTTATTGCTTGTTTTGTCATTGTTTCTGGAGATTTTCTCTTACCCTTTCTTGTCTTTGTTACTTTTGGACTCTCCTTTGCAGTCAGAGTACCCTTTAATATTTCTTGCAAGGGCTGGTTTGGTGGTCATGAACTCCTTTAGCTTTGTTTTTCTGGGAAACTCTTTATCTCTCCTTCTATTCTGAATGACAGCTTTGCTAGATAGACTATTCGTGGCTGCAGATTTTTCCCATTCAGCACTTTGAATATATCATGCCACCCCCTTCTGGCTTGCCAAGTTCTCTATGCCTCCTGGATCTGCAGGTCTGTTTCCTTCCCCAGATTAAGGAAATTTTTAGCTATTGCTTCAAGTAAACGTTCTGCCCCCTATCCTCCCTATTCTTCTGGAACTCCTATAATAGGAATGTTATAACATTTGATGGAGACACTGAATTCCCTAGGTCTATCCTCATGTTACATAATTCTTTCTCTTTCATTGTTTCATTACTTTCCATTATTTTGTCTTCTGGTTCACTAATCTGTTCCTCTGCTTCTTCTACTCTGTTGTTCATTACATTAAGCCTGTTTCTGATCCTGTTTATTGTATTCTTCAACTCTGATTCTTTTTTGAATTCTTTTATCTCTGTGGTAAGGGTCTCACTGATTTCTTCCATTCTTTTCTCAAGTCCAGTGAGTATCCTTATGATCATTGCTTTAAATTCTCCATCAGGCATGTTACTAACATCTGTTTCACTTTGATCTCTGGCCATGACCTTATCTTGTTCTTTCATTTTGGATAATTTTCTCTGTCTTCTCATTTTGTCTAAGTTCAGGCCTGCTTCTCTGTGTTAGAAAAGCCAGTTATGTCTCCTATTCCTGAAAGTAATGGCCTAACGAAGAAGAGGTTATGTAGTGCCCAGGGCCTGGCACTTCCAGGGAGTGTTTCCAGTGTGTTCCGCATGCACCGTTGTGTTGTTCTGGCTACTCTGTCCTTTAGGCCAGTTGTCCACAAGACTCTCCTTGCCTGAGGGAGGAAATGTTTCATTCCTGGATGTGAATATGGTGTTTCAACCAGGTGTGCTCTGGGTTGCTTGTGAAATGAGACCTCCACCACAACTGAGGCCCTACAACACTCTCTGTTTGGGAGACATGGTGTGGGCAATTGTTTGTGCTGGTCTTCTAGGGTAGGGGCCTGCCACACTGGGACTAAGGTAAGCATGACTGAGGATAGTTCCCCAGCAGCACAAGGGTGGGGGTTAGCGTTTAGGCAGCTGGTGTCCACACTGCACTGCTTCCCACAAGTGGCTCTGTGGTTATGCTGGGGGTGGGGGAGGAAAATGGTACCTGCCGGCCAGCTCCTTTGTTCTCAGAAAGGTGTCTCTGTGAATGCTGCCTCTCACGGACATAGTCTGAGAAGAGGAAATAATCTACCTACTGTGTGCCCCAGGTGTTCTTCAGTTCACTGTTTCTGCACCACCCATCCCTGGGTTGTTTACCTGTCTTCCATCCTGGAGTATCTCAGCCAAGACTCCTGACCTTTAAAACTTCAGGCTTTAAGCTCTGCTGGTTGCAAGAACTCACAAAATCCAGCACCTCTCATTTTCCAAGCCAATAGCTATAGGTGATGTTCTCCTCTGCATTCCCCGTGTGCTCCTCCCTCTTGCCCTTCTCTATGACCCCAGTTCTCTCTCTTCAGCAGCAGTCAGGATCCCTTTCTCCCTTAAACCATGTCTCCACACTTTCTACCTTCTTCGATGTGGCCTCTTCTCCTCCTTTAGTTGTGGAGGTTGTTCTGTCAGTCTTCAGGTCAATTTCTGGGGTATTTGAGTTTATAGTTATCTAGTTGTATTTATGGGACAAGGTGAGCCTAGGGGCCTCCTACTCTGCCACTATCTTCCTGTCTTTTAGCATTTTTCTACCAGTTTTATTTCAGAAGACTCGAAGAATGAGCTGGTCTTCTAATCCTAAATAAGTGGAACATTATTTCCTTCTAAGCTATCAGTAGAAGAGCTACTCTTTATTAACTTCAGGGGAGTCCCCACCACCACCACCGTCCCACCCCCAATATATACAAAATATGCCAGTCTCCTACTTTTGGCACAGATTTAGTAGGAGTCTGGCCTGACTGCCAGAATACAGCCAGGCATCCACTCAGACCACCCTGATGATCCACACTTTTAAAATTTGTAATAGCCTTGGGATACCTGGGTGGCTCAATCAGTTAAGCATCTGCCTTTGGCTCAGGTCATGATCCCAGGGTCCTGGGATCCAGTCCCACATTGGGCTCCTTCCTCAGCAGGAAGCCTGCTTCTCCTTCTGCCTCTGCCTGCAGCTCCCCCTGCTTGTGCTCTCTCTCTCTCTGACAAATAAATTAAAAAAAAAAAAAAACTTGTAATAGCCTCCTCATTGTGTTCCCTATTTTCTTTTTTGCACTACCTCCATATAATTTAACTTCAACACAGAAATCAGAGTGATCTTTAAAGATGTAAGCTAGATAATGTTACTACTTTGGGCAAAATCTTGAATTTCACTCAAACTAAAGGTGAGAGTCTTTACAGTGGCCCAGGGGACCACATAGAACCTAATATCCCAGGCACTGTTCCACACTGACTCTCTGACATCTTTGAATAAGTGAGACTTGGACAGATTCAGCAGATTCTATTTTGAGAGTAGAACTATTAAGACCTGCCAATGAATTGGATGTGGTAAGATCAGCGAAAGGGAACAATCAAATGTGGCAAATGACTCCTGAGTTTTTGCCCTGAGCATCTAGGTAAATGATTACATGTTAACTTTTCATGAGAAAGACCAGGCATAATATGCACATGGGGGTTACAGGTAATAATTCTATCATATACATTTGAAATTTTAGGAACCTATTAGAAATCTAACTGAAGAGTAAGAATATGCAGCTGGTTATACAAATCTGGTAAGAGAAAACTAGGTGAGTGTGATTTCGTGGAACTCTAGAAAAAAATGCTACATCAAAAAGGATGCAGTGGCAATCTATTTTTGATGCTGCTAAGGTTGAGTAAAATTAGGACAGAAGTTGACAATGGATTAAACAAATTCAGGCTATTGGTGATCTTGGGAAGATGATGTTATTGGAGTGGTGAATGGATTAAGGACAGAATGGATGGAGTCAAATGGTGGAAAGCTTATACAACTGATTAGATGGTAGAAAAATAAGTCAGTTCCCCTTCTGATTATATCCATTTTTATTGTGATATTAATTAACAAGCAGTAAATTTACCCTTCAAAGTGTATAATTTAGTGATTTAGTGGCATTTAATATAACCAGAGGTTGTACAACAATTACCACTATTGTAATTTTAGGATATTTTCAGTATCTCCCTCCCACCCCACCCTCCCAAAACACCCTAATCAGTAGCAGTCACTTTCCATCTTCTCCAATCCATCCCCTAACCCTGGCAGCTACTAATTTACTTTTTACCCCTATGGGTTTTTCTACTGCATGCAAATAAACTCATACAATATGTGGCCTTTTGTGTCTGGTAAAGTCAGTTAGCATGTTTTCCAGGTTCAACTATTATGTATGTGTCAATATTTCATTCTTTTTTTTAAAGATTTTATTTATTTGAGAGAGAGTGATAGTGAGAGACAGCACAAGCAGAAGGGAGGGGCAGAGGGAGAGGGAGAAGCAGGCTCCCCGCCGAGTAGGGAGCCAGATGTGGGGGTTCAATCCCAGGACCCCAGGATCATGATTCAAGTCGAAGGCAGATGTTTAACCAACTGAGGCCTAACCAACCCAGGCGCCCCTATTTCATTCTTCTTATGGCTGAATATTTTTCCACTGAATGGTTTTACCACATTTTGTTTATCCATTCATCAGTATATAGACAACTGGAGTTGTTTCCACCTGTTGGCTATATGAGTAATGTTCATATAAACACCCATGTATGACTTTTTGTGTAGACATAAGTTTTCATTCCTGTGGGTATACCTAGGAGTGGAATTGCTAGACCATATAGTAGCTATGTTTGGCAATTTCAGGAACTGCCAGAGTGTTTTTCAAAAAGGCTGTACCGGGCACCTGGGTGGCTCAGTTGGTTGAGCAACTGCCTTCGGCTCAGGTCATGATCCTGGAGTCCCGGGATCGAGTCCCGCATCGGGCTCCCTGCTTGGCGGGGAGTCTGCTTCTCCCTCTGATCTCCCCCCTCTCATGCTCTCTCTCTATCTCATTCTATCTTTCAAATAAATAAAATCTTTAAAATAAATAAATAAAATCTTTAAAAAAAAAAATAAAAAAAAAAAACAAAAAGGCTGTACCATTTTATATTCCTATCAGCAATGTACAAGGAATGTGTATTTCTCCACATCCTTACCAACACCTATTGTTATATGACTTTATGATTAGTCATGCTAGTGGGTGGGAAGTGGTATTGATTCTGTGGTTTTGATGTGTATTTCCCAGATAAACAATAATGTTAAAAATCTTTAAACAGATTGTTTACTGACCATTTGTATATCTTTAGAGAAATGTATATTCAAATCATTTGTTCCTTTAAAAAATATATATATTAATTCATTTAATCTTCACAACAACTATAAGATATGGGTGGTACAATGGTTCCTATCTTACACATAAGGAAACTAAAGTGGAGTTTAAGCAACTTGCTCAGGAATACATAGCCACTAAGGCTTGGCTTGAGGTTCGATGCTCTTCAGTGCTAAGGCCCAGTGTACAAACTCCTGTTTCTAAATTCTATTCAATCTTATTCAACAATATCTCTGCCTGCACCAACCCCATACTTTTACAATTATATTTTCAAATGTGTTTTAATTTCTGAAAGAGAAGTTTCTACCTTTCTTTTTCATCAGCAATTTTCTAGGATATTACTTTCTGTTTTCTCTACCATTTGACCTACAGAATCAGCTTAACTTTCTTAAACGATGAGTAGGATTACATTTCTAAATTACCTTGGGGAGGATTTATATCTCAAAAGTAATGTCTATTAGGAAGAAGCTAGGTATCTACATTTATTGGATCTTTTATTGTTTCCTGTAGTTTTACAGTTTTTAACATATGAATATTTTTGTTAAATATTTTATAGTTTTTGTTGTTGAGAATAGGTTCCTTTTTCTGTTTCACTCTTTAACATATTGTTGATAATATATAGGAAAATATTGATTTTTTTATACTAATTTTGTTTCTAACCACCATACTGAAGTCTTCATTTATTCTGGTAATTTTTTCCTGGATTTTCAAGATAGTTCTTTGCAAATAATTATATACCTGTGTCATCTGTCCATTTTTAAATTCAGTTATTCACTTTTATTTTTTGAGTTGTAAAAGTTTTTTATATTTTCTAGATAGAAGTTCCTTATCAGATATATGATTTGCAAATATTTTCTCCCATTTTATTGGTTGTCTTCATTTTCTTGATAGTATCCTTTAATTTGCAAGAGTTTTTAACTTTGATGAGGTCAAATGTATCTAGATTTTCTTTGGTTGATTGTGCTTTTGGTATAATATCTAAGAAACCGTTGCTTAAGCCAAGGTCATGAACATTTACATCCATGTTTCCTTTGAACTGATTCACAGTTGTAGCTCTGACATTCTGTCTTTCATCTATTTTGATTTAATTTTGGTATGTTAGGTGATAGTATAATTTTGATAGTACTGTACATCAAATTCTTAATTTCATTTTCAGGTTATTTGCTAGTAGTGTGTAAAAACATATTGATTTTTCTGTATTGATCTTGATCCTAAAACATTGCTGAACTCGTTTACCATTATACTGATTGCTGCAGTATTATAATAATTCTTGAAATCAGAGACTCTTAGCTCTCTATCTTTATTTTTTCTTTTTCAGAGCTATTTATGTAATGCCTTTGTCTAGTTTTGGTATTAGGGTAATACTGACCTCATAGAATGAGTTGTTATGTATTCCTTCCTCTTCTAATTTTTGGGAAAGTTTGAGTAGAATTGATACTATTTCTTCCTTAAAAATATGGTAGCATTCACCTGGGAAGCAATGTGGGCCTGCAATTTTTTTTTTAAATTTTATTTTATCTTATGCTAGTCACCATACAATACATCATTAGTTTTTGATGTAGTGAATTTCTTTATAGAAACTTTTTTGGGGGGAAAAAAAAAAGCTTTCCAATTTCTTGAACAGATATCAGTCTTTTCAGGTTATCTCTTTCTTCGTGTGTTTTTCAAGGAATATATCTATTTCTCCCTAATTGTCAAATATATTGACATAAAGTTGTTCAAAATATTCCCTTATTATCCTTTCACTGAGATTTGTATTATGGCACAGAATATGATCTATCTTGATAAATGGTTCATGTGCATTTGAGAAGAATATGTATTCTACTCTTGTGTACAGTGTTTTATAAAGGTCAATCAGATCAAGTTGGTCATGAGTGTTGTTCAAGTCCCCAAGTTCATTTGTCTATTTCTCCTTGTGGCTCTATCAGTTTTTACCTCACTTTTTTTGAAGTACTGTTAATAGGTGCATAAATCATTAGGATTACATCCTTTTGATGAGTTGACTACTTAACCCTTATGAAATGACCCATCACAATCATTACAAAATGGAAATTTTACAATAGAAATAAAAATCATTTCATAAGGATTATGAAGGATTATGCTGGTAATATTCTCACTCTGAAAATGTCCTTGTTTAAAGGCCACCTCAGTGTTCTTTTGACTAGTTTGAGCCATGTTGTATCTTTTCTCTATCCTAACTTATTTCCGTCTTTATGTATGAAATGTATTTCTTGTGGCAGCATATAGTTGGATCACGCCTTCAAATCTGACCTGATAATTTTACTGTTTTAATGACAATGTTTACATTATTTACATTTAATGTGATTATTTATATGGTTAGGTTTGTTTCCTATTTATCTTTGTTAAATATGTTCTTTGTTTCCCCTTTTTTTCCTACCATCTTTTGGATTATTTTTTTATGAGTTTGCTTTCTGCTTTGTTGGGTTATTCACTGTCTTTCTTTAGATATTTTATTGATTGCTTTATCTTGTCAGAGTCTATGTTCAAGTGATAGTACAACACTTAAGCTCTACAAAAACTTTAATTTCTCCCCTCCTGGCCTTTATGCTAATGTTGTCATGCATTTTACTTATATATATTACAAACCCTGCAGTACACTGTATTATTGTTTAAACAGCAAATTATCTTTTAAAGGATTTGAGTAGAACAAATGTATATATTTACCTAAATAGTCATCAATTCTGGAGTTCTTTATTCCTTTGTGTATATTTACATTTCTACCTGGTATTATTTTCCTTCTGCTTGAGGACCTTCTTATAACATCTCTTATAGTGTGTGTCTACTGGTAATGAATTCTTCTAGTTTTTCTATGTCTGAAAATATCTTTACTTCACTGTTGTTTAAAAATATTTTAACAGGACACATATAATTCTAGGCTGACAAATGTTTTCATTACTTTAAAGATGCTTCTCCACTGTGTTCCCACTTGGGATTATTTCCAATTAAAAAAAAATTATTTCAGTCTTATCTTTGTTGTTTTGTACATATCTTTTATTTTTGGGTACTTGTAGGTTTTTCCTTCTTTATCACCATTTTTTAACAATTTGGTGGTGATAGACCTTGCTGTAATTTTCTTCATGTTTCTTGCAGTTGCATTTCATTGAGCTTCTTGGATTTGTGGCTTTATAAAGTTTGGAAAGGTTTTGAACGTATTTCTTGAAAAAAATTTTCTGCCCCTACCCCTCTTTCTCCTGTGGGGACTCATTACTCATACATTAGCCACTTGAAGTTGTCCCACAACTCACTAATACTCTTTAATCTGGGGGTTCCTTTTTCTCTGTGTGTTTCACTTTGGATAGTTTCTATCACTATGCCTACAAATTCTTATCTTCTGCCACACCTGATTTGCTGTTAATCCTATCCACTGTATTTTTCATCCTAGACATTGTAGTTTTTGTCTCTAAAAATTTGATTGGGTCTTTTTTTTTTAAATCTCTACTTACCTCTTTGAATATACAGGATATAATCACAATTGTTTTGATATCCATTGCTACTAATTATATTATGTGCCAACTTGGGGACAGTTCTGACCAACTGGTTATTCTCATTGTGGGTTGTATTTTCTTAATCTCTCTGCATGTGTGGTAATCTTTGCTTGCATGCATACTTTGTGATTTTATTTTGCTGGGTGCTGGATACTTTTGAATTCTCATAAATCTTCTTGAGCTTTTTTCAGGAATGATGCTAAGTTATTGGAAAACAGTTGATCCTTTCAGGTTTTGCTTTTATGGTTAGTTTGGCAGATTGGGAGCAGTTCTGAGTCTAAAGCTAATTATTCCCTGCTAATGAAGCAAGATATTCTTGAGTAATCTACCCAGTGTCTTATGAACTATGAGTGTTTCTAGTCAGGATGGAGGGAACAGGCACTATTTCTGGCCTTTTATGGGCTCCCAGAATAGGTTGTCTTTATTCCTTCCAGAAGATTCTTCCCTGGGCCTCAGGTAGTTTCCTCACAGCATGTGCTAATCAGGACTTTCCTGAATATTTTGACACTGGTACCCCTACACGTTGCCAGTTTTCTTTCTGTGCAGCTCTCTGCTCTTTGTTCCTCATCCTATCAACTCTCACTGCCCCAATGCCCCTGAACTCTTAATCTGTCTCTTCAATTCATGGTTTTAACTGGGCTTCACCTCAACTTCCCTTCCATATGTCAGGACCTGAAAACTCTCTCAAGTTATTATGCTGGGGGAACAGTAGGTCTCATCTCTTGTTTCCTGTCTTTCAAAAATCATTTTATCCTTTATTACCTGATATCCAGTGTCTTAAAAACCATCGATTAATGTAATTTGTCTGTTTTGGTTGTTACAGGTGGGAAGGTGAATTTAGACCCTGTAACCCCACCTGTGAGCTTTTCTTAAGCAGAGGTAGCAGGAAGGACTCTGAGATGGCCCATCATCAATGTATTTTCTTCTTTATGAGAATGGGAAATTTGGCCTACACACACACACACACACACACACACACACACACGCACAGTATTTTGTTTCTCAGATCATAAAAACAAACAAACAAACAAACAAAACAGATGAAGCAACCACTGATACCACAAACAGATTCTTTCTCCAGAAACTAGAGAATTCCACTGGGGAACATTCCTTTATGGTGTGGTATGCTAACCCAAGCTTTGTCCTTATAGTTTACAAATCCAAATTTCTCCACAGGGGTCTGATAGATGGGAAGTTACAGGCCAGATTAATATGTAATTTACTGGGGAAATGGCAGTGAATGTAAAGGTAGGCCTGGTCCAAAGTCATTCGAATTCAGTAGTATGACAGCAAATAAGAGGGCCCTAACTTTCTGGTCCAACTTTATTGCACATTGCCATCCTAAATTCCCACCATCTACCTCAATCATAAGACTTTTTTACTGAAATACTCTATGAAAAAAAAATCCTTAAAAGAAGAGCAATATATAATATTAATAATTATATTGGCATTATTGTTAATGCTGATAAGTCCTTCAAAGAGGATCTACAGTCCCCCAAAGAAAGGTTAACCAGGAGGATGCAAAATCATAGATGAGGAAAGGAATCTAATTGCCCTGAAGTAGTAAGTACCCTTTTTACCAGTCTTAGAGAGGCTGTGTGTCCACAAAGCTTAGCAATACACTCATGTCAAGGATAGCATATCTCTCTGTCTTCTCAGAAAAAGTAGCCCTAATACTACAACCTGCTTCTCCTGTTTTACAATCTGCTTTGGTCATTATTTCCTTAAGCTAGGAAGAAAGCTAACCAACACAGTTAGAGATGAGAAATTGCTCTTAGAAACCTGTTGACAATATAAGCTAAAAAAGAGATGTTTGGAAAGCTAGAATCAGTAATTTTAAAATAATAATTTCTATATTTTAAATAGCTATGGTTTGCTTTCCAATGGTAATTTAATGATAACTAAGAGTATCATATTAGGAATTATAATAATATGAAGGGTTCTACTGATTATGGCCTAGCCATGATGCTCATAAAATTCTAACTCCTGCTGCTACTAAAGGTAGTCTACACAAGTACAGGCCCAGAATATGAGTCATATTATGACTGAAATATATGTTCCTACTAATATTCAATGATGCCTAAAAGGACATCAAAAGATATCAACATATGACAGTCAGATATAAAGTATTAGTGTGTTTTTTAATACCAAATATAAATAACAAAAGAAATTAATTTTATGAAGAAAGCCCATCTTGGTTAGGTAGCCTAACCACAATACTAAACAGGAAGATTAGTCCCTCCGACATAAATACTTAGACATATCACTGCTGTTACAGTAACTACTGACTTTCACTGCAAGGTTTATTGATCTCTTAAGACAAGTTGTTTCATGGCTGCATTTTTAAAAGTCCTTCCTCATAGTCTTCTTTGGAAAGCCAAACTCCTTTATTTATTTTTAAAACTTAAATTAATAAGAGGCGACATTTTTCCAAGTAGGTTTGGTTCGGTCAGTGCTTTTGCTCCTCTCTTTCTCCCAGGGGACATTTGGCAATGTTTACAAAAGTTCTGGTTGTCAAAACTGAAGGGGAGGGTGCTACTGGCATCTAGCAGGCAGATGCAAAGATTCCACTAAACCTTTTACAAGATACAGAACAGCCCCCTACAACAAAGAATTATCTAGTCCCAAATGTCAACGGAACTAAGATTAAGAAGTCATATGTTAGGGGCGCCTGGGTGGCTCAGTTGGTTAAGCGACTGCCTTCGGCTCAGGTCATGATCCTGGAGTCCCGGGATCGAGTCCCGCATCGGGCTCCCCGCTCAGCAGGGAGTCTGCTTCTCCCTCTGACCCTCTCCCCTCTCATGCTCTATCTCATTCTCTCTCTCAAATAAATAAATAAAATCCTTAAAAAAAGAAAAAAAAAGAAGTCATATGTTAGATGTGATGCTACTAAACTTCACTATAAATTCCAATTGGGAAATACCTTTGCTGCAACTTTTAAAATTACACTTGTTTTAAGAAACAATAACTAGTCTTATTTACAGTTTTTAAATAACCTCTTGCATTTGCTTAGCATTTTATCATTTACAAAATTCCTTCATACGTTTTACTCTCATTTGTTCATCTCTCTGGTGAAGTCATCTTTTCCCTTTTACTACCAAGGGTCCTGTTGTACAAGAAGAGGCTTGGGGGGGGGGGGGGCGCCTGGGTGGCTCAGTTGTTAAGCATCTGCCTTTGGCTCAGGTCATGATCCCAGGGTCCTGGGATGGTCATGATCCCAGGGTGCTGGGATCAAACCCTGCATTGGGCTCCCTGTTCAGCGGGGAGCCTGCTTCTCCCTCTCCCACTCCCCCTGCTTGTGTTCCCTCTCTTGCTGTCTCTCCCTCTATCAAATAAATAAATAAAATCTTTAAAAAAAAAAAAAGAGGCTTAGGAATTCAAGCAAGGTCACAGAGATTCAAATTCTGGATGAAAAATCTAGTGCCCTTTTTTGTCACCCTACAGTTATGACACTCTTGTTAAGAACATGATACAAAAAGGAATTTAAAAATTTTAAAAAAAGCAAATAAATCATTGTGCATCCATGGTGATATGACTCCAAAAGACAGATGTCATATGTTCTAAGGATGGAAAGTGGCAGAGAACAGGGAACGGGGTAGGTATTTTGGGAGGTGGGAAGCAAGTATGGGAGATGAGAAGCAGAAATAACAAAGACATTAGTCAAGCCATGTGGATAAGCACAGACAGATCCCTAAGTTTAAAATGACTACTTCTATGAAAATCATTCTTTCCCCTATAAATAGGATAAGATTCTTATGAAAACATAAAATGGACAAAGGTGCTGAATCCAACCATAAAAAGAGAAACCACATTCATTACTTCAAACAGAGAATTTGATACAAGGAATCTATTATACAGGTGATGGAAAAACTGAGAAGAATCCAGGGATTAGCAACCACAGGAAGCCATAATACTTTTAAACAGGCAGGAGAGAGGAAACAATATTGCCAGGGCTCAGGGCTGATTCTGTGGTAGGTTTGTCCAGCAGGAGATGGAACCTGGGAGGATAAACAGTTGTTGCTGGGAATAATGCCTAAGGCAGAAAAAGAGGGGAAGAAATACACTGGTTTCTCCCTTCCTCCCACCCTCCAGGCTCCTGACAGTGCTTCTTATTGGCCTAACCCAGCAGGAGACTAGCTGACACAGGGCATGGGAAACAGCTGGGAGCTGGCTGAGATTTGAAGCAGAGAAGAGCCAAGGGATGAATCTAAAGGAGCCAAGTTCAGAGCCATCACATTGTCCTGTGGGCATTTTGCCAATGCAAGGACACCACAAATTAGGTGGTATCGAGGTATCAAATGAAGATTCCAGTACTAAATCATATTTTCCTTCAAGGGAAGAAAAACAGATCTTAAGTCTATCCTGGACCCAACAAATAAGTAAACTAAAAATCAAACTCAGAAAAGGAATTTGACAGATGAAGCACAAAAACATTTTTCATAAATATCTAGACCTAAGTAATGATAACTGAGAGAAATAAAAATATAGAAAGAAACAGCTCTAACAGATGTTCAGAAATGAAACTTGGATTTTGTCACACCTATTTTGCACACAGTAGGCTCCACATTCAAAATAGAAACAATTTCTGAGCTCTTGACAACATGAAAATGAAAACATTCACCACCTTTCCTCTTAAATTTGTAGACTATAGCAGAACACAATTTTTAAAAGGCTACCTAATGTTCTTTCTGGTGAAAAAAATACTGAGAAAGTAGACTAAAGAAGCAATAATGTATTACTGTAGGCTCTCCCTTTTAACTGGTTCACTGTGTGTACTGAATAAGCATCATTCAATTTTAAGAAGTATATTGAAATTGTAGAAACACTACTATAAAACCAGCAATCATGGAAAGTAAAAGCCAAACTTCTAAGTAATGGTTAATATTTAGAAGAGATATTATCTAGGGTAATTGCTGGAACATTTGATTTCTTGTATATACTCTCAATCTGCAATAGTGAATGATCATTAAAACCTCCAGAAAAGTCTAGCAGTGATGCTGTTGGTAACTGAGGCATAAAAGTCACGCTTTAGGGAAGGAGTATGATACCTAAAGCAGATACATGTGAACAGGCACAGAAGCAAAAAAAATGTAAAGTATGATTTCTGGTAGCTATCCTGCCTCAGACACAAGTGGTCCTTCCCGGTCAGTCCCAGCAGACAAGGTAAGACTGAAGCATCCAAAATGCAGCACTGGACCTGTCTCTGAGTGGAAGAGCCACCAGAGAGCTGGGTGCAGCTGCAGGCTTATGAGAGTCCAGTGTGCAGAGAATATCATCATAGCTACAGGGTCAAGCAAACAAATGCCATAATCCAAAGCTGCAGTCTCCTAGGGGGAGGAGGCTTTAAGATCGTTATGGTGGGCCCCCAGTGGTAGGAGCACTGTGAAAGCAAATCCAGGGTCTTGTCATGCTGTGAAATCCCAGCAGGCCAGCTGGCATTTGGAATAAAGGGAGTGTCTGTGTGAGCAGTGTGAATAAAAGGTGAGTGACCTAGGCAGGGGATCTAATAGAGAAGCCCAGTTATTAAAAACTGGAAAAGAAAAAGATTTAAGTGATGATAGGAGGTAGAGGGGAGGGCTTGAACCTGAATCCAGTGTGGAAGTGCTTACATCCTTCGCTCCCAGAGCCATTTTTTAAATCCTTTTAAGGTTCAGGTTCTAAAGGCACAGCCCCTAGAGCGGGTATGCTTTTCCAGGTTTACCAAATTGAGAGCTGGAAAAGAAAATGTCTTGGCTCTAAAATATACAGAAAACTGCAAAGTGAAATTAATATATATTTTAAGAGAAAAGTATATGAATCTCTTTGATTTTGCATAACTGAACATTGCATTGTATTTTTGATGTGGGATATGACTGTATTTTTGTGTTTGACAGGATGTGGGATAAGGCCTCTAAAAGAATATCCAGGTATTATGCAGCCCTTTAGTTGGCCCTTCTTTAGCCTGGCATAGTTTAGGCAGGAAAGGTCAAGAGTGTGTCAGAACTTTGGCAAGGATGGGCAGGCAAGAAAAGGCAGAGAAACCCAAATCACCAAGACCAGAAATGTGGGGGTGGGGAGAAGAGGGAGGCTTGGGGGAAGGGTGTCTGAGATAGATGCAGAGGTTGGGCTTGACCAGGAGCTGGGAGGTACAGCGCAATGTCCCTGGAGATGGCACGGTCTGGTTTCTAATTTTGGAAGTGGCCATACCAGGGTTTCCAAACTGGCAGGCAGGCTGGCAGCAAAGGGCTCTGAACAGTAGAGAGAACCATCTGGAAGCAGGTAGCCACTCAGTGTTATGGAGGGGTATGATGCAGAATTGGCAACAGCTAGAGAGCAGGGCCTAGTTTCTAAAGGGGGTAAGAGGCAGAAGGGAAGTAAGGACTGAGCCAGAGAACTCGTCCTTCTAAAGGAGCAGATCAGTGAAAATCAGTGAGTCAAGGAACACTGGGGTGCAGAGGTTCCAAGGCTCCCAGGTTCACTTAGTGTGAATGGCTACTGGGCAATCCCAGGAACACTGACAGAGCTCAACCAATGGGACCTCCAGGACTTCTAGACTGGGAGTCTGGAGCAGGGCCCAATTCTATATGCCTCCCCCTTGAGAGGAGGGCTACCTTTGTCTAAGTGAAACAGGGGATCATCTGAGATTACTCTGGAAGCAGGGCCCCTTAATGTGTCCAGAGAAAACGGCCATGGAGCTATTGTTTCTTGAATCAGGGTCAGAGGGGAGTGAAGTGAAGTGATCTCAATTTCCAGGGAGAAAACTAGAGTGACAGGGAGCCACCCAGCAGGCTTTGTTGGGGCAGATATTTAAATAAACTCCTCTAGCCAGAAATTGCCCTGAAAGGCAGAAGGGTGTGTCTCTCTGGGAGAGGACCAAAGACCCTGACCCGGAGACATTGTGATGACTGAGCAGAGAGAAATGAGGAGGAGACCGAGCAGCTGTACCTCTACAACCATTCGAGGCTGCTGCAGAGGCTGGTGACCTCTGGCTGGAGAGCACAGTGGAGAGCTCTAGGCTTCCCCTGGGACTATCTCCAAGGTCCAGAATCAACCACAACTTCTCAGGTTACCGGAGAGCAGGGCAGGGCCAGGGCACCAGCAAAGGAGAAAGAGCTTTGCTAGCCAACCTGAAGAAGAAAGAGGTCATCAGGGACTACTAGATCATGGCAGCAGCAACCACTTGGATACTGGCACACTGAAAGATTTCCAACAACTGTAAGTGACCTTGATGAGAGTGAGTTCTCGGCATGCCTGGAGGGATGCTGTAGGGCCTTTGGATAATCTTGTCAAAGGGATCATTTTTGTTGTTTTTGTCCTATTACACTGTAAACAGAGAACTTGCAGATAGGGTAACCGAGATTTTTTCCAAGACAATTTATTGCCTAGGTAGAGGTATTGCCCTTTCTCATTCACTGGGTATTAATGATCCAGAATCTAGGGATAACTAATATTTTAAGAGCCTCAAAAATGTTTCATAACTGATTAAAATGTGTATTTAATTGAATGGCTATAAAATGTAATAGTAAGCCAACTAGTGAATTGCAACTCAACCCTTACTCTTCACATGGTTATAGAAGAAAAATAACAAAAATCATCTTTCTTATAGTAGACCCCACAGATTATCCAAAGGACCAAAGCATTAAATATACAAATGCATATTTAATTTGAAACGAGTATCCTGAAATATTTAACATAATGTGGCTGGGGACATGAAAATAAAGGTGCCAAAGAAGGACTTAAAGGACACAAAAATGATCCTGTTCTCAAGATTCTGGGTGGGCCCTATCTCAGTTTTCTGGGAATGACTTTGAGTAAAAAGTACATCAAACTTGCTGGCTCTTTCTTGCTATATGCATCACTACACAAGGACTGTAGGTATTTAATTCTAGAATTCTAAAGTTTTTGGATCCTTAATGAGTATCATATAATGCAAAAGTACTACAAAACTAGGAATTCACATGCAAGGTGAAAAGCTAGAGACAGAGGAAGAAATGGAGCTATGGGAAGAGAAAATGAAATTACATGTAAATAACTCACAAGTTATTAAAGAGCTTTAGTGTTTTCTTCCAAATAAAAGACCTAAAATTTATAACAGTGAAAAAATAATTAGCAACCAAGTTGTTCTTTTCTTTCCACATAAATTCCAAAAACTAAACGTTATGTTAAATGTCTGGTCACAAGTGTTAGTTTATGGAAGTAAGGCCTGAGTTTGGTTCCCTTGAAGAAAATTTAGAGAAGGGGATAATGGTTAGAAAAATATGGGGAAGCCAGCTTACGAGGAGAGAAGAGCTTGGTGGACATTGAGAAGGGTGGGGTATGAGCAAAATGTCCAGGGAAGCAGAGTACCTTGTGCTTGGGATTCATGAAGTGTTATATGTTTACTAAAAAGCATAGTACCACTTTCTTGACTCTAAACAGAATAATGATTTGTGAATTATTTGCTACTGCATGCTTTAGTAGTTGTTGTTTTTTTAAAGATTTTATTTACTTATTTGTCAGAGAGAGGGAACACAAGCAGGGGGAGCGGCAGGCAGAGGGAGAAGCAGGCTCCCCGCTTAGCAGGGAGCCCGATACGGGGCTCAATCCCAGGACCCTGGGATCATGACCTGATCCAAAGACACTTAACCAACTGAGCTGCTCAGGCGTCCCTGCCTTAGTTTTTTGATAGCTAGAACTGGAAAATGATAATACAAAACAGGGTGGTGGTGTGGAAGGCAGTGGTGAGTCTATTGTGTGTACCTAGTCATGAAATGGGAGCATCTGTGATGTTAATTTAGAAAAGAGAAATAAAATGCTGCAGTCACTAAAATATCACAGTGGGACGCTTGCTTGGCTCTTGAGATGAGCGTCATAGAGTTAGATCAAGATCCAAAGTCTAGTCCTCATCTGTGCTCATGACACTCAGAGAATGGTTCTTCTGATCTTTACTGCTAACCTATTAATTACAATAAATAGAACTTCCAAGTCATCCATTGAGGAGTGTAAATGGTTTTCTACAGAAAACTGGCATTGGACAGAAAAATGAGTATCAAAAGTTTCTTGGTGTCTAAGGAGTCGCAATTTGAGCAATGCAAACCTGATAAATGACTGGTGGAAGCACACTGTGCACAATACCAGTGATAAAGCTGTTACTTATTTATATATTTATAAAAATCACTTATGGCAGTAATAAACTATAGCCTATAATAGTTTAGTTTCCAATAGATATCCAGTAAGTTCGAAATCAAATCAACAAAGGTAGTTCTTTAGGGTATTGGTATTATAACACCAAGCTTTAATCCAAGCTTATTGACCACTGAGTCATCTTTTACTTAGCCAAACCATCACAGTCTTACTAGCATTAGTTATAAGCCATATTTACTCTTACTCTTTGCTATTACTTTACCAGTGGATAAAGTCACCAAGGAAAAGAACGGTATGTCCTAACAGTGCAGAGATCAAGCCTAGGGAAGGGACTCTAGGAGAATACCCTGAGGAGCTATTTGACATTCTTGTGGTGGAACCACCCCCAACTAGAACCCAGGCAAGTGTCAAAGGTCACCCAAGTACCACTCATTCCTTAATTCACAATTGAAAATCTACTTCAAGGATTCATTATAATGATTGCTTGAGCGTATTACCTGTATCAGTGCCTAACCATGACTGATCAGTGGAAAAGAGGGTGTGATATAATTTAAGGGGCCGAAAGAGCTAAAAGGCCTGGGCAGAAATTATACACAATTTTCACTGTTTCCGTCACCTATCATAAAGTTAACAAAGATCTATAATGAGTACAGCAAATAGTTTTAATTGTTCTTTATGTTTGGAGAACACAAAATTTTGCATTAATATTTGCTCTCCCCCCCAGTCCCTAGCACACTAATGCTCACTTCCACTTCTGCTTTTTAACCCTTGGTTAAGGCAGTTTTCAACTTTATGGTTATGCTGATCTTACCTTTTTTCCTGATACTCTTTGGCGCTGGTTGTATCCCTCTCATGTTTTGTGTGTTAAATACGTGAATAACACAAAGTAGTATTAATTTGAAGTGAGGGAGATCTGCTTTCCCGATATTCAAACTCCATTCACCCTTGAATGAGTTATTTATTATTTCTGATCCTCAGTTGCTTTATTTGTAAGATGGTAATCATTTCTACCACGAAACTGTAAAGTTGCTGAGAGGATTTAAAAAGATCATGCAAGTCTGTGCTTACAGGGCTCAACACATAGTAAAATAATGTTTTTCTTCCACCTCTCCTTTTCTTGGGGAAGCAGGTAAACAGTTGACTGATGCGCAGTTTAAAAAAATGAAAGGAACTGGGGGAGGGTCTTTAAATGATATTCGTGTCTGTACTGTCCCTCAAAACTCTTTAAATATTCTTGCCAGCTAGAGCAAGTTTTCTCTCACGAGTGCTGAAAAATGTTCTGTTCGTTGTCACCTTTCTTTAAACTCCATGAGGAAGTCTCATGTCTTCAGACCTTTGCTTAGAGCATTATTTACAGACGTTTAGTCGTGGGATGCCACCTGTTCTTCCGTGCTTTGCAAGCAACCTCAGCTGCCTTTAGGCGGACCCCTTCCTTCTTAGGCCTGAGACTTCCATTTGAGGCTCTTCTCCGACCGAAAACCGTTCCACTGTGGCACTTCATTTGCCTACCGAGTTGTCTTTATTTCTCACCTGGAGACTGTATATTGCTGTTTTTGTTTTAGCACTTCACAGAGTGACGAGCTCGAAACGGGCTCGGTAGAAGTTGCACCTTGGCTTTCTAGTCTGGTACAGCCCCAAGGAAATCATATCGAAAACCGGCTGCCGCCTCTCGCACCCTACGTCTATCGATTTAAGAGGAGTTATCAGCGGGCGTTTTAGGCAAAGAAAGTTTTACGCTGGGTAGAAGGGAGGTCCCTCAAGACGAGGGAACTCCTCGTCCTCTCCCCAGGCGCGAGCGCTGCGAACGCGCCCGGCCGGGAGCCCAGTGCTTGGCACAAGCGGCGGTGGCGGCTTCCAAAACCCGGCGGCGGATCCGGGCCGGCCCGGAAGTGCCCGGCGCGGGAGGGAGGGAGGAAGAACCTTGCGAGCCCACGCCGCCGCCGCGCGCACGCGCCTTCGCTGGCTGGGGCTGGGGCTGGAGTCGCAACTCGGAAGCCGGAGCCCGGACGGGCCCGGGGCCGGGAGGGGGGGGCGGCGCGGGGGCGGGAGCAGCGGAGGCGGCCGCCCCTGGCGCGGGTTTGTTTATCCCGGGGAAGAAGTTTAGGAGCGTGAGATAGGAAGGAGGGCGGGCTGTGAAGGAGGGATGCGGCTCGGTGGAGGCGGCCGCCACAGGGACTCGCCGCCATCACCTCCGCCGCCGCGGCCGCCGCAGCCGCAGCCGCCGCCTCAGCGGGAGAGGAGCCGCTGCCGGGACTGCCCGCCGCCGCCCCGCACGTCCGGGTAGGTGCCCCTCCCCCTCCGAGGTCCCTGCCGCACCTTGGTCGCTTGCTCCTCCAACCCCCAGCCCTTCCAACTCGCCTGCGCTGGAGCGGGGCGGCCTCCTCCTCACACGCTGCGCCCCCATTCCTCCTGGCTCGGGACCCCTGCTCCTTCGGCGTGCCTTCCTTTTCTCAGGGTTGCTTTCCGCCCCCGCCTCTCAGCCCCACCCTCCGCCCCCTCCCCTCCTCCCCCCTCCCCCTCCCCCCTCCCTCCTCCCCCCTCCCTCCTCTCCCCTCCCCCCTCCTCCCGGCCTGTCTTCCCCTCGCCAGTCTTGGCTTGTCCCTGGTGATGCCCCCCCGTATCGATTTTCTAGCCTCAGCCTACCAGGATCCCCCAGACTTTCCTCCACAAGCCTCGCCCCTTTTCCTTCTCCCGTCTCCCTCCTTTATACCTGGTCTGTTTTCTTACCCTCCCGGAGTACTGCTCAAAGAGGGAAGCCCCTTCTTCCCCCCGCCCCCCAGCGTCCCCATCCATATCTCTCATCCCAGACATATGTATGTGTGAAGTTATCCCTATAAGCCCGTTTTAGGGTGAATTCTCTGCTTTCCAGCCAGACCACTCAGTGTTTACTGCGGTGTTCATGCCCTCAACCTACCTCCCTACCTTCAAGCACGTATTGCCCTCTCACAAATTCTCTGTCACGTTCACCAGGTAACATCAAACTGGCTCTGCGGTTCAGGGTCCAAATGTTCACTTTCCCCTTTGACTCGCTTGTGCTATCGTTTCTCCTAACTCCTCTTCCTCTCGAGTCTATGTGTACTAAATAAAGGGGAGAGGATGGTCGAGTTTTCTTCCTCAGAGCAGGAGATCCAGCAGAAATAAGATTTACCTTTTGCTTATCCTAACTTCTGGCCTCTTTCTCGGTGAATTGTGTCATTCAACCATACTTTTGAGGCTTTTGATGCTTTGTCTATACTTGAATAATCCTGGGCCTAGATTGTTCCATTAATACTTGTCTTCCCAGTTTTTCCTTGCAGCTGAATCCACTGTTTCTTAGACAGGAAATTTAAGTAATAAAAGGTTTATACGTTGGAAAATTACATCTCTGCTGCCGTAATGGGAAAGCTGGAATATTTCAGATTATCATCCTGTTATTCTTGGGAGAAATGGTGCCTAGTGGTTAAGAGCCCAGATGTAGCTGAACTGCCAGCATCTAAACCCCTGCTTTGCCATCTACCCAGCTCTGGCCTTGGGCAAGTTATTTAATCTCTGCCTCAGTATTCTTACAACTCTAAAATGGGGATAGTGGTATTCTTGATAAGATGGTGGTGATAATTGCATAACTTATTGCAGGTAAAATACATCAGTTCTTGGCACCTGGTAAGCGTTCAGTAAATGTTCTTTATCATCATCATCTTAGCTTGACTTCTTTTGGCTATTGGTGGGTTGATTTTGAGGAAGGAAGGTGGGAATAGAAGGCTGCCTTTTGCTCTTTTTCATTTAACATCTTTTTTGATGTAGTTATTATTCATATTTTGTTACTGTATAAATTAATTCCTTCTGGTGTGAAAAGTACAGAGTTTTAGCTCCCTCTTTAAGGGTAAGTTTCTAGGCTACATGCAGGTCAGTCCCAGCTTCGGTGTCTTTAAAATGTTGTATTTGTTTTGAGAATAGATGAAATTGAAATATGTAGCAAATTTATCATAGTGGAAAATGAGGGTTTTACTGATAAGAATTTTAGTACACTGCAAATTAAATACTGAAAACTGATTGTTCACACCTATCAGTCCTTTATGTTGAATTGGTACTCAAGAGCTTGGCTTCATTCAGAAGACTAGTGGCTTTTCTCTCTTAACATGTTTATTAACACGGCCATCCTTGATGTTTCCCAAATTTTACTCACTCTTTAAAACCCTGATAATTTTTGTCATATTTACTTACCTCCTGTGCATTATTACTTGATACTTTTTTTTATAACAACTCAGTTAAAATCCAAATAGGTACTGTTTAGTATTGTTATAAATAGTAACATATGTACTGTCAAAATAAAGATGTTTGCCCATTTATAGCTTTAAAGGAAAAACAAAAACAAAAAAATCATATTTTATGTCACCAGTGGAATGTACTCCAAATTTTGAGTGACAGTGACTTTGTCCATGCTGTTCTCTGGCCTGAAATAACCTCTGCTCTTTTCCCCACATATCCAGATTCTACCTGTCTTTCACATAGTTTCTGCCAGCACTGGTTTTTTTGTCTCTTGGTTTTCCTGCTGTCTGTATTCTGCATTTTTGGCTTTGAATACCATAAGCCCTGGTTCAAGAAAAATGACTACCCCAGAATAAGACTTTGGAAGTTTATAGGAACTTGGAAGGGCTGGAATGAAATGGACACTTAGCATTTACTCTGTGCTAAGCACTCTTGCTTGGTTTTGTACATATTTGTTCATTCTAGAAATATTTAATGAGCACTTACTTCATGCCAGGCATTGAGGATACACAAGAGCAGCCCTTCTGAACCAAGAGTTGTAGTGACTCTCAAGCCTTAATGCTCTAAGGCATCCAGGGTATGTAATGAATTAACTCCTCTCCTCCTCCTAAAATGGTACTGGCTATGTACCTTGAGAGAGAGAACTGAGGAAATAATCACCTAACTCAGTTTCTCTAGGGCTTAATTCGCATAGAACCCTGGCTGAGAAATGTTCCATCAGAGAAGAATAGTATGGACTCTGCTTTTTTGTAATTTATTTTAATGTGGCACTGACAGACAATAAGCAAGTAGGTAGATAAAATTACTTTATAAGAGGGTACTGGTAATATTAAAGATAATGATAACCACTAACACTTATAAAACACTGTGCCAGGCACTTTTTCAAATAATTTAATATCTTGTTTAATCCTCATAACAATCCCTTGAAGAAGGCTTTATTACATCTCTGTTTCACAGATAAGGAAACTAAGAAATTATTTAACTTCCTACAAAACCACACAGCTTTGTAAGCAGTGGAACCAGACGATATTGTTGTAGTCTGTTACCTTTGGTTGCTTCTCAAATTTTCCAATTCCTTGTTGGTTACTTTAGACAAAGTTCTTCTTCACTTTTCTGGGGAAGGAAAAAAAAAATAATATTGACAGTGAGGTTTCCCTGTCTTTTTAGGTTGTTGAGGGAAGTAAAGGAGATGTAACTTTTGTAAAGCATGGGGTATGCAGACTTATCCCAAATCTTATACATGACTAGATATTGAAGACATTTACATTTTTGTGGTCCTGCTAACCATTATGTTTCCTGACATAGATTTATTCACTTACTAAAAGTTTATTGAACAACTGATATGTGCCAGGCACTGTGCTAGGCTCTAGTGATGTATGTTAATGTAAGGAATTACTTGTATTCATGGAGGCAAAAGCTATTGGAATAAAGAAACTAAACAGCTAATTACAAAAATAATTATAATTATGATTGCTGCCACAAAGGAAAATTATGTTAAGCAGTGAAAGTCCACTAAACTAACAGGGAATGCTTCTCTAAAGAAATGACTTTTAGGCTAAATCTGAAGGATTAACTGAAGTTATCCAAGTGATGTTGGCAGTTTCAGCTTTCTAGAACTGGAAAGTCCTATAGAGGCTGGACCTTAGCACATGAAGCTGGTTGATGCAAAATGAGACCAGAGCAGATCACAATGGTCAATCATTGCTAAGCATTTTGTACTTAAATCCTGGGGTGGGAAGCCACTGGATAATGTTAAAAAGCTGAATAAGTTACTTAAATTTTTACTTTAAAAATATCGCTTGACTGCTCTGCAGAGGACACACTGGAGAAAGGCAAGTGTAAATGCAGGGAGACCAGTTAGGCCAGTGCTTCTCAGACTTATCTGTGGAGAAGGACCTGTTTTGGTTTGTTTCGTTTGGTTTGGTTTCTAATCTCTACTGGTACTTTAGTGACACAATAAAATGGATGTTGTGGCAGTTGTCAAATTGCTATAACAATTTCTGAATACTTCTTTCGGTTTCTGTATTTACCTTGTCTCAGACCAGTAACAGTAGTGCGTGGATGACTGTTGGTCTACAGACCACACTTTTGAGTAGAATTGAGTTCAGCTATTATAGTAGTTTAGGGAAGAGATGATGGAATCTTGGTCCAGGATGGCAGCAATAGAAAGTAGCTGGATTGGGGGGAAGTTAAATTGATAGGATTTTGTCATGAGTTAGAGTAGAGGGTCTAGAGAGAGGAGAAGGCAGGTTCCCAGGACTGGTGGTTCCTGTGCCTAACACGGAGAATACTGGGGAGAGGGGCAGTTTCTTGTTTGTTAGTTTCTGGGAAGTGAAGAGACTATTGATCATAATTCAGGTGAGAATCCTCAGTATATGACTTACAATGAAATCTTAGTGTGAGAGGTGGCGGATGTGATCGCCCAGAGAGAGAGGGTAAAGGGATATAATAATTCCCTATGAATTTTCAACATTTAAACATTGGGAAAAAGAAATGTAGCAAAGGAGACTGAGAAGGTGTAGCCAGAGTTGGGAAGAAATTTTCCTTGACATCACTGAAGCCAAGGCAATAGCCTATATGAAAAAGGAGTGGGTAATCAGCTATGTCAACTGTGTTGAATGAAGCTGAGAACTCAATTAAGTTGGCAACTGAAAAGTACTCTTTGGCTTGAGCAACATGAAGGAAATTTTATTATATATTTATTTTTTATATATATATTTTATTATATTATTTACTTACTTATGGGGGGAGGAGCAGAGGGAGGCAGAGAGAGAGAATCTTAAGCAGACTCCATGCCTAGCATGGAGCCAGATGCCATTTCATGACCCTGAGATCATGACCTGAGCTGAAATCAACAGTCGGACACTTAACCTACTGAGCTACCCACAACACGAAAATTTTGTATTTCTCAGTAGTCTCTCCATAAACTAGTTGATGAATTTTGTTTTAACCTGCCAAAGCAACAATCCTAAATTTAGGATAAAATTACCATATCTATAGCATGAGCCATCTTCCTTCCTCACTTTAAACCCATGTTTCTATTTATCACCATCTAGATGTGCTATAAGCATCTCACATTCTTTTTACAACTGATTCATCAGAACATATTCAAACAATGTTTTTTAAGTACTATTTCTCAGATATTGATTACTAAACTTATAGAAATGTGATTAGACTTCAGAGACTAGGGGCATCAGACAATTAAATATTGTTATAGCGTGATTAGTGCTGTCATTGCAGCTTATTCAGGTTGCCTTGGAAGCACAGAGAAGAGGCATCAGGGAAAACTTCCTAAGGAAAATGACACTTGAGCAGTGTCTGGAAGACAAGTGGAGAGGGCAGTCTGGTGCAGTGGTGGAGGAGTTTAAAGAAATGATAAAGAAAGGATACTAAAGAAATACAAAATACAGGTATTTTGAAAGCATGCAAAGGCAAGGAATTACGACACTAGCATGTGCATCGTAGATTGGAGAAGTTGGTTGTGTCATTCAAAAGTTTTTCTCTTGAACTTGTGTACCTCTTTCTGTTTTGCCATTTTGAGTAATACCACTACCCACATAAAGGCACCAAACTTGGAGACATCTGCCAAATATTTTCAAAAGTTAAAGATTATCTTTGTTGTAGCATTGATTGTTCAAGGTGATATTTTCTTTTTTATTGGTTAGCTTTATATTTTGTATATTACTCCCATACTTATAGAATAATTAAGTAATTGATAGCATAACTTAAATATATCGGTTATGCTTTGGTGATTTTTTTTTTAATGATATTATTTATTGGCCAGAGAGAGAGGGCTTGCACAAGCAGGGGGAGTGGCAGGCAGAGTGAGAAGCAGGCTTCCCGCTGAGCAAGGAGCCCGATGTGGGACTCGTTCCCAGGACCCTGGGATCATGACCTGAGCCAAAGGCAGATGCTTAACCGACTGAGCCACCCAGGCGTCCTTGCTTTGGTGATTTTTTTCATGAGAGAAATTTAATACATTTAACTTTTTCTCAAACTTGGAGAGTTGAAAATGAAGGCCTTGGTAAGGATTGCTAAGAGTTTACTACTAAACCTCAGATATATGGTTAATGATGGTGCTTTTGGATTCTGTAGAATAAGAATAGGCCCCTGATACCATAAACACTATTTTAGTTGTCTAAATGTCCCTAGATTCACCCTCTTGCACCATAGTAGAGCACAGTTCATCTGCAGGGATTACTCTCTGAAGAATACTCTAGTTGGCAAAACCTTATTGGCAAGATCAAAGGCTCATAGAAAATAGTGTGTTAAAAGGGAAAATGAAGTTAAATGGATTTTAAAATATCTGCTTTTTAAAATAAAAGGGGAATGGGCTTTATCAAAATTTGCTTCTGAATTCAGTGAGTTACTGTAGAAACGTTGTTATTCTGATCTGTTAAGGTGGTCTTCCTTAAATTTTATTCTAGAAAATTGTAACTCTTAATTTTTCTTTTATATCTTTTGCTCTTGCCTTCTCCCTGGTTTTTAGTTCCTTAAATTGTGCTGAATTCTTGTGTAACAACTGTATATTTTTCATATGCTGCTATGGTTCTTAGAGGCATACTTTTTCAGGCCTTTTATTTATATACATATGTAGAGCTCTGATGTTTTTCAGACTTTCCTACATATTCTAAGGGAGGACAGAATAAATATTAGCATTATATTTTGAACTGTGCTCTGTAACTACTGTATGTGAAACAAAACTTTACATAGGTAAAAGCAGATTAAAAAAAATTTATCTACAGATACAAAATTGTGTTACCTCAGACCACGATTGGGATAGGTGGTTTATACACTGAGAGCAAACGTATGATGGAAAATTCATCTGTGCAGTAGGAACATGCTTAGAAAATACTCCTTTAAAGTTGTTGTATTTGCTTTCATTCTTTATTGGATACGGGAATAAATAATTAGGAATGACAGTTTAAAAAGAGGTGCTCTAAGTAATGCAAGATCTCAAAGGTTGTAGTATGACTGAAAAGTAGTGTGATGCTTTTAAAGTACTACTTGAGATCTGTTAGCAAAGAAGAAACCATTGTTTCCTGTCTGGATATGGTTTTTTTGAAGCAAATTTAAGTTTTTTAGTTGTGTATAAATGCATTTGTACTTCTCCCACCACCCCTTTCCCCCAAGGTAATTTAAGTGACTTTAAGGTAAAGAGTGCAGTTGATCCAAGGTGGGTTTTTTTTTCAGTTGTACTTTGGATACAATTTTTGGTGTTTTAGTGGGAAATTCCCCTGAAAGGTAAATAGTTTTTATCCTGGAAGTCAAAATCAAACACACAAAAACCATTGAATATAAATTCATTCTGAAATTGTCAAGGCAGATGTCAACACAAGATGCTACCAGATACTTAAATTAATTGACTTTGATTTAATTAATATCTTTGGTGGCAATTCTTAGGACCAGCTTAAACCTGTTTTAGTTATTCAGCATGGCAGTTGAGCTTCAAGTTTAGTATGTCCAGTTTTGTTAGAGCTCAAGTGGGCACACACTAAGCAGATTGGTCATTTCTGATTGCATTCAAAGTGTACTTATTTATTTATTTATTTATTTTTAAGAGAGAGAGAGCAGAGTGAGGGAGAGGGAAAGGAAGAGAGAGAGTCTTAAGCAGGCTCCACGCCCAGGGGGAGCTTGTCACAGGGCTCGATCTCATGACCCTGAGATCATGACCTGAGCCAAAATCGAGTCAGACACTTAACCTACTGAGCCACCCAGATGCCCCTAAAGTGTATTTTTTAAAACTTGAAGATATTTTTTTTATGTGAGCATTTTATGAGTGTCATTTGAGAAATGGCTTGAAGTAAGTGGTTTTTGGGAGTATCCTGATTTATGCTTTATTCTTGATGATTTTTATTTTCTCAGGTGTCTTATTTTCACAGTTGTTTTGTCTGTCTGCTCCACCCCCCCCCTTAGCAAGTCCCTTATCAATGAAAATTTCATCATCAAGTTGTATAATGAAATTAGTATTTCTTCCTTGCAAAGTATATAACCAAGTTTATTTGAACATGGGTCTGAGAAACTGACAATAGTGTAAAGGTATTTTCATAGGATTTTCTCATAGATCATTATGGTTAAAAAGGAAGAACTGCCGTTTTTAAAGCACTTGTACCGGACACTATGTCAAGTATGTTAGATATTTTACCCCATTAGGTATAGATAATACCATAATTTTTTGAGATGTACTTGCCTTGAGTTACCAGATGCACCATTATTTATGTACCCCAAAGAGAGAAAACACTATCAATTACAATTGTAAAATGCCATCAATTTTAGAAATGTTGAAATATGGGAGAAAATGAGTATCTTAGGATTAATGAAATGTGGCATTAATGCTGCCTTGTTTTATGCTTATCACCCAAATTCCTCAAAATAACTAACTTCCCAACATGAAGTGAAAATTTATCCTGCTTTACCTTAGAGCTTCCTGAATTCTAAAATTGTGCTTTACTTCAGAACTTCTAAGCAGCATAGCACAGAGTTTAAGAGCATGTAACCAGACTCCTATTTAACAGCTTTGTGAATTTAAGCAGTCACTTAGTATCTCTGTCTCAATATTCTCATCTGTAAAATGGAAAAGGTAACAGTATTTACCTTGAAAGAGTTTGTTATATAAGAATGAAATGAGTTATATTTACATTTAGGATAGTGCTTTATACATAATTAAATGCTTTGTGTAAATGTTGGTTAATTCTTATAAGAACAATATTGCTATTTCTGATCTAGGATATGTAAGTAAATGATGTGTTTAAAAGAGAGGGACAAGGGGCCTTATCAAATGAGGCATTGGTATTTTGGGCACCCAGTGAAGATTAAAATATTTTGTTGATTTGCCTTTTTTTTCTGTGTCTTTTAAAACTAATGTGAGATAGCAGTCTTGACAGCTTTGATATCTAAGTTGCATTTTTATTTTCGTAAAAATAATACTGCATAAAGGTTCAGCTGAAATCTGCTTTCCTTTCATCTGTGTTATGACATAATTAGTCAGAATATTGACGTGCTATGATGGATGTCTTGAAAATAACCTGTGATATACTTATGATTCCTGTCAACTTCATAAGGAATTCATTCAGAAATATTTTTAAAGAGTTTCAAATTAAAGAACAATGTTTTAATTTTAGTTAAAGCATCCTACTTCTACACTGTGAAGTATATGGAGGAGAAGTAATGGGGCAGTTTTTGTTTATTTATGGTTTTATATGTTCATGATTTTGTTGGTTCATTTGAGATTTAAAATCTTGTCATATACTTTAATAATAAAAATAGGTTAAGACCTTCCTTTGAACTTCTTGATATTTTTCCTCATTCTTACTTTTGCTTTGTTCTTACTTTTTCTGTTTTGAGCTTACAATCATTCATTTATTTCATAAGTGGTTATTGACCAACTGTTAAATATCAGGTTCTGTGTTTAGACTGATGAATTGGAAATAGCCCTTGACCTGGAAGCCTCATTATTTGCGATATATTAATACTGTCTAGTCTTTGAGTGCTTAGGCACAGTGCTGCAAATTATATATGCTCTCTGTGTTTTAATCCTCATAACTACGCTGCTAGGGTAGGTTATTACTTTTCAAATGTTTCTTCTAAATAATTGGCAGAAGAGTGAACTCTTTGCTGATGGAAGGGAGATGAAGGTCTGAATGGTTAAGGTAGTGGTGGAGGGGGAGAGCTTTAGTGTTAAAATTTTTTTCAAAAATTTTAGTATTGGCGCCTGGATGGCTCCATCATTGTCTGCCTTTGGCTCAGGTCATGATTCCAGGGTCCCGGGATCGAGCCCCACATTGGGCTCCCTGCTTGGCGGGGAGCCTGCTTCTCCCTCTCCCACTCCCTTTGCTTGTGTTCCTGCTCTCACTATCTCTTTCTCTGTCAAATAAATAAATCTTTAAAAAAAATTTTTTAGTGTTTTCTCCTAAAAATGATTTGACTCTTGCATTCTATAATTTTAATACAGACTTTTTTGTTTTAATATAAAAATGGTTTTAAATTAGCATGAGGGAAGATTCAAAAAAGTGTTCTGTCCCAATTTTAGACTAGAAGGAACATGGCACTGGGAACAGGATTTTATTACATCTAGGCATCAAGCTACTCATTTATTTATTAAATATTTATTTGGGGTTTTTTTAAGGTAAATTTTTTATTGAAGTTTAATATACATTTGAAGACATGCATACTGCATCATACAGCATGTATACCTTTGTGTCTGGCTTCTTACCCAAAAGATTTATTTATTTCTATTTTTATTATTTATTTATTTGTTTATTTTTGAGAGAGAAAAAGTGTGCGTGTGTGTGCAGGGGGTGGTGGGGACAGGGAGAGGGAGAGAGAATCTCAAGCAGGCTTCACGCCCAGTGCAAAGCCCAGTGCAGGACTCAGTCCCACTGCCCTGAGATCATTACTTGAGCCGAAATCAAGAATCAGATGCTTAACGAACTGAACCCCCCAGGTGCCCCCCAAAACACTTATTTTTATATGATCCATTCATGTAGTGTGTAGCAGTAGCTTATTTATTCTCATTGTTCTGTAGTATTCTGTTTCACTGTATAACTGTATATATATCATAAGGTATCCACTCTACTGTTAATGAACATCTAGGTTGTTTCCAGTTTTGAGCTGCAGTTAATAGTGCTCCTATAGAATATTCTTCTTGTATGTGTTGTATACATTTCTGTAGTGTATGTTCCTTGTAGTGCAACCATTGGGTCATGGTATGTGCTTGTATTCAGTTTTAGTATGTATTACCCAGTGTTTTCCAAAGTGGTTGTATCAGTTTATGCTTTCATCAGTAGTGAATGAGAGTTCCATTTGTCCCACATACTCTGCAACATTTGCTTGATATTGTCTCATTTATTTAGCCATTCTGGTGTATGTAAAGTGGCATTGCACTGTGGATAGGCTAGGTTTTCAAAATAAACATGATTCCCTTCCCCACTCATACCCACATAACCTTCCACATGCACACCAAGGAAAAGTGGAATAGAGACATGTTTATTTTCACAAAACCCATCAGATGATTCTGGCTGCCTTGTCAGTTGATAAGATGCAGAATATAAAACAAATTTAAGTATAATTTATGGAAAATGAGAATGTCATGAAAATGATAGCTCCACTGTATAGTTCACTGACTTTCTGACAGATGGCGCATTTCTGCCTAACTATTGCTAAACGTAGGGAAGGTTTTAAGATTTTGCAAGCTGGTGAAAAGTTTTGTAGGCTAGTTTATTGAGTGAGTCTACAACATTGGCTCAAAGCTCTCATTGCACAATGCTGGAATGCACTTGCTCTTACTTGACTGTCTACCCAGATTGTAAGTTGTGTAGGGTTTTTTGTTTTTCGTGTTTGTTTGTTTTGAGGCTCTGCTACCTCTTAAATAAGGGAAACATTGTCTACACAGCAGGGCTTCCTCAGTTTTCAGATCTTGAAAGTTGAGAAAATTTTACCATATGCCCACAGCATGCTGTGTGCTGTTTTATATTTAATTTCTTGTTATATAGAGAGTTTTTTCTTGTGTCAACAGAAGGCAGTGTTGCTAATATATTTTTCATTATCAAATTGTGTAGTGAAAACCAAGGATGCAAAAAGTATTTCTCCCGGTGTATCCTTTTCAGTATGAGAATTGTGGTTATTCCTCATTCCTCAATGAATCTAGATCCTTAGAATATATGTAGGGAAGTGCCATTCCTGTACCTTTTATTCTTAATTAGTTGTTGACTTCTTCTATTAAAACACACATATGAACTCATAACTGCAGATAAGATAGTTTTACCTTTATAACATTTTCATATGCCTTTTTATAGCTAATATTTTTACATCTGACTTCATTTCTTACTGCTGCAAAATACTGTTCCTGGGTAGAGCACCCGTTTGATAAATACTTGTGCTCTACATATTTGTAGGTAGTTACTGATTATTGCTAGTCATAAGAATCATGGAATTATTCGCTCATCAGAAGGGCTGAGATGGCATTCATGCCTTAAAGTGTTCCCATAAGGTATAAAAACGATTCAGTTTATTTTGCAAAGCATTTCCTTATGAGAGAGGTAAGGCTGGTAGGTGGATGGCAATAACTTTTTATTAAGTCCAGTTCGACCATGTGCTACATCATTTCAGAAAAGACTGGCTTAAAATTTAGGATCTCCTAACACATTGTTCTTCATGGATCATTTTGCTTTATTTCTTTCTCTTTCCCTTTTGATTTCTTTTTCTTTCTTTCTTTTCTTTTTTTTTTTTTCCTGTAAACTAAGCAGCTATGTGAACTGTTTTTCTTCGAGAAAATATTTTTAAGGAAAATAAACTCATTTTAATGGTGATGTACATGCAGGGTGTAATGATTAGACATATGGATCCCTACTACCCTTTATCCTAAAGCATACTATTTTACCAATTTTTCCCGTAGATTTTAATAACTGAAAGGCCCAATAAGTGTAGTTTCTCTTATCTTTTTCAAGGATGATGGTTTATCCTGCTTTTACTTAAGATAATACTAATTTATGCCATGTCATTTGTATCCTTGTCTTATTCAGCATTTGGAGAATATAATTTTTAGTGAAATACTATTTATTAATAGTTCACTTAAAATAAGCCTGGGTGGCTTTGGTAGATTTTTACTTCCAGCTGCTCCCACGGTCTAGTGTAGTGGTATGTGAGATACATGTATAATAATGAGTTCTGTCTTCAACAGGTGGTAAAATCTGAAAGGAATCTACTAAGTACACGTCTCTTTTTCTAACCCTTCTCAGATACAGTGTAACCAACACCTTCCTTTAAGTTCAGGATGGGGATTTCCATGATTAGAAGTGGGCTGGGATGCAAATGACTAGGAGCAACAAACTCCTTTTGGTCTCAGGTGATGGTAAGAGATAGATATGATGCCACTGCCCTTATTGACTACTTTATGTACTAACCTGTTCCATGTCAGGTGCTACAGTTTGCAAGATGGAAGTCACAAGAATGGCAATAGAGAGTGGGAAATTATAAGCTGTGTGAGCCAAAATAGTGACTGAGTCGTCCTCCCATGGAATGTGTGGAGCAGCAGTGTTTAATAAAGCTTTGTGCAATGGTGGCAGTGTTCTATAAGCTCCACTTTCCATGTGGTAGCCACTAGCTACTTGTGTCCATTGGGCACTTAAAATGAGTCTAGTACAACTGAAGAGCTCAATTTCTAATATAATGTAATTTGTTTCATTATTTGGTAAGATTTATTTTGCAACAAACCCTTCTGACAACAAATAGTTAAAAATAGAAATAGGTACTTAATGAAAGCATCCACTTAAGAAACTACTCTTCTGTTTATAAAGATTCTTCACATGCTCAGAAACCTAAATAAAGGAGCAGACTGTGGGTGGTTAGATTGACATGGAGTAGAGGGTTTACAGAATGGTTGTAGTAAAAGAGTAGGGAGTGAAATATGAAGCATGCTTGCTAGAGAGTGTTTGAAATGAGGCATTGTGGGTTTTGAGTTTGATAAAAAAAGGAAGTGAGGCCAAAATGGGCATAATGACTTAAGAATGGAGAGGGCTCAATGAAGTGTTGAGAATAAGCATTGGGGGATTAAATTGGTGACAGATGGGAATAAGTTGTTATAAAAATGATATACTGAGGTTTAATTTTCATAGTTGACTTAAGCTATTTTAGGTCATAAGTTCCAAGTCAGAATCTTTGAAAAAAATTGCTAAAATTTCAAGTGGGTGAGATCATTCAGGAAGGTGAAGGAACTCTGATGCTGGTAGATTGGAAGTCAATAGGAGTGCAGCCATCCAATGTGATGGCAGGAACTGTGAAGGAGACATGGAGACAAGTGTTGAAGTCCTCCGCTATAAAGGAGCCTAACTGGAAGAGGGGCGAGAAGATGATAGAAGGAGAAGAGGGTAAGAGAATATAACTTTGGAATCAAGCAGTTGTCATACAGTTTTGGCAGAAGGTTAGAAAAGTCGTTTGGAAGCAACAGTGGGAGATTGGAAGAACTCTACTTCCAACTCCTTTTTCTAGATTCTTCACAGGTGTAAGGAAAGGACCTTATTTTAGCAATTCTATTTTATCTGCTTTAGTTGGGTATTTACCTCTCTGACATATGTTTGTTTCTCCAGTGCCTGACCTGTTTAGGTACTTAATAAATGTTTGTTCAGGGAGCGCCTCGGTGGCTCAGTCATTAAGCGTCTGCCTTCGGCTCAGGTCATGGCCCCAGGGTCCTGGGATCGAGCCCCACATCGGGCTCCCTGCTCCATGGGAAGCCTGCTTCTCCCTCTACCAGTCCCTCTGTTTGTGTTCCCTCTCTCGCTGTGTCTCTTCTCTGTCAAATAAATAAATAAAATCTTTAAAAAAAAATGAATGTTCAGTAAATGCTAGATGAATGTGAAATTGTTCCAGTGTGCTGGAATTCTAGAACAAAGAGCATTGCTTAGATTTCAAAAAATGATTTGAAAACTAGTAAAAGGAACTGTTACTTTAACACAATTGTATTTTCAAAGAATGGAATTAATTACCCCAATTTTAATTAGACATGCTTATATTTGAAAGGGTAATACCAGAAATAAATTATATAACTTTACATAAGTCAATGGATGGTAATTTCTTAATGGGTTATTAAGGGTAGTTAAAATAGTTGGGGGACCATTTTTAATTTTTAGAGGTTGACAAGAGGACATTGCAAAATTGATGTATATCTTTCAGATCTTTAGACGATTATTAAAATTCTAATCTCTGGCAATGGATTACTGTGTTGTTTTGTCATTGGAGCATTAAGCTCTTGGAGGAAGGAGTTGTAGCATATTGATTAACTTTGCACAAGATGGGTAAAGAAGTCTTCACTTATTTAAGGTAAAAAATTTTTGATCCAGGCGCCTGGGTGGCTCAGTCGTTAAGCGTCTGCCTTTGGCTCAGGTCATGATCCCAGGGTCCTGGGATCGAGTCCCACATCGGGCTCCCTGCTCGGCGGGAAGCCTGCTTCTCCCTCTCCCACTCCCCCTGCTTGTGTTCCTGCTCTTGCTATCTCTCTCTCTGTCAAATAAATAAATAAAATCTTTAAAAAAATTTTTTTTGATCCTCACTAAATGAGCAGGAGGAGAAATATGAAAGCAAAAGATTCCATTATGACTTTGTAAACAAACAAAACAAAACTGGGGGCAAAAACTTGAATCAAACAAAGTTGGGGGGAAAGTAGGAAAAGGGAAATACAGCTTTTATTTTGGATACATGTTTTAGGACTTAGGTAACTTTGAAAGGGTTAATTTTAGAGGATCTAGAATTGGCAACTAACTGCAGAAACTACTTAAGTTCTTTTCAGACCTTCTCTCCTTTAATACTCACTAAGATCTTCCTGGGTGAGTAATTACTCCCTTTCTGAAGATAAGAACACTAAGGGTCAGAAAAGGAAAGTAACTTGTTCAAGGCTTATAAGTCCTAATTTTTTTTTAAATTTACATTGTTTTATATACAGGTCTTTCAGTTATATTTCAGTGAGTTTTAACAAATGTATTCACCTGTGTAACAACAGCCCAGTCAAGATACAGGTCATTTTCATTACTCCAGACAGTTCCGTTGAATGTTACATAATTCCTAAGAGACATATGGACATCAGTCTTATCTTTTTTCAGCTGTACCTCCACATTACTTGCATTAAAAGGGAACTGAAACTGTTAGAGATAAGCAGTGTGAGAGCAACAGAGTTAATAGTTGATGTTTTGTTGGAGAGCCAGGTGATAAAGGTTGAAAAAACAAAAATAGAACCTGAAAATACACATTTAGGGAAATTTCACTCTGCTCTTAATAGTTCCATGAGATTATTACTGTTTTGTAAACTACTACCACCTTTGAGTTTCATATTGATACTCATACACATATTGATATTCATACACACCGAATTTATTGAGTGCTTTCTGTGTACCAGACACTATCCTAGGTGTTTTCTGTACATTCCTACTCAACACACCAGTCATTTGAGGTAATTACTATTTATTTTATCCATTTATTGAGGTATTACCATTTATTATTATTACTATTATTATTATTGTACAAACAAGAAAACTGAGGCCCAGAGTCCTCACACAACTTTAGGATTTGAACTTAAGTCGAATATCAGAAACCAAATTTTTAACCCTGATGGTAGTCTCTGGATCGTTCTGTAATACTAAATTATATTTGGTACTTTGCTTTTTAGGAGGCAATAAGTTAATACACTGTCTAGGAAATATGTAATACTTTTCCTATAGCTAACTTCAAATCCAGTCAGTATGTCTTTCCTTACTACCTGCTGCCTTCTGTATAAGGCAGTCATTACATAAATGTGAAAATATAGTACTTAGCATATTTGATTAATTAGAAAAATTATAGTATTATCAACTAAAACTCTTGGATGTAATTTTTTACTAACTGGTTGTTTTTGTTGTTGCTGTTTCTTAACTGTATCACCTTAGAGCCCATAGCTTCTGTGTTTCAGTTTCCCTATCTGTAAAAGAGAAGTGACTACTTCACAGGGTTGTTTAGAGGATCCAGTGAGATAAAGTTCAGTTTCTAAAGTGTGAAGTAAAATCTTATGGATTATTTTACTAATAACTGCAATAAATTTGATTAATTTTTTTTTAAAGATTTAATTTTTTTGAGAGAGAGAGCTAGAACAAGCCGAAGGAGAGACAGAGGGAGAGGGAAAAGCAGGCTCCCGCTGAGCAGGGAGCCCGACGTGGGGCTTGATCCCAGGACCCTGGGATCATGACCTGAGCTGAAGGCAGATGCTTAACCTGCTGAGCCACCCAGGTGCCTGTAAATTTGATTAATTCTGTTCAACAGGCATTGGTTATAAAAGTACTTGAGTAGCTAGAGAATAATTCATTTTACTGGAAAAAATGGCATGGGGCTATAGATTTCATAGTAAAAGTTTTACAGAAGATGGGCAGATTAAAAAGTGTTGGTGCTTAAAGAAGGAATAAGATTAAATTATCATTTGTTAATTGAGATAATTTACCACTCTGAGTTGGGTAAAAAAAGTGTGATATGGTACTGTAACATAAATTATTGCTTAAATTAAATAAATTAACTTTAAAAATTTTTTAATCGTATCAGAAGTTTATAACATTGTATATATTGCCATGCTGTCACACATGTTTTAAACAAAAATTGTGCATTGGTAATTTCTGATTAAGTGTCTTGTTTGGACCTTTTAGCCATTGCTAAAATTTTCAAAATTTAGGCTAATGCCTAAGTAAACTTGCTTTTAGGGACTATAGTGAACTCAAAGGTAATTCTTTGGTATTAAGAGTATCTGGATGATCTTGTTCCCTTAATCATGCTTGTGCTGCTTAAAAATACTATGGGGGCACCTGGGTGGCTCAGTCAGTTAAGCGTCTGACTTTTGATCTCAGCTCAGGTCTTAATCTCAGGATGGTGAGTTGAAGCCCTGTGTTGGGCTCCATGTCCCTACTTAAAAAAAAAAAAAAAAATTCACACACACACATATTTGGGTAACAACATTTAGTTTTAGCTTTTTGAATTTTACCAAAAAAGACATGATCAAATTTTTGCTTTTTTGTTTGTTCTCTTAAGCACATTTGAAATTATAGATTTTCCCTAGGAGACCTACAATATCTAGTTCAAATGATGAGGTCAGGGGCTGTCTGTCATCCTTCCTTGTTTCCACAGGGTCTAAGTGTAGGTTCCTCAGTGGGTCACTAAATAAAGGAAGGTGACTAAAGGGAAGAATGAATGATTTAAAAAGAAAAAACTGAGACATTTTGCAATTTGGCCATATTGAATGAATAATCTCCTGACTGCTGGTCTCACCCCTTTTTAGTTCACCACAGTTTATATATACTGTCTTTATGAGATGTCTGGAAATAACCTCCTTTTAAAAAGTGAAATATTTATTTGCAGATAGACTTCTATTTTTCTTATTGTGCCTTGTATATGACATATAAGTAATAAGAAAATAATTGAACTTGCAGCAACTAACAGGACATATAATTGTAGTTGTTTGCAAATGATTTTTAAAAGTGGCTTCCAAAGATCCACAGTGTCCTTAAAATGTTATGCTGTAGAAAAAGCAATCAGGTTCTGAAATGATCTATAGTTGATTTTTTTTTTAAAGACATTCATTGCAATATGTGGAAGTTAATGTGCTGATATCAAGTAAGTCTTAGTCTGCAGGGTGTGAGTCTTACTGTATTAAGTCATTGTAGAACTAGATGGGACTTAATGATTCTTGCCTCAAACTTTCTGTATAGCTAAAGCTCAGTGCTGTGCAAAAGGGCATGTGGCCTGAAACCTAAAATGGCTAGGAATAGAATCCAGATTTTTCAACACATGGGCTTCCCCCTACCCCATTTTTACCATTGTTGAGGAAAATGACATCTCTATCTCTAGAAATGTTGTTGAATGACTTCTTGCTTTTAGTCCTTTCTTTGAAATTTCAATAAAGCAATAGAAATGCAGTGATTTTGGGCGCCTGGGTGGCTCAGTTGGTTAAGCGACTGCCTTTGGCTCAGGTCATGATCCTGGAGTCCCGGGATCGAGTCCCACGTCGGGCTCCCTCCTCGGCAGGGAGTCTTGTTTCTCCCTCTGACCCTCTTCCCTCTCGTGCTCTCATTCTCTCTCTCTCAAATAAATAAATAAAATCTTAAAAAAAAAAAAAAGAAATGCAGTGATTTTTGTGGAGTTACAATGTGTGTACCCAGGGATTGACTTTTTGTTTGTTTTTGGTTTTTGTTTGTTTTAAGGGAGAACTTTGTTGTTGAATGACAAGGCAACAGTAAGCAGAGGCTTTAATTCTCTGTAGAAACTTTCACCAGCATGTATTAATGGCCTTTAGGAATTATCAGATAGAAAAAGAGTTAGCATTAAATGTCTATATAAGTCTTGTGCCTATCCTTGTAAATTTTCTATGTATGTATGTATGCAATTAAAATTACCTTACTTTCAGTGTTCAGATGTTGAGGATTTCAAAAGAGATTCCGTAACATTGGAATAAGATCCTGGAACAAAGAAATTGAAAGCTAGCCAACCCCACAGGATAACACTCAGGTAAAAAAGAAAATTCAGTCAGAGCTGAAGGACGCATGGATGATCAGGGCAGTGATGATGGATTTTTGTATTTATGGTATTAATAGCTTTCTGGTCTAATCCTCAGACTAGAACAGTGGTTCTCCAAGGTGAGATCCCTAGATGAGCAGCACCAGCACCACCTGAGATCTTTGTTAGAAATGTACATTCTAGGGCCCAATTCAGGCCCACTAAGTTATTAACTCTGGGTTTAGGGCCTAGCATTCTGGCTTAACAACCCTTCCAGGTGATTCTAATGCATACTTAAATTTGAGAACCACTGCCCTAGAGAAATATAACCTATAAGTACCATTTGTCATCCCTTAGAGACTGAGACTATTAAACTTGGACCATATAAAATTACCAGTATTCTGCTTTTGACTTATAAAAAGTTCAGATTGTAAGACCCGTTATTTTACTTAGGCCTCTCAACAGTCAAAGTAGGAAAGAATTAACAGCCTAGGTAAGTAGACTATAAGGTAAACAAAGGTATTGGCTCAACACCCCCATGCATTTTTTTTTTCCTTTTTTGAGACTAAGGCCCTGTGAAATTTCAGCAGCAGCAGCAGCCATGGGTGCCCATGTACACCTCCTACTCCGTGCAGCTCTTTTGGTTTTCCCCTTATAGCCAGGAAGAAGAAATTATCTTCCCATCCTTAGCCAGTTTTTTTTCTTGAGGGCTTTTCATCACTGCCTGTTCCTTCCCCCTAAGATTCTTCTCAGAAGCACCTGTGTCCAGATATACTGCCACTGAGTCAAATTATTCTATTGAGAGTCATAGCTGTTTCTGTTTGGAAGAAGAGACTTTCTCTCATGGTATACACATTTTAGTGAACTTTAGATTTTTAAGCAATGGGAACTACAAGATGACTTTTCTCTTTTCATGTATATATATTATAGCTATAATTAGCTATTCCATTAATCCCTTAGACCGTGTAATGAATCCTCCTCTGTCTTTCTTTTAAACACTGAGGCTTTGCAGTACAGAAATAGATAAAACACAAAAAACCTTCATAGAGATCATAGTAGACTAAGTAGTAAAATGCACTAAATGAAGGGGGTGATGGAGGTGATGGAGTAGTAGGAGGGTTTAATATGAGCTGACTATCTATGGCAATGAGTAACCAATTTCAGTTTTCTAAATAGGCATACTAAAAAAAATAATAATAAAACAAGTGGGCATACTGTGTTATATACTGCTCCCCCCTCCTGGCTAATAATGCTTTTCAAAAATAGAAGTCCTAATTGTGTTGAGATTCATGTTACATGAGAGTGAAAAGGATGGGAAGTCATCGTCCCACTTCCAGTTCCACTTTTCACTGTAAATGGTGCCTGCTTTTATTTCTGTTAGTGGTTTTTATTAATATATATTTTTTATTAGCTCTAGACAGTATTACCTCTGGGAATGATAGTCTTGGTCCTCTCCTTACTCCCCCATCTCCCAGTTATTCATTGTTAATTTTATATCATCAAGGTATTTACATTTTGTTTTATAACTATAAATTCTTCTTTGCTTTACTTACACATCAATTCTAAAAATTTTAAACCTTGAAATATTTACAATGTGATTACATGACTTACTGTAGAACAAAGTAGAATGGTCTCACAGAGAACAAAATGTAATCCTATGTACATTAAAACTTCACAATTGAAAATTGTCCAAATATCAAATTCTGGTGGATTCTCCTTTAGTATTTTTCAATTTCTTTCTCTTCTTCTGAGACCTGTTCAGTTCAGTTGTTTCTTCAATTCCATGTTTTTTTCCCCTTGGATTTCTTTTTCATTTGGTTTAGAGCTGTGGTCTTCAAAATGAGACATCCATCCACATTAAAGAGGGTATGTGGAGTAATTTTGGGGGGTGTTGGAATATATTTGAAATTATGTGTTTTTATCTGATTTTTTAATTTTTATTTTGATGTGCTTTATAATACACATGGTAGAATAATGGTATATTAATTTATAAATGTAAAAATTATAAAATATTTATAAATATTGAGAGCAAATGTTCAAATGGTTTTTACTCATAAAGGTGTGTCATACAAACACATTTGGATTTCTTTAGGTTCAGAGTACCTCATTGAGTAATCAATATAGGCTGGCAAACTTTTCAGGTATTTGCCGTCTGAAAATACCCTGTATTTGGCTCGCATTCATGAATAAATTTTAGTATGGAATTCTAATTAGTTTACATTTTTTCTCCTTATAAATCTTTTTTTTTTTTTTAAAGATTTTATTTATTTATTTGACGGAGGCACAGCGAGAGAGGGAGAGTGGGAGAGGGAGAAGCAGGCTTCCCTGGGATCATGATCTGAGCCGAAGGCAGATGGTTAACGACTGAGCCACCCAGCCACCCGGTCTCCTTATAAATCTTAAAAGCATTCATTCTATATCTTAATAGCATTTAGATTTCAATGTGACTTCTTTGTAGATAATGTGGTGAAACTGAACAGTTTTACTAAGATGTGTCTATGTATAGATAGTCTTTTCAGTAAGCATTTTGGTACTTGGTGAGACCTGTCTATGAACTGTGTCTCTTCAGATCATGGTAGTAGCTTCGCCTTTTTTTTCTTTTTATATGTCCCTATTTTTTCCTGTTTTTATCCCCTTCAGGAGCGCCTATTAGCTGTATTGTATCTCAACCTGACCTCAGGTCCCTAGTTTCTCTTATTTCCTATATTCTTTGTGTTTTAGTCTGTCTCCTTAAAAGTAGTCCTTATCTTTTATTTTGCTCTCATGCATCAGTTATGGCCATTTACAAGAATTGCAAGAATTTACAAGAATTAATCTTTTCTGACCACTTTTTCAAAGCAGCTTATTCTTGTTTTATTCAAGCATACTTTATGAGAAATTTTTTTGAGTGTACCATTCTGCCCCCTGTATTGTCTCCATTTCTATCAGTTGTTTTGTTTTCATTTTTGGATCGTTTCCCAAATGTCTGTTGTCTTTGGTTTTCCATTAATATTTTGGGATAAAGAGCTAGGTTACTAAGTAATGGTGTCTGGCTGGCATGGTTTTCCCTGAAGTTGCATAGGTCTCTTCCCTATCAGACTTCTTCCCTGAATGGGAAGGCTGTGGATGAATTCAGTGTAAATGGGCAAAGTGTTTCAACTTACCTACTTATCTGTAGGTTGTGTGGGTAGGTTGGGGACTCCCACCTTCCCCTTCCCACACATGTCAAAATAAGGAGGGCTTTATTTCATGTGGTAGAGTATTTAATTTGTTAGAAGTTTTCTCTTCTCCCTGTCACATTCCTAAGGTCTCTTATTATATTCAGAGTTAGTCCAATCTGGGTCCTGTTTGTCTCTCAAACACTGATACTCTTAAAAGGAATGTATCCAGACAGATGGCCAACTTCCCTTAGGGAGCAGTTCTTGGGCTTTCGCATGATGGTAAAAGCCACAACTGCCAGGCTTCAGAAAGGGGAGGGTCCCAGCTGTCTCAGCTAGCCTAAATACTGTTTCTAAAATAATTAACCTTATGATTGCCACTTGGCCTTTTCCTGCTTTTTGTATTTGATGAAAGGTTGGTTCTTCTTTGGGCCTCTTTGAAAGAACTGTGGATACTTCTACTATCTTGGGTTGTGGTTTTTCTTCTTTAATTTCTCCATAATTTGTTCCCATCTAATTGATGTCTTTGCTAATTTATTCCCATTTATGTGCCTTGAATTTTTCAAAATTTCTGATCCATCATTATTACCCTTATTTTCTAGCCCTGTTAGTGTCTTTATTCTTTTGTAAAAAACTTGTCATCTCATTGATAATATTGGAAAATAGAAGACAGATAATTGTGCTCACTTCTCTGCCTATAACCACGTTCTGTTTTCAAAGTTCCATCCTAGGTGCAGTATTTGATCTAGGTATTTAGAAACTGGAAAATTGATAGAAGGCTCTATATCTTTCACTTGAGTTTGGAAGAGGGAATGAATCTCCTTTGTTCTGGGTTTTGTTTTGTTTTTTAAGTATTTTTATTCATTTATTTTTGCAAGAGAAAGAATGAGTGGAGGGGATGGGAGGCAGAGAGAGAAGCAGGCTCCCTGTTGAGCAGGGACCCTGTTGCAGGACTCGATCCCAGGACCCGGGATCATGATCTGAGCCGAAGGCAGACGCTTAACCTACTGAGCCACCCAGGCACCCAATGTTCTGGGTTTTTTAAACCAGGCTTAAAATTACTTGAAAAAACATAACTTACAAAAACTGACACACAATATGAAAGAGAAAATCTTAAGCAGTCCTATTTTTATGAAAAGTGAATTGCATTATTAAAAACACTCCCACAATGAAAACTTACACAGATGCCTTCACTGTATAAGCTCTTCCGCAGAATAGGAGACAAAAACAAACTTCACAGTGTGTTTGATGAAACCAGTGTTAATTTTTATACCAAAACCTGTCAAGCACATTATAAGAAAGGAAGATAAGGAAAATCTCTCCTAACACAGATGTAAGACCCCTAAATAAACTAACAGCAAATCAAACCTAGCACTGCATAAAAAGTATACAACTTCATGACCAGTGGGGTTTTATTTGAGGAATGGAAGGGTGATAAACATTAGAATCTATTAATGTAATCATCCTGTTAACAGAGGAAAAATAAATCACCTTGATAAATGTAGAAAAAGTGATAAAATTCAATACCCATTCAGAACAAAAAACTCTTTACAACTAGGAATAAAAAAAAAACTTCCTTAATTTTACAAGTGTCTTAAAACATACACCTACACCCCTACAGTAAGAGTTCCCACTGAGATAAGGGACCACTATCAGTGCTTTCATTCAACACTGTACTGGAATTCTAGCCTTAAGGCAAGAAAAATAAAAGCTTTTAAGAATTAGAAAAGAAAATGATCATCATTCATAGATAACATGGTTGTATACAAAGTAATGAAATCAACAAGCAGTTTTGTCCATGCTGTTGCACACAAGGTCAACATACAAAAATCCATTTTATTTCTATAGGTTAGCAACAAATCAGAAAATAAAAATGTTAAAAGATGCCATTTATAGCATAATTTAAAAACCCACTTCTAGAAATAATATATAATTAAGGATGCTCACAATCTCTACACAGAAAACTACAAAATGCTATAAGAGAGTAAAGATAAGTATCATACCCTGAATGCAATTTCAGTGACCTGAAATTTGTTTGCAAGGCTTTCTTTATCATGCAATAATATGGTTAGTTTTGGTAAATGTTACCTGTGTAGTTGAGACAAATTTTTATTCTTTTGCTATTGGGTATTGTGTTCTCTCTCTGTATATGTATGTATACATGTCATTAAGGATGTTCTTTCATTTGTTGAGGGAATTAAAGTCTCCTGTGATTTTTAGAAGCAATCCTATTGCATACAGACATATTTAGAATTATGTTCTTGTGTGGCTCAGTGGGTTGAGCATTCAATTCTTGGTTTCCAGCTCAGGTTTTGATCTCAGGGTCTTAAGATTGAGCTGCATCGGTTTTGTACTCAGGGCAGAGTCTGCTTGGAATTCTTTCCCTCTTCCTCATTCCCCCTCTACGCTTCCCCCCATGCCCATGCATGTTCTCTCTCAAATCTTTAAAAAAAAAAAAAAAAAAGAATTACGTTCTTGTGAATGACCTTTTTTTCTCTTTTTATTACTTTCCTTTTTATCTTTCCTAATGCTTCTTGCTTTAAAAGTCTGTTTTATCTGATCCTAGTGTAGCTGTACCTGCTTTGTTTTGGATAGGATTTGTAAAGTATGCATTTTTCCATCCTTTTAAACCTTTCTTACCCTTATATTTATGTCTTCTGCAAACAACAAGTGGTGGCATTTTTTCTTTCCTCCTATAGCTTCCCATCATGTTAACACCATATTAAGCCCCATATTAAAATCAGTTAAATGTAAAAGCTTTGTTATTATTGAATAGAACAACACATTAAATTAAAACACTGGTATAATATACTGTTAACTAACTGTAGACTTGAATCAGGTTTTTGCCAGTATTCCCACTACTGTCTTTTTACCATTCCAAGATCTGACATTGCACTTAGTATTTATGTCTTTGAGTATGTTTATTTAATCCAGTCTGATAATTGACATAGATAACATATTTATATATAAATGTGTTATTTATATCATTATCTACCATCTTACTATTTCATTTTTATATTTTTTTCTTTTTTTGTTATATATTTTTTAAAGACTTATTTATTTTTAGAGAGAGAGAGAGAGAGAATGAGTGCATGTGCACACGAGTTGGAGGGGCAGAGGGAGAGGGAGAGAGAATCTCAAGCAGACTCTATGCTGAGCAGAGCCCGATGAGGGAGGGAAGGGCTTGACTCTGGGTTCCATCTTACAATGTTGAGATCACAACCTGAGCTGAAACCAAGACTCTGAGACATAAACCCACTGCGCCAGCCAGGCCCCCTTGTTTATCATATTTTTAGTTAAGCTATGTCACTTCTCTTTTAGTGGTTACCTTAATGATTACAGTATGCTTCATTGAATTATTACAGCTAATACCAGTACCTATGCTTACCATTTCCCCAAGAATGTTAGAACCTTAGAACACTTTTTATTCCATTTATCCTGATGTCTTTTACATTATTGTTGTCTTGCATTTTATTTGTACATATATTTAAGTTCTAAAAGACATTAGTTACTGTTTTGTTGACCAGTTTTGGAAAATTCTCAGTTATCTTTTCAAATATTGCTGATCCACTCACACATATATTAGACTTTCACTGTGTCTCATATTTGTCCTAGCTGTTTTTGTATTTTCCATAATTTTGTGTGTGTTTCAGTGCAACTATCTTTTATTGCTTTTTAAAAAAGTTTTCTAGTCCTATTTTTTGCTGTTTAGTCTGCTGTTAAACTTACATATTAAATTGTTAATTTCAGTTATTTTCCAGTTCTAGAACTTCCACCTGACTGTTTCTTAAGGAATTAGAGAAAAACTCTATTTTCATCTACTTTCTCCATCTTTCAGCCTACCTTCCCAGGCCTTCCAAATGAGAACGTGATGTTCTTATTCAGGTCCCTTTCTCTGGCAGATCCTGGACTCTAGTCCTTAGGTCCTCAGCAGTATGAAATATCTGAAATTTGTTATGCTTTTTGGAGGCTTTTTTCTTGGCTTCCTGCTCCATGCAAGGTCAGCATTTGGCAGAAATCTTAAAGGGTGCTTTTCATCAGGGTCTTAACCCCTCAGGTATCCTATTTTTATCTCCCACCCCACGAGGGGAACAAAATCTTTATTTCTGTCACTTGGCAGCAGCCCCTGGGCTGAACAAAGCCTGGATTCTCACTCTGCATTTTAGCTAGACTGAGCAGCAGATAACGGTTAGAGAAAAATGTAGCTAGAATCTATCAGCTTACCTTTAGATTATTCCCTCTTCTCTGGAATTTTGGGATCCCCTGTCCTGATTGCCTGAGCAGCCCTAGATAGATGCCTTTAAACAGATATTTTATTTTTATTTCAAATTTTCTACTTAACAGCAGAACTTAAGTTGCCTGCCAGGTACTCCATTATGCTCAAAACAGAAGACCCTGTGTTAGCCTTTAAATACTTTTTATATACATTAATTATTTGTTTTGGTTAATACCACCCTTACCACCACTGCCCTTACCACCACTTATCCTCAAATGTCACTTGTGAAGTTTTCATTATTATATGTGTATTCTAGTATTCAATTTGTGCAAAGTGTAAGCAAGCACACACCCACCCACATACAATTTCATTTTACAAACCAAGGAAAATGAGAAAGGAAATAAATTTAAATATCCCTTTAATAGAGAAAGGAAAGGCCCAATGTCTGTAAGATTACAGAATCCATGACAAAACAATGATACAAGCTGGTCTCAACATAGAACACTTGCTATTAAAATCTGTGCTGTAGTTTGTGGTCTTCCTATATCATTTATTTGCTTCCTCCAGAATCCAGCTCAGGGACATTTTCAGGATATCCTTCTTGTCCTGAAAGTGTTCATTATTACCGTGTATATTCCTCTATCACATTATCTCTTGAAAGTATGCTACCATGTATCTCTCTGTCCTACAATATTATAATCTTCTCCAGAGTAGAGACTATATGTTATTTATCTTTGTAGTTAAAGGTCCATTATAGGGCGCCTGGGTGGCTCAGATGGTTAAGCGTCTGCCTTCGGCTCAGGTCATGATCCCAGGGTCCTGGGATCGAGTCCCGCATCAGGCTCCCTGCTCCTTGGGAGCCTGCTTCTCCCTCTGCCTCTCTCTCTCTCTCTCTCTCTCTCTCTGTCTCTCATGAATAAATAAATAAAATCTTTAAAAAAAAAAATAAATAAAAAAATAAAGGTCCATTATAGTGCATGATATATCTAAGCATATAATAAATACTTATTGTACTCCCATGAAGTCATCATATGCTTAATTCAAAGATATTTAAGAAATTTATGATACATGTATTATTATTTTATCGTTTTTATAAACATTTACTAGTCTAGTTATTCTTCCTAATAACAGTTTTAGCAAAACTGTTGAACATGATATATTAAGTTACATATTAACTCATCTCTTTTCATTTTGTAATCATAGACATCATGTATATAAAATGCTTTGGAAATTTCAGGCTATTTTCAGTTACAACTTCATGATGCAGTTCAGAAAACTTTAAGCATAAATATGGTAGTATTTCACAGCTGAAGAGTGATTTACTTTTTTTAGTTGAAGAATTAATAAAAATGCTTCCTATATGTGCATATATCGTTTTCAATAAATTTGGGAAGTTTTCAGTCATTCTTCAAATCTTTTTTCTGCTTTTTGTCTCTTTTCTCCTTTTTTATGTCATTGTGCTTAATAGTGTCCTACATTTCTGAGTCTCTTCATCTTTCTTCATTCTTTTATCTTTACATTGTATAATCTTTATTGATTTCTTAGCAAATTTAATAATTCTTCTCCAAGTTCATATCTGCTGTATGTGAACATAGCCCCTTATGTAAAATTTTAATTTTAGTTATAGTATTTTTCAACTCCAGAATTTCCTTTTGTGTATATATATATAACTTTTGACTCTTGATGTTCTCTATTTAATCAGTTTCCTTTAGTTCTTGTCTGTTAAATTCAACATCTTGCAATCACAGTTTCTTTTATCTCCTTTTTTCCTGTTATATGAGCCATAGTCTCTTACTTTTTAGCATGTCTCATAATTTTTGTTAAAAACTGGACTTTTTATATAATGTAGAAATGCTTGAAACTTGTTTTTCCCTTCTAGTACATGCTACTGTATCTTGCTTGTTTGTTTATTTAGTGACTGGCTGGGTTATTTTAGTGGAGTCTGCATTCCTCTTCTTCTACCCCCGCATCCCCTTACACACACACACACACACACACACACACACACACACAGAGTCAACCTTCGGATGTTACACACACATACACACACACACTAAACCTTCGGATGTTACACACACACACTCAACCTTCAGATGTTACACACACACACACACACACACACACACAGCCTTCGAATGTTTCACCTGATGGGCACAACCTTGAGTTTTCCTACAATTACAATTACTCTGGGATGACAGTAGTGTCAGTGGTTTGGGCAGGACTCTCTTAGACTATCTCTTCCTGACTACATATAACTGTTAAGGTCCCCTAATCTAGTGCTAATTACGCTCTTTTTCAGCAGTCCCTCAGGCATTAATTGCTCCACAGATTAAACTAATCAAATTTGAGTTCCTTTGGAGGGATAGTTTTTTAAATCAGTGCTTAAGGTTTCTTCTGACTCCAAGCAGGTTACTTCTACCTGTCTCCCCTTTTTGTTCTCTCTGGCAAACCAGCCAGCCAACCAACCTGTGGTTTAATCTTCATGTCCAGTGATTTCTCCAGTCTCCTCTCAGTTGCCTTTTACCAGGGCCTCCACTGTTTTTCAGAGCACCTTTGTCCATTCCCTTGCAAATGAAGTCAGTATTTCTCAGGGAAGAGATTTGGTGCTATATGTTTTATGGCTCCCTTCATCCCACAGGCAGTATCTCCAGATGAGGTCTCGAGTATTTAGGGGGGACAGTGATGCATTTCTTTCCCAGTTATATCTCTGCTCTAGGATCTGAGCAGTTCGTGGAATGGAGAGAAGGGAGGGGAATGGTACACTCATGTCTACTTGGGTTGGCTCTCCCAGTGTGATTTTCACCTTAGCAGCTGGAACAGGGTCATTCAGGGCCCCAGCCCCATTATGTGAAGGTTAAAGCCTACATCCTATCAGTTGTGGGTTGTATGGAAGAAGAGAGCCCCCCCTCCACACACACACATACTTCTTGGCGTTTACCTAGTACCCTACCTTCAGCAATAGGTAGCTGGAGGCAGGATGAGAAATGTTGATATCCTGACCTTCCCAGTAAGATAGACCCTTGAGCCCACCAGGGAACGAGGGAGCCCTGTGCTCTTGGCTTATCAGTCCGGAGTGGAGTTTACACTTTCCTGAGCTAACACTAAGGGGGCCAGGTAGGTCCTGGTACAAACGTCATACTCTCACTTTTCTTACAGTCACTAGTAGATTTTTCTTGAGCACATCTTTCTTCATTTTCCCCTTGTCCGCAGGACCATCTCTAGGGACTACAACAAAGGTTGTAGTTTTATAATTTTCACTGGAGAGCACATCTGTGGAGTTCCTCAAGCTGTCATGCTTCAGAGTTTTTTGTTTTTGTTTCGGGGTTTGTTTTTTTGTTTTGTTTTTTGATTAATGATTCAGTCTCTTTACTGATTACAGGTCTTTTCTGATTTTCTGTTTTTGAGTCAGTCTTCATTTGTATTTTGTTTATAGGAATGTGTCCATTTCCTCTAGGTTATCTAATTTGTTGGTATGTAAGTAATTCATAGCATTCTCTTACCCTTTTCATTTCTGTCAGGTTGGTAGTAATGTCCTTACTTTTGTTTCTGATTTTAGTCATTTGAGTCTTCTCTCTTTTTTCTTAGTCAGGTCTGGCGAAAGGTTTGTCAGTTTTGTTGATTTTTTTCAATATTCTTTATTTCATTTTTTTCTTCCCTCTAATTTTTGATATTTTCTCCACTCTGTAAGCTTTCAGCTTAGTGCTTTCTTCTATTTCTAGATCTTTAAGGTTTAAAATTAGATTATTGATTTGAGATTTTTCTTTTTTTATTGTAGGTGTTTAAAGCTATACATTTCCCTCTGAATGTATCCTTCATTGTATCCTATAAATTTTGGTATGTTGTATTCTCATTTTCTTTTGTCTGAAAGAGAATACTCTTTTCTAATGTTTCTTGTGATATTTCTTTTTTGCCTATTGGTTGTTTAAGAATGTGTTCTTTAATTGCCACATATTTGTGAATTTTTCAGTTTTCCTCTTACTGATTTCTAGTTTCATTCCATTGCAATTAGAAAAGATACCTTTGTATGATTTTAGTCTTTTAAAACTTATTAGAGACTTATTTTATGTCCTAGCATATGGTATAAATGGAGATGTTCCATGTGCACTTGAAAAGAATGTATATTCTGCTGTTGATAGGTGGATGTCTGTTAGTTTTAGTTGTTTTACAGTGCTGTTCAAGTTCTCTATTTTTGTGTTGATGTTCTTCCTGGTTGTTCTGTGCATTATTGGAAGTCAGTTATTGATATCTTCAACTATTATTGCAGAATTGTGTATTTCTCCCATTCTATTAGTTTTTGCTTAATATAGTTTGGAGCCTGTTGTTTGGTTCATATATGTTTATAGTTGTTTTGTCTTAATCCTTTTATCAATATGTAATGTTCTTCTCTGTCTTGTAACAATTTTGACTGATGTCTATTTTGGTTATTTATATGAAGTATCTTTTTCCATCTTTTCAATTTCAACTTATTTTTGACTTCCATAAATACATGGAAACCACTTCTAACCTTGTAGCCAATGCTCTCTGTAGGACATGCCGTAGGCAGGCTATTTAGAACTCTGCCTTAGTCTTCGCTTTTCTACATGGTACCCGAAGGTCAGCCAGAGTTGATAGCTTAGGGTATTCTCTCATATTTGGCAAGCATGTGTTTGGCCCCAGGTATGCACATGGCCTTCTAGTTTCCTCAGAGTACACAGGAACTTTTCTTTATTTCTCATTCATACATTTATTTATTTAATTTATTTTAAGAGAGAGAGACAGAGCATGAGCAGGAGGGGCAGAGGGATAGGAAGAGAGTCTCAGGCAGACTCCGTACTGAGCATGGAGCCCAATGTGGGGCTCAGTCTCACGACCATGAGATCACAATCTGAGCCAAAACCAAGAGTCAGGATGCTTAACCGACTGGGCCACCCAGGCGCCCCATGTGGGAACTTTTCAAAGCCTTTTGCCCCCAAGTATCTTTCTTAGCTTTTTCTTCCCAGGCTTTCCTGAGTATTGGTTGTTAATTCTTAACCCTTGTTCCAGGCAGCTGCAGCTAATACATTTGCCTTTAAATGCTTTTGACAAATGCTGCCACCCAGAATACTGCTTCTATCTTCTGGAAGCTCCAAGGCATGTGAAATAAAGGCAGGCTCTTGAGCTGATCCTTCAGGGAGTTATAGACTAGAGAAAGCACACAACCACAATTCTTTTTGATTAGGTCTGTAGAGCTCCCTCTGGTACTAGCAACGTGGACCAGAAATGTGAGCTGATGTCTTCATTGCTGCTGCTGAACTGGGGAAGGGGCCATGGTAAGTATGTTTGTTAAAACGTACTCCCTGAAATTTTAGCAGCTGCATTCTTCATGAAGCATTCCCCTGATTGTTTTCATTTGATTCCAGAGTTCCAAAAAAGTTTTTCCCAGCTTATTCTTTGCTTTTGTGAAGGGATGGAGTTTTGGAGTTCCCCACTTTGCCATTTTTGGTGACATCTGTGTACATATATTATCTGTGAGTTTCTATCTATATAGTTTAGAGATTCATAAGTGGATAATAAGAATGTGAAGAAATTCATCAGTATGATGACAAATTCAGGATACAGATAACTTCTCATAGGGAGAGGAGATTTGATGCTGGGAGGGCACACAAGGATAGTGGGAAGATGGTTGACATTTTCTGAATATTTGAAATTCTTTATAATTTATGAAGTTATGTGTATATCTATGACATACTTTTTTTTTTAAAGATTTTATTTTATTTATTTGACAGAGAGCGAGAGAGGGAATACAAGCAGGGGGAATGGTTGAGGGAGAAGCAGGCTTCCGCAGAGCAGGGAGCACGATGCGGGGCTCCATCCCAGGACCCTGGGATCATGACCTGAGCCGAAGGCAGACGCTTAATGACTGAGCCACCCAGGCGCCCCAACATATACATTTGAACACTAATTTGGCACTCAAACATTTTGTTAAAATAGAAAATTACATGCTTATTTCAATAACAAGAGTCTTGTTTTCCTTTAATAAGTAAAACTAGGAAACACTACTTAAAATTTTTAAAAGCATATGTAGAATATGGAAGAAACCTTTATTTATTTCTTAATATGTGCTGATTGATTATCTTGTATTATTCTCTAGGTCTTATTTTAGTTTTGCTCTCTCTTTCTGCAAGCTTTTCTGTAAGAACAAGATTAGGAAGTCCTGAATGTCCTGGATGTAGTTGATAGTCTGCTGTTCTTTTTTTTTTTTTTTGAAGAGAGAGAGAAAAAAAAAAGAATACTGGAAACAGCATTGAAATGGAACTTGGGAGTTCTTTTTCTTCTAATATTTATCTAACAGTATAAACTTGGGCAGTTTATTTCTCTAGCCATCTCTCTCTTCTTGGTCCTCATCTATAAAATGAGAGTTGGGCCAGTTAGGTATGGGCTGTTTCAGCTCTGTAATATCAGAAAGAGCAGCTGATTCCATGGAAAGAGTATATAGAGACTTCGGAGCCCGTTAAATTTGTCATCTCTTTTTTTTTTATTTTTTTAATAATTGTTTATTGTTATGTTAATCACCATACATTACATCATTAGTTTTTGATGTAGTGTTCCATGATTCATTGTTTGTGCACAACACCCAGTGCTCCACACAGAACGTGCTCTCTTCAATACCCATCACCAGGCTAACCCATCCCCCCACCCCCTCCCCTCTAGAACCCTCAGTTTGTCTTTCAGAGTCCATCGTCTCTCATGGTTAGTCTCCCCCTCTGACTTACTCCCCTTCATTCTTCCCCTCCTGCTATCTTCTTCTTTTTTTTTTTCTTAACATATATTGCATTATTTGTTTCAGAAGTACAGATCTGTGATTCATCAGTCTTGTACAATTCACAGCGCTCACCATAGCACAAAGCCCGTTAAATTTGTGTTCAACCATTTTCTGGTTATCTACAGTCTAAACTTTCTAACCTGTCTGATCATTTTCTCATGGTTAAGATGGGATTATTACCACACATTTCATAGATTTGTTGAAGAATAACAAGGTATGTAATGTCTTGTAAGTGCTCACCAGCATTCTCCATACCCCCATTCCGTAAGTGCGTCATTTGCAAGAGTAGTTAGAAAAAAAAAAATCTTAGTTCGCTTTATATATGAATTATGTTGTGAATTACACTTGAGGAGGGTAGTAGCTCTTGTGGAGGCATTAAAGAACTTTCTGTTCTTTACTCTTCTGGTTTTTTAAACTTTTTAATGTATTTTATTAATGTTAAATTAGTTGATATCTTACAGAAATTTAAATATTAGGAAGATTAACATTAACGTTTTCTTTGACTAAACATCTCTCAATCTCTACTACTTAGAAAGTAATACATGCACATACACACATACATGTTTTTTGTGGGTTCATATGGTATCCAAATAACTGTATTTTCTACTTTTAAAAATAATGACTTAAGGGATGCCTGGGTGGCTCACATGGTTGGGCGTCTGCCTTCAGCTCAGGTCATGATCCCGGGGTCCTAGGATCGAGCCCTGCATCGGGCTCCCTGCTCAGTAGGGAGCCTGCTTCTTCCTCTCCCTCTGTCTGCCACTCCCCCTGCTTGTGCTCTCTATCTCTCTGACAAATAAATAAATAAAATCTTTAAAAAAATGACTTAAATTTCTTTATTAATATAAAGAAAATTAGAAAATCTCACCACCCAGATATAGCCACTATTAATATTTAGGTGTGTATCTTACCAGTGTTGACATGCAGTGCCAAAGTGCAGCTCAGTGATCTTTGTGCCAGTCTGGTTTTTTTCATGCATCTGTACTTCTGTTGACTCTCTATGCTATTTATATTTATGTAAGTGAGATCCTTTTATATATGTATACTCATATATGTATATATAGAAGTATAAAATTATATATTAAATATATTACATTAAAATTATATATACCCACACACAACAGATCTTGAATACTTTCCCTGTCATTAAGAAAATTTAATACTGGGGCGCCTGGGTGGCTCAGTTGGTTAAGCGACTGCCTTCGGCTCAGGTCATGATCCTGGAGTCCTGGGATCGAGTCCCACATCGGGCTCCCTGCTCAGCAGGGAGTCTGCCTCTCCCTCTGACCGTCTTCCCTCTCATGCTCTCTATCTCTCATTCTCTCTCTCAAATAAATAAATAAAATCTTTAAAAAAAAATTTAATACTGCTGATGGTTGTATAGTTCTACATGTGTATCACAAAAACATACTGTATTTATACTTAAGTATGTTTTTCCACAGTTGTAATACTTTTCCCAGAATAAATATCTAGGCTGAATCTGGTAAAGAATTTCTTTTGATACTAATTGTAAAATTGTTTTATGGGAAAGGCTAACAGGGGCACCTGGGTGGCTCAGTCATTGAAGCTGCTGCCTCTTTGGTTCAAGTGATGATTCTGGGGTCCTGGGATCGAGCCCTGGCATCAGTCTCCCTCTCTCCCTGCTTGTGCGCTCTCCTCGCTCATGCATGCTCTCTCTCATAAATAAATAAAATCTTTAAAAAAATTTAAAAAAGACTTACCAGTAATGTCTGCCTCTCTGCAGTTTTGTTGGCTATACGGAGATTGATTTAAAATAATCTTTGACCATACTATAGGTAAAAAATTTTATGTGTTCTTTTTGTATTTCATTGATTACAAATGAGGTTAATTTTTTTCTTTTCATGTGAATTGCTTGTATATCTCGCTGTTTTTCTGAATGTTTTTTGAAATCAGTCTTAGTTGCCAGAAATGATATAAATTGTTCTCATGGCCATCAAATGCCATAGGTATTCTCATACTTGTAATAAAATTAGTAGCTTTTTTATTAGCATTATTTCCTTCTCTTTTGTCAGGAATTTCACCATAAAAAATGAGAAGGGAGATTATTAAAACAACTTTATAATTTACATTCCCACTAGAAATGTATGAGAGTGCCTATCCTTATACTGTCAGTCTTTTGGATTGTTGTTGCCAGTCTAATAGGTTAAAAAATGGCTTCTTAATTTTCTTTTAATTTGTATTTCTCCAATAAGTAAATTTCTTTTTCTATAAATTATTTCTATTCATTACTTTTTCTAATTTTCAGGAATTTCTTACATACTAGGGAAATTAACCCCTCATGTGATGTAATGCAGTGCAAATACTTTTCTTGGTTTGTGTTTTTGAAATTGTTCATGATGGTTTGTCAGCTTACTTTAGAGCAACTGGCAAAGTATTAATTAGGATAGGGCCCTTTCACATATTTCTAACAGGTAACTGATAATCATTGCTCTTTTAGTACATTTATTAATTGAATTTACTTAAGAGAAATATCCAGTTCATATTTCTGCTCATATTTCCACTCCCGGCCCAGTAGACAACAGTGGTAGTTTTATCAGTCTGGGCCTAGGCAGGAAAACAGCAGCTTTGCTGCCAGATCAGGTGGATCTGTGCATCTTTCTGATAGCTTTCTTCCATCTTTGTTTTCTTGTTTCATACTGTGGTTTCATTGTTTGTAGACACAGAACAAATATTTTCTTACGAATTTTGGATGATGTGCCTGTGTTTGAAAGTAATCTTGAAACACCCCCACCCACACCCCTGCAAACTACACTACTTATGTCCTCTTGAGTTTCGCTTTTCTTTTATAGACTTTCCACGTTGCAAAGTACCATCCTTTAGTCACTAATGTTCTGGCAAGATTATGTTGAATTAATTATGTGTCCAAATGAATGTAGTAAAAGAACAGCTAACTAGGAGGAAATTTTATAATAAGTACATATTATCTGGTAGGGGGCACTCTGATAGAGACAAAAATCTTCAGTGGAGATCTGTTTATCTGAGATAGAGGTAGACTTCTGTGGAAATCTTTGTCGTTCTTCACATAAAATATTGCTTGTTAGTTGCCACTCTGTTTTGACCAAAACTTGGACAGATGAGTGACTAATATTTGTAGTTTTCAGGGTTGTTCTAACTTTGCAACCCTTTTGATTTTTGTGAATATATCAGAAGATAAAGGAAGGTGAATCAGATATTAGTTGACCCTTGAATAACATGGGTTTGAACTGTGTAGGTCCACTTATACGCAGATTTTTTTCAATCAATATTGTACAGTAAATGTATTTTCTTTATGATTTTCTTAATAACTTTTTCTCTAGCTTTACTATAAGAATACAGTATAAAACACATATATAAAATATGTGTTACTCAGCTGTCATGTTATCACTAAGGCTTCTGGTCAATAGTAGGCTATTAGTAGTTAAGTTTCTAGGGAGTCAAAAATTATATGTGGATTTTTGACTGCCTGGAGGTTCAGTGCTCCTAACCCCCACCTTATTCAAGGCACAATGACAATTGTCAGTAAGCGTCCATGTTATTTTGTGACTTTATGTTTATACTCTTACTATTAAAATATATTTTTTGGTTTGTGCTATTTTGATAAGTATACCTTTATAAAATAATAGCTGTAACATTAAGTTTGTTTAGATTTTAAGTGTTACATGTCACAAAGGATTATGATTTCTTTTTTTAATTATTGAAATAATGAAACCCTTGCATGTTCCCTCATAATCAAATTTGGAAAACTAATTTTTATTTGCTCCCTCTTGATTCAGTCTGGCTTTTTGATCAGTAAATGAAACTTCTTTTCTTTGTAGTAAAGTATTCATCTGTGTGGCATATTGCATAAATCTTGGAAGACTGCAGTAAAGTGGCAATGTCTCGGGAACCCAGCCCACCTCTCCCTGGAGATATGTCTACTGGTCCTATAGCAGAAAGCTGGTGTTATACACAGGTACATGCTGTTAAAAATGCCTTACTCTATGTTATTTACAAATTTTAGAGTATTTTGAAAATATCGTAAAGCATTGTGTTATAATTATTCCAGGTGTTAGAAAAGTGGGTCACAGGATTTTTAACATGTGACAAGTTAAAAGCAAAAGAGTCATCATTGTAAAAGTGGTTTTCTGAATCTCTTAGGTTAAAGTAGTAAAATTTTCCTACATGTGGACCATTAATAACTTCAGTTTTTGTCGAGAGGAAATGGGTGAAGTGTTAAAAAGTTCAACATTCTCATCTAGCCCCAGTGACAAAATGAAATGGTAAGATTTTTGTTTTGAGTTTTTGTTTTTGATATAATCTTCAGCTACTTTATGGTTTTGTTATTGATTCTTAATGGGTTGTATTAGATTTATAATTTCCTAATAGTATTGAGAATTATAAAGAACTGGAGATATTGATAGGAGTGCTATTTGTGATATTTAATGACTTAATTTCAGTATTGCCTCTCTCTTTTGAATGTTTTAAGTTTTATATTCCTCCATATGAGCCTGTTGTTTTATTTTAGGTGCCTGAGGGTAAATCCAAAGGGATTAGATGATGAAAGTAAAGACTACTTGTCCTTATATTTGCTTTTAGTCAGCTGCCCAAAAAGTGAAGTTCGAGCAAAATTCAAATTTTCCCTTCTAAACGCTAAAAGGGAAGAAACAAAGGCAATGGGTAAGTGATTTGAAGTAAAGAAGTCTCTGAGTAACTACATGTTAACTTATGTACTTTTACCTAAAAAAGGATATATTTTTTCCCCATTGAAATCTGATTAACCTCAAACATGCAGTGTGGCCATTGTTTAATTTTAAATGCTGGTCTCGAGTTATGGTTGTTTTAATAAATCTTAGACTTCATAAGACATGTAAAATTTGTTAAAAATAATATTAAAATTTTACTTTTTCATGTCCTAAAACAATATTTACTTGTCACTTAGAAAAATAGTTGCTTTTAGGGCAAGGTGCCTGGTTCAGTTCCTGGCAAATATAATTGGTGTTCAGGAAATAGTTCTCCCTTGCTGTTTTTCCAGATAATAAAATTTGAGGAACAATGTGAAAAGAGATTGAGGAACAATGTGAAAAGAGATTGAATGTTCTGGTATTCTATCACTAGAATTTTTTTGAGCAGTGGACTGAACACTGACCAAAAGGAAATCAGTTTTCCTTAGTCTCAGGGCCTATTAAATTCATTTCAAAGTTTCACATATATAGCCCTCTGAAACCATGTGGCCTAGAGCTTCATAATAGAAGAGCATTGTAGGAAATGTACAGTGTGCATAGTAGGAAAATATGTCATAAATTACCACATTAAATTTTAAGTGATTTCCAGAAGTGAATCACAGAATCAAGTAACGTCATTATATAAAAAAAAAAAAAAAACTTCCTCCAGATAAAGTTTTAAATAATTACTTTTATTGCCTAAGTAATACATTGTTTTATATATATTTTCCTCATGTCTGACATTTATAGTAGTGGAGTGTCTTGGTTTAGGCTGCTGTAACAAAGTACCATAGACCGGATTGCTTATAAACAACAGACATTGGCTTCTCACAGATCTGAAGGCAGAAAGTCCAAGATTAGAGTGCCAGCATGGTCGAGTTCTGGTGAAGGCCTTCTTCTGGGTTGGAGACTGCTGACTTCTCACTGTCTTCACATGGCTGATTGAGCTCTAGGGAGCTTTGTGAAGGTCTCCACCCTCATGAACTCATCTAGTTCTAATCACTGACCTCTTAATACCATCCTTTTGGGGGATATGATCTCAACAAAAGAATTTTGGGGAGATACAAACATTCAGTCCATAATGTGGAATCTTTCAATTAGGTTTATTACTGGTTTTTCACCTCCAGTTAATACTTTGTATAACAGATTGTAAATACTTTCTGTTGAGGATCTTGTTTATTTTATAATACGCAGTTCTACAGTATGCTAGGCATTTGAAACATTTGCTTCAGACTTTATTGTTTTTTATAAATTATACTAAAATCATCTTTTAGACTTTATGAAAGTTGTTTCTAGGGGTGAGGGGATTATGTCCAAAGGTCTAGGAGTGATAAGAGACTTTAGTGTTTTTTGTTTTGTTTGTTTTACCAATTGATGGATTTTTCTCTAGTTCATTAAAACTTAAATTAGTGGGATAGATGCCCCAGGAAAGTTAAAGGATGCCTTGGAGATTTTGAGCATCCATTTTTAGAGGGAGAAGCAAGAAATGAGGGGTATGTTTCTAATCAGATTTTGATGAGGAGGAATATGCGTATGCCAATGTATTTTGTTCCTCCTTCATTATTCAAGGGCCTGCATTGTTAGAGAGATCTCTTCCTTCTCCAGGAGATTTGATACAGCTTTTCTTCTACTTAGAGATCCAGAAATCTGAAAGTGAGCTCATTGATGGTGGCCAAAATTTGAATACTGCTGTGAAACAATCTTGTCCTATGTGATGTAACTTTTAAGACATTTCATTTATGAATACATATATCTATAATTCTTATAACGGATGTATTGGCCAAGTTTTATTTTTGCATATTCATTTAACTGTGTTATCAATTAGATGATTTTTTTTTATTTAAACTTCTATTCTGTTTTCCACCAGAAAGCCAAAGAGCATATCGATTTGTACAAGGGAAAGACTGGGGTTTTAAAAAATTCATTCGAAGGGATTTTTTGCTTGATGAAGCTAATGGTCTTTTACCAGACGACAAGCTTACATTATTTTGTGAGGTGGGTATATTTTTTATTTTGAGGAACTCCGAAGTTATATTTCATGGTAAAGCAAAAATATAAAGTAGAACAATATTGGGCATACTTTATTTTAATTGGGTATATTTTTAAAATTCAGTAATTGGTATAATTGATAAGGTTTCATTTGTAAATGTTTTTACCAGTAAGACTAGATTGTTTTAGAAATCAATGTAGTAAGAAGCCCATCCTGAAAAATATGTCATGTCTATAGCTGTAAATTATATATGGTAGTTATACTATCAAATACTAAATTCTTCTTCCTCCTAGGAAGACTATAGATGTGTATATCTTTATATGAAAATTTGTAAGTATCTTCTTCATTCTGAATAATTGTAACATAGATGTTCATTATTTTTCGTCATATTCAGGTTGACCATATTAAACATGATTAGTATTGTATCAGTTTGAATACATACATAATGAAAGTTCCTGAAGAGATTGGGAAGCTTTTTGTTTATTCAGACAGTTGGATTCATTTAATTAAATAGATGTTAGCATTATATGAAATAGCATCCTAAATTTTTAAGATTTGCCCATGTCTGTTCACAAACTTGTGAGGTATATTTATTTGTATAAAATGTCATATTTTAATAGTAACCAGCATAGCCCCTGTAATAATTTACACTTATGATTTGTCTTAATTTGAGCCTAGAATTTGCTTTTGTCATTGTCATCATTACATAGTTTTATCTATACAAATAGTTGAGATTCCTCTTTGGAGTGAATTCAAGGATTATATTATGTTACCAATACAGTTTATAGAGAATATACATCAGTAACATAGTTTCATCAAAATGTTTAAGGTAGTTGATAATTTTCATAGGAAAACAAATTGAAAGTTTATGATCAAGTAAACTCAATGTTAAATATATTTTAGTAAGCTATTATAGACCAGTGAGTGTCTTGGAAGCATGGTAACTTACCTTAACTGCTACTAAATTAGCTTTAATCTCTTTGTAGAAAATATGTAGAATTTCTTGGCAACATTATAAACTAATTGTATGTTTTTATGCTGTCAGAAAAATAATTGAAACGTGGCTCTAGAGACTACATAATGCAAATATAGTGCATCTTATTTTCACTTAGACAAGTTAAATGAACTGTAGGATGAATTTATGAATATAATTATTTGGTTGGTAAAGCACATACCACAAGTGTCTTCAGCAGAGTTTATCATTAAATAATTTGTAAAACAAATACTAAAACATTTGTTGCCAATAGACATATATTCAGAGTAGTATTTTAAATAAATACAGGTATTATTTAAAAATTTTAACATCCTTAATGTAGATTCTTCCAGAATTTTAGCAGTTATCTTAAATTCCAACATGTTAATTTTTTTAAATCATATAATCTTTGAATTTAAAGGACCTTAAAAAGCTATGTAATCCAGTTTCAAAAATTTACTGCAGTTAAGTCTTTATGTAAATAAACTAAGAAAATATATATTTTTTTAGAATTAAAATCGTGTTTACAGATATTTTCCTAAGCATATTATATTGGAACCTAGTCAACCAAGAAATTCAGAATGAAGGCTGAAATTAAGATCTTTTTTCAATATATACTTTTGAAGTATGTTTTTTTATCCACATGCTAGTGACCTCCTAAAAATATAACCCACCATGACTTACATTTTAAGTTGGCATTGATCAGATTCAGTTTTGGATACGTGTAATATGTACCTTTTTACTGATGTAGAGACTTATACCCTGGGCGCACTGTATTTAGCATCAGTGGGCAAAAAGTACTTTGAACAAACATTCCTCATGCCCTCCACCATTTCTTCTATACCTCTCATTGATGCCCTTCCTTCTACAGCACCTCCAGCACTGCTTGCAGAAGAGGAGGAAGCATTGCACTGCCCTACCTAAAGAACTGCCTCCTCCCCCTCCCCTGCAAGTGGTGCTGTAGACAGGTAAGGCAGTTGGGTGCTACCCTTTTTCTGCAAGACCTAACTTCATCTTGCAAGTTCCACTATGAATCAAGTAGCCAGAGGTAGATATTTCTAGGAGTGTAAAGAGCTCTGCCCCTTCTCTCCCTCCCAAAGTGATGCAGAAGACAGGATGAGGAATACATTTGAAAAATAGAAAACTGTTTAGATTAGTTCATCTTTTTAAATCCAGTAGATTTTTAGTCTCATAGTCTGTAGACCCATACTATTCCATGCTTGCAGAAGATTATGCATATACAGATAGAATATATGTTATGTATTGAGTTTTTCATAAAGTTAATTCATCTAGAAGGATAAACCATTTTTCCCATCCTATTTTTTTGTTGCTAAGATATCACTTCTGTTTTAAAATACTTGTGATAATGGATGGAAGTTAGGTTTTATTCTTTGAAAAGCCCTTTTATGGCAAAATGAAAAGTTGACAGCCCTGTTTCTGTCACCCAAATTTTTAAGAAGGATGCCTATCTAGGACAGTCAAAAAGTCTAAGATCCACTATTTTAAAGGTGTGAAATTGGACCATGGAAAGTTTCTGACTGTGGAGCCACTATGACGGATAAGGTTAGGTAGTTGATTAAGAGTGGCAAAATTTGTACTATGATGAACCGTTATAAATTCCTAGTTTTTAAAAACAGTTTGGAGAATTGAGATTTTTTTAAAACTGGAAACAGTAGTCACCTCAGTTCACACTATGGGAGACCCAGATTTCTAGGGTAGTCACAGTTGACTAGAATTTAGTCTAAATTATATTCTCACGATTAAGCTAAAACCAGATTTGAAGAAGAGTTTTCAAATGTGTTTGAGGTTTTGTTTTGCAGCATTTGTCAATTTTGAATATTGTAACTTTGCCTTTTTATTTTGAAAGAACAACAATTCAACCATAGGAAAGAATCTCAGACTTTTTTCTGAATTTTTTACTCTAGGTTCCATTCAGTAAGAATGTTCATTACCTGTATTTGAATATGTGCTAGAGAAAACTAAAATGTTACCAGTTTCTTAAATATAGGTATCCAGAAAATCAGATTTTGTTCTGTATTAATTGTTAATTAGATCATTAATTTTTGCTGCATAAATAGTCCCTTGAATATACCTTGAAGTATGAAATGTTAATTAAGTCTTAGTTAAAATTTGTGGTCACCATGATAATACTATGTAGATGTATGTTAATAATACAATTTCTTCTGAATTATGATTACATATACAAAATAAAAATATAATATCATCAGTAGCTATGCCTGATAAAAATGGCTTTATTTTTTGATCATTTTATTTCTTCTGTCACCTGATTTTGGCCAAATGTTTATGTTTAATGTATTATTTTGTGTTACAATAATAGATAATAAATAGAATTTAAAAAATCCTTTCCTAAAATTAAATATGTTATCACATTTTTATGACTTGACTGCATACTTTATGCAAGTAATTGAACTGATCCACTTCCTAGTGTCTAGAAATTTTTAAGACCAGTGCTTGATAGGAAGAAATAAATATTGTCTATATGATAAAAAAGTGATCTCTAACTAAATCCTGAGTATCAACACCAGCATTTTTAAAGTATCATTAAGTTATAATGGGTAGCGTAACAGGGTAATTAGGTAAGGATTAGTGAATTTTTTCTTTTTTGTAGTCATTTTAGAAACAATTTGGATAATTAAAAAATTAGTAGAATAGAGAACCTTTATTGCTGGATTTTATTTATTTATTTATTTATGTACACAATGTCTTGGCTTCTATATGTAGAAAATTATCTCACAGTATTATTGCAATAAATCCTTTTTGAACCATAGTTGCATTAAAGTAGTACTAATGTTTTTAAAAGATATCCAAAGAAGTATTTGTGTAGTACAAAGAATGGTTTAAAAAAAAAGAATCTGAGAGTTATAGTCTCTAGTCTTCCTTTGATACTGATTGCCAGTGTGATTGACACATTAGTTACCTTTTTTGATCTTCCTTTGAAATCTTTTTATAAAATAAGGTGATTGGATTAGATGATTTCTATGATATATATGATGCCAAATACTTAATAATGCAAGTTGAAAAAACAAAATGGCTAATAAAAATATCCTCAGAAAAATAAAGCTTTTCTTTAGAAGTATCCATTTATTCCCATGTGATACGTGTTTATATACATCAGGATGAAGGAGAACTTCCCGAGATTTAATATTCTTGAGATGTTTTATACTGGACCATTATTATACATTCTGTGTTAGCTAACAAATGACCACAAAACTTAGAAGCTTAAAACAGTAGATAACTAACACATAGTACTAATGCACTAATGGTTCATTTACTCTGAAATACTTGTGTTTTTTTGAAATATTTGCTTTAATAATTGAGTAGTATTTTCTTCAACTTATTAAATGTAATATGAAATTTCTAATATTAGTAACATACTTTTTCTTAAAGGTGGTGCTTACGACTCAATCGTGTTTTAAGATTTTATTCAGTATATAGTCCTCTTCAATGAGAGAAAATCCATATTATATTGAAATCTTTATAAAAGCATTGTTTTAATCATACTTTTATTATTTCATAGATAAACAAAAAGTCTACAAATTGAACTAAATTGTATTATTACTGTTGATTATTATAAAAGATTTCCATGAATTTTAATGAGTACGATTGGTTTTGTGGGAATTCTTACACTTTACAACTTAAATCAATATTACTAGATATTTAAATAAATTTTACTAGTGTCAAAACATGTAGAGATCACACCTACAATACTTCCCAAATTACATATCATAGACTGTAATTTTATAACCTTTTTTAATACTATAAAAAGTCCTTATGAGTGTGATACCATGTTTATTACATGTGTAATAATTTTTAAATGTTGATAGGTCTTTGGTGTAAGTGAGAATAAAAATTAAAGGAATTTCTTCCTTCACCTCACAGAAATGTCTCCTGCTTCAGTTTGACATCATCTTATGACTTATTTTCCTGAGAAATAGTTTTTGTGATTACTTTAATAACCAAGCATTCCAACCAATCGATAAGCCATTTATTTACATAAAATGTCACTTGAAAATCAATATTTTCTATATTCTCTCCTTTAAATTATATCCTTAAATTTAGTTTCCAGTATTAACATTTTTGATCAGGAGTACTTTGAATTGTCCAAATGATTTTAATGATAAGAAATTTAAGTACAGACTTAATAACTACTGATACTAATTTGTAAAAATGTTTTTCTTGCTGTCCCTTTTTTATTAGGTGAGTGTGGTCCAAGATTCAGTAAATATATCAGGACATACTAATACAAATACTTTGAAGGTGCCTGAATGTCGACTAGCAGAAGATTTAGGTAATCTCTGGGAAAACACAAGATTTACAGATTGCAGTTTTTTTGTGAGAGGACAAGAATTTAAAGCTCATAAATCTGTACTTGCAGGTACTTTCAACTTTTGGGTAATATTGTACATTTTTCCCATAAATCTATGCATTAAATAATGATGCGTAATCTTGTTACAGCTCGATCCCCAGTTTTTAATGCAATGTTTGAACACGAAATGGAAGAAAGCAAAAAGGTAAACATGGTTTAAAGGCTAATATTTAATTTGTGCTAATGTAGAATAGTGAAATGTATATTTTGAAAGTAATGGTGCATGTTACATTATGCATTATGCATTGTTACATTATGTTTTTAGAAACAGAAGGATAGGAAAAAAATGTGTTCTGTAGTAGAACAATAGATGTAGCCTAATGTGGGTGAATATTCCAAATAATAGCTATTTTGTTGTCCATCTGGTGGCAAACTAAGTGGGTAGTTTTTATCCAGAAGAGTGGTTCTGGTCCATAGCTACTTGAGAGTTTCCTGGTTAAGATGTTTATTCCTCTTTTCTAGACTATGCGTTGATTTTGGAATTCTGCATTCTTTTTACCACTAAAATAAGATATTTATTAGATGTTTAAAAAACGATATAAATTACATCAATGTTGTTATATATTTAATCAATATATTATATCTTTGGTTTTCCCAAATGTTTCTCCTTCACCTGTCATCTTGAAATATAGTCAGATTAAAGATCAGAGATTGATTCTTTGCTGGTTGCATTACATGTGAGCCTTCATGCTCTAACTGGGTAACTCCAAAGTTTATTTATGTGGCTCTCCTTCATTCTTTCTGTAGAACTAAAGGCTGCAGCAAATAGCTGCTTTCTTTCCTTGGGTTGTTGTTCTGCCAGGTACTATGATTAGCCTTCTGATCACTTCCACATGAGGAGACATGAATAATGTCAAATGTTATTGTCAGCAAAGGGTCAGAAAAGTTTGGTATTGTTTAGTGTTAGATGTTTAAGCTTCATTGATCCCGAGAGAAACCAAATACGAAGTTGTAGGAGTAAAAAAGGAATTACTACTCATTGGACTCAAGTGTGTTTTGAGCAAAGAGGTAATTTGCCAGTAGATAGTATGACATGTCATTTTTGCAAAAGGAGAGTTCCAAGGTAGTGGGCTGTGGAATTACTTGACATACCTGACCCAACTTTTGCTTAAAGCTGGGAATAGTACCATTGGTTGTGGGGTCTTAGGCATTGTACTATGACCTTGGAATTCAACAAAGAAAATGTTAATAGCTGTCTTCTTCTAAGATAGAGGTTAAGAACTGAATACGTGTATTTTGTTTGGCCTAAAGGCTTTCGTTTGTTTTTGTTTTACTCTTTATAATTGAGAAGTTGAGGTTTTATATACCTACATGGTAGTGCTTGACTGGGTATACTTGTCCTGTTAGACTTGCCTGCTTCACTTTGCCTGCTTAGCTTACTGAAGATTTACTTACCTCCATTTTAAAGTAGAGTTTAAAATAGAGCACTTGGGTGCAGATTTAGTTAAATTATTATCCAAGTTTCACTTTGGTTCATTTGTGCGTGTGTATGTTCTTTGAGTATAACTTTTTTATGTTGTTTTCAATATCAGAATCGAGTGGAAATAAATGATGTAGACCCTGAGGTTTTTAAAGAAATGATGAGATTCATTTACACAGGAAAAGCACCAAACCTTGACAAAATGGCTGACAACTTGTTGGCAGCTGCAGACAAAGTAAGTAATTAGGTCTTAAAAAGCTGAAAAATTTCCTCAAGCTTATTGTATCTAGAAAGCTGTCATCAAATGAAAACCCCAAATAACTTAAAATATTGAAGAATTAATTTGTACTATTTATAGATGGCTCTTGAGCTTATTATGAAATAGCATACAGTGAAGATATGGAAATGAGATTTAATCAATAAGGCATAAAAATATCTGGAACTAGTTAGAACATATAAAATAAAATAATAAAATAAAAAAGAAGAAAATATTGGATTTTTTTCTAACTTAATTCCCTGTATTCAGAGATTTATTTTTTAACAAGATAGCATAGAAAAGAGAAAAAATTGTTAATTTTATGATGTTCTTTTATAACGGTGATTTCTTTTTTAAAAAAAATGCATGTATTTATTTGAGAGAGAGAGAGAGCACACGCACCCATGAACAGGGGTGGGGAAGGGGCAGAGAGAGGGGGAGAAACAGACTCCCCGCTGAGCAGGGAGCCCAACATGAGGCTTGATCTCAGGACCCTGAGATCATGACCTGAGCCGAAGTCAGATGCCCAAACAATTGAGCCACCCAGGTGCCCCTATAATGGTGATTTCTTAAAGTTTGAGAAACAATGCAAAAATACCAGAAAATCTCAAAGCCAGTAGTTCTCAATCCTGTAAGCATATTTGGAGGTTTTTCTGAAAAGTATTGATGTTCATGCCACTTAGGTCCATGCATATAATATGTAAGTTTATGCATATGCCTATGTGTGTGAATATGTGCATGTATATATACATATATATACATACACAACACACATACTACACACAGAGAGGGAAAGAGAGTGTGATATTGTACTTTTTTTAAAGATTTTATTTATTTGACAGCACAAACTGGGGGAACGGCAGAGGGAGAGGGAGAAGCAGGCTCCCTGCTGAACAGGGAGCCCAATGTGGGACTCGATCCCAGGACCCTGGGATCATGACCCAAGCTGAAGGCAGACGCTTAACCAACTAAGCCACCCAGGCACCCCAATATTGTACTTGTTTTGTAAAATATTACCAGTGGGGCCATTACCAGGCCAAGTGTATATAGAATCTGTTTTTTTTTCCCACCAAGTTGTTATTTAAATTCCGATTAGTTAGCATACAGTGTAATATTAGTTTCAGGTGTACAGTATAATGATTCAACAATTCCATACATCACCTGGTGCTCATCACAAGTGCCCTCCTTTATTCCCATCACCTATTTAACCCATCCCCCCACCCACTTCCCTTCTGGTAGCCATCAGTTTGTTCTGATTTGCCTGTTTTTTTTTCTTTGTTCATTTGTTTTCTTTCTTAAATGCACATATAAGTGAAATCATATGGTATTTGTCTTTTTCACTTAACATAGTATTCTCTAGCCTCATCCGTGTCATTGCAAATGGCAAGATTTCATTCTTTTTTTGGCTGAGTAAAATTCCATTCTCTCTCTCTTTCTATTTTATATATCTATATATATCTATATATATAATATCAATCACAACTTCATTACCCATTCATCCGTCGATGGACACTTGGGCTATTTTCTTAATTTGACTATTATAGATAATGCTGCTATAAACATCAAGGTGCATATATCCCTTTGAGTCAGTATTTTTGTATTTTCTATTTTTAACTTTTTGAGGGGATTCCATACTGTTTGCCAAAGTGGCTGCACCAGTTTGTATTCCCACCAGCAGTGTAAGAGGGTTCCCCTTTCTCCACATCCTCACCAACACCTCTTGTTTCTTATGTTGTTGATTTTAGCTATTCTGACAGATGTGAGGTGGTATCTCATTGTAGTTTTGATTTGCATTTCCCTGATGATCAGTGATGTTGAACATCTTTTCATGTGTCTGTTGGCCATCCATATGTCATCTTTGGGAAAATGTCTGTTCATGACTTTTACCCATTTTTATTGGATTATTTGGTTTTGGGGTGTTGAGTTTTATAAGTTCTTCATATATTTTGGATTTTAACCCCTTACTGGATATATCATTTGCAGGTATCTTTTCCCATTCTGTAGGTTACCTTTAGTTTTGTGGATTATTTCATTTGCTGTGCAGAAGCTTTTTATTTTGATGAAGTCCCAATGCTTTTGCTTTTGTTTCCCTTGTGTTAGGAGACATATGCAGAAGGAAGTTGCTACGGCCGATGTCAAAGAGGTTACTGCCTGTGTTCTCTTCTAGGATTTTTGTGGTTTCAGATCTCACATTTAGGTCTTTCATTTTGAATTTATTTTTGTGTATGGTATAAGTAAGTGGTCCAGTTTCATTCTTTTGCATGTTGCTGTCAAGTTTTCCCAGCACCGTTTGTTGAAGAGGCAGTCTTTTTCCCATTGGATATTCTTTCCTGCTTTGTTGAAGATTAATTGACATATAGTTCTATGTTCATTTCTGGGTTTCTATTCTGTTCCATTGATCTCTGTGTCTGTTTTTGTGCCAGTACCATACTGCTTTGATTATTACAGCTTTGTAATTCAACTTGAAGTCCAGAATTTTGATGCCTCCAGCTTTGCTTTTCTGTTCCAAGATTGCTTTGGCTGTTCAGGGTCTTTTGTAGTTCTATATAAGTTTTATGATTGATTGTTCTAGCTCTGTGAAAAATTCTCTTTATATTTTGATAGGGATTGCATTAAATGTGTAGATTGCTTTGGGTAATATGACATTTTAACAATATTTGTTCTTCCAATCCATGAGCATGGAATGTATTTCCATTTCTTTGTGTCATCTTAATTTTTTTCATTAGTGTTTTATATTCTTCAGAGTACAGGTCTTCACCTCTTTGATTAGGTTTCTTCCTAAGTATCTTATCGTTTTTGGTGCAGTTGTAAATGACATTGATTCTTTAATTTCTCTTCCTGCTGCTTCATTATTCGTATATAGAAATGCAACAGATTATATGATGACTTTGTATCCTGAGACTTTACTGAATTCATGCATCAGTTCTAGCAGTTTCTTGGAGTCATGTCTTCTTCAAATAGGGAAAGTTTGACTTCTTCCTTGCCGATTTGGATGCCTTTTATTTTTTTGTTGTTGTCTCATTGCCATGGCTGGAACTTCCAGTACTATGTTGGTGAGAGTGGACATCCTTGTCTTCTTGTTCCTGACCATAGGGGAAAGGCTCTCTGTTTTTCCCCCAATGAGGGTGATATTAGCTGTGGGGTTTTCCTATATGGTCATTGTATGTTGAAGTCTGTTCCCTCTAAACCTAATTTGTTAAGGGTTTTTTTTTTTAATCATGAATGGATGTTATACTTTGTCAAATGCCTTTTCTGCACCTATTGAAATGATCATATGGTTCTTATCCTTTCTTTTATTAATGTGATCTGTCATGTTGATTGATTTATGAATACCAAATCACCCTTGCAGCCGAGGAATAAATCCTACTTGATGTGGTGAATTATTTTTTTAGTGTATTGTTGGATTCAGTTTTCTAATATTTTGTTGAGGATTTTTGCATCTTTGTTCATCAAGGATATTGGCCTATAGTTCTCCTTTTTAGTGGTGTCTTTTTCTGGTTTTGGTATCAGGGTAATGCTGGCCTTCCAGAATGAATTCGGAAGTTTTCCTTCCTTTTCTGTTTTTTAGAATAGTTTGAGAAGAATAGGTATTAACTCTTCTTTAAATGTTTGGTAGATTTTGCCTGTGAAGCCATCTGATCCTGGACTTTAGTTTGTTAGGAGTTTTTTGATTACTGATTCAATTTCTTTGCTGGTTATCAGTCTGTTCAAATTTTCTATTTCTTCCTGTTTTAGTTTTGGCAATTTATATGTTTCTAGGAATTTATCCATTTTTTTCTAGGTTGTCCAATTTGTTGGGCATATAATTTTTCATAATATTCTCTTACAACTGTATTTCTGTGATATTGGTTGTTATTTCTCCTCTCTTTGTGATCTTATTTATTTGGGTCCTTTCTCTTTTTTGATAAGTCTGGCTAGAGGTTTATGAATTGTATTAATTTTCCCCAACTCCTGCATTCATTGATCTGTTCTGTTGGGTTTTTTGTTGTTGTTTTTTGTTTGTTTTAGTTTCTGTATCATTTATTTCTGTTGTAATCTTTATTATTTCCTTCCTTCTGGCTTTAGGCTTTGTTATCCTGTATCTAGCTCCTTTAGGTGAAAAGTTAGCTTGAGATTTTTCTTCCTTCTTGAGGTAGGCCTGTATATTGCTATATACTTCCATCTTAGGATTGCTTTTGCTGCATCCCAAAGGTTTTAGACCATACTGTTTTTACTTTCATTTGTTTCCATGTATTTTTTTTTTAATTTCTTCTTTGATTTCTTGTTTGATCCATCATTGTTTAATAGCATGTTTAACATCCTGTATTTGTGGTCTTTCCAGATTTTTTTCTTGTGGTTGACTTGCAGTTTAATAGCATTGTGGTCAAAAAAGGTGCATCATATGATTTTAGTTTTCTTGCATTTGCCTCTTTATGGGCTAATTTATGATTATTCAATTGTTGTATCTTGTTGGATTGTTCCCTTTATTATTATATAGTGTCCGTCTTTGTCTCTTGTTACAGTCTTTGTTTTAAAGTCTAGTTTGTCTGGGACGCCTGTGTGGCTCAGTTGGTTAAGCGACTGCCTTCGGCTTGAGTCATGATCCTGGAGTCCCGGGATCGAGTCCCACATCAGACTCCCTGCTCAGTGGGGAGTCTGCTTCTCCCTCTGACCCTCTTCCCTCTCATGCTCTCTGTTTCTCATTCTCCCTCTCTCAAATAAATAAAATCTTTAAAAAAAATTAAAAAGTCTAGTTTGTCTGATGTAAGTATCACTACTCTGGCTTTCTATTGACATTCATTTGCATGTTAATTTTCTCCATCCCCTCACTTTCAATCTGCAGGTATCTTTAGATCTAAAATGAATCTCTTATAGGCAGCATATGTGGGTCTTGTTTTTTTATCCATTCTGATACTGTGTCTTTTGATTAGAGTATTTAGTCCATTTACATTCAAAGTAATTATTGATAGTTATGTATTTATTGCCATTTTATTACTTGTTTTGTTATTGTTTCTGGAGATTTTCTCTGATCCTTTCTTGTCTTTGTTACTTTTGGACTGTCTTACAAAGAGTACCCTTTAATATTTCTTACAAGGGTTGGTTTAGTGGTCAAGAATTGCTTTAGTTTTTGTTTTTCTAAGAAACCCTTTATCTCTCCTTCTATTCTGAATGAAGCCTTGCTGGATAGAGTATTTGTGGCTGCAGATTTTTCCCATTCAGCACTTTGAATATATCATGCCACCCTCTTCTGGCTTGCCAAAATTTCTGTTGATAATCTCCAGCTAGCCTTAGGGGTCTTCCTTTGTAAGTTAAGGACTTCTTTTGTCTTGCTGCTTTTAAGACTTTTTTTTTAATTACTATATTTTGCAAATTTAATTATAATATGTCTTGGTGTGGGCCTGCTTTAGTTGATTTTGATGGGCGTTCTCTATGCCTCCTGGATCTGCAGGTCTTTTTCCTTCTCCAGATTAAGGAAATTTTTATCTGTTATTTCTTCAAGTAAATTTTCTGCCCCCTTTGCTCCCTCTTCTTCTGAACTCTTAGAATAGGAATGTTACACATATGATGGAGTCACTGAGTTTCCTAAGTCTGTTCTTATGCATAATTCTTTCTCCTTGGTCAGTTTCATTATTTTCCATTATTTTGTCTTCTGGTTCACTGATCTGTTCCTCTGCTTCTTCCAGCCTGCTGTTCATTGCATCAAGCCTGTTTCTGATCCTGTTTATTATATTCTTCATCTCTGATTGATTCTTTTTTAATTCTTTATCTCTGTGGTAGGGGTCTCACTGATTTCTTCCATTCTTTTCTTAAGTCCAGTGAGTATCCTTATGATCATTGCTTCTATTCATTAGGCATTTTACTTACATCTGTTTCACTTTGATCTCTGGCCATGGCCTTATCTTGTTCTTTCATTTTGGATAATTTTCTCTGTCTTCTCATTTTGTCTAAGTCTGGGCCTGCTTCTCTGTGTTAGAAAAGCCAGTTATGTCTCCTGTTCCTGAAAGTAATGGCCTAATGAAGAAGAGGTTATGTAGTGCCCAGGGCCTGGCACTTCCAGGGAGTGTTTCCAGTGTGTTCCGCATGCACTGTTGTGTTCTGGCTACTCTGTCCTTTAGGCCAGTTGTCCACAAGACTCTCCTTGCCTGAGGGAGGCAGTATTTCATCCCTGGATGTGAATATGGTGAGTTTTAATTAGGTGTGCTCTGGACTGCTTGTGAAATGAGACCTGACACCACTTCATCCAGAACTGAGGCCCTACAGAACTATGGGCAGGGTTTGTGCTAGTTTTCTGGAGGAATGGCCTGCTATGCTGGGACTGATGGAATCTTGACTGAGAAGGGTGGTCCTGCTAGAGTGCAAGGGAGTGGGGCTTGATGTTAAGAATTAAGGCAACCAGTGTCAGTGTAGTGCTGGCTCTGTATTTATGCTGAGGGGTGGGCGAGTTAACTGGCACTGGCTAGCTCCTTTGTTCTAGGAGAGGTGTCACTGTGAATGCTGCCTCTCAGGGATGCTCTCAGAGAAGAGCAAATAATCTTACCCTTATGTGTCCCAGACATTCTTCAGATAGCTGTTTCCACACAGCCTGCCCCTGGTTTCTTTATCTGCCTTCTGTCCAGGAGCGGGGCATTACCCTCTGAACTCTATCCCAGCCAAGCCCACAGATCTTTAAAACTCTAGGCTTTAAGCCCCACTTGTTGGAAGATGTCATGAAATTCAGGTCCTCTCATTTTCAAGCCAGTATTTTTGGGGAAACATTCCCCTTTGCATTCCCCTGTGTGCTCCTCTCTCTCTCACCCTTCTCCACGACCGCAGCTACCTCCCCTCCACAGCACCCACAATCCATTCTCCTCTAAACCAGGTCTCCACACTTCCTACCTTTATCAATGTGGTCTCTTCTCTCCCTTTAGCTGTGGAGTTTGTTCTGTCAGTCTTCCAGTCTATTTCTGGGGTATTTAGGATGATTTGATAGTTATCTAACTGTGTTCATAGGACAAGAAGAGCCTAGAGTCCTCCTACTCTGTTGCCATATTCCCCTCAAGCTGGAATCTATTAATTTCTTATAACTGCACATGAACCCAGAACTATCTCAGTAAAAATTTAAATTAAAAATGACATTTGCAGTAGCATCAGAAATATCAAATATATAGGCATATATCTGGCAAAAGATGTCAAAAGACTGAACTGATAATTATAATATATTGATAAGTGAAATTTCCAGGTACTACCTAAATATAAATGGAAAGAGAAATATTGTTCATGGGCTAGTAGTCTCAATATTAAAATTTCAATTCTTAAAATTCACTAGTAGAGGGGTGCCTGGGTGGCTCAGTCATTAAGCGTCTGCCTTCGGCTCAGGTCATGATCTGGGATCAAGCCCTGCATCTCCCTCTCCCACTCCTCCTGCTTGTGTTCCCTCTCTGTGTCTCACTCTGCCAAATAAATAAAATGAAAAAATAAATAAAATTCACTAGTAGAACCAGCATGTCCTTAGCAGGCTTTGTTTTGTTTTGTTTTGTTTTGACAAGTGGATATAAAATTTACATACAAGTGCAAGAACCTAGAACAGTCAGATAACTGAAAAAGAAGATCAAAGTAGAGAGCTAAAACTGCATGGTAACAAGACTTAGTGAAAAGCTTCAGGATTTAAGGGGCACCTGGGTGGCTCAGTCGGTTAAGCGTCTGCCTTCAGCTTAGGTCATGATCCTGGGGTCCTGGGTTCAAGTCCCGCATTGGGCTCCCTGCTCAGCGGGGAGCCTGCTTCTCCCTCTCCCTCTGCTGCTCCCCCTGCTTGTGCTCTCTCCCTCTCTCTCTCTCTTAAATAAATTAAAATCTTCTTAGAAAATAAATAAAAATAAATTAAGCTTCAGGATTTAAGAAGTGTTGTATTGGTTACAAGATAGACAACTTACTGGAACAGAATGGAAAGTACAGATATAGACTGTCACACTGATACCTAATTTTTGATAAAGGTGAAAAGACAGTTCAGTAAAGAAGGGATTGGATACCTATATACCTGGAAAAAAATGAACTTTTTATATGAACTTCAAGCCAAATACAAAAAGTAATGCAAAATGGATTATGAATCTAAAATTTAAAACTTTGAGAGAAAACATAGGATAGAGTCTTCACAATCTTGTTTTAGGCAAAGACTTCTTAGCTATGACACCAAAAAACATAATACATAAAAGAAAAATTGATAAATTAGGTAAGAAAAATTTAAGAACTTCAGAAAACACAGTGAGAATGAAAAGACTAGCCACAAACTAGGAGAAAATACTTTGCAAAGCATATATCCAGTGAGCAGCTTTTATTCAGAACATAGCTACTCAATGGCTTTATTTATTTATTTATTTTTTACAATTTATTTATTTTAGAGAGAGAGAGCACACAAGCAGGGGGAGGGTCAGAGGGGGAAGGAGAGGATCTCAAGCAGACACCTGAGCATGGAGCCTGACGTAGAGCCTGATCTCATGACCCTGAGTTCGTGATATGAGCCGAAATCAAGAGTTGGGTGCTTAATTGACTGAGCCACCCAGGCACTCCTACTAAGGGACTTTTGTATTCAAACTATATAAAGAACTGTCAAAACTCAATTACAAGAAAACAATATTATTTCTTTTTTTTAAAGGAAATATGTATTTACTTTTTTTAAAGATTTTATTTATTAGAGAGTACATGAGCAGGGGGGAGGGGTAGAAGGAGAAGCAGACTCCCTGCTGAGCAGGGAGCCTGATGCAGGATTCGATCCCAGGATCCTGGGATTATGACCTGAGCCAGAGGCAGATGCTTAACTGACTGAGCCACCCAGCCACCTAACAATGTTATTTCTAAAAATAGAGAAAATATTTGAATAAACACTTTCTGAACTAATGTCAGTTAATATATCAAAAGATGCTCAACATCATTAGTTACTAGGGGAAGGTAAATTAAAGCCATATGAGACATTTCTACGCATGTATTGTAATAGCTGAGATTACAAAGACCATATTAAGTATGGTCAAGGATGTATAAGAATTAGGACTCTCATACACTGCTGAAGGAAATGTAAAATGTTACAACCACTTGGAAAGATTGGTAGCTTCTTAAAAAGTTTCACACTTGTGATCTAGGGAGTCTACTTTTTTTATCCAGGAGAAAAGAAAGCATATTCCCATACAGTGACTTGGATGTGAATAGAAGCTTTATTTGTAATAGCTAAAAACTGGAAACACCCAAGTGTTTTTCAGCAGAGGAATTCAGAAGCAAATGTGGTATGTCTATACGCAATGGGATATTTTTTTAGCAATAAAAAGCAATGAACTGTTGATAAAATGGCAAAGACATGCATAATCTCAAAATACGTATGCTGAGTAGAAGAAGCCAGTCAGAAATGAGTACAAATTATATGATTCCATTTGTAGAAGACTCCAGAAAATGCAAACTACAGCAGGAGAGAGCCTATCAGAGGTGTAGCCTGGAGTGGGGTAAGGGGAGGAATTCAAAGAGGTTGGAAGAAACTTTTGGGGATGATGAATATGTTCAATGTCATGTTTTAATGATGGTTATATGGTATAAACTTATCAAAGTATAAACTAAATATGTGCAGTTGGCTATATATCAGTTATACTTCAATAAAGCTGCTGAAGTCATAATAACTAAGGTGGTTATCAATGATTTTTTCGGCTTTATAATTCATTCTTCAAGACTGAGCAGTCGCAACATAGAGTGTACTGGCTGGTACACTTTGGCGTTTTGAGAAAAATTCACTCAAGAGTATTGAACAAGAAGGGTTTTTTTTTTTTTTAAAGAAAACCCTGTTTTTAAAATTGACAGTATGTATTTCGCACACATTGAAATTTCCTAAAGCAAATTAGTCTTTCTCTTGAATTCATTTCATTTGTATTTTCTTAATACTAGGTTAAAATAACTTTAAGACTTTTTTTTATTCTCAGTCATAGGGACACCTGGGTGGCTCAGTCAGTTAAGCATCTGCCTTCAGCTCAGGTCATGATCCCAGGGTCCTAGGATCAAGCCCCACATCTGGCTTCCTGCTCGGCAGAGAGTCTTCCTCTGCTCCCCTCCCCCCGCTCCTGCTCTAGCGCTCTCTCTCTCTCTCTCTCTCTCTCTCAAAAATAAATAAATAAAAATCATCTTTAAAAAAAAAAGACTTTTATTCTCAGTTCAAAGGATAATGTGCTTTAACTTTATTTTCTAAGTTACAGATATCAAGTATTTTCTAAATTACAAATACCAAGTATTTAAAACTTGGTAGTTTGAGTAAATGTTTAATTGTTATGTTTTCCTTTTGGATAGTATGCACTGGAACGGCTGAAGGTCATGTGTGAAGAGGCTTTGTGTAGTAACCTCTCAGTAGAAAATGTTGCTGATACCCTTGTCCTTGCAGATTTGCACAGTGCAGAACAGCTCAAAGCACAAGCCATAGACTTTATTAATAGGTAAGCTATGCCTGTATTTCAGTGGGCATGACACCTTCAACATTTTTACACTGGACTTTTTTTTAAGTATGTTTAAATCTTCAATGCAGGTGCAGTGTACTTCGACAGCTTGGGTGTAAAGATGGGAAAAACTGGAACAGCAAGTAAGATGACATCAGTTTCTGACTTAAAGTTGATCTGCATACATGAAATTAAGTGTTTGCATAGTCTTTTGCTCATCTGCAATAAGTATGAATCCAGATATTAGTTATATGAAGCAAACTGCCAGTTATTTTAAAAAATAATAATTTGACTTAGTGGATTCTTGAGGCTGTGCTCCCTTGTGGATCAGCTTCTAATGTGAACTGGGATCTACATTTTAATTTCTTAAGCACATATGCTCATAGTATATAGCTGAGTCCAGGTATTTCAATGGCTATTGGAGAGCTTTTCAGAAAGCATTTCTAAAAATGTGGGAAATACTCATTTTATCCTCTGAGGAGTGTTCCCTCCATATTTGCCTAGAAAATATTTACATTTGAATGTTCACCCACTGCTTCTGGGTTAGCCAAGTCCCTTGAATCATATGGTATTTTAGAGTAGCTGTTTAGTATTCCCAAATTGTTCAAATTGTTCTTTCCTTTCCCTGGTAAAACTGTAAGAGGTGTGGTAGTTGTTCCATGTTTCTAAACCTGGGCCTTCTGGATATGAACTACTAGAACTTATATTCCCTTCTTATGTTTTCTTCTCTCATTTTTAGAGTGATTTGTCTACTTTTTGTAATTTTTCAGAGTCAAAAAAGGTGAAGACTAGATAGTTTGAAGAATTTGCACCTGCTTTTGATTAGTTTTTACCTGTAAACCCTTTGATTCCATTTTCACGTATTACCAAAAGTTGATATAAGTGAAAAAAAGAGTTAGAGACTATGAGTGTTGACCTAATTACTTCCCATTGTTTTCATCTGTGACTACTTTTAAGTTATTGGTTGTTTTCTATATTGGTTAGTATGTGATAATACATTATCTTCATGGCATTCGATCCTAAAAAAATCCTTTTGATTCTAAAATATAATTTATTAGCAGTAAATGATAATTTTGTGATCCTTTGTTCTTAGCCACTTTCAAGTTCTAGTTTTATTCTGTTAAGAAAATATTTTACATTGTACAACTTTTTTCACTGTAAAAAAAATGCCAGTTTATTTCACATCCTCTGGAGAAGCTGTTGTATATACAGACCTTCAGTAGATATTTGTTGAATTAAATGAAAATATCAGATATATTAAGAGGTATCTATTTAATTCTGAACAATTAGTTAAGTTATAAACATAATGACATAGAGGTAATATGATGTCAGGCAAATTGAAAAAAGTTATTAGCTACTGTTTAATTCCACAAACATTTACCTAGCATCTGTTGTGTCTCAGGCACCATGCTAAGGAGTTGCATATAAAAACGATTAGGAAAAATCCTTCTCTTGAGAAATTTATCTGATGATAAAAGCTAAGTACATGAATATATTATTATAATGTAGTAAGTAATATAATAAAGGAAGATATGTATAGGGCACTGGATAAAGGCTGGATGGTTTAGGGATGGCTTCCTGGAGATGACATCTGAGCCTTTAAACACGAATAAGAATTAGCAAAACTAAGAAGGAAATAACAGGCATTGTGAACAGAAAGGATAGCTCAATCCAAAGTATAGAAGCATGAAGCAGTAGGTGATCATTCATTTGACAGATACTTATATTTATTACCCAGTAAATACCCTAGGCACTGTACTTATACAAAGAATATAGTAGTGAACATGACAAATGTTCCCCCTGCCTTCATGCAGTTTAGCAGGAGGCAAATAGGAATTAGACAAGTAATTGAAATAAAGTGTAACAATAGATAATGTATAGCATACCCATCCAAGCATATAGCAAAAAGAACCTTACCTAAACTAGGGAAAGAAAGCCTTTTTGAGGAATTACTGAATAAACACCTGAAATATTAGTAGGAGTTACCCTGGTAAAGAAGAGGAAGTGTGAAAGTCTATCCCACAAAAAGGGAATCAATTGTGCAAAGTTTGGGTGATAAAAAAGAACAATATAGAGTCAGAGTGAGGTTATGAGAAGAAGCTAGAGAAAGCAGGCAGAGATCAGATCCTAGAAGGCCATGTAAATAACATTGAGACTTTCAGACATTATTCAAAGAGAAATGGGCATACACTGAAAGGTTTTAACCTAGTGTAGGACATGATCAGGTTTTCATTTTTAGCCATCTCTCTGCTTGCAGGGTAGAGGATCAGTTGTGGGGAGCTTGCGGTGGTGGTGGTAGTTGAGCGAGGTCAACTACACGTAGACACCTTGGAACATTATTGGAGTAGTTCAGGCAAGAGATGAAGGTTGAAATTAGACTTGAGTGGTAGTAGTTGGGGCTAGAGAGAAATGGAAAGATACAGTATTTTCAAAGGACAGTCTATAATATTTGGATATTATTTGAATGGTGGATAAGTACAAGGGAGAAAAGAAACAAGGATAACTGGATTTGTTATTCAGTATTTACTCTGCGTGCTCAGTTGATGTACAGTGAGCAGTTCTGTATCAGTGTGAGGTGCCCCGAGCATGTAAGCACAAGGTGCACAGGTAGAGGAAGTAGGAAAACTTGTTTCTCTGTCTAAAGAACATGGATACGGGCAGTGGGGAACAGTAGAAGAGGATGCAGTGTAAACCTGTTTGTGTTATTAAAGCAGCTCATGGAAGCTGGTTTGAGAGGAGCAAGATAGGAAACTGGAAAACAAATTAGGAGACTGTTGTGATAATCCAAATGTGAGATGATGTGAACCTTGACTGGGGATTTGAAATATCCTTGGGAATTAAAATAGGGCTTTTGATGATTCATTGGAAAGGACAAGGTCTAGGATGACTCAGGTTTTTGACTTGAATCACTGGGGATGGTGGTAACATTAGCTGATTGGAAATGAGGGAAGAAGAATTTGGGGCGTGGAGAGAGACCTGTTGAGTTCTTACCTGATGATTCTGAGTTTGTAGGTCCTGAGTCCCTTCCAAATAAAGAGAAAAAGTGGTTGGGAGTGTACCTTGTGGGGAGGCCTAGGATTTAGCAAATCAGTTGTTATCATCATTGAATATGATAGTTAAAATTGTGAAGAGTGGATACGATAGGATGAATAATGAACCTTAAGGGAGAAGAGCAGAGGGCCACAGTTGGAACTCTAGAAAAAACCTGTGTGTAACGGCCAGGGAAAAGAGCTCTTGAAAGAGCTGGTACAGAAATGGTAACAGTGGGAGTTAGGACTATGGAGAAAAGTGTAAGATACTTCCAGAGTATAGAACTTCCAGAATTTAATAGTTTCAGTTGCAACAGAAAATACCAGTAAGGTAAAGATGGTATTTTCATGAATTCATGGGGTTAGATGACATAGAGAAGTAAAGTGTTTTTAAAACATTTTGAAATTTGTAAGTTTTTTTTAAGTGTTTTGAGAAGTACTCTTTAATAAACATAACTTTATTTTTCCAGCCAAGCCGCGGACATAATGGAAACATCAGGGTGGAAGTCCATGATTCAGTCTCACCCTCATTTAGTTGCAGAAGCCTTCCGAGCACTAGCATCTGCACAGTGTCCACAGTTTGGCATTCCACGCAAACGGCTAAAACAGTCCTGAAATCTTCCATGAACTGTAGAAAAATGGAATTGACTTTTACTCCTCCAGGTCCAGAAGGATTCTAATATACAAACCATAAGCAAGAGTTGTTTCTGTTGTCTTGTCCACAGAACAGAAGCTGAAAAAGCATATTGCTTGCATTTCAGGTGGATAATTTATGGTTTATTCTTCAGCTTTAAATTAGACTGATTATACTCTAATTCACTTCAAGGCCTTAAATTATCTTCAATGACTTCTCTTGTTCATATAATACTTTAATTTTTTTATTGTGCCTTGTCATTTTGACTAAGGCTATGCAGGATTGCACTAGCTCCATAATGCAGTAATATTGATAACTGAAGATATTAAGTTTGAAAAGGATCTTCCATTAGTTTGAGAAAAAAGCAAAATGAATTTTATAGGGTTTGTCCTATGCTGTCTCAAAGTTTAAAACTAGGTTCTTCTTAAAAGCACTTGCATTGGAGATTACTGATAATGTCTCCAGTCTAAGTTTTATAAATATAGGAGAACCTGCTTACCTTCAAGGTAAGTTACGGCAATACACTGCTTCAATTCTAATTTATTTTTCATTTCAGGGGGCAAATATGCAATGAGTTGGCCCAAATTTTTAGTAAAATTTATGATGTTTGTCTGTGTGTTGATTGTCCAACAAACTAAGAGAAGCATAACAAACCTTTGCTTGTGTTTTTTGTGGGTTTATTCAAGTTTACAATGATTGAGGACTGATTGAGGTTAAGATTTCAATAAAAAGAAAGCATGTTTTGTGCTGAATTAATTTTTTTTAATTTATAGTGACCTACATTTATATGAAGAATTCTGTCCATGTTGAAAGTAAGGATGACCAAATGTAAATTTAACAAGTGGGCCAATTAAGAAAGATATATATGCACTTTTAATGTGTAACTTTTGTATGCTAAATGGTACATATTTTTTTGTTTTGAAGGTATTAATAAGGTATAATTAATTGTGTCTTAACTTTTGAAAGGATTTTTTAAGACCGATGGAGGCAATTGGGATGTTTGTGATAATAGATAAGAAAGATATCCTTGAATATAGTTAAATTGGTTTGAATTTCAGATATTTATTATTGAATTTATTCCTGTCTTATCACACTTTGGAGAAGGCAACTGAACAATAAACAAATCCTGGATACTCTACTCTCCTTCTGAAAACAGTGAACTTACATTATTTGCAGACTAGAGGAGAGAACCTTTAGAAATATGTCAGGCCACACGCTGAAACCTTTATTCCCCCCCTAGCTTTCTCCTTTCTGTTTCAGTTACTGTACTAACATTGTGGATGATACTGAAATTCTGCATAATGTGAACAGGATAAACAATTTATAAACTGTTTTTCATGGGCCAGTTCTTTATTATAAATGAATTTAGCTTTAAACACATACACGTGTTCAGTGTTTGGATAGCTGTGTTCACAGTGGAGGTCTGTTCTGGTGCATTGTCCCAGAGAAGTAGGAGCGATCAGTGGTAAGTCACTGCATCTGATTTCCTGTAATAGTGACAAGTATGCTTCTTAGGCAAGATTTATACTTGACCACAAGGGAAAAAGTGTCACTGGAAAAAAACACATATACCTATATATATTTGCATATATACTTTATTCTCCAGATTAAAATTTGTATGATGTGTTTATTTAATTTTTGAATTTAGGACAAAAGGAGAAAAATGAAGCCTGAGATTTTATTTTTGTTATCTCTTTGTTAGGTATTAACTGAAGCAATCCTAATATATAGTGATTGATTCATATTTACATTAAACAAACATTCTCGACTAAGCATTTGTTATCCACAACAAACTGTAGTTTGAAAAGATCATATTTTCAGATATCTTCATTTCTTTCTGTGTAGTTTAATTGGAATCTTTCTTATGTTAACTTAAATTTGAAATTGGAAAAATCCCTTGGGATAGAAGGATTCTTACATGTTGTTGGACTCCATCCTGTGTAAAAATACTGTAGGGAGCAGAACCTCACTTCCTTAACCAGATTGAGTCCATTAAATTTACAATGTACAAATTTAATACACACACATACATATATACGTTAAGATTTTAATGTTTTGCCAGGGTTTTAAAATTCCTCAGACAGTAGAATGTTGTTTTCAAAAAAAGTACTGGTGTATCCATTTATATCAAATGCACACAGGCTCATTGTGAATTCACTGCTTGCATCTTCATTTCTAACGATGGTGACTTCAGTAATAACACCTATATAATGAACACTGCAGCTTGCTCCTACCTACTTACTTTCGTGTGTATTGCAGATCTTAAGGGTTTTATTATAAAGTTATTTTTTGGTTTGTTTTTGTTTTAAGTTTGGTAGCACATTTTGTACCAAAAACGTCAAACACTGTGCTGTGAGAATATCCACGTTTGTAGAAATGTCCACTTTGCAGATAATATAATGCCTACCATTATACTAACAGAATCGTATCATAGTTGATTTATTTTTTTTTTTATTTATTATGTGGGAATTTTGTTTTTTGTTTGTTTTGTTTGGTTTGGTATTGTGGGTTCTTGAGGCAATGAAAAAAAAAACTCAGTGTATTCTGCGTGAGTGCTCTAATAGCCTTTTTATTTTTTCATTTTGAAACTACACACATTGTTTTCAGTAGGCACAGTCTCTGTCCTGAGCAGTTTTGCCTTTTATCAGTCTGCTCTTGTTTCCCTTTTGTCACCTAAACAGAGCTTTTCCTTAGAAAAGTAGTGACTGGTTTTAAATGTTACATGTTATTGAAGTAACCATTGGAGATCTGTTCATTAGCCTGAGATACAGAAACACTGTATTTGTGCCTTTTTTGTTTTTAAATTTTAACATATATTGGTATTTAGAGCACAAATATGAAGGTGCCATAATGTTATGGCTTGCCATTGTTACCTCCTTGAATACTCGTGTGTCATTGTCTTGAAATAGTAATTGGAGAACCATGCATGTATTATGTCATTTGGGGGTGTGTGTGTGTGTGTGTGTACGTACGTACATACTTGTGTTTGCTTGGACTTGCGTGTGGTATGTTCAGAAGAGTGAATTTCTGAAAATAGGACTCAGTTAAATGTTGAAAATTCAGGTTAGTTGAAATATTTCATTAAATATGCTTTATTTTGGGGGACAGTTGATAGGAAATTATAATTTTCAAAAATGTGACCATTTACTGCATGATGAAATGTGAAAACAGTGCCTTTTTAGGACATCAGTTTTAAAGTTAAGTTTTAAAATATTCTCACAGATCTCTTAAAAACTTATCATGAACATTATTAGCTTATTTTTAAACTAGACCTAAGTTAGAATTTAAATTGCCAAAAGCATAATTACTGATTTATTTACCCACTTAAGTTTTGTGCATAAATGTAAAACCTAAGTAAAATTTTTTATGAAAATGGTGGATCATATATGCTACCCAGTGTTACTAAATTAGAACACTAGAGACTTCAGCAAATTGTTTTGTTAAAATCCAACTAAACAAGCTTTCCTCGTAACAAGGTATTTGAAAGGTGAATTATTCTGACTTGGACATTCTTGCTCTTTGATGGATAAAATAAAAATACTCCATGTATTCTTGCAAAAGGAGGTGGGTGGGTGGGTTTTACTATTTTCAGATTATAAAGACAGCACTTTCAGCACATAGAGTATTTTGCAAACCTCTTTTATACAGATTATGAGCTCTATTTAAGTGTTCATGGAATGATGTCAATTTTAGGTCTAGTTGAACAAATATTGAGTGCCTACCATATGCAAGACTTCCTCTTCACTAGGAATGAAATCACCACACCGTGTCTTCTGTTTGCAGTATGTGGACTTTATGTTTAAAAAGAAATTCTTATATTTAAATCTTTTTCTGTTTGTTAGAGTTTATCGTTGTATACTGTAACCCAGTTAATTTCACATCCGGTTTTTTTAGAATGAAGATATAACTTAAATGAGTCCCATTTTTGAAAATAAAATTCTGCTAAAATTATTTAAAAATTAAATCTGGGGGAACGTGATTTTCAAGATTCAAATGTGTAAAGACTTATATTGAACTTTTCAGCCTCATTTTTAATCAGTTGATGTTAATGATGAGATACATACTTTTGTATCTTGTTGCTGAAAATATTTTTTGCATTTCAACACGTTGAGTTAAAATAAAGTTGTTACTACTTATTCAGAATTAATTGGTTTATTTTGTGTTTATTTGAAAATATGAACTTTTTCATTTTCAGATTGCTATGATGCTTTGCAAAAGAGCCATGTGTTTGATGTGGTAACTTTAAATTATGCATAGTAGTTGTCTTTCCTACATAGGAAAGCTAGTATCTTTTGGAACCTACTGAAGACTTACTCCTTAACTGTGATACATACCTATGTTTGCTTTAACATATGCATTATCAAGTATTGAAAGATTTATGCTAATGTCCTGTAGCTTTAATGTAGTACATAAAGATCATCTTTCCCTGGTCCTCCTGTCCCTTCTTAATTTTAACTGACAACTTAATTATTTGCTGCCATCAAAAAGGGCAGAATTGGGGCAATGCATTCGTGGCCTCGTTTAGCAACAGTAACACAATTAGTGCATAAAAATTATGGCCAAAGTGGCAGTTTGAATGCACAGTGGGAAACCTTCCATACACCCAACACACATATAGACATGTACACACACCCTTAGAAGAATAAAGGAAGGCTTGAAAAACTTAAGAATATTGTCTGTTCAATTAAAGTAAAATAGGACAGGTAGTGGTGATATTCTAAACTTTAAATGAATTATGTATAACCATTCCCCTTCTACTCTGCAGCAGCCAGCACTCTGAACATATTTTTTAGAACATTGGGATGTAGTGTTTCCTCAGTTCTACCACCCAAGAATCATTTATTTCTAAGAGAATGCCAAGAGTAGTATTTGTTTTGATCACTACTTTTAAATAGAAGACACACTGGTAGAAATCTTGCATGTGATACCTTGTTGCTACTTTTTTTGGTATCAGGTTTGCATGTATCTGCAGTGGATAGTGGCAAAAAAGTTTGTCCTTTCTGTTATGAATGCTTCCTTTTCACCTCTTCTTCTTTTGCTTATTTTTTTATAAGGATTCAGGTATAGCCAAACAATTGTAGGATTTAGGAATAATACCTCACGCGCGTGTGCACACACACACACAACCAAAAACCAAATAAAAAAAGCAGTGTCCTGACAATTCTGATACTCACTTTGCTCTAAAATAGATTTACTGCCATGGCAGGTTATTAGAACGTATGCTTAATTTTAGCTAAAAAGTTGTGCAGTTCATGAAAATGGAATGGGCAGAAATGAGGAAAAATAAAAATGACATGCAGTTGAAAAAGAGCAAAATTAGATGCATCAAACATGATAAATACCAGAAATGCAAAGCGGAAATTTGAATCAATAGAAGACAAGGCTCACAAATGCTCCCAGATCACAAAGACAAGAATAGATGAAAATAAAGATTCAGTTTAATTTCTATATCAATAGAGTGCCAGGCATTGTACAGAACTTGATAAACACAGTATAAATAGCCCATATCCTCATAAGTATATTCTTGAAGAAAGCACAGTTATATAATATGAATGTGAATTGTGATAGTACAAGAGGGCCACCTAATCTGGGACGGTGATGGAGATCCCAGATATCTTCTGAGGAAGTGATGTCTAAATTGAAACTGAGTGGAAGTTAGGCAGCTTAGTGGGAATGTCATCCAACCCATTATATGAAATCCCAGAGGTTGACCAAGGTTCATATAGAAGTGTATGGGAATGAAGATACATCCTTATGTGTAAGAGAAGGGAAGAGTAAACCAGAAGGTGAAGGTCATGATTTTCTTGAAGGTATTAGAGGAGTCAAATTTAATTTGAGTGTTGAGGCATTTTAAGTGTGGTTATGTCATGATCAGTAATCTAGCAATCTTCAGATGAATTGCAGGGGGCCGGAGGAGAAGGTAAGGATACTTCTGAAGAGATGAGGAATGCTAGTGCTCTGCTAGGCCAGGAGGACTGAAATGGAACAAAAGGGAGAAATCTATGAGGAACTACTGGGAGGGCTTGGAAATAAATTGCATATGGTGGAAGGAAGGGACAGGATTCAGGAGGGACTCCTTGCTCCTTGGTGTATTTGAGCAACTGGTTGGAGGGTAGTACTATTCACTGATAACAGTAATCACAAGAGTAACAGCAGCTTTGAGAGAACACAATTTTGATTTGGAGCCTGTTGAGCTTATGATTTTTATTGGACATTCTGGTTGGGTATGTGACTCTTAGACATGAGAGTGACCTGGGTTATAAAGTCAGGAATCCTCAACATACAGAAGATAATCAGTGCATGCAGGTTAATAAAAAGAACAGGGAAGAAACAAGAATAGAGAAAGAGCGGTTTACAAAAGATGATGAATGGTCACAAAGATAAAACCAGAAGAGTGACTCATCCCAGAAGTTGGAAAAAAAGAATGCTTCAAGAGAAGAAATGGCTAACAGCATCAGATGCTGAGCCGTCAAGTAGGAAACTAGAAAATGAATTCAATATTTGAAAGAGGACAGGAGTCTGAAGTAGGGAAAGAAGGATTGGAGTGAGAAAGGGGATGCTCCTAGTATAGAACATAGAACATTCGGCGAAGACAGCAAAGAAGAAACTAGCTATGGGATGGGGTTTAGGATCAGTTTCTTATTTTGCTCTCTTTTCTGGTAGGAGGAGTGTTTGTATATTAAGGTAATTATGAGGAGTCAGAAAGTAGTAAACAGATGGGATTCCTGAGGTTTTAGTCAGAAGAGAAGAGAGATGGAATTAGATACCAGACAGAAAGATTGCTCCTAACATGTGCAAGGGAGAAGTGGATGCAGAGTCAGACTTGCACATTGTTTTGTTTTGGTCTGAAAGTTAATATTTTATGCCTCATTCCTTGTGAAGTCATCTGTTCAGAGTAAAGGGGGCAGGTGATGTGTTTAGAGCAGAAATCAGCAAACTTACTTCATAAAGGACTTAGGTAGTAAATATTTTACCTACTCAACCATGCCATTGTAGCGTGAAAGCCTCCATAAACAACATGTAAATGAATGGGTGTGGCTGTGTTCCATTAGAACTATTTACAAAAGCAGGCAGTGGGCTGGATTTGACTCTTGTGCCATAGTTTGCTGAGTTCAAAAGTTTGAGAAGACCAGAGTAGCTTTGGAATAACTGATATGAAAATACGTGGATGGCCAAATTGGAGACCATGACTTTATAGAGGATGAGTTAAGGAGAACAAATGTTTGCATAATTGATATTGCCAAAGAAATAACTGGAAGACAAATGGTGACTAAAGATATTAATCATTTTTCTTTAAAAAAGATGAATTTTGGGGTGCCTGGGTGACTGTTGGTAGAGCATGTGACTCAATCTCAGGGTTTTAAGTTCAAGCTACACATTTGAGTGTAGAGATTAAAATATTTTTTTAAAAAAATGAATTTTGGAAATGAGAAAATGTACAGGGCTCCAGGTAGAATTCATCAACAGTTGTCCCCAAACCTAGGCACAATGGGTGACTTGTAAATTGCAAAGATAGGTAGCATGAGCATCCAAGAAATAAGTATTTTGAAGTCCTATTTCTCTGACGAGACTTTCAGTGAAAAAAATTTTTACTCAAAAACTTAGCTGTGTAGTAATTCACTTCCAATGTTAACATTTAAATTATATAGAATTAGTATATTAACACAGTGCCTGAAGCGTAGGCAATGATGAATATTGATAAAAATTAATCCAAGCATAGGAACTTGAGGCTTAAAAGGACTGGCAATGAGTATTAAACTGTTAGAAGGAAGTCTAACTTACTGTAACATACACAACCATAAATGTAAAAGTTGACCACAACCCCCTCATCCCAACCTGGTGCGCTCCCAACCCTGCCTGCCCCTCCTCCTGCCCTTCAGGATGACCTGTGGAGACAGCTGTTAGCCTCCCTGCAAAGGGGTCTTCTTGCCTTGCTGATGAACCTTGGCTGGTTTAGAAATATAAACTATATAAAATGTAAAAATATAAATGATATAAATGTAAAAGTGGTCATCTATTGTAAATATAAAGGAAACCAGACAGGAGGAAGATGGGGAACTGGAATTAGGAAATAAAAGTGCAAAATTCTTTCTCTTGCATAAATGGGAATTAAAAATGTTTTCTTACTGATTTTTAAACTTTGAGTTATAACCATTTAAGGATTTTTTTTAAGATTTTATTTATTTGAGAGAGAGAGAGAAAGCATGAAAGGGGGGGAGGGTCAGAGGGAGAAGCAGACTCCCCGCTGAGCAGGGAGCCCGATGCGGGACTCGATCCCGGGACTCCAGGATCATGACCTGAGCCAAAGGCAGTTGCTTAACCAACTGAGCCACCCAGGCGCCCCTAAGGATTTTTTTTTTTAATTAAGAAGCTTTATATCCACTGGTGGAATTTAAAATAGACTACATATATATCCTCCAAAACGTGTGTGTGGCAAAGTGGGGGAAAAACCAATTAGGACACCAAAAAAAGGAGAAGGCAAAGATAAAATTACAAAGATCTAGCAGAACTAGAATGACAAATGGAATAGGTTAAACACACCTACTGTAAGAAAAACTTAGCAGTGGTCTCATTCAGCAGGTTGTGCTAGCTGGGAATAATGTGAGAGAAATGCTCTATTCTGATGGAGTTTACTAAAATCAATAATAAAATTTAAGCCTTGTGAAAGGGAAGTAAAGGGTGTTGTGTAGCACATCTCACAGTCCACAGTTCCTAACCAGGCATAGAGGAAGAAGAGCATTTTTATAAAGGAACAAGTGTGACAGCCCAGGGGTGAGAGCAGGTAGTTATTTTACTGAAATTCAGTAGAGCTGAAGGGTAGTGCTTTCTGTTGATGTGTAGTGTCTCTGTGTTTGTGTGTCTTCTCTTGGGGATAGAAATCCAAGTGAGAGAATCGCAGTAGGACTAAGTCAGGAAAGCCCTTTTAAGTTCTAAATTGCCCAAATTGACTAGATCAAGGGAAAAAAAATGGAAACGATTATCAAATACCTCCACAAAAGTCTTGGAATTAGGTTAGCTTTATATGGAAATGATTTCAAACTCTCTAGGAACTGATCATTCCCACGATACATGAATTAAAGTAAATAAAAGTATTTTCTTTTAAGCTACTGTAAACCAGATAACCTTAGGAAATGGCAGAAAGTAAATAAAATCATATGTATAAGACTAATGCAGCGTCCTAGTGGTAGTAGTAGCCTAGTAAATGTTCTCACCAACCGTAATTGTGGATTTGTTCATTTCTCCTTGGAGTCCTGGCAATGTTTACTTTTTGTATTTGAAGCTCTTTTTATTAGATACACACAGACTTAGGATTTTTATGTTTTTCTAATGACTTGATCTTTTAATCATATTAAAATAGTCCTCTTTATCTCTCAGATGCTGCCTTGAAGTTACTTTAGTAATATTAACATAGCTGCATCAGCTTTTTAAAGCTTACAGCATGGTGCATATATTGCCACTCTTTCAATTTCAACCTATTTGTGTTTTTATATCTAAAGTGAGTCTTTTGTAGACAATGTATAGTTGTGTCTTATTTTTTTATCTAAGTTCTGCTTTTTAATTGGTGTGTGTAAACTATAAATACATTATATAAATTACATTATATAATTACTGATATGTTAGAATTTACATCTGTTGTCTTGATATTGCTTTTCTGTATTTCCCTTGGTTTTTGTCCTTTGTTGCTCCTTTCCTGCTCTTTTTGTATTTTTTTAAAAAGTGTTTTTAATATTCTGTTTTATTTGTTCTGTTTACTTTTTAATCTATACTTTTTTGCATTTTTGGTAGTTCTAAACATTACAATATATATCCTTATCACAGTCCACTTGCAATTAATGCATCATTTCATGTAGACTATAAAACATGTTCAGCTATTTAATTTATCACTGCCTTATCCTTTGCACCACTCTTATCATATGCTTTACTTCTATATATATTATAAACCGTAAAATGTCGTGTTATAGTTATTGTTCTAAACAGTCAATAGCACTTCTAAAGAAATGAAAGAGGAAAATTAAAGAATATATTCTATTTACCCACATATTTACTGTTTCAATGCTCTTTACAGAAAATTAAATAACCTATTTTCTATTTACCTATGATGCTCTTATTCCCATAAATCTGACTTTCCATCTACTTATTGCATTTATTTAGAGTGCTCTGGAGATAGTTTTGGATAAGTTAGTGCTTGGTAATCTGAAAAGTAAGCAAATGTACGAACCAAAACGTTTGTTAACTCCTGGGAGCCAAAATAGTTCTACAGAGAGGGAATGAAATCAGCATACTACGTGCCCCACCTGAGAACGATGTTTTTATACCAGCATCATGATGTAAACGCTGAATATTGTCATAACCACAAATTGCGATTTTACGCTCTTAATCTTTCTTAGTGGGAAATTAATAATGTCTGAAACTAAAATGTAAAAAATTAAGTAAAAAAAGTAATAAATAGTCATAACAGGAAGTTTGGAGTTTGGATAGAGGAAGGTAAGTTCCAGAGGGAAGATTTGACAGTTGGCAGAGTTTGCCTCTGGGAAGCAGGAGTGTCAGTAAAGTCAGTAAACTGCTCTTTCTCCTAACAGGTTTAATTTTACCATTTGACTTTTTTATTATATATATGTACTAATCTGATAACTAAAACAATTGTGAAGCTAATGGAAATATTCCAGTGAGAGGAAAAGCCTGAGTATAGGAGAAGCAGACTAATGGACCAAGTAAGATTTCTGACTAAACACATTGGTATGATAACCCAGAAAGTGGGCTTAAATACAAGAAAAGATAGTTGTTCTGGTCTATTGAACAAGAGGAAAGGATGATAGGATCAGGGGGGCAGATGATGGTAACTTTCTGTGTTTGGTGGTAGGAAACTGAAGGGTGTCCTGGTTCTATTTTCTCTGTGATGTCAGCACGAGAGTAAAATGCAAGCAAAGTGTTACTGCTTTTCCCTGAGGCCCAGCAGTGATGACAATGAGAGTTTGTTTTTTTTTTTTAATGATTTAAATAATTTCCATTCATTTTCTTTGGGTTATTTTTGTTGTCATGTTCGTCGTTATAGCCTGATACTTTACTACTTAATTTATTTTGTATGTTTCCTTTCATAATTTCTCTTTTCCTTCCACTTAGTCTCAGGTTTACTGCCCTCAAAAGACTTCAGTCTTTTGAAGATGTGTTCTTTGCTGTTCTCTGAATAACCAAAGTAAACTTTGTTTATGGATATCTGAGGGCTGTTAGCATCTGCAGAAGAATTATAACTGTCTATGTCATCCCTATAATTTCTGAACTCCTGTGCTTTGGATAGTATATTGTCAAAATGTTAAAGAAGCTTGAAATCAAATGGGGATACAAAACAAAGTTGCCTGGGCATAACTTTCTGTCTTGAAGAGCCTGTGGATGTGCCTAGAGAAAGTATTTGGTATGCCCGATGATAGTGACTGGAGAAAAAGCTGCATAGACAATGAAGGATGCTCAGTGTAAGCCTGTTGGTTAGAACTTGGGTCTACCAACCACCAGGGTTTCCTGCTCTCACCCCACATAGACGTTATTAAGCAACTGGGAGTTGGTATCACTGCAATTGAATCCTCTATTGCTTTCCAGCTGTGTGTTCTTGGGCAAATTACTTAAACTCTGAGTTCATTGCCCCATTTCCTAAAATGTTGATAATAACTTTATTACCTCATAGGAATGTTGTGAGGATTGAAGGACAGAGCAGACATGAATGCAGCTGTGACACCTGACATACATACAAGCACATACTTGGCTACAGGCGGAAGTAGCCTCACCACTCACCACCACCATCAACTGATCAATCGGCAGTTAATCCAAACACCAGCTCTACTAAGTGTAAGGAAACTTGCTCTTTAGAGAATCAAGTTTTCATCTTTTCAATGAGGCAATTAGTAATCAGCTTAAAATTCTGATGTGGAGAGTATGAACACAAAATGGAGAAAGACGGGGCTAATGTGGAAGGTTAGGGAAAGGGAGAGAAGTTGGAGTTAGAGACAGAAAGAAGAGCACGAGAGCAATTATCGAACAAAGATGCTGAGGTCTTAACTCGGGGTTTATGGCCATGAGCATGGACATAAAGGCAGACCCATTATTTTCAAACTGTGCTTACGTGGCCAGCTTGTAAATGCAGGTTCATCATGAAACTAATAAAGCTTCAGCTTCAAAGCTCCCTCACTTGTACAGATGAGCTTCTTCCAGGGCTCTGGGAGAAAATCTGGTAACGTGATTGCATATTCATTCATGTGTTTTCATAGAAACTGCAAAATGTTTTAACTGCAATTGGTTAAGACCGTTGCCTTTCACTTCATTTTTCTCTGTTACTCTTCCCCTCATACTGGGGTAGGGGCGGGGTTGGAGTGGCCACAGGAATTTTGAGGCTCCTACCAAGGAAAGATGAGTTGGGAATACATTTAGTTTGAGTTTTGTGGGCTGTATGTATGTGGGTCACAAATGTTCATGTACAGTTAAGTTACTGCTAGCTGTTCTGGTAGGAATGGCTTCCAAAAATAATCCTACTGCCCACCATGCCACTTCCCTAAAACCTGTAAAAAAAAAAAGTGCAAGATCATATGTTGTATCATGATATAAACATGTCCTAGTGCATCTGGCACCGAAGTCATGGATAATGAAGGAGAAACAATGTTTGAAAAGTATGGAGCCAAATGGCTTGTGGGAAAGTCTTCTATCAGATGTGTAAGTTTTCCAGAGGTGAATTTAGTTCTCATTAATACCTAGAAAAAAACAGAAGTTGTCTTAAGAATACACTCAATAATGCACCATATATAATTTTCAATGCATGATCATTTTTTCTCTCTTGATGGAATTTGTGTGAAATTTATCCAAATGTCTATATTTACGGCACAAAACCTGTAGCAGTATTGAAGATACGGTACACCTGGGTGCGAAATCATGTTTTATGCAACCCAACATACCGCATCTCATTAACAGTAATAAGTTGTGAAACTGACTTTTTTAAAAAAAAAACTATCAGTACCATAACAAATTTCATCAGCCATCTTTCAAGCTGAATTATGTTTCTGTTACCTCTTTAGAGACAATATATCACAAAATTGTCAATATGAAGAAGTGTTCACAGGTTAGGCAAACTAAGAAGAAGAAGTATAGTATATGTCAGGCAATTAGTAGAAATATGGTGTTTATATCGATTTTGTGATGTCTATATCGGCTTTGAAAAGTTTGTAATTTATTGTGATTTTGTTTCTCATCCAATATACTCACTTTTCCAACAAATTTTGTAGTAATACTTTAGTTCTTTTTTTTCTCTTAAAGAGCACCCTCCCCGAATTGTATAAACCTCAAAACTCATAGAACTCGATGCTGCCTATACAGTGAGTTAATGCAGGATAGAACAGTTTTTCCAGAAAGGGACATTAGTTCACTCCTAACACTGCTGAGAGCTTCCAGTTAATCACTAAACTCGAATGAATCATACCACAGACTGGGCTACTCTCAGAAATTGACTTCTTTTCTTTTAGTACCTAGCTACAGTCTCTTAATTCTCCATAATGGATCAAGCTGCATCCTAGAGCAGATGTTGGCCAAAGCCTTTGGGCATCCTTGCGCTTAATGACTTTCTCTTTCAAATTAGCATGAAACCTCTGAAGTCTTGTTTCCTCCCAGCAAAATGGGGCAGCCAGGACACAGGATCTAGAGATAGCAAAGAAAAGTTTATGATGTTTCTGTTACTGCTCTAAGTAGAGAATTTCTTAATTTCTCTCTTCCTTTTTTTTTTTTTTAATGAAAGATAAACCTAGGAAATCCTCTTTATGTCTTACAAATCAGAAACTGGGCTTGAATTGTTTCTGAGATAAAAGTAGATAACCTTTGTTGCAGTGATTACAAATGAAATATTAATGTGGATACTAAATTCAACTTTCATCTTTATCAAGGCTGAAACTATCAGTCTTTATTTTTTAAAATATTTTTATTTTATTTATTTGAGAGAGAGAGAGAGCACAAGTAGGGTGAGGGGCAGAGGGAGAAGCAGGCTCTTTGCTGAGCAGGGAGCCTGATGTGGGGCTCAATGCCGGGACTCAGGGATCATGACCTGAGCCAAAGGCAGCCTTTTAACCAACTGAGCCACCCAGCTGCTCCACCATCAGTCTTTTTAATAAGAAGATCTATGCCCTGGTTTCTCAACTCTGAAAACAAGCATGTTGAACCAACTTCGTGAGCTAGAAACCATGGGAATGAAAATACAGCAGAGCAAACATGAAGCTGCAGCATTTTGTTAATCTGTAAATTAAACAGTCCTCACATGGTCTATCTTCCTCCTGCCTGGATCAGACATCTGCTTGTTTGCTTTTTCCAATCAGGCAGTGTTTCATTTCTTCCCTTCCTCTCCAAAATGTTTATTTTCAGATTTGTAGAAAGGGCTTTACATAATGGCTATATTTATTCCTTTTGTAGCTCTTGGAATAAAATGTATCTCTGTATCTCATCTACGTTTAAGTTTAGTGATTTCCTGTCTTCTTGGTCAATGTTTGTATCTCTTAGGGTATCGAGTTTGTTTTATGAGAAAGATGTTGAGAACCTCTTTCCAAAATTATCTCAGATTAAGTGACCTACTTAGAGTCTTAAGACCTATATTTTTTAGCTGATCCACTCCTCTTCCTTTTTCCTCCATTTCCCTATTCTTTCTTCCTTTCCCTAGCCCCTTTATCATTCAAGGAAGGCTGGGGAGAGCAAGAAGTTACTTGCTGGTTCTCATACTCTCTCCTGGGACGTGAAGAGGACTCGGTGCACCTTGACAAAATGACTGCTGATGACATCAGCCAAGAGAGCAGTTTCTTCCTAGAGATCATTTGGATCTGAGACTGGGTTGCAACCATTGGTGAAATCAGAACATCACACAAGCAAAAGACACTCTGTAAGCCACGGATAGAAGTGATTGTGCATTTAAGGAAGTGTTTCTCAGAATTGTGAAACGAAGTTTTAACTTTCTGCTTCTGGGAGAACTGCCACCCCAATCCTGCTTACGATGTCATTTTGAGAAAATATTCACTCAGGGTACAAAAAAAAACCTTTAAAAACTTTGGATTAAATCGTATGTCTCGCCAATCCCCTGAACTCAAGGTCCAAACTGCATTTTTATTTATGTTTAATCCACCTTCTTCACTTAGTCCCCAGTGTTCTCCTTAATAATTTGTCTCTTACATCTTCTGTCCTTATTCCAATCACAAGGGAAACATCTTCAGAGATCCAAGTGGCAACAAAACTGTGTGTATCTTGACTCTTTGATTATAGTATACTCACTGACCTGCAGTACCTCTTATGTGACTTTCTGAAATGAAGACTTAATTTTTCCAGCCATGTACCACTACTATTTACATCTTCCATTTCCCCTGGATAAGGACGATCACCAGCTATTTGAGCTACAATTATTTTTGTTCTGCACCTTTTATAAATAAACTTAATACTACAGAAAAAAAAATTTAAGCATGCACAAAACTTAAGAAAAGAGCAAGAGAAAACATGACAACCATTAAATGTCAATACATTTTTGAGATTCTAGTTAGCCAAGGCAAAAAAGGAAAGCTGATGAATTAACATTATCCCACAAAAGGAAATGTACCAGTTCCTCCGATGACATCTTTTTTTAAATATTGACTTGTTAATGCAATTGATCATATTACAACATCCCAATAATACCAGCACCTCCCATGTTTTAAGACTCTCACATACATTCAAATCTGTAAAATGGCAACAGCAATAGTAACTATTAGAAATCACCATTTTTATAGGTCAGAATAGTTAAATATTGACAATTTCATATGGCATAACCCATATATCATTAGCTTGTTAAAATTAGTAATATAGGGAAAAATTGTTCCCATCCCTATCTCCATCCAAACCCATAGCTCCTTTTAACGGTAACGTTGTGTTCATCCAGAATATCTTTACATCAGTATAAGCAAAAAACAAAAAAAAACAAAAAACAACATATTTTTTATTTTTCCCTTTTTTTGCAAAAAAAGTAGACCATACTCAGTTACATGCTTTGCTTTAAAAAAAAAAACATAATTTATGTATCAGTAGCTTATTGTCTTCCTCACCTCTCCTTTTTTTAAAAAAAAACAAGTATATAAATATTCCATTATAAGAATGTAATATGACTTATCACCCCCGATTAATAGATTTTTCAGTTTGGTGGTATTTTTAAGATGCCTGTTGATATCATCATGCTAATCCTTTGCTATTATAAACAACGTTGTAGTAAATAACACTGACATTACATCCTATGTGTGCAGATGTGGGATTAAGTACATTCTCAGAAATGGAGGTGGTGGGTCCAATTGTAAACATATTTGCACTTTGGGTAAACACCATCACATTGCTTCTACAGAGGCAGTTTCTGTTCCTACCAAGCAATGAATAAAAAAGCCATTTCCCTGAATCTTTGGCAACATAGTATGTCATTAAATGGTTGACATTTTTACCTATATGATAGGAAAATAGCATTTGTTTGGTTTTAATTTATATTTCTATTACTATGAATACAGCTTAGTTTTTTTTTTCATTCAAGGAACTCTCCTCGTTCCCCGCCTGGAAAGAGGCTATTCATCTCCCTTCTCCCTTTGCTGTTAAGTTATGGCTCTTATTCTTATCATTTTCTAGAAGCCCTTTAAATATTAAGAAGATTGGTACTCAAAAAACAACAACAACAAAAAAGAAGATTGGTACTATACTTCTAATATAAACTATAAATACTTTCCCCAGTTAATTACTTATATTTTGATGTTGCTTATAGTTTTGTTTTTTAGCTGAGTAGTTTTTATTTTTACAGAGGGTAGTGTATCTATTCATTTATCTTTTCTTTAATAGCTTCTAGATTTTGAATCATAGAAAGGCTCCAAGTTAGTAAAGGAATTTGCTCGATAATACTTGAAAACATTTTTTTGACAATTATTTGATTCATGTGGAATTTATCATATTATAAAATGGAAGATTTGAACCAACAGTTTTTTTAGATGGCTATCTAGTTCTTCCAACACTATTTATTGAAAAGTCCGTCTTGTCCCCTGTCATTTCAGATGCACTTTTATATAGGTCTATCTCCAGATATTTTTTTGTTCCATATTTATCTTGTTCCATTGTCTATTCTTGCACCTATACCACACTGGTTTCATTATGCAAAATTTATTATCTGTTTTAACATCTGATAGTTTTAGTTCCTTTTCAGTGCTCCTCTTTTTCAGAATTCTCCATGTTATTTTTCTTGTTTATTTTTCCACAGAAGCTTTAGAATAACTTTTTTTTTTTTTTTTAGTTCTTGAAAGTGTCCTGTTGATACTTTTGAAATTGCACTACATTTTAAAATTAATTTGGGGAGAACCAACATCTTGTTGTTTTTCCCCCTAGATAAGCTATACCTTTTTTTTGTTGCAATTAGAAATGGGATTTCTTTCTATTACATTTTGTAACTTGTTTCCATTATATATGAAATCTATTGATTTGTGAATACTAATTTTCTACTCTACTACCTTATTGAATTCTCTTGTTGCTTCTAGCAGTTTTCAAGTTAATTTTATTTTCCAAGTATATAATCATATCATCTGCAAATAGTGACAGTTTTATGTCCTCCTTCCCATTTTATATAAGCAATATATGAATATATTATTCATTGTATAAAAAAATCAAGCAATACAGAAATATTTTGAATCACAAACAAGAATCCTTTTTAACTTCCCCAACCAACCATTCTTTTTCAAATGCAACCCACTGTTCATCTAAAGTTTTTTTCTGCATAAAATAGGTTTCTATGTAAAACTATGCAGTTTTGCTTTTCTATTTTCATATTTATAATGTACTTTATATACTATTTTACATAGTTGTCTTTAAGAATAATTTTTTAAAACAATCACAGATGTAGAAGTTTGCAGGTACAGAACAAAGACTTGCTTTCCTGAATCGTTTGAGAGGAAGTTACTGACCTGATAATCCATAATCCTAAATACTTCAGTGTAAATTTCCTACATCGTAGGATGTTATCCAAGAGAATCATCAAAATCAGCATTAATACATTAAAGCCATCTAGTATGAGACTCCATTCACATTTCACCAATTGTCTCAGTAATGTTCTTTAATTTTTTTTTTAAGATTTTATTTATTTGACAGAGATACAGTGAGAGAGGGAATGCAAGCAGGGGGAGTGGAAGAGGGAGAAGCAGGCTTCCTGCTGAGTGGGAATCCCGATGCAGGGCTCGATCCCAGGACCCTGGGATCATGACCTGAGCCGATCCCAGGACCCTGGGATCATGGCCTGAGCCAAAGGCAGACGCTTAACCACTGAGCCACCCAGGTGCCATCTCAGTAATGTTCTTTATGGCAAAAGAATACAACTCAGCCTCACTAACTGTTATATTTAGTTGTAATGTCTGTAGTCTCCTTCAGTTTTTCCTTGACTTTCAGGATCTGGACTCCTATGAAGATTACTGGCCAATCATTTTGTAGAATGTCCTTCAGTTTGGGTTAGTTTGATTTTCTTCTCCTGATTAATTGCAGGTTACACACAGGACCACACTAGCAGGAATATCACAGAAGTAAATCTGTGTTCTTCTCATTGTGTCTTATCTGGTGGTACGTGACTCTCGTTTGTCCCATTACTGATTATATTCACTTTGATCATTTAATTAAGGTGCTGCCTGCCAGGCTTTTCCACTGTGATGTTACTCTTTTATACTTTCGTAATTAGGTATGCATTTTGTGAGGAGTTACTTTGAAACCAAGTACATATCCCATTCTTCATCATTTTTTTTTTACTTATTTGTTTATGTATGTATTTATATCCATATGAACATGCATGCTTTTCTATTTTTTTCAGTGGTTTATAATCCATTACTATCATTATTTCTTTTGATGGTCAAATTGTCCCTGATCTGGCCAGTGAGGGCTTCATTAGGGTAACTTCGGTGTTTTTTTGGCCAGGTCTCCTGATATTCTTTAAGCACTTTCTTGCTTCCTAATACAGCGAGATATTTCAGACTTATATTTTTGTCTCAGCCCTAGAATCAGCCATTTCTTCAATAACCCCAGTTCCTTTTGGTGGAGAGTGGTATTTAGAAGTCAGGATGTAGGTACTGTGTATGCTTATTGCTATTAGAGTATCTGTTCCCAGATCCTTTTCATGGAGAGCTAGAGAATATATGTTTATGTATATGTATGTATATATGTGTATGTGTGTACATTTATATACTTACATCTTTTTTCTATACTTATTCTGTGCCCATCTGTATATTGAAAACCATAGGCTGACATCAATACTTCCAAATCCAATACCAAACCGCATGATTCATTTTAGTGTTCTCCCTTTTGTAGCTATAGACCCCTTCTTTGCTAGTGATAAAACTGTCTTACATTATCCTTAATAAGTTTAGTTATTTTGTCAGTTTCCTGAGTGCAATTAGTCTCCTATCTGCACCACCACCCCACCCCCCAAGTTTACACGGGCATCCTTTTCACCCTGTTCAGACTCTGACATCCCTCTCTGGGACACTGCAGTTTCTCCTTTCTCTGGTGTGGTCACCTATCTTGTTCTACCCACATAATGACTGTAGAATTGAAGTTGTTCAGGAAGGAGTAGGGGAATAGGAAGTATAGCTCGATATCTTTTAAAAATTGTTTTGTTGTAAAATAACCCAAACATCAATTTTGAAATCAAAACCAGTCTTTATTTTAATTTGCTTTGTATTTTACTTAATGCATGCACTGGAAATCTTTCAGTGTGAATATACATATAACCACCTCATTCTTTTTAAATTTCCTTGGTTAATTCTATAATATGGTTATACTATAGTTTGTCAATAGAAGGATGATAACGTATACATTTGGTTTCTTGATAACGTATACATTTGGTTTTAACTTTATAAACAATGGATATCTTGTACATATTGCCTCTTTGTGTATATTTCCTTTTTTTTTAAAGATTTTATTTATTTATTTATTTGACACACACACAGAAAGAGAGAGAGAGGCAGGCAGAGGGAGAGGGAGAAGCAGGCTCCCTGCTGAGCAGAGAGCCCTACATGAGGCTTGATCCCAGTACTCTGGGATCATGACCTGAGCCAAAGGCAGATATTTAACGACTAAGCCACCTACGCGCCACTTAATGAGCTTTTCTTGTTGTCAACCTACCCCAATTATATTGAACATTTCCATTACCCCAGAAAATTTCCTCATATCCCTCTGCAGCCAATCCTCTTGCTCCAGAGGCAACACCACTAATTTCTATCACCATAGACTAGTTTTGCCTGCTCTTGGCTTTCATATTAATGAACTTTTTGACAGTATGCTCTTTTATGTCTGGCTTCTTTCACTCAACATAATGATGTGGAGATTTATTAATATGTTGTGTGTATCAGTAGTTAATTTTTTAAATTTCTAAGCTGTAGTCTATTTTATGTTTATATAACGATTTGTTTGTTAATTCTTCTGTTGATGCACATTTGAATTGTTTCCATTTAAGAACCATTATGAATGACACTATTATGAACATTGTTGACAAGTTTTTGTTTTGTAAGTTTGGAATATTTTCATTTCTTTTGGATAAATACCTATGAGTGGAATTAATGGATTATAGGATGTGTGTGTGTTTAACTTTACAAGACACTAACCCACAGTTTTCCCAAGTGGTTGTACTTTTTTACATTCCTACAGCAAACTTTGAGAATTATGGTTATTCCACATTCTTGCCCACATTTTTTAATTATTACCATTCCATTGTGTGTGAAGTGATATCTTTGTGATTTAATTGTTAAATTAATGACATTGAACAGTAACTGTTGTTGGTCATCTATATATCTTCTTTTGTGAAGTGTTTAAGAATTTTGCCCACTTTAAGATTTTATTATTTATTCTATTTTATTTTTAATACAATTTAATTAATGTATTATTTATTTATCATTAATTTTATTATTGATTTTTAGTTCTTTGTGTATTCCAGATTCAAATCCTTTGCCAAATACAGTGTTTTTTTCATCTTAGTTTATGGTTTGTTTCTTCATTTTCTTTTAAAGGTTTTGTTTTTTTAATAAAGATTTTATTTATTTATTTGACAGAAAGAGAGCACAAGCAGGGAGAGCGGCAGGCAGAGGGAGGGAGGGAGGGGAGCAGGGAGCCTGCTGAGCAGGGAACCTGATGCGGGGCTGGATCCCAGGACCCCAGGATCATGACCAGAGCCCAAGGCAGACGCTTAGCCGACTGAGCCACCCAGGCACCCCTCTTTTAAAGGTTTTTTATTTGTTTATATGACAGAGAGAGAGAGAGCACAAGCAGGGGGACCTGCAGAGGGAGAAGGAGAAGCAGGCTCCCCACTGATGTGGGGCTTGATCCCAGGACCCTGGTATCATGACTTGAACCTAAGGCAGATGCTTAATCGACTGAGCCACCCAGGCACCTATGTTTCTTCATTTCCTTAACGGGGACTCTCAATGAGCAAAAATATTTACATTTTGGTGAAATACCATTTTTCTATCTTTCAAAAGGTTAGTGCTTTTTGTTTCCTGTCAAAAAAAATTTGCCTGCCCCAAGTTCACAGACATTTTTTTTCTTTTTTCTTCTAAAACATTTGGAATTAACTTATACAGACAGATTTATGATTCATTTTGAATTGATTTTTATGAATGGCATGAGGTAAATGTCAAGGTTCTTTTTTTTTTTTAATTTCAACTGAATATCCTGTTGTTCAAGTGCTATTGTGCTGAAAAGACTTTCCATTACCCCATTGAATACACTTGATGCTCTTTTGTTGCTGTTGTTAAAGTGAAATTTGCATAACATAAAATTAACCATTTTAAGTGTATAATTCAGGGGCATTTAGTACATTCACAATGTTGTGCAACCATCACTTCCATCTAGTTTCAAAACCTTTCATCACTCCCAAAGGAGACCCATAACCATGGTTGCCCCCCACCCCCAGCCATTCCCTGAATACTTTTCATCAAATCATCAGCGAACTGACCAATATGTTCAGGTCTTGATTCTGTTCTGTTGAAGTATGTATCCATCTGTATGCCAATACCCCGATTCTGTGTGTGTGTTGTTATTGTAGCTTTATAGCAAAACTTGCAATCATGTGAAATTTTCCAGCTTTGTTCAGTTTGAAGATTGTCTTGACTATTCTAAGTCCTTTGTTTCAGTATAAATCTTGGCATTAGTTGTCATTTTCCATTGAAATAAAGCCTGGTAATATTTTGAGTGAGATTTCACTGAATCTATAAATAAATTTGAGGAACACTGACATCTTAACAATATTGAGCCTTCAAATTCCATGCATATGGTATATTTATTCACTTTTTAAGGCTTCTTTAATTTTTCTCAACAATGTTTTCTATTTTCAGTGTAGTGGTCTCTTATTATCTTTATTCCTAGTTGTTTGATCTTTTTTTTTTTGATGCTAAGATAAATGGTATTTTAAAAAATTAATTTAGAATTGCTTGTTGTTGTATTTAGAAATGCAATTGATTTTTGCAATTTGACCTTAAATCCTGTGACCTTGTCAAATAAACTTACTAATTCAAATAGGTTTCTGTAGCTCCATTAGGGTTTTCTTATCTGTATAATCATATCATCTGCAAATAACAATTTTTCTTCTTCCTTTTCAATCTTAATACAATTACTACACTTCTGTTGCTCTAATACCCTGGCAGAGACCTCCAATACAACATAGAATAGCAGTGGTGGGAGTTACATCCTTGCCTTAGTCCTGATCTGAGAGGAAAAGCATTCAATATTCATCATAAAGTTTGATATTAACAGACTTTTCATGTGTGTTCCTGGTTTCCAGAGTTTTTAATTATTATTATTATTCATTGGTAATTTATTTTGCTAAATACATTTTTTTAGGTAATAATCCTAATTTTCTCTTTATTCTTTTCATATAGTGAAGTGTATTGTTTTTTTAAAGTTAAAACTAAATTTTATTCCTGAGGTAAACCCTGCTTGCTATTTTCTTTTTTATTGTCAGATTTGATTTTCAAATATTAGAGACATTTATATATGCTTAAGAAGAATATTGTTTTGTAATTTGTTCATCTTGTAATACCTTTGTCATATTTTGGAGTTAGGGTTATGCTGGCCTCAAAAAACAGATTAGAAAATGTTCCTACTCTTCTATTTTCTGAGAGTTTGCATATCATTGTTTTCTTTCTTTCTTAAATGTTTGATAAAGTCATTTAGGCCTAGAATTATCTTTGTGGGATTATTTATAATTATCCACAATTTTAAAAATAAATATAAAGCTACACTTTTTTTTTATTCCTTTAGTACACTTTGGTAAGTTGTGTTTTTTAAGGTATTTGTCCATTTAACCTAGTTTATTCAATTTATTGGTTATTATGTTGTTTATAATATCCTTTTAAAAATCTCTTTAATGTCTGTAAGCTCACCTCCCCTTTGGTAATTGGTAGTTTGTATGTTATCTCATTTCATCTCAATCCAGTTTTGCTCAATGTTTATCCATTTTATTAACCTTTTCTAAGAATGAACTTCTGGTTTTATTGGGGTTTTTTATTGTTTTTTTTTTCTATTTCATTGATTTTGATTTTATCCATATTATTTTCTTTCCTCTACTTACTTTAGGTTCGAGTTCCTCTACTTTTCATAATTTCTTTTTTCTTTTTCATTTTTTTTACTCTGGAACAATTTTTTTTTTAAGATTTTATTGATTTATTTGACACAGAGAGATAGTGAGAGAGAGCACAGAGAGAGAAGCAGGCTCCCCACTGAGCAAGGAGCCCCACGTGGGGCCCAATCCCAGGACCTCGGGATCATGACCTGAGCTGAAAGCAGCTGCTTAACCGACTGAGCCACCCAGGTGCCCCATACTTTTCATAAATTCGTAAGGTGGAAGTTTACATCATTTATTTTATGTTTATGTCATTTTCAGATATAAGCATTTAATTAACACTATAAATTTCTCTCCAAGCTCTATTTTAGTTGCCTCATAAGATTTGATTATGTTTTTATCATTTAACTTGAAATATTTTCTAATTTCCTTTATGATTTATTGTTTGAATCATGGATTATTTGGAAATGGGTTGTTGAATTAGCACGTACTTAGGAATTTTCTAGACATTTTATTGTTATTGATTTCCAACTTAATTCCACTGTCACCAATGAACATACTCTGTGTAATTTCATTTGGAATTTATCCAGACTTGTTTTATAGTGTAGCACATGTTCTGTCTAGGTGAGTATTCCATATGTACTTTGCAGTTGTTGAATGTAGTGTTCTAGTCTGGGTGTCACCTTCAATAAAACAAAATGTCAATTCTTGTGAAAGGAAAATTTTCCACAGACAATTTGCTAGTAAACTTTTATTCAGCTATGTGTGAATCAGACAGTACCCAATCTTAGCAGATAGGAAGGAGCTCTGAAGAGCTGCACAAGGCAAGGGATTTTTATAGAACAAAGTGAGGGGGAACAAAGAAGTTATACTGGACATCTGCTGATTGGTTAAAACAGAATTGCTTTCCTCCTGTGGAGCAAAGGGAAGTCCAGGAGCAGGTCAGGTAAGTTGTGCTAAGCAGACAGGCTGTTATTGGTTGACTTGAGCCTCCCTATTCTGGGTGCTCTGAGCGTAGAAACTTCGTATTTGCTTTGCTGACATGGGGCTTAGCACAAGCAACTCAGTCTTGGGCCTACTTTAGATATCTTTAGCAGTCTATTCCTGAGATACATATAAATTTTATTTGTGAATGTATGAAGAGGTAGGGATCTAATTTCTTTTCTTGATAATTGTTTCAATACCTATCATAGTTGATTTACAATGCTGCCTTTTACATGTCAGTGACTATTCTTGGCTGCTATATTACTTCCTGGGATCAGGTACACAATTACCTAATATGAGATCTGACATACACAATTAATTCCACCAATTATTGACTGGAGGAAATATTTTTTTGCATAGATGTAATTCATGAACACAATTATAGTTCTTCTTTATCTCTCTATAGCATCCTAGCCTATTTTTATATATATTCTACTTTATATATATATATTCTAAATATAAAATGATTACATATGTTTAGGATGATATTTAAAATCCTTCCACAGCAACCTGGCTATGCAACAAATCACTAAGAGATAACAGTCAGCAACTGTGCACTCTTAGAGAACCTCATGACTTGTACTAAATAAACATTCAACCTATATCGCATAATTTGAAGTGGCTTGACTTGCTGATATTTTTCTTAACTCCTGCAAATAATACTATTTGGGGTGCTAGCATCTTTCTGTAATTTAACTGTTAAGTTGTGACATGTTCCCTTGGAAGACTGTCTCATGAGAGAGGTGGTATGAGTGGTGGTGTTAGTTAGTCAGGGAAGGATGTGAGACATATGGTAGTTAAGCTGACAAGTGTTTACTCTAGCTGTTTCTTGTTCTTGTCTTCATCTTCTTCTTCTTTTTGACTTTTCCTGTGCTGCCTTGGCTAGAATTAATTTTTTGCTCTTAGAATGCTTAGAGCTTCTCTCTTAGGATGTTGATCACATATTGATTTGCACTATTATTCAGAGACATGGCCTACTTGGTCTATGAAAATGTTTCTGCTAAATATACTCACACACATACAACAATGGAATTCTTTATCCATTCATCTGTTGACAGACATTTGGGTTGTTTCCATATCTTAGGTACTACGAATAATGCTGCAATGTACATGGGAGTACAAATATCTCTTTGAGATAATTGATTCTGTTTCCTTTGGATATGTACCCAGATGTGGGATTGCTGGATCATATGGCAATTCTATTTTTAATTTTTTGAGGAGCGTCTATACTGTTTTCCACAGTGGCTGTGAAAATTTATCTTCTCACCAAAAGTGTACAAGGGATCTCTTTTTCCATACCTTCGGGAACCTAAAATCATTGAACTTGTAGAACCAGAGAATAGAATGGTGATTGACAGGAGTTGGCAGGGGGAGGCAAATGGGGAGATGTTGGTCAAAGGGTACACACTTTCAGTTAAAAGATAAGTTCTGAAGTTCTAATGTACAGAATGGTGATTATAGTTAATAATCCTGTACTGAATACTTGCAATTTGTTAAGTGTTTTCAACACCCCCTCACACACACACAAACAGTAACTATGTGAAGTGATGGATGTGTTAATTAAGTTGATTGTGGTAATCATTTCACAATGTATATATATTAAAATTATCATCTTATACACCTGAAAAAATCACATTATACAACCTAAATACATACAATTTTTATTTGTCAATCATACCTCAATAAACCTGGCAGAAAAAAATTAAAAACCATGATACTAATGCAAGTTTTATCATTATCATTTCTAAGCCTGAAAGAACCAAAATTCAAATTTAATTTGTGATTAATTGAGGGTTTTGTTTTTGTGGAAGAAGAAGTTATAGGCAGTATGTCATAGTAAGGATTTGTACAGAGATAAATATTTATGGAAAAATGATTTTTTATTTATTTAACCACCAATAGCTAGATGCCTTAAACAGATTTATATAAACACCCATTTGAATATAGGTGGAAATGGTTTAGCTACAGAGTTCCAAATATACTCCCTTAAATAAAACCATCTCTCATGGCAGAAAAAGTCATGTATTATCTTGGTATGAATATGAATCAGTAATGTTTGAAGGCAACTTGGCAATTTCCATCAAAATGCTAAAAATAAGTATATTTGCAAACTAGCAATTCAAATCCTGTTTATCAATTCTTCAAAATCAATGTACGTGCCAGTTTGTATGTATAAGGCTATTCAATGAAACATTTTTGGAATGGCAAAAAGTATAAATGGTGTAAATTCTGGTAGATAGAGGGAGAGTGAAAATGCTAGTCATTGAAAATAATATGGTAGATCTAGTGATACAGACATAAAAATATTTAATGTGTAATTTCATATAAAAATAGCTATGTTTCAAAAATGTCAGTCACAAACAAGACCTACTTCCTGACTTAATTGATGTGAAAGGAAACCATATATGTGCCTATGTACATTTAGCTACAGCCTGTGGTTACCTGGAAAGAAAAAAAGGGTCCTGGTGGAAAGTAAAAAACGACCTTAGGTTTTTGCTACATACAGTTTTATGTTTCTTGAATATTTTAACATGAGAATGTTGTCTTTTGTGTAATTATTTTCATTTTAAGAATTAAAACATAGAGAAAAAATAGAGTAATGATTAATGTTGTCTTGCCCTGTTAAGTTAAAGTCATGTACTATAGTGGATAAGAACATGAACTTTATAGTCAGACTAATCTGTGATCTGAATCTGATTCTAATACTTACCAGCTGTGACTCTGTATAAGTTATTTCTCTGGGTCTTTTGTTTTTTTATCTGTAAAATAGCAGTATCTAAATGAGAATCTATGTATACAGCATAGACCACAATGTTTGGTGCATAGTAATTCTTTGATAAAGAGTAGCTTCCTTTTTCCCACTTTTCCTCCTTTTTATTATTATTAGTATCATAGCATTAAAAACTATTTCAATTTAAATCATCCACATTCATGGACTATTTAAAGTCAGCATATAGTGTGTATATATGTCTATGTGCACATGCTGTTTAGATGTCCTAGTTTATGAATGTGATTATCATGGCCACTTCTGTCTGTCAGGTCCCTATAATAATGAGCCAGTGAGCCAGCAAGCTAAGCTGAATGGAATCCCAGGGCACTGATGAATGCAATATTGCCCTTATACCTGGGCAAAAAGGCTCTTTGGCTCTGAGCCTTCTATGTTATAGTACCCATATATCAGGTTCCTGAGACACGAATTTTCTTATACTATATTTCTGAAAGAATAGTTGATTGTGAAAATTTGGGGTTTGAGTCACTGCCAGCTTTGGAGACAGACACCAATTTGGAGTTTGAGGAAGATTTGGATTTGAAGAGCATTTAAATAAAAGAAAAGGTGAATAAATTCATTTGTCCTATCTTCCCTCTCTGATAGCATAAATGTCCTAGATTTTGCCTACCAAAATGTCTTTGCCTAGTAGTGCCCAACATTCGTTTTCTTGTTTCTTCTTTTTTTTTTTTTTAAGATTATTTACTTATTTATAAGTAAATAAGAGAGAGAGTACCCTGGGATCATGACCTGAGCTGAAGGCAGATGCTTAACTGACTAAGCCACCCAGTCACCCCTATTTTCTTGTTTCTCTTTCTATTCCAATTTGTGTTCAGGAGGGATTCATGAATTAGCACTGAATCAGCCTCAGTTCACATAGTGACAGATAAATATTTTGTTATATAAAATAATTTATACATAAATATTTTATACATATGCATGTGCATATTTATGTGTATTTAAACTATAGAATATATTTTTATAATCAAAAGAAACCACATGTGAGTTACACAACGAAAGTTACATGTCAATAAAATAGAAGAAAATTAATCAGAAATTAAAAACAAAAATGACTTTAAGGAGAAGCAAATAATATATGCAAATAATCCTGAAACTAATGTTTAAGAGGAGTATTCTCTGGGGGCACTTGACTGACTCATTTGGTAGAGCATGTGACTTGATCTCAGGGTTGTAAGTTTGAGCCCCATGTTGGGTGTAGAGATTACTTAAAAATGAAATCTTAAAAAAAAGAAAGATTGTTCTCTGGCTATTATAGATTAAAATAGAGTCCTGTTTGAAGAAAGATCTGAACAAATCTTACAAGATAATACAACTATTTTCAGATTTCTTTGTAAACATCCCAATATTGAAATAGTTGAAATAAGAACTAAAGAAATATGAAATGGCTCTAGATATTGCTTTAAATAATGGCCAAAAGTGTGATATATAAGTGACAACAATTTTAATAATGAAATTAAATATATTATAACTTTTTTCTGTGATAATGATAATTTTTCATATGTAAATGAATTATGTTTGAACATGATGTATAAAATTCATGGTCATGTCTGAATCTAGGCATTGTTTTAAGCATTTTGTTGAAAATATCAGTTGCTCTTGCCTCTGCAGAGCAATTTCTCAAGATTAAAATTCATAGAAGCTACCTAACAGTAATCACTCAAGAAATTTGGTCTAATTTGACAATCCTGTCAATAAAACACAAATTATGTGAAAAGCTTGATAACAACAAATTAGTACATTTTCTGAAATTAAGGCAAGAAAAATGAATTCTATGGGATAAATATATGATAATTTATGGATTATCTATGTCTTTATTTTATTACTCATCCTAACATCACCAGTCCTTCAACAGAACACCCAGGTGTATCATCTTTGACACTTTGCTAACTTTCAGTTAAAGCAAAACCATAGCTTTCCAATTCCTTTTAAAATTTTGTAGTAATGATATTGTCAAAACAAAAGAAAAGAACATATTTTATTTAACAATTTGTGGCATGAAATATAACTTTGAAATAATTAGACATATGTGATACGGGTCTCTGTATTCTTATCCTGAGCCCTGCAAATGTCAGGGGCAAGCTAGTGTGTTGTGATTACGTTAGTGACCTCTCTACATATGCAGTGAATGAGTAGCCCTATGTGCCAGAGGTCTCACTACAGAGGATCAGGTCTGCTGGGAGTGAAGAGTGAGGGAGGGGAGCCCAGCCTATGGCACTGCTTGTTTTTGTGCACAAGTTATCATGGTGTTTCAAGCCTGACTCGTGGTATTATTTCTACCAGAAATACCCGCTCCTCTATATTCATTTAGATGCTTCCTATTTATTCTTCATGTGCCAATGTTGTAGGTTGAATTGTGTCCCCTGAAAAGGTATGTTGAGGTCCCAACACCTGGTACATGTGAGTATGACCTTATTTGGAAATAGGGTAATTGCAAATATAATCCAGGTAAGAGGAGGAGGTCATACTGAGTTAAAAAAAATAACAAAAAATAATAAATCCAATGATTGGTGTCCCTCTAAGAAGACCATGAGAGACACAGTGAAGAAGGCCGTGTGATGGCAGAGGTAGAGAGAAGCTAAGGAATTCCAAGAACCACCAGAAGCTGGAAGAGGAAAGGAAGTGTATGGTGTTTTCAAGCCTGTGGGCTGAACTTAACGAGATTCTTCCTTGGAGAAATACCCTGTCCGCTTTGTTCATTTGGACACTTCTTATTCATCCTTCATGTACCACTCACTGCTTCCAACTTTGTTGGACTTTGACGACAGCCCAGGGCAGGTTTAGCTTTATGCCAAAGTAGAAGTGACCAAGTAGAAGATGATGCTTCTTCTTCTAACCTTGCATCATATTATTGTTTCCCCTGAATTGGGAAGAACCATGCATAGTCTTATGGCAGACACCAGTCTCCCTAATATGTTCTCGGTATCAAACTGTCTAACAAATCAGACTGGCATGGCCTTGGTTGATTCTTTCCAACTCCACCTTTTGTGAAGAGGCAACCTTGGCCAGTAGCTGCTCATGCTCTAGGAAGGACAGCTATCTTAGCGTTCATTCATCTGGGCAAAGAAAAAAACAAAAACAGCCTTTTGCTCCGCAGATAATTCCACCAGAGGCAATGGCTGAGCTTTTGTGTCTGGGCCCCTGTGTCTGCAGTCTTCAGTGCCACCTACCTAGCATTTAAGTCAGGAGCAGCATTTTCCAAAGGACCCTCGTGTCAGCAGCTGCTTGCGTGGGTAACGCTAGCTGTAATCATCCACTTACACTCTCAGATTAAGAGTTGATTAGGCCAATTATATCCAGATCATTTTTCCCCTATGAACAATGGCAGCTGCAGAGCACGTTTTCAAGAAATCTAGTCCAAAATATGAAAAAAAGATATTGGGTTTTTTTCCTTCAGAAATAAAATAGATTGTACTTACCTCCTGAATTTTATTTTATTTCTCCTTGGGTTTTTATAGCAAGTCTATTATAGTTGTATTAGAAAAGAAGCATTTTAATCTGGAGGGAAGAGTTTGCCCTCTCAACAAATCAACACTTTCTTCTCTGCAAAACATGGAGCTTGAATATGCAAATGATCCTCTAGTAGGAATTATCATTAGTCATTCTTTCACAAAGAAATAATTGAAGAACATTGTAGTATATAACAGATAGCATTAAGATTCATCAAGTTCCAATTCTTGGAATCTGTCAGCTTGTCAAAAAGCAGATGTCTGATTTTGTGGCCCTGCTGGTGAAACATTGGACTCTTTCTCTTAGTGCACAATAGTCACCTCCTATAATTTTCTTTGAAATGAATAAGATCTGGCATGGTACATCTTCTATCTAACGGGCAATATTACAAACAAGATTAAAAGAAATGGCTATAAAGTTGTTGTCTTTGCAAATTGAATTTGGCAAGATACTAACACAGGCAACTAAAAAGCTTACTAGATATATTATCTGGACTGATCACCAAACTCAGGAACGGCATAGTTTTCTTCATAGGCCTTAGTAAATTTTGGGGGGAGTTTGTCATTCAAACACTAACAGAAAGAAATCTAGGTTGGATTCCAGCAAGAGAACCTGTAGTTCAATTTTAGATGCAAAGGAAGGAAAAAGAGATCATTATTCAGCATAACTTTTATTGTTAACTTGGATCTTTGAGATAAAGTTGAGGAATCTGTAAATTTGAAAAGTTTTACTATTAATGTTGATAAGAATTACTATTTACTGAGTGGTTAATATGCAGCAGCTATTGTATTTAGTGCTTTCCATCTAATCTTCATAGTGATAAAAGGAGGTAAGCAACAATCATTCTCATTACCTAATGAGTAACATGAAGGTTTTATAAATTAACTTGCCCAAGATCAACAGCTAGAAAAGGGCAGGGTCAGAATTCCATCTATGCCCATCTGACTCTAGAGCCTGCACTTTTTAGTCACTGGGTTAAATATCTCTGAGCCAGAGAAGACCATTCTATTATTGAGAACTTCTATTTATGAAGCTGACTGAGTCACCTGATTGCTTTGGGTGTGTAACCTAGATCTACAAGAAGCACAGCCTGAGGAAGTGGCACAATGTGCACTTGGCTCTTAGGACAGCTGTAACTTCTTCCCAGTTTTTGCTCTCTCTGAGCAAATAGACATTTTGTACCTATGGAAGCACTTCAATTTCTCAAATGGGAGGTTTTAGGAGTGTGCTATTATGATTTATAATAAGAAATATATATTTGGTCTTTGTCCCCATTCCTGGCAGAGCTCCTAAAACCCTTGGAATTTCCTAAGTGATAAGAGTGATAAAGGTGTCTTCATATTCATAATGAACTCCTTTCAACCACATCTGAGTTAATGTGAATAAGCTGACTTTTGCAAAGCACATAAGGATGGGGGTTGGTTGCCAGAGGAGCCAACCATGTGACTGGTGGGTTGGGACTTTTCAGTCCCAGCCACCTGACCTCTGGGGAGGAGGGTGGGGCATGAGATTGAATCAACTGCTAATGGCTAATGATTTAATCAATCACATCTGTGTAATGATGCCTCATAAAACCCCAAAAGGATGGGGTTTCGAGAGGTTCCAGGTTGGTGAACACGTGGAGGTTTGGGGAGTGTGGCGCACTCAGAGAGAGCATGGCACCTCCATGCCCCTTCCACATACCTTACCCTACACATCTATTCCATCTGGCTGTATCTGAGTTATATCCTTTTATAATAAACAAGTAATCTAGTAAGTAAAATATTTCTGAATTCTGTGAGCCACTCTAGCAAATTAATCAAACCCAAAGAGGGGGGCCAATCTATAGCCAGTCAGTCAGAAGTACTGGAGATAACCGGGATTTGTGATTAACATGTGAAGTGGTGGGGGAGGGATCAGTCTTGTGGGACTGAACCCTTAACCTGTGGGATCTTATGCTATCTCCAGGTAGATGGTGTCAGAATTGTGTTATAGGAAATCCAGCTGGTGTCAGGGAATTGTTTGGTGTGGGGAAAAAACCCATGCGTTAGATTTGGTCCCAGATTGTAGGTGTATTGATTAATGTGACTTTAATTCAAAGCTTTCTGTGGCAGAAATTTTAAATGACCTTTAACCCAAATATTTCCTCTTTTCTTGCCACTTGCTGACCTCCAAACCTCTATTTTACAGTCTCTCTTGAGCTAGGTGAGGCCATATGACCTACTTCTAGCCCATGGGAAATAAGTGCAAGTCTGTTGGGAGTACATTCTGGGAAAGTTTGTGCTCTCCTGATAAAGGGGGAAGACGAGACTATTGATTCTTGAACCAAGCCTACCCTAGATTTGTTCTATGAGAAAAATAAACCCAACTCCTAGAGTTACTGTGAGTTGAGCTGTTTCTTTTGCTCAGTTACACTCGTAACAGCTACAGCTCCCAATATTTAACCATATTAATTTTTTTTTCTTATTTAGTTTAATTAGGTCAATAGTCACAACAAATAACATGATATTATCTCCATTTTGAAGATAAGGATAACACTATCTAAGGTGATAAAGCTCCTGGTGCAAGAGCTGGAGCTGCAAGCCAGGCCCTCCAATACCTGCCTGGTGCCCTTTAAACACTCAGTGAAGAAGCTGTGAATGCCAAAGAAAAGGACTAGACAAGAGACTTAAATTTGAGTCATTGACCTGTAGATGGTAATTATAACCATGGTATAGATGAAACCTCCCAAGGATCATATTCATTATGAAATTTTTGAATACATCCACTTAGGATAAGGCTGGACAAAATTTCTCTAACCATCCTTCTGTCTCTGGCCCAGGTAATTCCTGATCTTTGCATTAGAAGTATTGAGGGGTTTCAACACAATTGCAGGATGATTTAAAATGGAGAAAAGGAAAAATTTTATTAGAAAGAGTCTTCAGAAAGATGAAGGGAGTCATTTATGGAATAGAGAGAGGTAGATTGCGAATGTAATGAATATGAGAGAGATTTCTCCAGAAAGAAGCAGAGGGGGGCACCTGAGTGGCTCAGTTGTGCCCCAAGCATCTGCCTTCAGCTCAGGTCATGATCCCAAGGTCCTGGGTTTGAGCCCCGCATCGAGCTCCCTGCTCAGCAGGAAGCCTGCTTCTCCCTTTCATACTCCTCCTGCTTGTGTTCCCTCTCTTTCTGTGTCTCTCTCTGTCAAGTAAATAAATAAAATCTTAAAAAAAAAAAAAAGAAAGAAACAGAGGATGGAGGAAAATGAATACAAACTTCCATTATGGTAGTGAATCAGCTGAGGATTTGCACAGAATAGGACAAGAGATTTATCTAAGTATTTTAATGTGCTTCCTTTATTCAAATCTAAGCAAAGAGTTTTGATTAATTAATCAATTAATACGTGGAGAGAGAAAAGAAATGAGAAAGAGAAAGAGAGAAAGAGAGATGAGAATATGAGCTATCTCTAAGCTGGAGCAACCATGTAAGCTCCTCAGCTGAACAAACCATGCCATGGCTTGCCTAACACAGATACCCACCTTCTCTTCCTCCTATCCAGTACTCTATACTGAGCCTTCAGAAAGGATCTTTTTTCAATCTTCCCACTGGCTTTGGAGAAAGTTGAATGGTATTCTACATTAATGGTTGTAGGCAGTCACCTTGATGATATAGATGGAGGTTTCCCTTGGTGAACACATCAACTCCACAAAACCTAATATTCTGATTGACTCTGACCCAAGGCATTGAAGGTCCTTTTTAAAAAGCGAATTATTTGAGAGGCAAAAGCCATTGTCACTCAGTGATAATACCAAGTCAGAATGCATCACAGATGTATAAGTCAAAAGATGGATAGAGAATGAAGAGTTTGGGTCTGAATGCAGTGACACAGCTTTGGAGTCTGAGTACCTGATTATCAGGCCTCATTGAAGTGCCATAAAAGGAGGGGCTAAAGATATTAAGATGAGATAAACTACCTGGGCCAGAGACAGAAGGATGGTTAGAGAAATTTTGTCCAGCCTTATCCTGAGTGGATGTATTCAAAAATTTCATAATGAATATGATCCTTGGGAGATCTCATCTATACCATGGTTATAATTACCATCTACAGGTCAATGACTCAAATTTAAGGCTCTTGTCTGGTCCTTTTCTTTGGCACTATTCCTTGGTTTTTGATGCATAACTTCAAAAGCTCACAGATCTTTGGATCAGCTAAGCAAGGCCCTTGCCTTGCTGGGCTCTGGGTGACCCCCAGACCAATGCCACAGCTATAGCCCAACTCCAACCTCATTGTGGATTCACCTTTTTATGCCCTTGACTGAGACCTGCTGGAAGTGGGGACTCAGTGCCCCTCTGGTCCCTGCTCAGAATGGGGCACTCAAGCTGTGTCTGATGCCTGCCAGAGCTACTGGGAACTGTCAGGAACTGCCTTTCAACAAGTGGACACGACCCCCATTTCTACCTGCCCCCATGAGCTTGGACCCGAAGGACCAGTTTCTGCCAGGGTTCATCTAACCCACACCCCGTGAGCCCCACAGGTGGGCAGGTGCCAGGCTGGGGAAATTGGCCTGATCAATAAATCACTACTTCTGCAGCCCTTAAAAAAAAAAATTAAAAATTTTTAAAATAGGGGAGGACATTGGAGGGAAAGGGGGGGTATATTGAGGGAGAGATGAACCATGAGAGACTATGGACTCTGAGAAACAAACTGAGGGTTTTAGAGGGGAGGGGGGTAGGGGATGGGTTATCCCGGTGATAGGCATTAAGGAGGGCATGTACTGCATGGAGCACTGGGTATTATATGAAAACAATGAATCGTGGATCACTACATCAAAAACTAATGATGTAATGTATGGTGACTAACATAACATAAAATAAAATTAAATTAAATTAAAAGAAAAGTCAGGCTGGACTCAGGCTTCAGGTTGTTCAGGTCAGCTCCATGTGTCTTCATTCTGGAGCTTAGACTGGAGGGCCAGGGGCTACTTAAAACATACTCTTCTCACAGAAGATCAAAAGAGCTGAATAAATCAAACATGAAAGCATATTTAAAGTCTCTTTTTACATCTCATCCACTAATATTATACTGATCAAAGAAGGTTACATGGCCAAAGCCAAGATCAATAGGACGAAATGCCCCTCCCACTGGTAAGAGTCACTGTAAAATTTACATGGCCAAGGGTGTGGGTGTAAAATTCTATTACAGGAGACTGAAGAATTAGGAATAAAAATCCAACCTGCCACAGAGCTCTAGCCTCATCTGTCCAGCTGCCTACCAGAGACAAATGCATTTGGATACTGTTAAGGCACTTTAAATTCAACGTGAACAAAACTGAACCTGTAATCTATCTTCTCCTTACCCCATTCATGCACATGCAACCCATTGCTTCTCCAGTGTTTCCTTTGTTGGTGAATGGCACCACTATCCATCCACCCACCTGTGTAAGCTCAACTCCAGAAGTCATCTTGGCATCTCCATCACCCCTCCCTAACTAATCAATCACCAAGTCCTACTGACTTATCTCCTAATCATCTCTCAAGTCCATCTACTTTTCTTTGTTTCTAATATTATCCTTTGCTGGAGCTACCATCATCTTTTGCCTGAGCTACTGTGGTACATCTTAATTGGTCTCTTCACATCCATTCTCACCTATTTTTCTTTTCTTTTCTTTTTTTAAAGAGAGACTTTATTTTATTTCATTTATTTTAGAGGGGGCAGGGAGAAACTTAAGCAGATTCTGTGTGGAGCCGGACACAGGGCTTGATCTCATGCCCCTGAGGTCAGGACCTGAGCTGAAACCAAGAGTTGGATGCTTAACTGATTACACCACCTAGGCGCCCGCATTCTCACATATTTCTATTGTATCTTTGCTCTATAGATAGAATGATCATTTAAAAATGCATATCATCTTAGTTTTTTGCTTAAAGTTCTTCAGTTTCTTCCCGTTGTCTTTATAATAGCTACAGAAAGCCTTAACATGGCCCACTGTAGGGCCTACATGGTCCAATCTTTTCCTGACTCTGTTGCCCTGTTCTATGAAACTTTCCCCCCTTGCCCCTGTACTCAGGAACCACCACCTCAGTTTGTTTCTCGGAGTCCATAGTCTCTCATGGTTCATCTCTCCCTCCGATTTCCGCCCCATCATTTTTCCCTTCCTTCTCCTAATGTCCTTCATGCTATTCCTATGTTCCACAAATAAGTGAAACCATATGATAAATGACTTTCTCTGCTTGACTTATTTCACTTAGCATAATCTCCTGCAGTCCCATCCATGTTGATGTAAAAGTTGGGTATTCATCCTTTCTGATGGCTGAGTAATATCCCATTGTATATATGGACCACATCTTCTTTATCCATTCATCTGTAATTGACAAGGCAAGAAACAACAAATGTTGGAGAGGTCATGGAGAAAGGGGAACCCTCTTACACTCTTGGTGGGAATGCAAGTTGGTACAGTCACTTTGGAAAACAGTGTGGAGGTGCCTCAGAAAATTAAAAATAGAGATACCCTATGACCCAGCAATTGTAATACTGGGTATTTACCCCAAAGACACAGATGTAGTGAAAAGAAAGGCCATATGCACCCCAATGTTCATAGTAGCAATGTCTGTTTAACTTTGACTCAGCCTTCATAGCTCAGCTCAAATGTCACCTCTTCGGAAAAGCTTCCTCTGACCATTAATATTACAACAGAGTCCTCATTATAAACTTTTTAGGTACAACATACTTTTCTCTTTTAGCCCTCATCACAGTTTTTATTATTATGTGAAAATTAATGAAGGGAACTGTTTATAAAGGTGCTGGACTTGTGGGAAGCAAGTGCTGATGAAAACCACTACCATCCCTGGGGCTGGAGGGATGATGGGGAGAGAAAATATTATCAGAGCCCAAAAGTTGTGGATGCCTGCTGGGTGCTGGAATCTTTGGGGAGAAGCCACATAGTGGGAGTTAAGAGCCACAGCCGGGACTGTCCAAAGGAGACATAGTGAGGGAGGGGAAATATCTCGTGGCTTTCCCTCTCCTACAAACCTCCAATCCTGACAGTGTCTTCTGCTGGCTGAACTTCTCAAGAAGCCAGAAGGCAAAGGAAATGCAATAGATCAGGGGAAGAGCAGCAAATAGCTCTGAGAGCAAACAAACATGGGCCCACACTGGCAAGTTATATATTTGTTTATGTGATTATTTATATACTACTTGTCTCCCATCTAGACTGAACTTCTTGAGCAAGGGCTGTGTTAATTTAAATGACCATTGATTTATCAGTGTTTTTCATTCCTCAGTTAAGGACTAACACCAGTCCTTAATATTTGTTGAATGAATGAATGAATGAATGAATAACATCCAAGAGCACCTAAGAATGGAAAAAAATGATCTGGCATATTTTGGTAGGTATTAGCTTGAGAATGGCCATGCTTTCCTCCATCTCTTCCATTATGCCAATCTACTTCCCTTTCCAGAAGTTTCCAGTGAAGTCTTACTACTCTAATCTGGTGGTATGTTGCTGGGAGAATTGACAAAAAAGAAGAGACTTTGATGCTAATTGTCGACACTTACACACACATACATACACACGCATGCACACACACAGACACATGCCTGTGCACACAGCTTCTTTCCCTTCCCTCAGCCACAGGAACAGGCCCCTGAGGAGGGAGTTTTTTGCTTTGCAGAGCCTATTCCTCTCACAGCAGAATCTGTGAAAAACTGGGCAGATGTCAGGCTCCCATTTTCCAAGAAGAATATTAAATAATGGAGTCCAATCCCTCTGAATTTGAGCAACATGTAAAGTCTGATAAAAATCAAATTGCTTATATTCATGACTATCTCACAAACTGAGTGAAATAGATTATTTGCAAACACGTTTTTGGTCCTATTTCCAAAACTTGTCATAAAAGTATTTTAAACTGTTTTTGGGAAACGCTGATATTTTGGGTGAACTGTTTTGGAAATTACAACTTCCAGGAGAGGTTACTGTAACCATAGCCACGGAGAGCAGGTGGTAGTGGCAAAATCTGGAGGAAAGTGAGATACATGTCCAGGTGTCCTTCTAACTAATTCTACCTGTTGTGAAAAAAAAAAATTTTTTTTAAGATTTTATTTATGTATTTGACAGAGAGAGACACAGCGAGAGAGGGAACACAAGCAAGGGGGAATGCGAGAGGGAGACGCAGGCTTCTTATGGAGCAGGGAGCCTGATGCGGGGCTCGATCCTAGGACCCTGGGATCATGACCTGAGCCGAAGGCAGATGCTTAATGACTGAACCACCCAGGCGCCCCTGTTGTGAAAAATTGTATCTGAACCTCCCTGTGTTGGCATTGGTAGTACTGTAAGACAGGCAAAGACCAAGCTCCCTGGACCCATTATCATCCCTTTCATTCTGTGTTCTTTCCTTGATATCCTCATGACCCGTGTCGGAGAGAGAGGTGTTGGGCAAACATTCCGGTTGCTGTCCCACTCTTTCTAGCATCCTCACAGGTAGGCAGGGTTACATGATTGGTTCTGGCTAATGCGTTGTGGTTGGGAATGATATGTGTTATTTCCAGCCCAAGGTATAGACAAGCTGCCACAGCACCTGATTTGGACTCATGTTGAGTTGCCCAACCTGGTCACTGAGTCACACAAGGAGGAAAGTTGCTCTCAAGAGTTATATGGACCCACAGTAGACTTTTTGCGAACAAGAAAGAAAACTCTGTTATGTTAAATTACTGAGATTTTGTTCATCAGTGTATCTCCAGAGCCTAAAGAAAGCTTGGCACAGAGTAGATGCTTGATAGTGTATTTGTTAAATGAATGAATAAGAGAGAAGTTCTCTGTCCATGTTCATGGATGGAACCCAAGGCTGGATAGAAATTGAGTTCTGCCTGGAGCATCATAAGAACTAGAGAAGTATGGAGGCCTGGCTGATTGGGAAGGTGGGAGCATTGTTCTCAAAGAAAACATGTGGAAGTAGATAAGGAAAGTCTGACACCGCCACCCACCCCACCCACCGCCTGCTGTGCCTTAGGGCCAGTGCTAGAAATCCGACACTGGTTAAGTGGCTAAGAAATCTCTGGAATCTCCTGGCTAGCACTCTCTAGCAGGTCACATTTCCTGATCAAGGGCACACAAAACCTATGGATGCAGAGCATAACACAGGGAAATGTTGGTTTTCAAATGTAGTCCCAAAAAAGTATTTCCTGAGAGTTCTCAATATTTCTAAATATTTCAGAAGCTGTATGGTATTTTGGGTGCTCTGTCCATAGGACCTACAAGAATTAATAAGTGCACCATTTTGATGGATTGCCTGTTGACTACATTGTTATAAGTGACAGAGAAAATAAATACAAATGAATTACATTTTTGCAAAATAAAATAATCCCTAAAGTAAATATTAAGTCTGAGCTGCCACTTTTTAGGCACCATTTAGGAACCTTGCAGCCTTCCACTGGGGATTTGGGTGCTTGCTTGGCCCCAGGGTCTGCTGCAGCTCACCCTGACTTCACACAGGTGCAGCCTGAAAGCGCTCAGCCCCAGCGGGGGGCAGGAGGGCAGGGAGAGGCCTGTGTCCTGTTTGCAGTGGGAGGTGCTTGGGAGGTGCTTAGAACACTCAGGCATAATCTGCAGGTATGGGGGAGCAAACCTGGGAGGCAAGCCTTTGGCCAATGAGAAATAGAAGTAGAGAAGCAATACACTCCCCCCTTTTTCTCCCCCAGACAGCAGGCCACCCAGAGTCTCAGTCATTTACAAGGCCTTTTAAAAGAATGTCCCTTGAGATCCAGCCTCTGGCAGCCATCTTGGTGACCCTTGCCTGTTTCATTCTTTTCTCCCTATTCCTGCCACCTGGGAATTGTATTCTCTGATAAATATAAGCGTACACATTTTGCCTCAGGCTCTGTCCCCTGGGAATGCAGGATAAAACACTGTCTAAATATTGTCTCCAAGGAATTATCATAAACATCAAAATAAAAATAGGACTTGGAGGTTAAATATTTATTGTGTGCACATTTGTTTTTCACATTTATACCAAATAGCATAAAGAAAGGCCAAATGCTTTGAGGATCCTATGAAAATTCAGTTAAAATAAAAGTCCGAATTCCTGCCAGCACAAGTGTTCTTTCCCATGAACTAGAGTAGGTAGACCATATGAATTAATACTTTCATTAACAAGCTCTTTATAATTTCAAGAATTTTTCAGATTACCATCTCTTTATACCTTTGTATTCATACTACTTTTACATAAGGGGAAATGGAAAGTAGGAGGTTTCATTGACATGTTCAAAGACAAACAGTAAGAAGGGCCCCAAACAGGGTGTAAATGATCTAAGTTTTCTCCTCTTCAACCCATGTTCCTCCCCTTATACTTCCCTGTTCGCTTTTCCGGACAAGTCTGTTGAAAAGCACACAGAGAGATGCACATGAGTACCTGTAGGCAAAAAGCGAGCACACTGGCTGACATGGGTAGAAAAATTCAAATAATTTTTCACTTAGTAACTTTAATGTAAAAAAACCTCAAATTTCAAATATGATCCTGCTACCTGGAAGCTAACGTAGGTGTTCTATTTGAGCTATTTCTGTTCAGGATGCTTTGTCCTATGACATAACATTAATAGCTTGGCTTGAAATGTATGGGAGTAACAAAAGAGTCCAGGTACCTGTGCCAAATTATTGCACACAAAATCTGAGAACCAAGAAAAAGAATAATATTAATTTAGAACATAAAGAGAAAGAAGAACCAGTAAAGACATCCGTAGTTATTTCAAGATCAGGAGTCGTGAGTCCAGAATTTTATTTTGCCATTTAAAGAGTTGTTCAAAAGATAGCACTTTCAGGTATATTCCTTGTGGGGGTGTTTGGTTGGCATTCACACTGAAAGCAAGAGAGTGATTTAGGGGTCACTGGTTAGAATGGGGAGGATGTGCCCGAGGGTACCCCTGGGGGACTTAGTATCTGAGCCCAGAATCCTTCTGGCATCCTTGGATAGAAAGGACAAGTTGGAGACATAGAGGAGGTTTGTTGACTGCCTTCCTGGTGGAAAATAGAAGGGTTCCAAGGGCTGAGCCATGCAGCACACCTGTGGAGACCACCCATCCAGTGCCAGGAGCAAGGTGCCGAGGGCAGCCTCCATCAGCACCAGTTTTCTCCAGCAAGAAGAAGAGAAAGCAAGTCTGTATTCATCTCCTGAAGCAACCCCGATCTTGGTGCTCATTTCTTTTTCTTTTTTTAAAAGATTTTATTTATTTATTTGACAGAGAGAGACACAGTGAGAGAGGGAATACAAGCAGGGGGAGTGGGAAAGGGAGAAGCAAGCTTCCCGTGGAGCAGGGAGCCCGATGTGGGGCTCGATTCCAGGACCCTGGGATCATGACCTGAGCCTAAGGCCGACGCTTAACAACTGAGCCACCCAGGCGCCCCAAGTGCTCATTTCTTATAAATAATTGTTGAGTTGAGAATTTACATGCCTCTCTCAAGAAAGTCACATGTTTCAAGCACAGGACAATCGTTTGAGTGTGAAGAATTTAACAATTCGGGGATACGCTTTGCTAAAACATCCAATTTACATTGCTATGCATTTGCTTGGTATTTCAGTCTTAAATATTTATATTTGCTAAACACAAGACTTTCCTGAGGGCAGTATCTGGGTGCTTACCTTACATTCGCAGGACTGAAAAGGGTTATTTCCAGAACGAAAAGGTAGGTCACAAAGATAAATTATGATTTCTGGAGCAGAACACCAGAAACTGCAAAGAACTGCATTATGACAGGTTTCCAGCTTTAAAACACTGTATCCTCAGTTCCTTCTGGAATAACTCACATTTATCCAACGAGAGCACTGGGGAAAGCCTTCTTCAGGGGTGTCTCCAAGGAATTGCTCCCTTTCTTTCCTGTCAGACCCTCAGTCTTGCTTCTTGATGTTTAGTGATTATTTTTGGCGTACACCCCGGTCCATATTTCACACTTTGAAGGACCCAAAAATTTACTTGTGATATTCCAGGTGTAGTGGATTTTCTGTCTAGTTCTGACACAAAGTGCAGAGTATATGTCAACTCTTTATACCTCCCTTCTTATTTTCCTGCTCTTGTATCAGGTGTGGCTGTGTGAGTTGCTTTCTCTAATGAAATGGGAATGTCCTGTGACATCTCCAAGCAGAGGCTGTAAGGGCCTGCATGCAGTTTTCTTTCTTTCTTTTTAGCTACCATTATCTGTGTGTGTGTATTGTGAGAACACTTAAAATTTATTCTGGGGGCGCCTGGGTGGCTCAGTCATTAAGTGTCTGCCTTCGGCTCAGGTCATGATCCCAGGGTCCTGGGATCGAGCCCCACATTGGGCTCCCTGCTCAGCATCGAGCCTGCTTCTCCCTCTCCCACTGCCCCTGCTTGTGTTCCCTCTCTTGCTATGTCTCTCTCTGTCAAATAAATAAATAAAACCTTTAAAAATAAAACAAAACAAAAAAACAAACAAAAAAAGATTTACTGTGTTAGCAATTTTCAAGTGTATAATTCAGTATTAGTTATAGTCAGATCCCCAGAACTTATTCATCTTATAACTGAAAATTTGTATCCTTAACCAACAACATCTCTCCTTTTCTCTACCTCCTAGCTCCTGCCAACAATTGTTCTACTCTCTGTTGCTAGGATTCCCACTTTTTTAGATTCCACATTTAAGGGGGATCATACAGTATTTGTCTTTCTCTGTTTGGCTTGTTTCACTTGGCATCATGCCCTTCAGGTTCATCCATGTTGCAGATCACATGTGGTTTTCTAACTTGTCTTTCCCTTTGTCGAAAGACCTGCGGTGTTCCAGGTAGGAAGAAGGTGTACTATTAGTGGGTCCTAGAGTGAAGTCAAGTGGAACTGAGCTGAGTCTATTGTATCAGACAGGTAGAAAGAAGGAGAGACAAATGAGTATTCCCTGTTGTAAGCCCCTACAATTCTGAGATTGTTTGCAATTCTTCTTTATCCTGGCTGATCATTCAGAAACACACTCATGAAAATGTTGCTTTCCATTAGCTACAGAATAAGAATAATGTCCTTAGCATGATATACAAGGATCTTCAAAATTGGTCCAGTGATCTGCTCCTCAATCTACTTCTCCTGTCAGTCTGTACTGAGACAGTCTCTGTATAATCAACACAGAAAATTTTAACATCAGAACATCTCTCTGAAGCCCTAGTTCCACCTCTTGGAGATCCTGTGTGTCCTTGGCACCTGACTTACGGAAAAACAGCAATCTCTTCTGACTCTAGTGAGTTTAAGGTAAGACTTAGAGCTGACTGTTAAGTGGTTTACAGAACCACTGGAAGGACTAAGGGAACCAAGTAGCAGGACTTCCTCGGAAGAAGGTTACACCCCAGAACTGGCTGAGAGGGGGGCCGCTGCTTCCACCACATTCACAAAATTGCCTTTCCTGTGTGGAGGATACAATGAGAAGGTGGCCACCTGCAAGTCAGGAGGAGAGCTCTTACCAGGAACTGAATCAGCTGACACCTTGATCTTGGACTTCCCAGCCTGCAGAACTGTGAGAAGTAAATGCCTGTTGTTTAAGCCCCCCACCCTGCCCCAGCCAAGGTATTCTGTGACGGTAGCTCAAGCTGACTAAGACAACCCTCAATAAAGAACCTTCATGCATCTTGTCTCCTGAAGACCCCTTGAGATGCGTACAACATGAATTCTTATTCCCATCTCTGAGATGAGAAATCTGAGACTCGGGCTCATCACATGGGGAAGCCAGGACCCAAACTCAGGTTTGCTAGCTGCGCGTCCAGTGCCCCTCCCGGCATGCCTAGGAATCTCAGTTTTTCTAAGTGCGAGGCCCTGAGACTTTGAAAATCTAGGGCGACAACTGCAGCTGCGGCTGTCTAGGGGTGTAAGGGCAGCACTATCAGGGGGTGCTGGAGAACTCCCCCAGGAAAAACCCGCCCTCCGACAGCGTGGGAGAGTCAGCTGCCGGGCAAAGTAATTAATCCTCAGTCCTCTGATTCTTATTAGGATAGTGTCTCTCATTTGTTATCTTTAAATGAAGTGAAGTGGGCGCTATCAGAAAAGTGGTGCTTCCTCCTTGGCTTGTTGGGAAGCTGGGGGAAAGCAAAAATATTTTCCACAATTTGATTTTCACTGGAAATTTTCACTGGAAGAGATAAGTCTTTGTGGGCCATTTGTATGCCTAGAAAATCCGATTTGCTGTTATACAAATCTAACCAGAAAGGAGAATTATTGATTTTCCTAGGAAATAATAAAAAGTCATTAATGCATTTATGCCTATGTGCATTTAGGGTCTCAGAGTGAGAACGCTATTATAATGTTTTCAGTGGCATTTCTAGAAAATGATTCACTCCCAGGCCAAAGAAGAAATAAATTTTAAAATTCAAGAGTCTGAAATATTAATTTCCTGGCCTCTAAATCTAGAAATTATTAAATTCTAGAATGTTAGAGCCAGAGGAAATCCCAGAAATGATTGCTCTAGTGGAATTTAACCAAATTCAAAGCAAGAAAACTCTTTGTTCAAATAAGATTTTATGGAGAACGTCCAACCAGATAACACCAACACTGTTCTGAACGATGTGGGGCTAGATGGTCAAGTCTGATGCATGTAGCCACTTGCTCACAATGCTCCCACCCACCCCAAGTCTCCAAGGAAACCAAGGCTTCAAAAAACTCAGTTCCAAAGGCACAGAGATTGTTGAGCTCAAGGCGATATAGGTAGTACCAGCACGGGAATTTTGGACTTATGCCTTCGGATTTTTGTTCTTTCCTTGAAAATCCCTGGGACAATATATTCTTTGGTGACTTCTGTCGATCTCCCTTTGCCCCATGTCCAAGCATTCACACCCACTTCTCTCTGTAGCTTGAGTCATCCGTTTTTGCTAGTAGATCTGCTGGGAGTCCTCTGTTCCTGTGGGTCTTACCTTCTAGGCCCAGCCACTGTGCAAGGGACTCAAGATGCATAGGTGACAAGATATTGTCCCTGACCTTAAGGGGTGGGGGGTGGGGTACAGTGGGTTGTTGAAAGGGGGAAACCCACAGACAGCCAGAGGAATGAATAGATAAAGAGATGGTCTTTAGAGCAAATTCTAATTAATCTCGAACAACTCCTGGGACATGCTTTTTGTCCTCAGCTCGCCGTCTTTTTCTAGGGTTGGGCTAGTTAAAGAGATGGAGCCAGGAAAAACCATCCTTTCTTCAAGCTCTGCTCCAAATCCTTCAAGGCAATGGCATAAAAATTAAAATAACTGATAGAATTTTCTCAAACTAAAGTTTATCTCCCAAAATATTTCTTAACCTGTGGTGTCTACTACTGCTTGTCTGTCACTGAGAGCTAACAGATGGCAAAATTAACGAACAAATAGCAAAGGAATATTTATGCAAAACGTAGAAGCAACTGATCCTGCTCAGGTTAGCAGCTTGTTTCTTTGTGACCGACCCATGGGATCATGGTTTTATGCTACATCCATCCGTCCAGTATAGGCTGTCCTATGTTCGATGAAGATACTTGTTAATTCATATGATAACGAGAATATCAATTTTTATCCTTACAGATGCTTAGGGTATCTCTGCATCATTGCCCAGAAGCCGGTGATAGTGGTAGTGTCTGAAAAGATAACAGGTGTTGGAATAAGAGGTGGGAGAGAGACTTCATTGCATATACTTGTTTATATGTAGACATATTTACCATGTGTGTCTTTTCAGTTTTCAAAGGAATTAAAATTGAAATACATGTGCTTTAAACATACGATGCTGGGATCTTACCTTACAGATTCTGAGTGTGACCTGGGCATTGGGGATTTTCAAGGCTCCCCAGGTAATTGGAACATGCAACCAAGATCAAGAACCACTGTTCTCAGCTATTATCAGAAACTCTTTTACTACCACATACTGATAATTGTAAATTAAAAAAAATTGTTTCTTTTGAGCAAGGAAGGGCTCCTTGAATGTCAAAAACTTTCACCGCCTCTCACACGACAGTTGACATATTTTTGGTATGTGTTGATTCCAAAAAGATCGAATGTCCAAAGTTACTAACAATTAATTTCAATGAAATTGAACATATATTTGAAAAATAGTAGTAGGTATATAAATATAGGTGAGAAGCAATGCCTACGCTCTTTATGGGTAATTCTACATTTTTACATCTTCTCATCTAAGAGTTGCGTATGTATATGTACAAAATCTCCTTGCAAAATTCCTGGTTCCTTAGAGGTCCACGGTCTACAAAATAGGAATCACTGAATTTAGGAATTGCTTTTCCTGGACAAGACTGTAGGGAGACATTTTGACCTCTTGGGTAGTAAACAGCAAACAGCAGGTGTTTCCATAGCGTTGACTTGAGATCTGCTTGTTTTTTGTTATTACTTTATTTAAATTTCTACCCACCACGTTCCAATATTCTCTAGAATACAAACTTTGCCTTGCAATCCTATTTACAAGCTTTGCCTAAATATGCACCAGGCTTTTCTCTCTCGGTAAGTTTGCTGGGGCCATTTGCCTTGCTTGGAATGCAATCCTCCTACGCCTCATCCACCATGATAATGCCCCTGCTCAACCTACCTTTTCGTGAAAACCCCTCTTTACACCCTTCCTTAACACTGTGAAGCAACTAGCCCTTTACCTATTCGAAGCCAGTCTGACTTTTGTCTTTGAAGGTTTCCTGGTCCCCTTGAATTAGATGTCAATGGAGATGTACAGTGAGGATTTTTCCGGGCTACTGGGTGCTTTAGGGAGCCCAGGGAACCTTTGGACCTCCTCTGTAGAATGACAGTATGATTATGAGAGGTTCATCAGAAGCTCATTAAAAGTGGCCAAAAATGGCCAATCCTGAATGCTCCATGCTATGTTACCCCCAGTTTTGCAGTTATGAATTACATTTACTCTTTTTCACTTCTAATCAACCATCAAGTTTCATTCAACCAAAATTAACATATGCTAATCTAAGAACGATTCGATATATTGGATTTTCTTAGATAGATTACCACACCATGGTACTTGGCATGATTTTTACTAAGCCTTACACATTTTCCTGTCAGTTCTGAAAACTATGGATTTTTTCCCTCCCTTGTGCATATCTGACTCTACCTTATAGTTAAAAATCATTAAAGAAACAGAAAAGCATTTCACCCTTGAATGTGCAATATATACATAGTTCAACTTGTACCCACTTTGCAAGCAAGCAAGATTCCAGCCATCCATCAACTTGTAGTAACTTTTATTTAATTGTATTTTAAAGGCATATGAGGTGACAGTAGTAGCTAAAAAAAAAAGCCTAAATAGCCATATCACAGTTAACTAATAGTGCCAAAGGGTTCACCAGAATTTGCTTCAATGTCCTCGAGAAGAATGGCTTGTTCTTTTATAGATTTTCCTCTTTGGCTGTTCCTCAGCCAACCCAGTGAAATTGTTTTATAATGAAGTTTTTGCCTCTTTATTTCTTTATTTTCTTATATGATCATAAAAGTAATACATGTCTATTATGGAGTATTTTGAAAAAAATATGCATTTAAAAAATCCTTAAAATCCCCATTACAATTTACCATTCAGAGATAAGCGTTAACATTTGGTTGCATTTCCTTTTCTCCTTTTTCTGTGTAAATGTGTGTGTGTGTTTATACATATACACACGCAAATGTATAAACAAAATAGCATATAGTATACATATACATTTTTGTGTTCTGTTTTTTTCTCTTAAAATCTGTTATTAGCATTTGTTTCCCCATCTTCCATGTCCTCTGTTCTCCCATTCATTCCCCCAATGTCCGATCTCATTTCCTACCAGTCCCGCTACTCAGAGTTTTCTCAGTCCTTACCTTGCTGGCCCCTAGTCTATCCCCAATGCTGCAACCAAAGGCATTTTTCTCCAGTATGGTCCCAATCACTTCACTCCCCTATTTTAAAGCCTTTGACATGTTGCCTCTTTGCTCACAGGGTAAATGCAAGTTCCCTTTAGTGTCCTGCATGACCTTCACCTCCTGACTCAGGCTTCTCTTTCAGTCATAGCCAGTTGCTCTCTCCCTCCATATATTCTGTGCTATTGTAACATTTCTCAAAGTGTGACCCACAGGCTACCTGCTTTAGCATGCCAGAGGAACTTTTAAACAATGTGGAGTCTGAGGTGATGCTCTATTTTAAACTAGGTCTCTAAATGATTTTTGAAGACCCTACAACATGGAAATTTCTTTGCTAAGACCAACTAATAGAAAAAATTAAAATCAATTATTTAAAGGCATTTCTCATCCATTCTATACCTCATTTGATCTTCACTGCATTGCTCTGAGTTGGTTTTATCATCACTCTACTCATTCCACAGATGAGGAAACATACTGATGAATTGAAGACGTGAAGAGATTTGTCCAATCCACACAACCAGTAAGGTCTGGAGATCATATAACATACAAGTGTGTTCTTTCCAAATCCAAATCTTATGAGCTTTCCACTGTATATTACCAGCTTCCCACTTTGACCTGCAAAGAGAGAGACTTTGTTCTATGTACCTTTAGTAAAGGCACTCATCCTTCAAGACCATGGTAGACATTACAGGTGCTCTCACCATAGCCCCGAACACTCACCTTTCCAGTACACATGGTTGGTTGGCCTTCTACTGCAAGCACCTAAGATTCTCTGTTTAACATCTTTCTCTTGACCTGAGCAAGAGGCAGACTCAAAATGCCAGGGAGTCGGAGCCCCCAGGAGCCAATGGCAGATGGGAGCTAGAGGTAAATACTCTAGCCTTGTCACCTGGGGTGTGGTAAGGGGACTTTGAGATGTGTTCTACAGCGGCCTCCAGAGATGTTCACGTGGTGCACGGCTTCACAAAGCTTCCTTTTATCCCCTCCCTTCTCTCTCCCATCTCCCATTCTCATTCTGCCTTGGTACTTTCTGGGGATCACCTGCCAAGTAAACTACTTGAACTCTCATCTTGTCTCACTGTCTGCTTCAGGAACCCACCTTAAGACAAAGACCCAGCTTACACGTAGCTTTTAAATTTCAAGTGACAGAAACACAAATCACACGGTGATAACAACAACAGGAACAGCATGTAGCTGAGAAGTCCAGATACAGACCTGGCTTCTGACACAGTCAGTTGCACACATGCAAAGGATGTTAACCTTTCTGTGGCTCTCTCTCTGGCTCTTCACCTCTCTCCCTGCCCTGACTTCTCTCGGTTTTGTTTTTCTTCATATGGTTTTAGTTCTCAGGAAGTAATGCTGTGCTAAGCCATGTTGGTACCTGAGGCAAAAGGAAAAGTGTGCTCCCTTTTTATTCATATCGGTATACATTTTTAATGTCTAAATCTTTTTCCAGAATTAGATTTTTATTTTTATTTTTTTTGTTGTTTAGTTTTAATTTCATAATCATAAATTTAACTGCAATCCAGCTAGACTTGGAAGGGAATAAGGAAAATATGGAACCCATAGAACTGTAGGAAGAGTGCAAAGATTGTAGGATGTTTTAAGCAGAGGGGGGTAAAGGGATGGTCTCCTGAACCATAGAAGGAATGGTCTGGTAGTTAAGATAAAACACAAGTCAAATTTATTAGATTCGTCCACAGTCAGTAATAGTGATCTTCTTTCTGGTCGTGCCATTCCTGGACCCAAAGGTTTCCATGGCTTCCATAATATTCATGTCATCTTTCACTTTGCCAAAGACCACATGCTTGCCATCCAACCACTCAGTCTCAGCAGTGCAGATGAGAAACTGGGAACTTTCTGTGTTGGGTCCAGCATTTGCCATGGACAAGATGCCAGAACCCATGTGCTTCAGGACGAAATTCTCATCATCAAACTTTTCCCCATAGATGGACTTGCCACCAGTGCCATTATGGCATGTGAAGTCACCACCCTGGCACATAAATCCCAGAATAATCCTGCGAAAGCAGGAACTTTTAAAACCAAATCCTTTCTCCCCAGTGCTCAGAGCATGAAAGTTCTCTGCTGTCTTTGGAACTTTATCCCAAGGGCTCACTGTCCACGATGATGTTGAAGAACATGGTGGGGTTGACCATGGCTGGGAGGCGCAGGTGACTCTGGGATGGTGGCATTTGCAAGGTCCAGAATTAGATGTTTAAAATATTATTGGTGGGGTGCCTGGGTGGCTCCGTTGGTTAAGCAGATGCCTTCGACTCAGGTCATGATCCCAGGGCCCTGGGATCGAGCCCCGCGTTGGAGTCCCTGCTCAGCGGAAAGCCTGCTTCTCCCTCTCCTTCTGCCTGCTGCTGCTCTGCCTGCTTGTGTCTTTATCTCTCTGTCAAATAAACAAATAAAATCTTTAAAAAAATATTATTGATGAGTTTGCTTCCACTAAAGTTAAATTATAATAAATTAAATCTTCAGAGTAAATAAAATATTTATACTTAAAATATTATTGTGAGTTTTAATACACATGCTTTTCAATTTTTTCAAGATTTTTCCAACTACTCTAATATTTTGGGGAAAAAAACTAGCCATTAAAAAATATATAAAAATATCCTTCTAGGGGGCACGTTTTTCCTTTTACCTCAAGCTCCAATAGTGCTCAATATGATATTGTCTTCATTTAAAATTTTGGTATTTTGTCATAAGTTATTTTAATTAATTTTTATTTTTAAAATGTGAATTTAAATACAATCTATCTGTATTTCTGAGTCTTTTTGGCACATCCTCAAATTTTGCAAACTGGTGCAGCCACTGTGGAAAACAGTCTGGAAGTTCCTCAAAAACTTAAAAATAGAACTATCCTATGATCCAGTAATCCACTACTGGGTATTTACCCAGAAAATACAAAAACACTATTCAAAGGGATACATGCACCCCTATGTTCATTGCAGGATTATTTACAATAGCCAAATTATGGAAGCAGCCCAAGTGTCCATCGATAAATGAATGGATAAAGAAGATATGCAAAAAGAATGAAACTTGCCATTTGCAACAATATGGATGGAGTTAAGAGAGTATAATGCTAAGTGAAATAAGTCAGTCAGAGAAAGACAAATACCCTATGACTTCACTCACATATGGAATTTTAGAAACAAAACAAAGGAGCAAAGGGGGAAAAAAAAGAGACAGAAAGAGACAAACCAAGAAATAGACTCTTAATTATAGAGAACCAACAGGTGGTTACCAGAGGGGAGGTGGGTGGGGGGATGGGTGAAATAGGTGATGGGCATTATGAGTACAATTATCGTGATGAGCACTGAGTAATATATAAAATTGTTGAATTATATATTGTACACCTGAAATGAATAAAACCACTATATGCTAACTATTTGGGAATTAAAATAAAAAGATTAACACAATACAATACAATTAAATTAAATAAGTAGGTGCTCACTGCTCATGACCACTTCAACAGAATCAGCCACATCTCTCCGATGGCATGATCTGTTCAATGGTTGAACCTGCTGCGAGTTTGGCCACATGGTTAGCAGCCCAGTCCTCTGCTGATGGGGACTGTTGTACTACCTGTAAGACTCTTGCTCTTAGTCTCCTCCATACTATCCAGGCACCCACAACTTGAGTATATTTGGGAACTGGGGAGCTGGGATCTCTCCTCATCAGGATGGTAGCAGAAACTGTTCTCACTGAAGAGGTTATTCCAGCAAAAAGATTTCAACTTAGGGCTCCCTCCTTTTGAGATGTAGAATTCTCTACATGAAGGCCAGAATTGCTCAAATTGTCCCGTCCCCTCAAGACCTCACTGCCCATCTTCTTCCTGCCTTTGAACTCAGTATTTAGCCCAGGGCTCCGCAGAAAACTCTGCACTGGTTTCATTAACAGGGATAACAAGTGACACTTTGCATTAAGCTGGTCTCCCCAGTGGAAGTAAGTATCTCTTATCCATGGGATTGCTTCCTGGGCCACATATCCAGGGCCACCAGGCAGTTCAGTGCCCTAAGCACTCTCCTGGAGCACAGGGAGAAGACAATCAGTTACCTAGGGCTCTCCGTGACAAGTCCTGCTAGCCATCTTCTTTCTCAAAGGCAACTGCATTTCCTAGAAGCTACCATCTTTTGAGAACTCCATTTAGCTTTCTTGGACATATAGTGAGTGAGAATATTTTTTAAAATTAATTGTATTTTTATATCCTAGGAGCCAATAATCAAATTAAATTTAAGAAAATAATGCCATTTACAATAACATAGAAAAATATGAAATCCTTACAAATCCAGACAAAAGCTGGGTGAGACCAATACTCTAAAAACTAAACATTACTGAGACAAAGTAAAGACCTAAGTACATGGAGATGCGTAGCACACTTATGGATTGGAAGACTCATTGTTGAGGAGTCTGTTCTCATATCTATAGACCCAGTACTGTCCTTCTCAAAACTCCAACAGGTTTGTTTGCAGAAATTTAAAAGCTGATTCTAGGGCGCCTGGGTGGCTCAGTCGGTTAAGCGTCTGCCTTCAGCTCAGGTCATGGTCCAGTGTCCTGGGATCAAGTCCTGCATCGGGCTCCCTGCTCAGCGGGGAGTCTCCTTCTCCCTCTCCCCCTTCCCCCTGATTATGCTTTCTCTCTCTCTCAAATATATAAATAAAATCTAAAAAAAAAGAAATTTAAAAGCCCATTCTAAAATTCATATTGAAATACAAATGACCTCAAATGGCCAAAAGAACTTTGGAAAAGAGAACCAAGTCAGAGAACTCAAATTTTTTGACTGCGAGTTATTATAAAGCTGCTGTAATGGGGGCAGTGTGTGGTATTGGCTTCCTAATAGGCAAATTGATCAATGGAACAAAATGGAGAGTAAAAAAATAGACCTATATACATATGATCGATTGTTAATAAAAGTGCAAAGACAATTCAGTGGAAAAAAGATACTCTAACAAATGGTGCTGGGACAATTAGATATCCATATGCAAAAAACCAAATATGAATTTCCATGCATGCCTCACACTATATACAAAAGTTAACTTAAAATGGGTCATAGGCCAAAGTGTAAAATCTAAAATTATAAAATTTATAGAAGAAAACAGAGGTGGTAATCTTTGTGGCTTTGAGTTACAGATTCCTCAGATATACCACTAAAAGCATGATCTGTAAAGTGAAAAATAAGTTGGTCTTCGTAAAAATTAAAAACGTCTAGTCTTTGGAAGATACCATTAAGAGAATGAAAAGTCACACCTCTGTAGGAGAAAATATTTGCATTTGAAAAGCATATATCTGATAAAGGACCTATATTTATACACATATATGAATTATTATATATAATATATAACATGTTTATATATATAATACAATAACATGGATAACCTCAACATAATTATGCGAAGTAAAAGTAGCCAGATTAAAAACTGGCATATACTTTTGATTCTAATTATATAAATTTCTAAAAAATGAATACTAACGTACAGTATTGAAAGCAGAGCCATGGTTATCTGGGGCTAGGGGATGCGGTGGAGGGGAAGGAATGGAGGTCAGGAGGGAGGGATCAAAGTAGCATGAGGAAAACTTTGGAGGTGATGGGTATGTTCATGTCAAAAGTTATCATACTGTGCATTTTAAACATGTGCAGTTTAGGGGCGCATGGGTGGCTCAGTTGATTAAGCAGCCAACTCTTGATTTCAGCTCAGATCATGATCTCTGGGTTATGAGATTGAGCCCTGGGTTGGGCTCCACGCTCAGTAGGGAGTCTGCTTGAGGATTCTCTCTCTCTCTCTCTCTTCCCCCAACTCGTTCGCACTTTCTCGCTCTCTCTGAAGTAAATAAATAAATCTTAAAAAAAAAAAATAAGCATGGGGCGCCTGGGTGGCTCAGTCGGTTAAGTGTCTGCCTTTGGCTCAGATCATGATCTCAGGGTCCTGGGATCGAGTCCTGCATCTAGCTCCCTGCTCAATGGGGAGTCTACTTCTCCCTCTCCCTCTGCCCATCCCCCCATCCCCACATGCTCTCTCTTGTTTTCAAATAAATAAATAAAATCTTAAAAAAATTAAGCACGTGCAGCTGACTTTATGTCAGTTTAACTTCAACAAAACTGTTTAAAACAAAACACACATACAGCACCCATCTTAGGATATTATAAAACAGACTCCTCTCTGCTTTTCCAAGGTTTTGATATAACATACATACTATTAACACCCCAAAGTCCCTTGGATCATGACCTGAGCCGAAGGCAGCCGCTTGACCAACTGACCCACCCAGGTGTCCCTTCTGTTCATTTTTTAAACATTGCATTTTAAGAATGTATCAATTCACAACCACTTGAAAATTAGAAAAACAAAACAAAGTGTAAGACACAAAACTGGACCTTTACCACAGATAGTTTGAGGGACACTGACTTAATGGGGCCTGTTTATCTTTTCCATACATGTGTAAACTGAGCCACAGGAATGTTCAATGACTTGCCCAAAGGCTAACAAGTGGCTAGATCATAGGACCAGCAGATCATAGGACTGACAGATCCCTGGACCTGGGCCTTGTGTTATTCACTCCCCTCTTGCTATGGAATCCCTTGCCGTTAGCTCCATAATATATTGAGCTTCTTAGATCATTCAAATGTGTGAGTTGTTAAATTCTGGCTCACGGGGGGACCAACAGCGTGCCCTTACTCTGAATATTTCCCCAGATCACTGTGACAGATGACACCCCAGAAGCTGCGCAGCAACAGCGGGGTTCTAGCCCTGACTGGCTGGCGAGCAAGGTCTGGAGTTTCATTAGTACTCGATTCGCCTTGCTTAAGTAAACGTGCTTAGTTGGTTTTAATATATTAGGCTTTGCTATTCAGAACTAGATTAAACTGTCAATCATCTCTCCCATATTTCATATTGTTTCCTCTGGGCAGGTGCATGCGTGATGTTACACATGTCTCACCAATAAAACAGCCCTCTGGATTGAAATCTGTTCAGGACTTACAGCAAGATGTCAAATTAATTGTACCGAAATAATGAGTTAGCACCAAATGCTAATTAAATATTGATGAAAGTCATACTTTCAATTATCTTCATTATGGCCCCATGTTTTATGTAGGCATTAAATGCTTGCAGTACGGCTGTGTCTGGTAATTAGCTCTGCACTATTAAAAAAAAAAAAAAAGCTCGAGTTATTGCCCTCCATATTAAAAGCACTTAGAAACCACTTGGAAACTCTGAAAAGAGGCAGTACTTTTTTTCGAAAATGTTTGAAGTTCTATGAATTCTGTACTTCCTGTTCATGGTAATGGATACTTTTTAAATTTTTTTTTTAACTTGGGCAGATTAGAAGTCAGAAGGTCCTTCAGAGTCCCCACTGAACTCTGCTGAGCCATGGCTTTTTCCACTCTGGTTAACTTCTGGAAGCCTCTCCTTTTAACCACCTACCCTGCCTTTAACCCTTTTCCTGCCTGGAGGTACAACGGCTCCCTCTGGCAAATATGACCACTGCTCCCATTTATGGAGTCGTGATTCACCTGTTCCTCAGAGCACAGTCCTGGCACTGCAAGCATTAAAGTCACTGGGGTTACTATTTAACATGTAGACTCCCCGGCCCCCCACAGGTGACCCAACACAGGAGGAGGAGGCCAGGGATGTGGAGGGTACAGTTTGATAACTCATACATCCCAGCATTTTCCATCTTGGCTGCATAGTTGAATAGACCTGGGGTCTTTTAATAACGATTTCACCGATCTTACTAAGGGCCACGGTAAATATGTGTATGTGTGAACATACGCACGCACACAAACACATCTTACATGATTCTAATGTGTGGTTAGGGCGGGGAACCAGTATAATGGGTCCTTAAATAGTATGTATACTGTGCAGTCCTTTCTGCTTGGAAGGTTCTTCCCACCTCTATGCTTGAAGATTTCTCTTTCCATTCACTGTTAGTGATGCACTTTTTTTGGAAATGTGAACATACTCTGCACTGGTTGGTCGTTGCCTGTCTGTTTTCAGACCCACTCCTTTCAATATAAAACACCTTCAGGGGGAGAATCAGGTGCCACTGGGACATCTTATCACGGAGCCATGGAAGCAAGCCTTGGGCACTGGCAGGGAATCCTGACTCTACCATTTATTGGCTGTGTGACTTTACATAAGTTATTTAACTTCTCTGACCCTCAGTTTCCTGATCTGGGAAAGGGAGGTAATAAAATCCATTTCCTCGGTTGGCATGAACACCAAATGAGATACTGTACAAGCACATGAGCCCGGTGGTTGATCTCCAGCTAAGGTGTAACGCAAGGAGGCTGCTATCTGAACCACTTGACATGTGTGAAAGGGCCTGGAAGAGATTCACAGTAAATACTCCATAAATGTCATTTAAAAAAATTAATTGGATTCTACAGCTGTTCTATATTCATTCACTGAGTTGGGATAGAAATAGGGGGAAGAAAGGAGCATTAGAGAGAGCTGGTTCTGTCGATGAAGGCTTCTGCTTCTCGCACAGCTAAAACACTCTGTCCTGTAGAACATGGCTCTTGTCACTCCCCAGCTCACAGTCCTCCAGTAGCTTCCGTGTGAAAACCAAAGTCCTCACCCTGTATGGTCCAGCTCTGGCCACTTGTTTAGCATCAACTCCACCAGGCTCCCCTCCGCTCACTGGTTTCAAGCCACACAGGTCTTTGTGCTGCTCCTAGAACAAGCCAAGCAAAGGCCTCTCAGGGTCTTTATGATTTCCGGTCCCTTCTACCTGGACCCCTCTTCGCCGTCATTGCATTTATGGCTGGCTTCCTCTTTTCACTCCAGTCTGCACGTAACTGTCACTGCCCCAGAGAGGCTCCCTTGGCCATCTCTCCTCTTCACCCTGCCCTATTCAGCACTCATGTATCTAGAAGACTGCTCAGCAGGGATGGAATGAATTAATGACTGAAGGCTAGAGACGAGAAGGGAAAGTGAAGTACACATCCTGAGCATCTGCAGGCTTTATAATCATTCTTCAGGATAGTCATGTTCTCACCATTGCTCACATGGGCTAAAGACTTACAGGCGAGAAGTGGCTGCCACTGCAAAGTCACAATGTCCAAAGTCATAGTTATGATCTTTCCCCTCAGCCTGCCCTGCTTCCAGGGGATCTTATCTCAGTGAATGGCGGCAGCATCTTCCCCATTGCCTAAATTAGAAAGCCAGGAGTCTAAAAACAAAGAAAAAATAAAACCAAAAATAAAATTAAATAAAAAACAAAAACCCAAACCAGGAGTCTTGCTGGGGGCACTCCCCTCCCTCACTGCCTATGTCCAATCCATCAGGAGACTTAGTGACTTGCTTCCAAATATCTCTCAAGTCCATCTGCTTCTCACCATCTTTAATAACACTTTAGTCCAAGAAATCATTACTTTTTTCTTAGATCTTTTAGTGTTTTCTCCCTGGTTGACCCTCTTTCCCAGGCTTGTTCTCCAACACCCCATCCTCTTCACAGAGACCTGAGCAATCATTACAAAATGCAGAACTGATTATGTCCTTCCCTTGCTTAAATATTTCAATGATTTCCCATTGTTCTTAGCACCCCACTGAAGTCCTAAGTTTGGCTGGCAGTTTGGGTACCATTTTGCCCTTGCTTCCTTTCCATTGGTTTCCACTCTGCTCGCTGTGTACTGGCAACTCTGGCCTTGGGCCATGTTTCTAAATAATCCAGGCATCTTCCTAGCTCAACCTGCATACTCCTATCACCCTCCTGCCTTGTCACCTGGTTTTGAATAGTTAAGCTCTCATCCTTTAGAAACCTAAAGCCCAGTTATATTTCAGAAACATTTTCTGATCCCACAGGCTATGGACCGAAGTGAACCCTTCACAGAGCAAGTGGTTTCTTCATCAGGGAGTTTACTATGGTTGCAACCAAGAGCTTGTGAACTTATGCCTGTCTTTCCTACTAGATTATAAACTCCTAGAGGCATACCACACATTTATCTTGTGGGTGTTATTCCATCACTTAGTATAGAGTTGTGCATAGAAAGCACTCAATAAATATTGTTGAATTAATTAATATGACCTCACTTTGAGTGGTGGACCTGCTGCGGTTAGAACTTAGCTTTGAACCTAAGGCTGTCCAACTCTTAACTACACTAATGTTCTTTCAACCAAGGGGCCAGAGAGAAGTGGGGGAGTGGAAAGTCTGCCTGGAAGCTAGGGCTGGGAAGCATCTACCGCAGGGGCCCGTCTCGGCCCAGGTGTTTGGAGGCTGCTTACCGTGTTCTTCTTCGTCCCGTCAGGCTCCCAGACTGCTTAGAGTCTCACTTTTAGAGTTTACTTTTGCTTTTTCACTCTGCTCAACTTTTAAAGCCATGACAGAATATCTAACCTTTCAGGAAGCACACTGCCTCATTTGGAGCTGGTAAGATAAGGGAAGCGAAAGCTTAATTGTTGGAGAGTGACGAGGTAGATGCTCCTGTGTATCTGAAAATGAGATGTGCAAGCCAAAATTGGATTTGCGGGGATAAGGACCCGCAAGTAGCAGCTGAAACAGGGCCACGCTGCTAAAGAGCAGCTAAAATCCGCTCGTTCACTCATTCATTCATTCAGTCACTCCTTCAGGTAGTGATAGAGCTCCTATTACGTATGAGGCATGGATCTAGCAATGAAATATACAGCAATGGAAAAAAAGAGAAAAAAAAACGGCTGGCACTGTCCTCACGGATCTTATATTGTAGTGTGAGAAAGACAATAACACATAAAAATTAAATATCTTACAATATTAGGTGATGGTAAGCACTTTGAGGAAAATTAGTGTAAGGTAAGGAGATAATAGAGAGGGGAATGGGGCTAGGGTTAGTTTATATTGATTTATTTATTTAGGTTAGTTTAGATGAGTAGTCGGAGAAGGCCTCTTGGAGGAGGTGACATTTAAGCAAAGATCTAATGAAATAGGTCACATGAATACAGAAAGAATTTTCCAAGCAGAGGAGGTAGGTGATATAGGAAGAAGTTTGGCTCACACTTTAGTTAGGGGAGGATAAATGTTTTAACAAATGTTGGAGGCGGTCACAGAGAGTATACGAACACTAGATAACCTTGGAACTGGACCCCACCAGTCAGAGACTCCTCACTCCCTTCCCTATCCTTGAAATGTGTGTTCTGCTTGCCCTCTCCAGTCCTGGAAACTGTCCAGGGACACAGCCTCAAGACAACGATGTGGTGCTGAGACTATCTGGATGGTATACATGACTGAACCCAGTTAGGACTGCTATGTTAACCTCTGAGATTTGACAAATGGATGCAGAGACCTACTTGTCATGTGGCCACCCAAGACAAACCTCGTAAATAAGTTCCCTGCTTATTCAACCTGCCACCTACCTATCTGGAGTGGCCTGCCTCTCTCTTTGGTCTCTTCTTGCCCTACACATGGGTTGATTTTAGATTATAGTGGGGAAGTTCCTGAAGAGATTAGGACTTATACCAATACCACCTGTGCCCATCATGGAAACTCAGTGGTTTCACACAAAAGATGCTTATTTCTTGCTCATTGCAGAGGCCAGTGTGGATCTAGGAGATGTGCTTCCTCATATTGCTTCCGGGACCCAGGACCCTTCCCCTGGTGGCTCTACCACCCTCTAGGATCCTGAGTCTTCTGTATCCCATTGGCAGGTGAAGGAAATGGGTTATATGGGAGGTTTCTACTGGCCAAGTCTGAAAACGGCACGTATCTCTCATTTTCTTGTTTCATCAGCAGGAACCCAGTCACAAGCCACTTCTACCGGCACAGGAGGCTGGGAAATACAACTTAGCTGCGTGTTTGGGAAGAAGAAGATCCAGGTTTGGGAAGCAGCTAGCTCATCTCGTTCCAGCATCCATAAAGGACATAGAGGAGCCAGAGTGACCGCTGCTGAGGGAAGATGATATTTGAGAGGTGGGCACGTGCTAGGGCAGGTATGGCTTCAAGTCATAGAATGGACTTTGTGTTATTTTCCGGAGTATGTTGGCATGATACTGAAGGATTTTAAACAAGGGAGTGATATGCTTGGATTTCAATTTTCAAAAAGAACCTGAAAGCTCTTTGGAGACCATAAAGTAGGGACAAGAAAGGCTATGATAATAATTCATGGGAGAGGGGCTGAGAGCAGGGACTAAGTCATGGCTGTGGTGAAGTGCTAAAAATGGTCTGCCTGAACAATTTTGAAGGAAAAGCAAATAGGAGTTACAGTTAAATTGAATGTGGAGCCTGACAGAAAGAGAGGAATCAATGAAGTTTGCTCAATGTTTTGTCTGAGAAACTAGGTAAATCATTGTGTCCTTTACTGAGATGGCAGAGACTGGAGAAGGAGGACAGAAATGGAGACTTCTCTTCCAGACGTTGTGTTTGTAACGCCTGTTCAACAGCCAAATGAAGCTATCAAGCAGGCAATTGCAGATGGGAAGCTCATGGTGGGAGGAAAGGGGGGATAGGGGCTGGAGATATAAAATTTGGGGTTATCAGGGGGTTGGTATATGAAACCATTAGGAGGTCCCTAATGTCAGTAAAGAAGAAAGAATTTTGAGGACCAAGCTCGGGTGCATTTCAATATCTAAAGCTCAAGTCACAGACTCATGGACTCAGAAATAAAAAAGCTCTGAGTAGTTAATAGGTCAAACCTCTCATTTTTTCAGGGAAGAGACTAAGCTTGAATGATTCCATTGCTTACCTAAGATCACATCATTTGTGTTCACGGAATTCGGCTATAATCCAGATGCTAACGGCGACTTACTCACTGCTTCCTCATCTATCTCATAACCAAAATATTAATTCCTGTGGTGAAAGACAAGAGAGGGGACTCAGTGAGATGCTAGAAAAAAGGATGGAAATAAAATGTGCTGGAGAATATACTTGCCCCGACCCCATCCTGCTCTTCATTGTTCTAATCATTGCAGAACACATTTTATGTAAAGGATAAAATATTAGGTCACTTTCATATTATTTCAACTCTGAAAAGACTGAGAGAGTACTGAACAGTAACCAATCCTGAAACACATTTCAGATGAAAGGGGGGAAAATATGATGAGCTATTGGAAGAAAAAAAAAGGAGGGGGGGAAACTGCATCCATTGTCCTTATACCAGAAAGCAGAAGTTAATCAGTTTTGCCTTTTTTTCTGAGAGCTCTGGATTTGGGCTGTGGTTGGGGATTTGGGATGAAGGAAGGTAAGGCAGGCCAGACACGTGATGGAAGTGGTGCGGAAGCCCAAAGAAGTAGCATAGGTCTCAAGGGGCCAGCCGCATTTAACCATACTGGGAAGGAGTCAGATTGGGGGACTGAAAAATAATACAGAGGATAGTGGAAGCATAGATGGTCTGAGAAGACGACATCCAGAATGATAAGGAAACTACATGTAGTGAAGAGAGAGACGAACCTTGCCAAGGCAGAGAGGAAGAATAACCCCATCTATCTGCTGTCCCTTTACCATAGTGGTTGAACCTTGCAATGTTGAATGGTGATTTTCTGACTCCATCATCCCTTCTAGATTTACTAATTGGCAATCTACTGTAAGGTGAAACTTCCCCTCTTCCTTTATTTATTCATTTCTATCGGCATGTACTCATGGCCTCCTATTTTACTCAAGGGGTTGCAGCATGTTACAATGATTTTTATTTTCATATTCAAATTGTCCCGGGCTATACCAATGGGAGCCCCTTTAAACTGATTTGTGTGGCCCTTTGATGTCTCCATCATTCTTGAGTGTTTCATTACTTTCTGGCACACAAAGTTTTAGTCTTACTTTGTATTTTTCTTGTCCTAGTCCTGGAGAGAGCCATTTCTTCAAGAAGCCCTGGTTCCTTTTAATGGAGAATGGTATTAAGAAATCTAGATCTAACCTTCAGAATGTTCTTGCTCCTAGAGCCTCTCATAGGGCAGCACTAGGAAATCTCTCTATATATGTAGACATATACAACTGCATCTCTTTATCTCTTTGTCCAGCTATCTATTTATCTATCTGGTACAAGGCGGTTCAATTTAGCACTATAACATTTGTTAGCATTCCCCTCTCCTTAAGTGTAACTTCCTTAGCTGGCAATAAAATACCTGGCTTCCATTATTCTCAATGTGTGTATTTATATGCTCAAGCTCCTGACCATACCAGGTGAAAATTTGACCCTAGACACATTGCCCCTCCTATCATACCTCAAGCCCCACTGAGCACACTACCCCAAAGCTTGGACTCAAAGAAAGGGAAGAAGGAAGTCCCCTGTGTCTTCAGGAAAGGAGTCAATGAAGGCGTTTCTCAGATTTGTTGTCAGCTTTACTGACACATATCTACTATATGTTGTCAGTTGCCCTACTTACCCTCTGTGGTTCCTCCTCTATTACCCACTTTCATTGCCTGCAGACCCACTTGCCAAGGCCTCACTGTTACAACTGCCACAGGGTGCATAAGAGCTTGCCTGTCAGGAGCCAGTGTCACTCAGTGAGCCCCCTGCAGCCATGGGGCACCGTACCCACCTGCACTTCTCTGCCTTGGTTCATCACTCAGCCCCAAGGCCACTCAGCTTAAGCTCCGAGGTGCAGGGTTCCATCAGCTTCTGGCTCTCACCAATGCCCTGATGACTTTTCAATGTTCTCATTAAACACCGAACGCTAACAAAGACAGTTCTGTCTGTTCTTGCCTTTACATTTTTGTCATAGAGACTCAAGTGTAGCTTATTGGCCGAATGGGGAATGATGTCCTGCTGCTGGTTTTCTAACTCTCCCCCCAGGTTCCCCCATCCACTCCCCACTCTTAATAGCATTCAAATTCTCCTGTCTTTTCTGAGTAAGAAAATATGTGCCAAGTATATTGATGAATGTGAACAAGTCCTGGGAGAAAGAGGTTGGAGACACATTTGGTCTAGAGCTCGGCCAATCCCCAGTTAGGTCCCCATCTCCTTGATCTGATGATCTCTTCTACTTTTCATACTCAAAGGACAGGCTAACAACAGCTCCTAGAGAATGGACTGGCTAGCTTCTTATAACTGGCTGGGTTCTGTGGAACTCTCAAGAGAAACATTGCTCTCCGGAGCTGTGCCAGCCATACATGACTCACACACTAGAACCAGGCTGAATGGAACAGCAGAGGTGTAGGGACTGATGGATCAGCCTTGGATCATACTATGATGGTGGTCAGCTTCCATATTTTTTTCCACTTAAAGCATAGCTCTGCATATGTCCTACATTTCAGACAGTGCTAAGTAGTGAGGTTATAGAGTTGTATATTTACTCTACCACTGTTAATAAATCATCCTTTTCCTCAATAATAATTCACTGCCTAGTAGAGGAGACAAACAAATGAACAAATGATTGCAATGCATTATACCTGGTGAGGTGCCAGGAGTATGACAGAAATGTAGAACAAATAGGAGCTGGCAGAGACGGGTGAGGAATCGCTTTCAAGGCGAGGTCATGAACATTAGGAGGACAGCGGAGTTAGTATAAAATAGAAATAGATAGAATACGTGCCCTATAATGGAATACAAAGAGTATATAATAGAAATAAATAGAAAAATAGGAATAGAAATAGAAAATAAAGGTGACAGAGAACTTGACACCTGGAGGCAAGGGTGTTAATTAGCAAGAATGTGAAGAAACAGCACAGTCATACGCTAAGGGTCTGTTGTACAGTATAAATTGGTACACTCTTCCTGGAGGGCAAGTCATATTTCAGCAGTCTTGGCCTGTGACCCAACCAATTCTACCATTATGAATATATCCTAGGAAAATAATCAGAGGGGTAGAAAAATATGCACAAAGATGTTTATCTCATTATTATTTTTAATAGCTATTTATAATAGATAAATAAAATGCATAAAGTGAAGAGAGATGTTGGGATATTTCTTTCTCTGTTTCCTTCTGCTCCAGACTAAGACTCTGGTGTGTCTTCATCCCTTTATGGTTCCAGCTCTTATTTAAAACATCTCTTCTTCTGTAGTAGTTCCAACTCACAGGGTTTGTGTAACACAATGTTCCCTTTCCTTCCTCTTCGGGCCTGAGAATAGTAGAGATTTCCCACTGATGCCTTCCCTGGGCGCCTCAATATCCCTTGGTAGCTCCTCTCCTCTTGCAACACCTCCAAAAATAGGCCTTCTATTAAATTTTCTTCAAAATACCTCTTCAGGGTATCTTCCGTTTCCTGCTGGAATACTAATAGATACATCACCTAAGCTTTTAAAGAACCATTTTGAAAGGTAAACTTTTAATAACTCTAAGATTATTGTCCAAAATGGATGGACCCAAAAGGTAGTCCCTCTTATTCTCAATTGAATATGACACAAGTAAGTGAGCCTACCAGGGGTCGGGAGCTTTTCTAAGTGATAGGGAAGAACAATGAACAAGAACAATGAAGAAAAGATCTGTGGTCCAAACAAGTTGACAGTCTAGTCACAAGGACAGTACTTTGCTTATACAAATTATTTATCCTTTCTTTATCATTGCATCCATATTGTACCCTGGCCAGATATCATGTAACTAAGGTTGCCTCTCAAGACAACATCTATTAACAAACACATGGTCTCTAGACACAGCTGTTGTGCTATAGACTGTGTTGTATTCATTACCACCTCATAGAAAATCAAGTAAAAATAATATTTGATGATTTGCAGTTTCATAGACCTGTCCTTGGACTAAGGTGCTAATATTCAGCATGGGATCTTCTATGTTGATATTCAGACAGGATCTATATATGAATCAGTTGGGAAGGTTTGGGGATGAAAGAGTTAAAAATTTTCAGTGGGGGTAACACCAGTATGTGTTTTGAAATGTTTTATCCTTCACTTGTTTATTACACACATATTATTTGTGAGTTAATTGCATTTTGTCTGTTTTCTCCTCACCTCTCACTGCCATGAAGAGAAAGGTGACCATGACTTTTTTTTTTTTTTTAAGATTTCTTTATTTGAGAGAGTGAGAGAGAGAGCAGGAGGAGGGGGAGAGGGAAAGGGAGAGAGAGAATCTCAAGCAGTGTCCACACCCAGCATGGATCTTGACACAGGGCTCCATTTCACAACCCTGAAATCATGACCTAAGCCCAAATCAAGAGCAGGACGATCAACCAACCGAGCCACCTAGGCGTCCTAAGGTGACTATTCTTTCATTTGCAGCTGATAGGATTTTATTATAATGAGTTAGAAAAGACCTGAGGAAACAACTCTTTCTTGATTTTTGCCAGAGAGAAGGCTACGGTTTATTTCTTAACTAAAGTTTTCATTTTTGGTATATGTCCTCCATGAGTAAAAATGTTTTACTGTGATATATTGAAAAATGATAGCATTAAACTGGAACCGTAGGGCCAAAACATATGGAACCTTGGGGCCAAAGCAAATGGAACTCTGCATGTTTAGGATGAGAGATATATGAAAGTCTTGGGGTTTGTGTTGATAGTAAACCCACATGATTTGTGGGTTTGTGTTGATAGTAAACCTACATGATTACTAAGAAAATTGGTGTGATCTTGGGTGACATTAACTCAAGAAGATCATTGAAGATGACTGCTACAGGGTAACTTTTAAAGGAGAAGCACAAATACATTGTACTGCATTTGCGGAGAGGCATGGGAATGGATGAGGGGGCCCGAGAGCATGTAACATGGGAAACGTGTTTTGGCTGCTCCTTCCCTCAGTTTGGTTCTCCGCAAAGTTTCTCCTTGCCTGCAGCGGGGAGTGTTTGGACTCTGTCCACCACCCTATGGCAAGTTTTAACTAGGTGTGTTTGGTCTGCTTGTTAAAAGAACTTAGACCCTATTTCCCCTAGAGCTGAAGTTTTGCAGCTCTCTATGATCAGTAGACTTGGTGTGTGCCAGGGGTTTGTGCTGGTCTCCTGGGGGAGGGGTCTGCTGCGCAGATTTTAGGTGGCCCTGCCCTAGTGGAGATAAACCCGCAGGGTGCAGGGGGGTCATGGCTTAGTGTAAGTGGCTCCAGCCTCCACTTGGGGGGTGCCCTGTTGCTCATTGAAGTGGGTCAGGGGGGAACATATGAAGGACAAGCAAAAAAGACAAGTAAGAGAGGGCAAATAAGAGAGAGGTTTTTGAGTTTTGTAAAGGTGGTCATGTTGATGAGTCTGCAGATGCGTAGTGCAGAAAGCAAGCACCATGACTACTGGGTGAGGGATGAAGATAGGCAGAGAGGGGGAAAAAAGATGCTTTATTGCAAATTACTTTATTTCCCTTGGCATACATTTTGAAAATAGTTCATTTTGTAGACTACATCAAAAAATAGCATTGCCAAAAGGTGGACAGTTGGTTCTTTATTGACAGTTTGTTTGGGGAAGTTTAGCTGTCTGATTTCCTCTGCTTTAGAATGAATGACTTTCAGGTTCAAACTATTGCAACCATGCTTGTGGAATAAAATGTTGAGGATACCAAAGCTCACCATTTTATGTGCTAAAAAGAATTAAAAATAGCCCTTGTAAATTACTGTTCACCTGCCTTTGATGAACTTTCCCCAACAGGATGTTCTTTCATATCACCATTTTAGATGCTTACACAAAATCCTATTGCATAGATGTGCCTCATTTTTCTTAACCAGTGTCCTATCTGAGAATCTCCGTTGTTTTAGTATTTCATATTAGTAATGGTGCTCCAGTGAATACCCTTGTTGCTCAATCTTTGCTCTTATCTATGACTTGCTCTTAAGCAGTCCACCAGCAGGGTCAAAGAATAAGCAAAACCATAAAGGCTTTGAAGATATTGCCAAATTGCCTTCAAGAAAGGCAGACTATGCATACTTTTCTTTCCTGTATACCGTTTAACTTGAATATCAAAATCTTTTTAAATTTCCAATTTGTTATGTGAAAAAAAATAACTTAGTTTGTATTAATTTGATTAATGATGAGAAAGAAAACTGTTTTCACATATTTATTAGTCATTTTTCTTTCTAACATTCCTCCTGCCATCCCTCTTGAACTAAGCTTTTTTCTCCTTCTTCCAACCATCCCTTCCTTCCCTCCTATACTTTCCTGGCCCCTGTTGGCAAGATTACATCATCATGCTTCCATAATAGCCCAATCACTTACCTCCAGATTTATATTACATGAGAAAAATAAAACTTCTATTTCCTTAAGCCATTAAAAGTTGGGTTGTGTATTAGGTGCAGCTGAAAATATTCTCTGTCCATATTTAATTGTGAAGACCATAATTTGGTTATTGATCTAGAAGAGGTCTTTAGACTTAAAGTGTATGAATGCCTATTTAATAAGTATTGTTAATCAATTTTACTGTAATAGAGCTATAATGGGACAGATGGTAACTATGCTTGCAGTGAACATAGCATGATGTATAAACTTTTCAGGAGTGTTTTTTATTGTTGTGTTAATCACCATACATTACATCATTAGTTTTTGATGTAGTGTTCCATAATTCATTGTGCATAACACCCAGTACTCCACACAGAACGTGCCCTCTTTAATACCCATCACGAGGCTAACACATCTGTCCACCCCCCTCCCCTCTAGAACCCTCAGTTTGTTTTTCAGAGTCCATCGTCTCTCATGGTTCGTCTCCCCCTCCGATTTACTCCCCTTCATTCTTCCCCTCCTACTATCTTCTTCTTCTTCTTTTTTTCTTAACATATATTGCATTATTTGTTTCAGAGGTACAGATCTGTGATTCACCAGTCTTGCACAATTCACAGCGCTCACCATAGCACATACCCTCCCCAATGTCTATCACCCCGCCACCCCATCCCTCCCACCTCCCCACCACTCCAGCAACCCTCAGTTTGTTTCCTGAGATTAAGAATTCCTCATATCACTGAGGTCATATGATACATGCCTTTCTCTGATTGACTTATTTCACTCAGCATAACACCCTCCAGTTCCAACCAGGTCGTTGCAAATGGCAAGATCTCATTCCTTTTGATGGCTGCATAATATTCCACTGTGTATGTATACCACATCTTCTTTATCCATTCATCTGTCGAAGGACATCTTGGCTCTTTCCACAGTTTGGCTATGGTGGACATTGCTGCTATAAACATCGGGGTGCACATACCCCTTCGGATCCCTACATTTGTATCTTTGGGGTAAATACCCAGTAGGGCAATTGCTGGATCGTATGGTAGCTCTATTTTCAACTTTTTGAGGAACCTCCATACTGTTTTCCAGAGTGGTTGCACCAGCTTGCATTGGCACCAACAGCGTAGGAGGGTTCCCCTTTCTCCGCATCCCTGCCAACATCTGTCGTTTCCTGACTTGTTAATTTTAGCCATTCTGACTGGTGTGAGGTGGTATCTCATTGAGGTTTTGATTTGGATTTCCCTGATGCAGAGCGATGTTGAGCACTTTTTCATGTGCCTGTTGGCCATTTGGATGTCTTCTTTGGAAAAATGTCTGTTCATGTCTTCTGCCCATTTCTTGATTGGATTATTTGTTCTTTGGGTGTTGAGTTTGATAAGTTCTTTATAGATTTTGGATACTAGCCCTTTATCTGATATGTCATCTGCAAATATTTTCTCCCATTCTGTCGGTTGTCTTTTGGTTTTGTGGACCGTTTCTTTTGCTATGCAAAAGCTTTTTATCTTGATGAAATCCCAATAGTTCATTTTTGCCCTTCTTTCCCTTGCCTTTGGCAATGTTTCTAGGAAGAAGTTGCTGTGACTGAGGTCGAAGAGGTTGCTGCCTGCGTTCTCCTTTAGGATTTTGATGGACTCCTCGCTCACGTTTAGGGCTTTCAACCATTTGGAGTCTATTTTTGTGTGTGGTGTAAGGAAATGGTCCAGTTTCATTCTTCCGCATGTGGCTGTCCAATTTTCCCAACACCATTTGTTGAAGAGACTGTCTTTTTGCCATTGGACATTCTTTCTTGCTTTGTCAAAGATGAGTTGACCACAGAGTTGAGGGTCCATTTCTGGGCTCTCTATTCTGGTCCATTGATCTAACTGTCTGTTTTTGTGCCAGTACCATACTGTCTTAATGATGACAGCTTTGTAATAGAGCTGGAAGTCCGGAATTGTGATGCCGCCAGTTTTGCTTTTCTTTTTCAAGATTCCTCTGGCGATTCGGGGTCTCTTCTGGTTCCATACAAATTTTAGGATTTGTTCCATTTCTTTGAAAAATTGGATGGTATTTTGTTGGGGATTGCATTGAATGTGTAGATTGCTCTAGGTAGCATTGACATCTTCACAATGTTTGTTCTTCCAATCCATGAGCATGGAACGTTTTTCCATTTCTTTGTGTCTTCCTCAATATCTTTCATGAGTATTTTATAGTTTTCTGAGTACAGATCCTTTGCCTCTTTGGTTAAATTTATTCCTAGGTATCTGATGGTTTTGGGTGCAGTTGTAAATGGGACCAACTCCTTAATTTGTCTCTCTTCTGTCTTGTTGTTGTTGTATAGGAATGCCACTGATTTCTGTGCATTGATTTTATATCCTGCCACTTTACTGACTTCCTGTATGAGTTCTAGCAGTTTTGGGGTGGAGTATTTTGGGTTTTCTTTTTTTTTTTTTTTTTAAAGATTTTATTTATTTGACAGAGAGAGACAGCGAGAGAGGGAACACAAGCAGGGGGAGTGGGAGAGGGAGAAGCAGGCTTCCCGCCGAGCAGGGAGCCCGATGCGGGGCTCGATCCCAGGACCCCGGGATCATGACCTGAGCCGAAGGCAGTCGCTTAACGACTGAGCCACCCAGGCGCCCCTATTTTGGGTTTTCCACATACAGTATCATATCATCTGCAAAGAGTGAGAATTTGACTTCCTCTTTGCTGATTTGGATGCCTTTGCTTTCTTTTTGTTGTTTGATTGCTGTGGCTAGGACTTCTAATACTATATTGCATAGCAGTGGTGATAGATAGTGGACATCCCTGCCGCGTTCCTGACCTTAGGGGGAAAGCTCTCAGCTTTTCCCCATTGAGAATGATATTCACTGTAGGTTTTTCATAGATGGCTTTTATGATAATGAGGTATGTACCCTCTATCCCTATACTCTGAAGAGTTTTGATCAAGAAAGGATGCTGTATTTTGTCAAATGCTTTTTCTGCATCTGTTGAGAGGATCATATGATTCTTGTTCTTTCTTTTGTTAATATATTGTATCGCATTGATTGATTTGCGGATATTGAAACAACCTTGCAGCCCAGGGATAAATCCCACTTGCTCATGGTGAATAATCCTTTTAATGTACTGTTGGATCCTATTGGCTAGTATTTTGGTGAGAATTTTTGCATTCCTGTTCATCAAGGATATTGGTCTGTAATTCTCCTTTTGATGGGGTCTTTGTCTGGTTTTGGGATCAAGGTAATGGTGGCCTCATAAAATGAGTTTGGAAGTTTTCCTTCCATTTCTATTTTTTGGAACAGTTTCAGGAGAATAGGTATTAATTCTTCTTTAAATGTTTGGTAGAATTCCCCTGGGAAGCCATCTGGCCCTGGGCTTTTGTTTGTTGGGAGATTTTTGATGACTGCTTCAATTTTCTTAGTGGTTATAGCTCTGTTCAGGTTTTCTATTTCTTCCTGGTTCAGTTTTGGTAGTTGATACATCTCTAGGAATGCACCCATTTCTTCCAGGTTATCTAATTTGCTGGCATAGAGTTGCTCATAATATGGTCTTATAATTGTTTGTATTTCTTTGGTGTTGGTTGTGATCTCTCCTCTTTCATTCATGATTTTGTGGATTTGGGTCCTTTCTCTTTTCTTTTTGATCAGTCTGGCCAGGGGTTTATCAATCTTGTGAATTCTTTCAAAGAACCAGCTCCTAGTTTCGTTGATCTGTTCTCCTGTTCTTTTGGTTTCTATTTCATTGATTTCTGCTCTGATTATTATTTCTCTTCTCCTGCTGGGTTTAGGCTTTATTTGCTGTTTTTTCTCTAGCTCCTTTAGGTGTAGGGTTAGGTTGTGTATTTGAGACTTTTCTTGTTTCTTGAGAAAGGCTTGTATTGCTATATACTTTCCTCTCAGTACTGCCTTGGCTTCATCCCGAAGATTTTGAACAGTTGTGTTTTCATTTTCATTGGTTTCTGCTCTGATATTTATTATTTCTCTTCTCCTGCTGGGTTTAGGCTTTATTTGCTGTTTTTTCTCTAGCTCCTTTAGGTGTAGGGTTAGGTTGTGTATTTGAGACTTTTCTTGTTTCTTGAGAAAGGCTTGTATTGCTATATACTTTCCTCTCAGTACTGCCTTGGCTTCATCCCGAAGATTTTGAACAGTTGTGTTTTCATTTTCATTGGTTTCCATGAATTTTTTTAATTCTTCTTTAATTTCCTGGTTGACCCATTTGTTCTTTAGTAGCATGCTCTTTAGCCTCCATGTATTTGAGTTCTTTCTGACTTTCCTCTTGTGATTGAGTTCTAGATTCAAAGTATTGTGGTCTGAAAATATGCAGGGAATAATCCCAATCTTTTGGTACCAGTTGAGACCTGATTTGTGACCTAGGATGTGATCTATTCTGGAGAATGTTCCATGCACAGTAGAGAAGAATGTGTATTCTGTTGCTTTGGGATGGAATGTTCTGAATATGTCTGTGAAGTCCATTTGGTCCAGTGTGTCATTTAAAGTCTTTATTTCCCCATTGATCTTTTGCTTAGATGATCTGTCCATTTCAGTCAGGGGGGTGTTAAAGTCCCCCAGTATTATTGTATTGCTGTCAATGTGTTTCTTTGCTTTTGTTATTCATTGCCTTATATAATTGGCTGCTCCCATGTTAGGGGCATAGATATTTACAATTGTTAGATCTTCTTGTTGGATAGACCCTTTAAGTAGGATATAGTGTCCTTCCTCATCTCTTACTACAGTCTTTGTTTTAAAATCTAATTTGTCTGATATAAGGATTGCCTCCCCAGCTTTCTTTTGGTGTCCATTAGCATGGTAAATGGTTTTCCACCCCCTCACTTTCAATTAGGGGGTGTCTTAGGGTCTAAAACGAATCTCTTGCAGACAGCATATTGATGGGTCTTGTTTTTTAATACAATCTGATAGCCTGTGTCTTTTGACTGGGGCATTTAGCCCATTTACATTCAGGGTAACTATTGAAAGATATGAATTTACTGCCATTGTATTGCCTGTAAGGTGACTGTGACTGTATATTGTCTGTGTTCCTTTCTGATCTATGCTGCTTTTAGCCTCTCTCTTTGCTTAGAGGACCCCTTTCAATATTTCTTTTAGGGCTGGTTTTGTGTTTGCAAATTCCTTTAGTTTTTGTTTGTCCTGGAAGATTTTTATCTCTCCTTGTATTTTCGATGACAGCCTGGATATAGTATTCTTGGCTGCATGTTTTTCTCGTTTAGTGCTCTGAAGATATCATGCCAGTCCTTTCTGTCCTGCCAGATCTCTGTGGTTAGGTCTGTTGCCAGTCTAATATTTCTACCATTATAGGTTACATATATCTTCTCCCGAGCTGCTTTCAAGATTTTCTCTTTGTCTCTGAGACTCGTAAGGTTTACTATTAGGTGTCGGGGTGTTGATCTATTTTTAGTGATTTTGAGAGTGTTTCTCTGTGTGTCCTGGATTTTGATGCCTGTTTCCTTCCCCACATTAGGGAAGTTCTCTGCTATAATTTGCTCCAATATACCTTCTGCCCCCCTCTCTCTTTCTTCTTCTGGGATCCCAATTATTCTAATGTTGTTTCATCTTATCGTATCGGTTATCTCTCGAATTCTGGCCTCGTGATCCAGTAGTTGTTTATCTCTCTTTTTCTCAGCTTCTTTATTTTCCATCATTTGGTCTTCTATATTGCTGATTCTCTCTTCTGCCTCATTTATCCTAGCAGTTAGTGCCCCCATTTTTGATTGCACCTCATTAATAGCCTTTTGGATTTCGACTTGGTTAGATTTTAGTTCTTTTATTTCTCCAGGAAGGGTTTCTCTAATAACTTCCATGCTTTTTTCAAGCCCAGCTAGTATCTTTAAAATCATGATTCTGAATCTAGGTCCGACATCATACTAATGTCCGTATTGAGTAGGTCCCTGGCAGACGGTACTACCTCTTGTTCTTTTTGTTGAGGTGATTTTTTTTCATCTTGTCATTTTGTCCAGAGGAGAATAGATGAATGAGAGAACAAAATGCTAAGAGGTTAACAACCTCCCCAGAAGATATACTCTAAACAAATCAGAAAAGACCTGAAACCATGTGAATAGAAAGGGAAAGAAAGAAAAAAGAAAGAGAAAAAAAAGAAAAAAAAAGAAAAAGAAAAAGATAAAAACAAACAAAAACAGAACAAAACAGAAAAACAGAATATGTTCAAATATGATAAGGCTAGTGCATAGATCAGTGCCACACACTAGATTTTGGGTGTATTTTGGTCTGTTAGAAGAAAGTGCCTCCTAAAATTTTAAAGAAAGAAAAACTTATATATGTACAAAATAAGGGTTGATACAATGAAGGGATGGAATATGACTGTAAAGATGAAAAGTATAAAAAAAACTTTAAAAAAGGAATTGATAGGGTGCTTGAAAAAAGAAAAAAGAGGAGTAAAAAAAAGAAAGAAAAAAAAGAGGAAACAATGTGATCAGGTAGGAGACTAGAACAAAGCCATACACTAGAGATTTAGGGTATATTTTGATCTGTTAGAAGAAACTGTATCTCAAAATTTTAAAGAGAGAACAACTTATTTATCTATGCCAAAAATAAGGGTAACCACTATGAAGGGATAGAATATGACTCTAAAAATGAAAAATAAAATTTTTTTTTTTAAAAAGGGATTGATAAGATGTTGTTTGCAAAAGGGAAAATGAAAAATTCAAAAAAAAAACCAGTTAAAAGAATTAACTTTGAAAGACTAATGAATCATGGTAAAAAAGCCATGAATTTTATGTATAGTATTCCCCTAGCACTGGAGTCCTCCCGTTCTCATTGATCGGTAAACTTGCTCTTGGCTGGCTGTTCGTGCTGATCTTCTGGGGGAGGGGCCTGTTGCCATGGTTCCCAAATGTCTTTGCCGGAGGCGGAATTGCCCCGCCCTCGTCGGTTTGGGCTAAACAATCTTCTCGGGTTTGCTCTCAGGAGCTTTTGTTCCCTGTAAGCTTTCTGCAAAGCTTTGGAGGATGAGAGTGAAAATGGCGGCCTTCCAATCTCCGCCCCGGAGGAGTCGAGAACTCGGGGGCCCCACTCCTCAGTGTGCCCCCAGAGAAAAGCAGTCACTCCCGTCTCCCCGGTCTCCGGCTGTACTCCGTGCTCACCCGGCCTGTGACCGAGCGTTTCTCTCTCTGGCACCTGACCCTGTGTGGAGTCTCCAAACCCAGCAGTTCCCTGCCGTGCGCTCTTGTGCTGCTCCTCCCGGGGGAGGAAGGGGAGTCTCCCCGGCTCTGCCACTTGCTGGGTCCCTGCTGGAGGAGCAGTGGCCCGACTGGGCCGCAGATCACAGTTTATGGCAACCCCAAGCTGAAAGCCCACGCCTCGGCTCCGTCTCTGCAGCCGGCTTCCCTGCTCCGATACCTGGGAGCTCTGCTGCACTCAGGCACCCCCGGTCTTTCTGTGACCCCGAGGGTCCTGAGACCATACTGTCCCGCGAGGGTTCCACCCCCCCGCTTAGCCACTGCAGCGACGTCCCTCAGCGGAGCCGACTTCTAAAAGTTCCGATTGTGTGCTCCGCGGCTCTAACACTTGCCAGAAGCGGCCGGCGGAGGCCCCTCCCCTGCCGTCTATCCTCCCGAATATCGCCTCGGATTCACTTCTCTGCACGTCCTACCTTCCAGAAAGCGGTCGCTTCTCTGTTCAGAGAGTTGTTGCTACTCTCTTCTTCGGTCTCCTGTTGAGTTCGTAGGTGTTCAGAATGGTTTGATCCCCATTCAGCTGAGTTTCTGAGACCAGACGAAATCCAGGTCTCCTACTCCTCCGCCATCTTGCTCCGCCCCCTGTATAAACTTTTCAAATCATTAAGGTGTGTATACCTGAAACTAATGTACCATTTTGTGTCAACTATACTCACATTAAAAAAAAGTATTGTCAAATATTTTTATCTTTTTTGGGTGGTCCATTTCAATATTAAAAAATTCAATTATCAATTTAACCAGTCCTTTTTTATGGTTTCTGCCTTGACGTCATATTTGGGAAGGCCTTTAGCACATAATCATTTACTTATATTTTCATTTGAAGCTTGGCTCCATTTTCTGCATTAAAAAACTAGGATGGCATATCCATATTCTCCCCTCCCACACTCATGGCAGACACTGCTAACTGGTTGTGCCACTCATTCTTTGTCATTTTATTAGCCATTAGACCTATCTGGGCCTCTTCTACCAAACAATAAAGTTTCATGTAGCATAAAACTCATTTGCTATTCTTGATTTATTGTAGTTTATATTGTTATAAAATCCATTCCTGTAAGCCACCTCAAATGATTTCTTAGACAAGTTGGAGCATCAGTAATTTGAGAGATAGACTGATCTACTAGTATATTAACAACATTGGTCAGGCACCACTAAGAGCAGATGACTGCTATTAATATTTCATAGACCAGTAAAGAAATTGAGAAAAATATATATTTTTTAATTGAGTAGCTTCCAGTTTAACAAGAAAGTCAGTACAATTCAAATGATGATATCTCTCAAATGACAAAAATCACTCTTCCATCTAAGGGAATCAAAAGCAATTATTTAGACAGACGCATTTTCTTTTGGCCTCTTGCTTCTACTGTATATGCTAGTGTTTGGGTATTCTAAGTTTTTGTGGAGGAGTCTGAATACCTGGGTATTCAGAACCATGCCAAACTCATGGGAGGATGTAAAGGGGAGATGAGTCTCTCTGTGTAATAGTTCAGAAATAGGAAGCAATGATTCATGAATTAGAAACAGTAAGTACAAACCTTTAGGGAGCAATAAGTTCTTCAGCAGGGTTCAAGAAACTAAAACTAAAGGGAACATGGTCCATGAACCCTAGAATTAAATTATCAGGATTATGGCATTTGTGAGTCAAGGAGATTTTCCTTTGACCTTCAGTTTAGCTCATTCTTTTCCTTCTTCCTCTTGTAACCTACCAACCTCTTATTTAACATACAATATGCTCATGCCTGTTAGGATTTTCCCTCTTGCTTTTCTTAGAATGGCAAACAAAGGGGCAATGTAGTTGTGGATAGACATAAAATCTAAAGGAAATACTTTTTAAAAATATGCATTCTATAGTTATTTTCAAGGTTTAATTTATATTATTGGGTCCTGAAAGGAAATGCTTAGAAAACCTCTAAAATCTTCTCTCTAGCTAGGATCTGCCACTGTGCTGCTCACCGAAGATGAGTGGCTGGCTGGTCTGATGTTATCGATGGTGATACCACAGCATAAAGTAGGAAGAAATAAATGGGACTGGGCTTCATTGGTTTAACCTCTAGAAGAATCATGGAGCTAAGAAGAGAGGTTGTGGGAGGGGATCAATAGCTGACAAATGAAAAGAGTCTCGGTCAGTTGGAAAGGACATTTATTTTCCCATGACGTAGCAGAATAAATCACTAGTAGAATCCCACATCTCAGGATTGTCTTTTGCAAAATAACACTCTCTGTTTTTCTTTACCTAAAATCTTTGAGTACTACAGTACAAAGTTTTTTCCTATGTTGAATAATCAGGGAAAATAGAAATACACCACCTAAATTGATGCTGGAAGGGAAGCAAATCTATCATCACTGTCATTGTCCTGATCAAGTACTTATGTAACATATAAAGTATGTGGAACAATGCTAGGGATCATGGAATCTGTTTAATACAACGTGATTCCTGTTCCCATCAAGTCGTTTTCCCCCAGTAAGGTAGCTGATAGCCCAGGAGTAACATGTGGTCTCTAGGTTCTTTTCTATGGAGAGATTTATCCGAAATCATTATGTTTCTCTCATGTATTCTTCATGTAAGTCAAATTTATCTTTCACATTAAGAGGACTCTTGGTTGCATATAGTATAAATCTATTTGAGCTATTTCTTGGTTTATTCTACACTTGCCATTCCCACTTTCTATCAACCCAAAGTCATTTTGGCTAGTGGTTAGTGGCTGCCATTGTGTTTCTCTATGCTCTGGGATGCTGAGCCCTGGGGACTCATTCTCTTGGACTATCTTGTTGATCGACTTCTGGTTGGGTTCAGCAATGGGAGGTGCTGTCAGATATGAAGGAGGGCAAGAAGAGAGTGAGATCTGGATGTTCATTTCTTCCCTCTGTTCTTCTTTGAGGTGGTGGCTGCATTCTTTTCACCACTGCACCCACCAGTTTACACACAGCCCTTTCTTTACTACTCCAGCTCCAGCTGGCAATCAGCATACTATTTCTTTCCTTATTTCTTTAGCCTAATGATGGTGATGGCTTCTAGTTGTTGTGCATCTATCACGATATTTGTCAGCTTTTAATGTGTGGCAACAAACAACGGCAAAATTTCAGCAGCTTAAAATGATAGACTTTGCTTTTTTGCTCATGTAACATGAGGGCTCTGGGTCAGCTGTAGCTCAGATCCTCGGTGTCTTTTCATTCTAGATCCCTGGCTGAAAGGATATGATGTTTTCATGATAAAGGGCAGAAACTCAAGGGAGAGCCCAGCCCAAACCCCACAATTACATGTAAAACTTCTGTTTGGCAAAAGTCAAGTTTACTCACATCTGAGTGGCCAAAGCATGTAACTTGACTAAGTTTAAAGTCAAACAAGTGGGGGCATATGCTTTTCCCACAGGATTCTTAGACTGAGTGATCTCTGTTTTCTGCTGGGACTCTGACTAATACAGTTATCTCTAGGGGGGGAAGAAAGGACATTTATTACAATGATATATAGAGTAGACTTACTGAACCCAAAGACAGAGATTGCAGCTTGCCCTGGAAATAAACTAGAATGAGAGACTTAAATACTGTCAGGACTTGCCTTTTCTCTTCTCTGTTCCCTTCTGTTTGCTTCTCTTTTTCTCTTTCTATAGGATAGCTTCATTTGCTTCTTTACCTGTATGTTAGAAAACATCATGGCCAACAGTCTTTAAGGGTAATATTCCACAATGAACTGTCTCTTGGTCCTAACTCTAAATTCCTAGAGAAGTCTTCTGACTGGCCTAGAGGGCAAAAGATGCTCATTCCCAGTGCGACTGAAACAATCCAATGGGCAAGGTCATATTGTACAAAATAGCTGCCGGGATCCAGCAATGTCACTAGGTCGATTACACCAAAATAAAATTGTTAGGAAAAGAAGGGCTGGCAAGATCATCCACTAGGTGCCCACTACATCTGGACAACATTTTAGTTAAAAGTTTTCCTTTTGTGATGATTATTTTGTTAAATAGCTTTTATTCATTAAGTAAAATTAGTTTACTTCTGTTTAGGGCAATATCGAGTCTCTACTTAAAAGAAATCTGGGCTTTATATTATGAATATTGTGAAGACAATTATCTCTTGTTTTTAAAATCTTTGATTTTCTTTATACAAGACACTATGTCTACATTTAATTTTTTTCTCAAATACAGAAAGAAAGAATACACCTTAAGTAGACATCTCTCTGAAGACACCTGAGAAGTCCAACTACCAGTCTACCTGCATATACAGTTTTCATCCTCGTAATAAGGATGTTTTCACTGATACCAGGTAAGTTTGGAGATGGATTTTGAATAAAAACAATGAAGTCTAATTATTTGCACTGACTTTGGCATATCCACAAGGTATAAACATATTGGTAGCAAAAAAAAAAAAAATCATAAAAAAAGTGTTGTGCTTTAAAGTTCTTGTCATCCCTTACTGTTCACAATCTAGGTGATATTTATTTTCACCTCAACACCACTGTGAGCCAGGCATATAACTTCATTTTGTAGATTAAAAAAAATCCCAAGCTCAGAGATGTTGAGTAATTGGTTCAAGTTCACACAGCTATGTGTGAATTTGCTAGTGGCAAATTCAAGTCATAAATCCAGGTTACGCTAACTCTAAACTCTGTGCTTATTTGTAAAGTATCTAAGATTGTACTGGACCCATAGCAGGCATCGATAGACATTAGTTCTCTTTCTCTGTAAAGACTCTCTCTTCTATAATACTATGATTTGCATGGTTCTTTCAGAAAATGAGTGGGGTGGGACTGTGATAATGACAGGCTCCACTTGCCATGTTAGATGCCACAGGGGCTCTGAGAGTGAGTTGGCTTCCAGGATTCTACTGTGAGTGGGATCCTCTTAATTAAGCTTTGTAATATATTCTTTGACACAGCAAGTTTTGCAGAACTGTTTTATGTTTCAGGGACTAGAATGTTTCTACACTCTATTTGTCATAGGGTAGAAGACAAAAAGAGAGAAGGCAGAGGGCATCCCATTACATGCTTAGTCCCAGGGTATCCCATTTTTAAGTTCACATTAAGCCATACACTAATTCCTACATGGTGTGTTCAGGAAATGTTCTTAGTGTCTTTTTATCCCAGCCAAGAGTTATGTTTATACATAAGATACAATGCTTTATTTATTAATTACCATGCTGGACATAATTACAACTACATGAAAGCTATTCACATAGACACACACATACCCATATATATGGATATGTCCATATATATGTGGATAAAGATGAGAAGGAAAATAGAATAGATTTATCAGTGATGGAATTATGGATAGCATTTTTAATTTTAAAAATTTGGGTATTTGAAAGTGATTTATGAAATTAAAAATGGAAACAATAACAAAGAAATGCATCATAATGCTTCAGCTAACCAGAATACACACCAAAGGGAACATCATGGAAAACTGAAGAAAACATTTGTAATCATTTAAAAGACTCCAAAACATATTAATATATCTCTGCTAGGATTCACAAAAAGTTTATACTATGATTTTCCTCTCAAGATGGGAAAGGCTGGCTATAGAAGAAGGGTAGGAGAGAGGTCTTACACTGTCTACCGTGTCGATAAATTGGGAATTATAAATCCATGTAAGCATATTACTAACAAAAAATAAAATGGAAAAGAAAACAGACTTTTCCCTGTCTCAGTAGGTGAAGTAGAATTAGCATGACCCTTAAATTGTTGTTTCATTCTCTTTTAAGAATTTTCCATCACTGTTTTATGTGAGCCATTCTTAACACCAATTTTTCAAGTAAATAACTTCCTATGTTATCTTTGAATGCAATTTATCATGTATATACCACTTAAAAGGCAATGGCTTTATCTGGGCACTGTGGGACATTCAAATTAAGTACAAAATGTAATCTCTGGCTTTCCCAGAAAGATTTTCTTTCTAGGACCCATGAAGAAGTACAAAGAAGAAGACAAGCTAAAACTGTGTGTACAGAATTATTACTGCAATGCCTAGCATAGACTGAAAGACACAATTTAAACAGATGGAGATCAGAATGGGCTCTAGTCCACAGAGAAGATTTTACGCAACGTTTGTATTGGTTAGGTCAAGATGAGGTGCGGTAACAAATCCAGCCTAATAATTTAGTGACTTCAAGGGGGATATCTTGGTTTCTTTCTCTTTTTTTTCCTTTAAAGATTTTATTTATTTATTTATTTATTTATTTGAGAGAGAGAACGTGAGAGAGAGAGAGAGAAAGCGAGCATGAGCACAAGATGGGGGAGGGGCAGAGAGAGAGGGAGAAGCAGGCTCCCCGCTGAGCAGGGAGCCTGACGCGATGCGGGACTCGATCCCAGAACCCTGAGATCATGACTCAAGCCGAAGATAGACACTTAACCGACTGAGACACCCAGGTGCCCCTATATTGGTTTAAGTCTTACATCACAGTCCAGGGTGGGCTTTTTGTTAGCTGGGAGGCTCTATTCCATGGTGTGAAGGGCACTCAGACTGGCAGTTGCTTTGCCTTCTTCACTCTCCAGTATCTCAGGACCCTCAGGTCGTCTCTCTGAGGCAACCAAAGGGCAGAGGGCACAGAGACGCCTGAGTGCACTTTTATTTGAGTCTATTACTGGAATGAGCACATCCCTTCCCTTCCTCCCATATTCCATTAACTGTAGCTCACGGCATGAGAGGCAGGGGCACACAGTCTAGCTGGCCAGACACGTACTTGACCTTCTAGTGCAATGGGACAAGGAGGAAGGTCCATTCTGGTGGGCAGCTGACAGTCTCTGTCACAAATGTGGGGAACATGGATGATTGGGAAAAATAAAAAAGAATGAATGGCTTTAGCCAGGCAGGAAGGACAATAGCAACCATGCTGTTAAACCTCATCAGGCCTCCATTTCTTTATCTAAGAAACAAAACGTATTCCAGATGATTTCTAAAATTGTTTCCAGCTTTTATGTTTCTGTGGTTCTGGGAGCTAGCATTCAACGGGCATTGCGTTCAGCTGGAGCAATGTGTTCTTGTTGGAAATGGTGCATGATAACTCTTGTGTTTGTGGGTAGAGTGGGTCTTGACTGATCCTTATATTGTGCTCGAAATTTTTTAAAAAAATCAAGTGACAGATATTGATCAAGTAACCACTTTTACCAGCTAGGTGCTGTGGAGGACACAAAAGAGTTAATTCAGTCTTTTTGAGAATAGATTACATACTAATTATGAAGGAGCTGAGCTGGATGAAGAAAGGGGAAGATTAAAAATGAAGCAGAAGATGGGGTGCCTGGGTGGCTCAGTCGCTGGGCGTCTGCCTTCGGCTCAGGTCATGGTCCAAGGGTCCTGGGATCGAGCCCCGCATCAGGCTCCCTGCTCTGTGAGAGGCCTGCTTCTCCCTCTCTCACTCCCCCTGCTTGTGTTCCCTCTCTTGCTGCATCTCTCTGTCAAATAAATAAATAAAATCTTAAAAAAAAAAAAAAATGAAGCAGAAGAGGTTACATGCCTAGGATTCCGGACCTTACCATATGGGGTAGGAGATGAAGGTAAATATAAAAAGACCCTTTATCTTCTATAAGATTTTTGTGAAGAAACACATCTCTAATGAGACCTTGTTTCCCTATGATTTGTCTCTTACAATTGCACATATTACATTTCCATTCATTGAAAGTTCTGATTAATTAAACTGGGGTTAACTGTTTTTACTGCAACTAAAAATGCATGACTCCATTCTCTATTTTATAGACCAATTAATTTAAGATTCTTTATAAGGTAAAATTGGACCTTCAGGCAATTAAAGTATTTCACACAATTTACCTAGCTCTATGAAAATATATTTTCAGGTGTTATAATTACTGGAAAATTCTGCCAAATGTGGCATTTTACTGATGTTAATTCTTAGCCAGTCATACCTCTAATATATCTCAGGACTCTTATCTTTGGATATAATCACTCTATCCTGACTTTATTTTTCTATAGTGGTTAGTTTTTAAAAATTTTATGTTCGTAGGGAAATTATAAGCCTGACGATTTTGGAGGGAGAGCATTTCATTTGCCTTCTGCATCGTGTCTTGTTAGACATTCACTGCAGTTATTTTCGTTTTGTCTTGAATATCAGTTTCAATGACTTTTTTTTATGTAACACAAAACCTGAGATTAGGAGTCAGGAGACCCTCATTTCATTTGGGTCTGCCACTTACTACTGGGCATATTCTTTACTATGATGGTGCCTCGGTCTATTGTCTGTCCAATGAGGGAGCTGAACTAGAAGATAGGCAGGTTGCACTCTCTTTGAAATATTAATCTTCTACATCTTAATATTAGGTTGATCACTTTTTATTTATCAATCTATTACTTTAATTTTTGTTGTTAAAAGGGTCTGTTCCTTTATTTATTCATTTATTTTTTGGGAAGTATTTTCAGAAGCTTACTTGAACCAGCATAACCTAGGATGCTTATTAAGATGTAGATTCCTGGGAACCTGGGTGGCTCAGTCAGTTAAGCGTCTGCCTTCGGCTCAGGTCATGATCCCAGGGTTCTGGGATCGAGCCCCACATCAGGCTCCCTGCTTGGCGGGAAGTCTGCTTCTCCTCTCCCTCACCCCTTTCCCCTGCTCGTTCTCTCTCTCCCTCTCAAATAAACAAAAAAAATCTTTAAATAAAAAAGATGTAGATTCCTGTAGTCAATGATATTGTAATAGCATTGCATGGTGACAGATGGTAGCTACACTCTTGGTGAGCATAACATGATGTATAGAGAAGTTGAATCACTATGTTGTACATCTGAAACTAATGTAACATTGTGTGTCAACTATACTTAAAAAAAATTTAAAGGTTAAAAAAAAGATATAGATTTTCTATAAAAAGTATATAATCCCTGTAGCACATTCACTAAATCAGACTTTCTAGGGAAATACTTCTCTTAGTTGTTAAATGTGTATACAGGTCACATGCAGATCTTGTTAAAAAGGAAACTCTTAATTCAGTGTGTCGGGAGCTAGGACATGAGATTCTGCATTTCTAACAAGCTTAGAGGTCACACTGTGGATCTGCCCCCCGCACTCTGAATAGCAGGGCTCGCTCTGGGAGATGTTACTGCAGCTCCAACCCAGCAGAACCATGTCTTGAATGAAGACAGAATTAGCCAGATTGTGGAATGTTTAAAATGTAGCAATCATGCCTAAAATGTAGCACATAGCATCTAAATCATGTAAAATAAAGAAGAAAGGTGTTGCAGAGTGAAGATTAAAGACTATCATGCAATATGTATCAGGTGCTCTTATGGGTGGTCATATCAGAGAACTACATCCTTTGTCGCTGTTATTCGAATCATGAGAATGCCTCGCAATTCCAAGTACCAAGCAGTAAGAAAATTGTTCCCTTTTTACTGATTGCTGCTTTGCTGCGTGCTGTCCACAGGCTCTTTCTCTCATTTCCCTTCCACAGATTTTATAGAGTCTGTGGCTGGTGTGATCACATTGTTCTTAGTCATGGAAATATGGTCTCTTTCCTGATTCAGTGTGGTGAGTAAAAAGATTGTTTCTGCTGAGGGTGAAAAGGTCTTCAAACTAGTTTGCTTTCTAGTAAGCAGCAAGCCTGGAGAGCCCCTGGAAAGACGCCCAACATCTCCCTGAAGATTAAATTTCTGTTTTTTTTTTAACTTAAAAATTTTTTTATTGAAGTATAACTGATGCGTAACATTATGGTAGTTTCAGGTGACAATGATTAAATTTTCATTTTTAAAAGCGTCTATTCTTTAACTTTTGAAGACTTTGTAATTGAGTGTAAAGTTAGCTTACATGAATGTCCTTTCCCTCAACTGCAATATTCAAAGGCAAAAATGGTTTTGTAGAAATGTATGCATTTGCATGTTTAAATGGGATCTGATTTATATTGTGCCAAGTACCATTACTGACAATTATGTAGTCTTTGAAATGAAATTATGACTTAAAAATGTATGTGGCATATGTTCTACTCCAATTAAAAAATATGCCTAGGGAAACTTTCTTTCTTTTTTTTTTTTAAATTCCACAAACCCTGCTAAAATCTAAGAATTGTGTAAACGGTGATCTCCATTTTTACCCTTTGCATGGATATGTTTATATCACTCAACATTTGAACATCAGAGAGTTCTTAATCATATTTCATGTTGTAATAATAATATTAATTAATATCAATCATAATAGAAGCTCACACTCGTAGAGTTCTCACCAGGTGCCAGGCTATACATCAAGTACTTTATATGAATTATCCTTTTACTCTACATTAACATCTTCATAGCCAAGGTGCTTTGTTTAATACATACATAAGGAAAATCTTAATGCTCACTTGGTGTTTTACACACACACACACACACAAAACCCTTGTGAGAATGAAACCAAGAAGAGTCTTCAAAAAAAAAACACCCTGAAGTCATGTGACAGATTTAGCAAATTCTTTTTATTTACATAGAAATGTGTACACATACTTTCTCTGTACACAGAAAATTCCAAGTATATACACATATATGGTTCCCACATATTTTACAATAAATAGTATTTTAATCCTGTTTCTAGATGAAAATAAAAAGATGCCTTAAAATATTTCACACCAACCACAAAATTACAAAAGCACCTGATGAACTCAGAGCAAAAGTTGCAAGCTTGTACTACCACACACTAAGCCTAGTACATTTTTTACAAAAGACAAAATCAAACACTGTACAGAGATCACCCGTAAACAGAAAGGAATGGAGATGCAAAATAGAGAACAGAGCTGTTGGCTCTTCAAACAATGTAGTAAGAGAATTTTTGTTGGTTAGACTGGTCTTCTTTTAGTTTCATATTTTACTTCAACTGATATTTTACAGATAAGGGGGCAAAAGTGAACACCTACTGTAAAAACAACCATTCCTTGAGTCTTATGAGTTCTAGAAACCTTATTACTGGCCAGCCAGACCCTCTTTCTGTGCTGATGCAAAGATCATCCAGTTCTATGGCACAGGATGCCTGTTCACCCCTCCACCCCCCTCCAGAGAAGATGGCAAGGACTCCAACTGTGAAGCCACATTAATTTGGAAGTGATTTCAAAAGCCTGGTGAGTCAGGTATCTTGGTTGTTAGCACTTAATAATCAGTCATGTTTAAATATACTCTTTATTTCCACATAGAATTTGATCCCTCAAATAATTAACTAAACACAAAGAGGACTTAATCTGGGAGGCTAGAAATAATGAAACCATAATCCTGGAATTTTGTCAGCCCACTTCCAATTTTTTTTCCCCTGTCCTTGCCTAGGGAACAATCACTTTCTCTCAATTTCAGAGTTGTTCTATGCATGTATATAAACTCACACTATCAAATGAATAGAATGAGGTTACAGGTTATAGTGTAGAATACAGATTTTACGGTATTTTTGGCAATCTCACGGCACTGAATTTGGCAAAAGAATCTAAAAACATCATGATCTTCATGATTGTGGGACTGACTTAAAATATATCCAGATTCGCTTTCCCAATGGGCCAATATTACTACTCGGATGAGAATCCTAAAGATGGTGACCAACACAGGGCTAAGTGTCTGAGTCACACCCCAGCCTCACTCAGATAACAATGTGTTTAGTTCGACTGTGGCACTGTAACTGCGCACATGAGTTTTGAAACAAATTTACCCCTTCATCTCTCATATCAATAACAGCACAGATGTGGGGGGAGAAACAGTGATAAAAAAAGAATTTGATGGCAGAAATGTGATTCATCTATCAAATGCAATCTTTTCAGTTACTTTACTGAATCTATTTTTAAGGTAACCTTCCAAAACATATTTCAAAGGCAGGCTCATTTCAAGAGCAATGTTTATTACATGCATAATTTGGTTCTTTCTCATTACATGTTGCTACCATTGATGCTGCTTTTGGAGAAACAACAGTATTTCTAGGACTTAGCCATCCTACATGAAAGCGATGGCTTCACACACAGTTTGACTTTTTGGATTAAGGTACGACCGAAACAAACACATTTCACATTTAAAGGTGTTTCTTTCTCTTCTTTTCTTTTCAATTTGAAAACCTAATAGGGAACTAAGGTTCACTGCCAGAAACAAAAGGGATCCTTTACCATGAAGAGTTGGGCTTGGTTCTTGGTCATTCTAATTAAATATATATTCACCTCTCATTTATATCACTGTGGAATGATTCAGCCAGAAGATAAGTATGGAGTCTCACTATGGTAATTGTAGTCAGGACAGACTTTTTGCACAAGTTTATAATCAACACTATAAAAGGCAATGTAAATGCAAATGACCTTGAAGGGTTTGGAGCACAACCAAGACACATGGCTCTGGGTCTGCTCCTGGTAGCAGATCTTCGATGGGTCAAAGTTGCACAGGGCAGTCTTCTTCGCCCGATCTGTTTTTTCATATTCAATGCGACAATTGAAAGATTTGGATTCCTTGGTCTCCAAGGTAGACTGCGGGGAAACTTCAAATTCCACTACTTTGGAGGGGGGTACCAAACTCACTGAAACATTGCCTAGGCCTGTGGAATTATGTCGGAAATAAACACTGAAGGTCCCATTTCCATGGTCAACAATTTTCCCTGTGATGAGGAGGTTGAGTTTAACAGTTTTAATATTGGAATGGAAGTCACCCCACCCAAACATCTTCTTAAATTTTCCCGTCTTTACTATTGGCCTCCGTTTAGTTCTTGCCAATGGCTCCTGAACCTCCGTGACATTGGCCAGCCAATCCCAAAAGTTTTCCATGCTGTCCGCATATGCCAAGTGTCCAGGCTTTGGGACTGGAGACTGTTTGACAAACAGGCGCAGAGGATTGATGATCCTTGAGTGCACCACGTTTCCGACCAATGTCCCAGGAGCATCTTTGTCTTCCCAGTCCAGCCCCTCTGTGGCATGCACCACCTTCTTACTGTCACAAAATAGCTGTTTGAAAAGAAGAAAAAATAAACTTGAGTTTAGGCTTTGGGCACACATATTAAAGCCAAAGCACAGGAGAAGTGCTTGAAGTATTACTTCAATTCTTGATAAACAAGCATTTCACACACACAGTTGGTTTCAACAGTGTAACAAGATGAGCATCTATTCAAGCAGTGTAAAATCATGAGTACAAATTTCAAATTAGGAAGAAAGTATTGCATTGTAATAGGTTGATGTGGTTTTAGTCCCTGTTTCTTAATCTTTACAATACTATCATTTCGGATTGGAGGAAGTAATATATTTTGGTATCTCATTTGATAAAAACATTCAATTTTTGAGATCTTCTCTTTCAGGTAGAAGACAACTCCAGAATGCTGAAGGTTTCTACCAAGAAGCTAGAAACCATCTGAATGTAAAATACTGATAAGTCTCTTAAGTATACTTGGAAATATTAAGAGTATTATTATTTTCAAAGGCTTATGTCAAATGATTTCATGGCTTTTGATATAACTCCATCTCAAACTCTGTAACAAAAAAAGGAAAGTGAATAGTAATAGGAAGTTCTATAAAAGTTTTAGTTGAAAAAACATAATTTCAAATTTTGTGGTCCTTACAGAAACAGAAACAAATTGGAAACATCTATTTTGAATTAATAACAGACTGTAGATTATCCAATAAATTTTATTACAATGGAATTATATACACTGAAAGAATTGCTAAGAAAGAATGCAAATGTTTTATGGATTCCACAGAATGTGGTTTGGATCACACCCACTGAAACATAGTACTTTATCTGCATCTGATGTTTCTTTTTATTCTTTCTGTAGTGTAAGAGTCCTCATAACTTCTAAAAATCATTTAATTAAGCCAATATTGATTTTGAGGGACAGAATCATTATATATGAAACTGTTGCCTGGAGTGAATATTTATGGATGAGTTATAAAGTCTGGAAAATAGATGTTTCTAGTGGAAACACAGATAGCCTCTTATCTCTAATGGCACAAAGCACTCTCGTAATGATTCTCCAGAAAACTGTCAGCATGATGAAAAGGATGAGAGAGAAGTGAAGCTGTATTTATGAACTGTTCCCCCAACCCTTCCAAACTTGGTAAAGCACCTGGTAAAACTCATCTCAGATTATTACAAAAATTATTGCTTTCAATCCAGTTTTTGAGAAAAAAAAGAAGACACAGCTTGGATTATAAATATTGCACTCGAACATATGGTAGAGCTTAATAACATGAGGTTATCTTCTATAGATTCATGAAAGTTTAGAAGTTTAAGTTCTAATAGAGCTTTGTGAAAACTGTTTTCACCTATACCTCGTCCCCAAGATCACGTTAGAGTCAGAAACCAAGGACTTCAATGTATGTGTGGGTGTTTTCTTTTTGTGTACTTTGGGTGGGGAGGTGGGGGTGGGGTGGGGTACATAATATATATTTGCCTCTGATTAATTTCCTGAAGGCTCTTCTTAATGTCTAGTATTTTTTAAATTTTTTTTCCCTTAAATTACTAAGATTTGGCAGAAGGGCAAATTGAAATGATGCACAGTCTTACTATTTTGAGAACTTAAATCTGTATCCACCTTCTTAGGGGTTTAGGTAACCTGAGTCGATACCCCTTTCTTCTGCTGATGTTGAAAGGTGAGTATATTCACCAGGAAAAGAAGAATCCTTACTCTGGATTTCTGGCTCAAAATATTCTGGGTATTTCTGACACGGTAACTAGCTTTCTGATTTTGAATACTCTTTTTTTTTAAGATTTTATTTATTTATTTGAGAGAGAGAAAGAGAGAGACAGCATGGTGGGGGAGGGGCAGAGGGAGGAGAGCAGACTCCCTGCCAAGCAGCGGGCCTGAGGTGGGGCTTGATCCCTGGACCCTGGGATCATAACCCAAGCCAAAGGCAGACACTTAACCGACAGAGCCACCCAGACACCCCTGATTTTGAATACTCTTAATTACGATGTGCAAATCTCATTCAAATCCTTTGGTACTAGCCCATGGGGTTCAGTGTTGGCTTCAATTATGACTTGAGTTTCCTGAGAACTGACTGATGAAGTCTGGTCCAACTGACATGGCCAGTCTCTCCCCAGCAAGACGTCCAAGGACACATGGGCAGATAAGAAACCCCTTGCTGATCAAGGTCCAATTTCTCTTTTCTGTGGTTGTGATTCTTGTTGCCCAGAGTCTGCTATCTATTTTCCATCCATTTCCAGTATTGCATGAGATGTGCCTTGCTTGGTCCATGCTGACAGACATACCTTCCACTTGCTGAAAAGCTCGTCCACAAGAACTTTACTTCCTGATCTCCACTCCCCGACTTGGTACAACTTACAAACTTCTTTCCTCACTCTTGCCTTCCTTCCACTCCTGCATTTTCCCCTTCTAAATGGTTTTTTAAAAAAACCTCAGATCTTACCCTTATACACAGTGCTGCCGATCAATACTTTATTACAGGACTAAGACCTATTTTCCATTCAAAAAATATTTTTTTGCTCAGAAGTATGAGAACATTCTTTGTTCCCAGCAGTAACATGATCTCCCCTCCCCCCAAAATGTTTGTTTTGCATTATATATTTTCCTGAATTTTTTCTACTGGATCATTTTTCCTCATTTAGTGCTTGGCCTGATTTTCTCCTTACTTTTCCATTATTGAAAACCTATCAACAGTGAACCCACCATCCAATGACAAATAAGTTTTCAAGTTAACTGGTATTGGCCTTTTACTCATTGTAGATGCCATTATGAGACACATGTTAGAAATCCTCTTATCTCTGGGACTTCTGCTGGGCTGGTTCTGAGATTACTCAATGATAATAACAAAACAAGAATAATAATACTAAATGATCATTTACTGAATGTTAAAAAAATATGAAGACTTTCTTTGTAGTAATTTATGTCGTAAAAATTTGACCCAAACATACGTGACTAATGCTAAGAAATTAAAGTGTAAAAGAAAAAAAAAACTAATTTTATCAAACAGATAACTTAGATGCAATTATTTGCTTTTAGAAAGGCTCTTCAATTCTTCAGAAAAGATCTTCCATATGAGAATTTAAAATGTAATTTGATTTCTAAAAAATATATTCTAACACAATACTCTACTTGTTCAAATCCATTCAAGGAGCTCTTGATTTTAAGGTAGGCTTATATAAAAAATAGTAAAATTTAACTTATAGCACAGACCTATAATTGGTCCCTGCTCTAAGGAAAATGCTAACATTATTTTATTTATTTTATTTTATTATTATTATTATTAAAGATTTTATTTATTTATTTGACAGAGAAAGAGATAGCGAGAGCAGGAACACAAGCAGGAGGAGTGGGAGAGGGAGAAGCAGGCTTCCCCCTGAGCAGGGAGCCCGATGTGGGGCTCGATCCCAGGACCCTGGGATCATGACCTGAGCCCAAGGCAGACGCTTAACCGACTGAGCCACCCAGGGGCCCCAGTTTTTTAGATAATAGACATTTTTAGATAAAAAGTAGATGTACATATATTTGAATTTTTTACTTTGCCCTAGATCATCACATTTCTAACTTACTTTGACAACAATATTAAACAAGTTGAGAAAAGCTGTGTATAACTTCATCTGTTTATTATTTTATTTTTTTAAAGATTTTATTTATTTATTTGAGAGAGAGAGAGAGTATGGCGGGGGGAGGAGGCAGAGGAACAGGCAGACTCCCCGCTGAGCAGGGAGCCCAAGGCAGGGTTCAATCCCAGAACCCTGAGATCATGACCTGAACTGAAGTCAGACGTTTAACCAACTGAGCCACCCAGGCACCCCTCCCTGTTTATTACTTTAAAATACATGACAGTTATCATGAATACTGATTTCCAAATCTAAACTCGAATCTCAAAAAGTTATCAGGTAATGACAAGAGTGTAATTAAATGGGTAAATATTTCGCTAATTGTCCTAAAAAGCTGATAATTATACCTCCTCTCCCAACTCACTCTCCTTCTGGTTTAACTTGTTCAGACTTCCCCCTGGACTGTTTTGTTAAGATGACTGCATCACTGTTGAGAGGGTACCCTCTCCTAGACCAGGTCTGCAAAGATGGTTGTATGATCTAAGTCCCCAAGGCTCATGCTTAACCTCAAAGACCTAATTAGGGATGACTGGGGTTGGATGAGCTATAACCCTGCTCCACACTCATCCCTACACTCCCAGTATGGAAGCAGCATGGTGGAAAAGGCACAGGGATCCGGTGCCTGATGACCTCACATCCCTCACTTCTCACTTGAGTGTTTGACGTGAGCCCATTTTCTCACCTATATCTTCCCTGCTGATTGATTGTAAGGACCAAATAAAAGAATGGATGGAAATTCCTGAGCCCAATCTCTGGCAAAAGGCATTGAATGACTGATGGCTCTTGCATGGTCCAGTGGATAGCACCATGTTTCCTCTTCAAGAACTGTCTTCAAAGGGTTGTATGAACTCTCGGGCCTCCTGGAAACTAATTAATGGTTAATCAAGCAGCTTGTTCAGTGCCATATGATAAATTAGTGACCGAGTAGAAAATACCTTTCTCAACCCCAGAACATCAATCGTTTTCTCATATTTCCAGTCTCACTGGCATCTGAGTCATAGCCAGATCCCAGGCACAGGTGAGCTCTCTTTGCCAACAGAATGTGTTTGTGGATCTTTGATTCTAACCTACTGAATGAGTCAGCAAAAGGACACGCTGGGAGAGACTGGAGGTGGTTCTGAACCTGTTGGCAAACCACTCTGTCCAAGTCAGCATTGTTAGATGTTACTGACAAAACACATGGCTGTATCCCCTTGGTGAGTTTTGTATTTGCTGGGGCTTTCGATGGCTATCACTGCTGCCGTTGTTCCCATCGTATTACAGTAATAATGCAAAAACATTTAACTGCAAGCTCAAAATGGAGTTTCAAAAAGGGAGAAAAAAGAGGAATTGCTGTGCTTTATCTGTTTGAACATTCCCTGATTTCCACCCATTTATCAAAGTGTAAGTAATTTATGTCTTGGCAGGGTGTATCAGTTTCACAAAGCACACACATTAGCGAGATACAATGATATCATATTAGCTTTTTCTGCATCTTCGAGAGGAGCTCAGAAAGATTAATAAAAACTCAAACCTTCATCAATTAAATGAAGCAGGTGGAAGGAAGGGAGTAGAGGAAGAAGACTGTATTTCATTTCAGCTCTTTGTTTTTAGGGGGGGAAAAGCTGACAGGTTCAAATCATTCATCATAACAAGCTGGAGTTGAATTTCACTGATAATTAAATTCATTTTTTCCCAAGAGGCAGAGAAGCTGCAATGAATTTTATAGTAGCAGATGTGAGAACTGTCACGAATTATGGAAATAATTTATAAACTAAAAAGCATCTTCCTCTGCAAATACTATATCAGAAGATCCTTTTAAAAACTATATCTGTCATATACTTTTCAGTAAACATTTTATTTTAGAGTAATTTTAGTTTATAGAAAAATTGTGTAACACAGAGAGTTACCATATATCCTGCACCCCATTTCCTATACTGCTAACATCTTACGTTACAGCACACTTGTCACAACTAATGAACCAATACTGACACATGACTATGAATGAAGTCTATACTTTACTCAGATTTCCTTTGTTTTTCCTTCCTGTCCTTTATCTACTGGAGGACCCCATCTGGAATCCCACATTATGGTCATCATGAATTCTTAGGCTTGTCTTGGCTGTGACAGTTTCTCAGTCTTTCCTTTTTTTTTTTTTTTAAGACTTATTTATTTATTTGAGAGATAGCAGGGGGGAAGGGAGGGAGAAAGAACCTCAAGCAGACTCCGGACTAAGCATGTAGCCTGAGGCGAGGCTCCAATCCTTGACCCTGAGATCAGGACCTGAGCTGAAACCAAGAGCCTGATGCTTAACCAACTGAGCCACCCAGGCGCCCTGGTCTTGCCTTGTTTTTGATGAAACTGTATGTTTTGAAGAGTACTGGTTAACGGCATTTTGCAGAACGTTCTTCAATTTGACTTTGTCTGATTTTTGTCTCATGATTACAGGTCTGGGGAGGAAGGGCCATTTTCATCACTTCAGCTCAAGGGCACGTGTTGGCAACACACTTCATTACTGTTGATGTTACTCTTTGTATTCTGGCGTAGAGAGAGAAGATCCTTTCTTTAAAGTTTTCCTTCCAGGATTTTCACAAGCCTTGCTCATTTTTGCTATCATAAGCTTCGTTTAATTCACATTTAGTTCAATGGCACTTGGTTTAGGTTTATTATTATTTTTTTTAAGTCAGGAATTCTCAAGCCTTTCAATTTCTAACTATTGCATCACTGATATAAAATAACCTCAGAGTTGTTTAGGAAGTCATATGCTCCTTATAAAGTATTTCAGCAATATTGCATGCTCTACATTTGTCTGTCCTCATTATTAGTTATTTTGTTTTTAATACTAATTTCTTAAACATTGGGTCCATTTCAGTAACTGATAGCTCAGTCAGAAGAGCTTATTCTATCAATATCTTACAGAGAATGAGATGCTGACTGTATTAGATTCAAATGTCCCTTTTCTCAGGTTTGGAGCTAGCCCACCATACTTGACTCTACACACCCAGTGAGTCAGTATCAACTTTTAGATGGGGCTTTCTTTGCGCCTGTTCAGCAAGGAGCATGGAGCTAATGAAAGAAAGCCTCACAAAAGAGCGTTCTATATTCATAGTACTCTGGGTGCTACAGGATCATGAACGCTATGTCCTCTCCCTTGGGATCTGGGAACAGTGAGACCTGTGCCATAATTTTCTATATGTCCATCATTGTGACGGCTTTCTTTTTTCTCCCTAGCTGCACTATATAGGGCTGGGGAGTGGGGAAGATGAGAGATTTCTTGACACACAGTGAATAACAAAAAGGAAGTGAAGGGCATTTAAAGCTTTGAGCTTCTGGCTTTCAAATTCCATTCAATACATACCACGCCATTATCAGTCCAGGTAGCTCTATCTTATAGCACCTCTAACAGATGGTGTTTTCATTTGAAGAAATGCCGACGGAGGAGATATGTCCACCAGGTTCACTGTCCCAGTGCGGTGTTTAACAATTATAACTGACACGCTCATGTAGCACCCATGACTCTTCACTGACGTGACACCAGGGGAGGAGGAAAGGCTTGAATTTCTTAAGCAACTGAAGCTTAGCACCTGAAGCTCACTGCTTCTATATGTAGTTCTACTGACTCTGCAAGACCAGACTGGATGACATTAACACACCTCGTTTAAGAAAGTAAGAAGCCTGAAACAGCTTGGAAATATTTCCACAAAAATTATTTTAATTTTGCAGGAGTAAATTTATTTCCTCACTGGCTTTTGCCTATCCCTGCTGTCAGATGAATGCGACTGGACTCCCACATTGCATTTGCAAATGACTGGACTGGGAGAAAAAAATGGGGAGTCCCAAACAAGTCCGTGCATTGCAGAAAAGAATCTGTTGGCACATCATCCAGTAGCTGATTTTGCCCAAACTTTGCATTCAAGAGTGATGGAGTGAATAAAAGAGGCAGGTACAAGGAATTCAATCAGAATAGGTTACAAATCGCAGCAGGAAAGAACGAGGTACAGAAAGAGCTGTGCTTTGATTTGCTGGAAGGAGTTGGGGTCGGAGCACTGGGATGGCAATCTGGCACTGTCACTTATGGTCCCATCATCCTGGGCCAGTCACGACCATTTTCCCAATGGTAAAACAGTCGGGCAGGGGCCGGGGGGGGGTAGGTTGGAGTTGCACTTGGGACAGAAAAAGGAGGTCGTGAGGTAGAAAGCGAATCAGAGTGAGCCTGCTCTGTGGGCAGGGCACTTGTAATGAGGTGAGTTCTGTAGTCCAGGGGATCAAGGTGACACAGAACCGTGGCCGGAGATGCATACATTCATCTTTAATCACTGACTCAACACCTATTGATTGAATGTCTTCCAGGTGTGGCATTTATGCTCTAGGTATTGGGAGCACATTGCTCAAGGGGCAGATAGAGTTTCTGCCTTCATGGGATTTGTAGAAGAGCAGGAAAAAGAAGCATTAATCATACATAAATAGCTCACTTATTTATAGTTGTCAGAAGGGCCTGGAAATTTATCTCTATCTCTACATCTGTATCCATATATCTATATTTATATATCTACATATATCAGCACAGCAGGAAGTAGAGAGTGCTAGTCCTAAACAGGGGGAGCAACAGTGCAGGGAGTGAATAGAATTGAGTAATTAATACCTTTATTCTGATGAGAGAAATGAAATCCAAGATTTACCAGTTGATGGTTGTAATAATGAATGAATCAGTGATAAGAAAACGAATCGATTTTGGTATTTATACTCCTTTTTTCCTTCTCCAAATTGTGTATTGATTTGTTTATAATTACTAATGAGAGTGTGATAACATTATAAGACAATAGTTATATTTCTTCTAGTGAAAGGTTAATTTTTTTCGTTTTCTTCCCCCCCCAGCTTTACTGAGGTATAATTGACAAACAAAATTGTAATATATTTAAAGTGTTCCGTGTGGGCGCCTGGGTGGCTCAGTTGGTTGAGCGACTGCCTTCGGCTCAGGTCATGATCCTGGAGTCCCGGGATCGAGTCCCGCATCGGGCTCCCTGCTCGGTGGGGAGTCTGCTTCTCCCTCTGACCCTCTTCCCTCTCGTGCTCTCTATCTCTCATTCTCTCTCTCTCTCAAATAGATAAATAAAATCTTAAAAAAAAATAAAGTGTTCCATGTGATGATTTGATACATGTTTACAGTGTGAACGGATTCCCAGCATCCAGTTAATTAACACATCCATCACCTCGCAGTTACCTTTTTGGGGGGGAGGCGGGTGAGAACCCTTAAGAAAGGGTTCTTCACAAATTTCAATTATACAACACAGTACTATCAATTACAGTCACCAAGCTGTCCATTAGATCTGAAGAACTTATTCATCTTATAACTGAAAGTACATGACCACTTCTGTTAACCATAAGTGGACTCCAACGTTCAGTCAGTGCTGAATTCCTGATTAGGAGGTCTAGTGCTCATAGGTGGCAAACCTTGTCGGCCTTGTCTTTCACCCTTAAACCTCCAAAAGAACTGCTGAAGGTTTATAATACCATTGACCCTGGAACAACATGGGTTTGAACTCTGCGGGTCCATTTATATGTGGATATTTTTCGATAAATACCGTAGAGGACTATAATTATGAATTTCCTCTTCCTTAGGAGTTCCTTAACAACATTTTCTTTCCTCTAGCCTACTTTATTATAAGAATACAGTATATAACACATATAACATACAGAATATGTGTTAATCAACTGCTTATGTTATGGGTAAGTCATCCAGTCAATAGGTTATTAGTAGTTCAGTTTTAGGGGAGTTAAAAGTTGTATGTGGATTTTTGACTACATGGAGGTCAGTGCCCCTAAACCTCCCTGTTGTTCAAGGGTCAACTGTATATATTCTTGGGGTCTGGGAGAGTCAGACCTTTGCCATGATTATGTTATAACCCTTTTCTATAATACTATACAATTATATATTAATGCTGATTGATAACGAACTAAGTATGTTCTGGATAAATAACAATATTCTGAAATAATGTAGGTTTGTCTTTATGTTTCTAGCTGTGTGAGAAGATGCTAATAGACACCAAATTTGGCTGATATCTATGATTTCCTTAAGAAATAATGAATGTTCTAAATAAAAGGTAAAACAAAGCAAACAAGTTTTCTTTTTCCATAATCACAGCACTGAAGAGACATCTATACCTCAAGAGGATGTTTTCAGTTTTCTGTGTTTACACTGAATATAAAATATTTACAGCCTATACAGCTTTCCCATGAAACACTTGGCATAATATATATAACATACAGTGCACAGATTGAATAGATCATCTACCATTAACAAGGAAGGCCATACCCTTAACTGTTTTATACTGCACTAAACATATGTAGTCCTCTGTCCATTAAAGGAAAAAAAAAAATTATGACTTTCCAGGATCAGGCAGAATGAACTGAATGCCTCAAACTTGTGGATTTGTCCCAAGTTGGGAAGATTGGCTTTTCCTTCATAACAGGAGTGGTACATCCTACAAGAGATAAATTGATACTGATCTGTACAAATATTTTTTAAAGGCAGCTGGCTTGCCCCCCTTGGACATCCTGGAAGCATTCATTCATGTTCTTTTCGAGTGACAATCATTGCTAAGTGCCAGTTTGGGAGGAGAACTGGTTTGTTTAGTAGATCTGTTTATAATGTTGTTCAAGATAGAATCCAGGTAGCTGACGATTAATTATTTTACTTGGGGTATGAGTTTAAGCCAAGAACCCCCAAAGTGACCACTGTTATACAACCTAGAGGCAGCCTGCAGATCCCATTATAGAGCCAGGAACCAAGGTGGTCTAAAGCCTCATCTTTGTTGCGTCGATATAGCTTCTCTAATTGGATTGCTTTAACAATTCTGTCCTGTATCTTGTAGTTAAAACTAAAATGACAACCTGCTCACCAGGGGGAAAAAAAAAAAAAATCCCTGTCATGATCAAACTCAGCATCCCATTAAATTTTTTGCTTGTAAAGGAATCTTGGAAGGCATTTTCTCTGAGTAGAAATTTTACAGATTACTGTGGTTGCCGATGAAATAGGAGCACGCATCTGATGGACAACACACAATGCTATATTGATGATTAGTAGTCTGGCTGGCGCTAAAGTCATATTTCTGGGGCTCCATTACTGAACTGTCATAGCAGATTAAAAGAAGAATGACAAAGGGAATGAAGGATTGTAGAATCAAACCTGTATCAATATACTAATTGTGCCTATTAATATTTGTGGCAATAATGTGGCATTGTTTCAAAATTCATTTTGCAAGTTGGAAAACAAATGATTGCTTAGGAGAAGAAAGCTAAACAGTGGACATCCTTCCTTTCTGCTGAGAGTAGCAAATTCATTTTACCTTCCAGATATCTTTTAATAGCTACCCTTTACATTTTTCTAAATTGATACAGGAACTAACAGGAAACATAAATGTGAAGACAGAAATCTTAGCAGTAAGAGCCAAAAAGCTAGATTGCAATGCTTGGCAGTAGTTTTATTGCTAAGGTTAAATATGGCAATTCTTATTTTATCTTGATGACAGTAATCTGGAAAATCAATGACACAACTTCTGCAAAAAAATGTACACACACACACACACACTGATACACAGAAATACCACGTGTATAAACACATGTGTGCATGCACATACCATAATTTCTGTAAACATTTAGGGGAAATGATGTGATAGGAAACTTAGATTTCATTTTGTATTAGCAAGCTGAATAAAAGGGGCTCTTATGCAAGCATGAACAGGCTAGAAACGAACGTTGAGGATGCCCCATGGATTTTTTTTTTTTCTCCCAGTCCAGAAAAAAATGGCTCCCCGCCAAGCAGAGAGCCCGACTCGGGGCTCAATCCCAGGACCCTGAGATCATAACCTGAACTGACTGAGCCACCCAGGCGCCCCATGAATCTGTGTCTTGACCTCTAAAAGTTGACCTTTGAAAAGGAAAGTTACAACAGAGGGAAAAACAGTCAAATGAGGAGTGGAAATGCCAGATACTGTTATTTCTATCCTTTTTGGCAGAGTTTCAATGTGGGACAAGAAAACACGGTGGGGGGAGGGGTGTAGAGAGAGACAGGAGATGGGGGTTAGAAGTGCCCTTGTGCAGGGCTGTGCACTTTACCATCATATCCATTTGATATTTCAGTCTTCAGGTACCATTAGTCTGGCAATTAGCATATACTGCCAGTGATGGTTAGTTTTAAAATTTCTTATTTAATCTCTACACCCAGTGTGGGGCTCCAACTCATGACCTGGAGATTAAGAGTCACATCCTCCACGGACTGAGCCAGCCAGGTGGCCCGTGATGGTTAGTTTTAAGTGTCAACTGGGCTAGGTAATAGTGCTCAGTTATTCAAACACTAATCTAGGTATTGCTGTGAAGGTATAATGTCGATGTGGTTAAATCCACAATTAGTTGACCTTCTCTTTTTCAGTTCAAAATGTTCAGTGCTTATTGGTTACCTTCTTTCAACAGACATGACATTTATTCGTTTAAAATAAAGCTTCAAATGGTTTTAGATACATAGCATGGTATTTGACTTGAATACAAACATTCACAGTCTATTGGAGATTTTACATGATCCTACATAAATGTGCTGCTTTATTATGACCCAATATAAATATGTTTTATAAAGTCACTGATAATTTCCATATGATAAAACACCTATTTAATAAAGAACACAAATGCATATTACTTGTGTATATGAAACTGATAATAGTGTTAAAATTATTTTTTGCAATAATTATTCCTAACATTTATACTGAGAATTATGGTCTTCATAAATAACCTCATTTGATTCTTACACTTACTTTGTGAGGTGTGGAGGGTAGGAAATAGCCTTAGAGAGCTTAAGAGGGCTTGTCTAAGGTCCAAGATTGAAAGGTAGCAATAAATCTAGAAATCAAGTCTTTTTTTTATCAAATCACTGTTTTTTCCCACACTAATACTCTAATGGGTTTGACACCAAAAAACAACTTGCTCAATACAGTGCAAATAATATGGTATAATATAACATATTTACCTTACAAATAAAAAATTTCTTTTCATTATGAAATGAAGTTTATTCTAGAAAATGAAATTAAGAAAACTGAAGAAAATTAAAGTCAAGTAACTGTGAATATTTTAATGTGCATTTATATTTTCTCCCTATGTAATATAGATAATCCATCTTTTGTATAGTATCTTTAATTGCTTTTAATTGCTTTTAAGAAAATATATTGCATTCAATTGCATAACAGTTTAAATGCTTTAGAAGAAAAATATCTCGCTATTACTAAGAGTAAAATCTAAATTCAAATCTGGGTCAATTTTCTCTAGACCTCCTCCCTAAATCTTTAACACTTTGCTGTTCCATCAGTTGTCACCCAAGTCCAGATCAGAATTATTTGGATCATTTTGGGCAGGAGCAAACTCACCGTCCTCTGGGGTGGCTCCACGCGTGTAGCCCAAGGAGGTCTTGTGTGCTCTGGTCTTTGCATCCATGGCTCTGCCCTCAGAGTCATTCTTTCTTCATCTTGTCCCTTCCTGTACCTTCCCTCTCCTGTACCTTTCATTCCAAGCTGGTGATATTTCTGGTGGTATGAATCTCTTAAAACCTCATCAGTTTCCTGTGTCATTCACTGGGGTGCAAGCCATTAACAAGAGTGCCCTCCACACATCTTTTCTGGATAACTCTATCTCTCTTGGTTTCTGCTGAGACAGTTGATTGGATCCACGAGTCATACACCTAATGTCTTTAGTAAAAGTTGTCCAGCCACACCTTTGGTGTTTTCTCCAGAGCACATCAGTCTGACTCTTAAGTAAAGGAGATTATTCTTGTTGGTGTGAGTGGGCATTATCCAATCAGTTGAAATGTCTTAAAAACAAAATTGTGGTTTGCCCGAGGAAGAAGGAATTCTGCCTCAAAACTGCAGCATTAACTCTTGCTTGAAAGTTTCTGGGGTCTGCCCTCAAATGTCGGACTTGCCAGCCCCCACAATTGCAAGAGGCAATCCCTTGAAATATAGCTTTTTAGGTTTCCATTTATCTAACCATCCATACATCTTTTATTTATCATCTATCTATCCTGTAGATTCTGTATCTCTGGAGAACTCCAATACACTACCTTTTAATTTTAGTAATTATGGTCATGTGTGAATATCTTATTTTCATGACTCATTTATGCCTCTTGCTTTCTTATATTGTCCGTGGAACCTAATAGAGGGGATACTTGATTGTGATTTCATCACAAGTTCAGATTTAGCGTCAAGTGTCTCCATGGTCTTCCAACAGTAAACTGTAAATCACTTCACACCTGTCATGTTATTATCATTATTATTTATTTTTTACTTGACTCTTCCTCCTGTAGACTCCTTGGAGGCAGCTACTCTATTTTGCTTGCCTTTATGTCTCCAGTACTTATCACAGTGCTTGATTCACAATAAGTGCCCAATAAAAGCTGAGTTCATAAACCTGACTGGCAGTGTGTAACATCCTGGACCTCTCACAACTTTTTATTTCCTTAGGCTTTGCTCTTAGGCCACTTTGGAAAATGTTCTAAATCCTAAATAAAATGGAGTCGATAAAGTAGTCAAGCAGAAAAACAGTGGAGACGGGGAAAGAGGAGCTACACGTTAGGAGTATGGAACTGAATAAGTAGTAATGATAATGTGATAGAGGAAGAATGAAAACTAAATAGAAAAAAATTTCAAAATAGTATTTGAAAGAGTTGGCAGTAATTATTGAAAAACTTAATTTACAGAGTATTATTAAAAAAAGACTGAATTCTATTACTCTCAAGGGGTAATCATTACCGTGACTTTGTCCTCCACCTAGAAGCTGAGATCCACTCACAGATCTTTACCTTTAGCCCCAGCTTTACCTGGAGTTCAAGATCTATGGATCTAGCTTTCCAACAGACAGGTTCACTTTAAAGAAGGATAGTCAGAAGAAAAGCAGGCAGGGACATGGGGCCCCGTCCTAAAAGGGAAACCACCCTTAAAAGGAAAAAGACTGAATCCTGTTATTCTAGGCTTTACTCAGTGCCCCAGCTTTAAGTCCTCCTACTGGGAGGACTTAGAACATGTATTTAACAGTATGGAAGGGAATGGTCTTGGGTGTTTTAACCCAGGCCCGGGGGCCAGCTCAACAGCCAGTGGGATATTTAAAAACGAAGAGCTTGATCGGTGGACCGTGGCCGGAAGGCATGCCTTAGGGCAGTGGCAGCCACCGCCCTCTTGATCCCCAAGGCTAAGAAACACCACCCTGGAAGGAGCCCTCCACCCTGTCCCAAGTGAACAACTACCTGATAGGTAGATGAGCTCGTGGACAAAAACCTGACTGGGTGACAGGTGCAGGGAGCATTAATCAGATTAAAACAGCCCACACCAAAGAACCCATAAAACCCCCTAGATTTAAAACGCCAAATTGGCAACCCTCTCGGTCCCCTCCCTCTTCTTCGGGAGCTTTGTACTCTCAAACTTTGCTTTGCTGCTAGTCATTCTTCTTGTCTGGTCTACCTCTTCATTCTTCTAAGTGGCCTGACCAAGAACCGGGGGCACTAAAGGAAAAGAAATCCTGCAACAACTTTAACCATGGAAAGTACACACCAGTTTCCCACTTTGTAAAACATATGATTCCTCTGTGATAGTGTAAGTAGCAGTTAAAAATGAGGATAGAAGGTTTTTTTTTAATGGGGGGGTGTAGGGGAGCTCTGTTACAACTCAAATGATTACAACGTTGCTTCATGTAGTCTCTACTGGGCAGAAGTTGTGCTCACAGGGCCCCATGGGCTTTGTACCTTGTGACAACTGGCACAACTATGGACACACCTAGGGAGCTGTCTTCCAGTCATCTGATACTGGCTAAGATCAGCCATGGCTTCTTTCTCAGTGTCTGCAATCATTTGCAAATAGGATCAAATCCAAGTCTTTGAAATTCTTGAGTAGGCCTTTCCTCCGTTCTCTCCATCCCCTTCTCCCAACACGTGGTTCAGAAGTCGTGGGGAAGGTCGAACAGGACTGTCCTGGGATGAGGAGCTGGTTTGGGCCCACAGGCAGTGGCCATGGCAACTTCTTGCCAACATTTCTGGTCAAGCCAGACCCATCAGGCATCTGGCCTCGTGCATTTTCTAAGATCTACTGTGATCTGATTGTGAGCCTTTAAAAAGCTCCCTGTTACCTAGAGCGATATCTTCACAATTACAAAGCAACGGAATGTTTTTTTTTGCCTCAAAGTAAGTTTTGTAGAATTTTAATACATACAAGAGACACCAGTGTTATTTATTAATGCACAATTATATGGGAGTTCAAATGTGTAACAATTATTATAAGCTTCATGAATGAGAGTAATAAGGATCTTAAAACAAACATAAAACCTGAAATCAGAGGTAGTAGATGATTGTCGCAGTCATATCGGCCTCAAAATAGTTCATGGCAACATCTCCACCATAGAGTGTCTTTGACAATGTAATGGACTTGGTCATTCTGAGTAAGGGACAGGTGGTGCTAAGTAGGGAGAGACAGATAGGGAGCTATGTGATCAGGCTCACAGAAATCCCCAAAATGTGGAGGTGTGGGGAAACCACAGATAAGGGAACAAACCGGACCCACCCTGCCCTAAGCACGTGGGATGGGTGTCTTTTTTATGATAATCACCTGTGACCAACAAAGAATAATCAGACCCTAAAAAGGATGTAAGCCATTGAAGGTGTTATCACTAGTCCTTGCTCAATGGTGATACCAACTGAGATGTTAAAAGGATTTAAGTTCCCTGGTTAGCTTTCTGTAAAAGATCAACCCTAAAGGCCCTCGTTGGCAACCCTGTTGGGACCCCTCACTCTTGAAAGTTTTTCTGTATCTTCACTTAATAAACTTCTATCACTTTACTCACTCTCTGTTGTCCGTGAGATTCATTCTTTGACTCCGAGTCAAGAACCTAGCTCTCCAGCTTCAATTCCCCACCTATTGGTGGGCCCACCATTATACTCCTATGAGAGCACCTGAGTTGGTTGGTGTCCCTTCATTAGGCTGAATTATTTTGAGATACAGACATTTTCTTATCCTTGATTATGTTCTCAAGGCCCACCATTTATTTTATGTCTAAAGTACACATGTGTAGTAAGCATACGTTGCTGAAAAAGTGTTAACTCTTCCCATAAAGTGCCAGTATAATTTCAATATTAACTGAATGACTTGGTTAAATTTTTTCAGGAGATTTCATATATTGTAAAATCATCCCTGGATTGTACCCAAATGACCATATAACATTTTTAGATTACTGGGGATCAAATTCAAAAAGTTTAACTGTCTGTTGTTTTTGTAGGGAACCTGGAAAGAAAAGCCATACTTGAGGAAGGAACAAGATGGGATGCTACAAACAATTTCTGATGGGATCCTGGCTACTCTGGACCTTGGAGACTTAAGCATAATCTCAGCCTCTGGGATCCAGAAGACAAGGGTTGTTAGGCTTAGTTGAGGAGTACTGTCAGATTCAGATTCTGCAAAAGGGATGTTGTGGCTTACCCCATTTAACCAGTGAAAGGGAAAAGACTACTGTGAAGAGTGTCCTCCAGTGACAAGGGGAGAATTGGTGCAGCATCCCCTGAATTGCTAAGGAGAGAGTATACTTTTCTAGGAGTGTCCATGTCAAAGTAAAGGACCAGGGGAAAAGCTACTTAGATAAGTTACAGTGTTGTGGAGAGATCTGATTTTTTCAGACTAAAAGTGCTCTGGACCTGAATCACATAGGTAAACGCTCCATTTCTCACTGTACTGCGCTTGGCTTTGGTAGGCATCTTTAACAATCTATGAAGTAAGCCAGAATACTTAATAACCAGTGGACACTTTCCCAATGTGTTATTGGGAAAGAGGAACAACCAGTGATTCACTAGGTCTTTAAGTACAAGTAAGTATTAAGAAGTAATCAACCTGTTAATTAAACTCGGTTCACATTGGTGCTTATTGAGCAACTATGATGTAAAGACCACTTGGGGAACATTCTCTCATTAAGAACTTGGCAGTGAAATGGATGGGGAGCCTGCAGGTGGTGGCAGAGGGAGGAAGTGGTCAGAAAACAAACAGCTAGAGACTGAGAAACTTGAAATGTAAACTTATCCTCAATAGTGCCCAACCCTTATGCAATAACTGGACATTTGTGCTTATTTCCTTTCTGATTTCTTTCTTGCAAACGTATTCTCCCCCCTCTGCTGCCTTATCTTTCCCACCTGGTGCATCTCCCTACACCAGTAATTCAACCCAGATCCTTGTGTTATGCTTGAAGCCCTCCCCCGTTTTCACCTTCCCCCATCTAATTCATCACTAATTCCTGTATTCTGTTCCCAAATCTATTTTATTTTATTTTATTATTTTATTTTTTGAGAGAGAGAGAGTGCACACATGTGAGTGATGGGAGGGGGACAGAGGAGACAGAGAGAGAGAGAGAATCTCAAGCAGACTCCCCGCTGAGCATGGAGCCTGCCTCAGGGCTCAATCTCATGACCCTGAGATCATGACCTGAGCTGAAATCAAGAGTCAGGACACTTAACGAACAGAGCTACACAGGTGCCCCCCAAATCTATTTTAAATCTGTCTCCTTCTCTTCACCTCTGCTATCTCCTCCATCAACAAGGTGGTCTCTCTCCTGGACACCTTCAGAATCTCCCGTGTCCCATCTTGACCTTTTCCTCACTCTCTGCATGGTGACTTTTATACGACCGGGCCATGTCCCTCAAACTCATCAGCATACTCCACTGCATTAAGAATAAAATTCAGACTCCTCAAATGGTGAGCAAGGTCCTCCGGCTATGGCTTCTTTTGCCTTTCCAGTGTGCATTCCACTTTCTCCTGGGGAGACACCTTCTGTGACCGACTTTCTGTCTATCCTTGAAAACCAACAGAGAACTTTCCTCATGGTTATCTTAAGGCACATTAATAGTCTGCTTCATTTTGCCTTCTCTCATTAGATTGCAAGTTTACTTTGGGTCTCAACCTATAACATCCCTTCCACACACACTTTGGGAGCACCTTGCATTGCAGGCACTGGGCTGGGCAATGAGGTGCAGTGGTAAGACGTCACGGCTCCCACTTTCTGGAGTGTGGTGTCTAGTGGGGAAGACCAACAGGAAATTTCTAAACAAATGCATTTACAAAATAAATGCAAACTGTGGGGGACTGCAGAGAGAAAAACCAACAGAAGATGCACCGGAGAATAGGGTAGGTCACTTTAGAGGGGGTGGCATTTAAGCTCACGTGGACAGAATTCCAGGGACATTGCAGACAGAGTGCTGTGGGCAGACGGGCAGCTTGTGAAAGGCCTCATGGCCAGGTAAAGCTTGGTGAATTCCAGGAATTATAATGAAGGCGGTTAACGGCAGGAGGAAGGGCACGAGGTGATTTTGGAAGAGCAGGCAGGGGTCAGGTCATTTGGGCATCAAGTTGAGCATCTTACTTGTAGGAAGTGTTTACTAAATATTTGTTGAGTTTTCATGAAATGACTATATACCAACTGCAAAATTCTACAGGTTAAGAAATCGAGACCCTTAAAATTAAAAAAAAATCTAGAACTAAGGTCTCCTCATTCTCTGTTGAGAGCCTTTTCTAAGTATCCTTACAGACTATCAAATATAAATGAAGACACAGAAGTAGTGTGGAGATGTGATTGCTCAGCATCTGCCAAAGACAATACCAGCTTCTATCACGCACAGATAGAACGTGACTGACGTGCATGAACCGACAGTCTCTTATCAGGATGTGTGACAGCTACTGACAGTTTTCCTGAGTCTGTCCTCACTCTAAAAGCAAATACTACTCTCTGCCCACATGCTCCCGCTTCCCCTAACTCCTTTGGGCTCGTATGCCCTGTGTTTTCTCTATCAGGAAAGTCTTTCCTCACTATTGGGACCGAATTACAGCTCTGTAATCTATGCACTCTTGGAACCTGAGCAGGCAGGTAACAAGTCAAATTACTGTGCTGGCAAGACTGTGTGTAGATGCTCTGAAATTACATGGTGAGGGCAAGGAGCCCAGGTGACCCAAACTTCCAAGGCCCCCCCATGCACATGAGTAAAGCCATCCTGAGCTCTTCAGAGCTGTTCCAGTGCCACGGAGTATCTCCAAGTGATCCCAGTAAATGCCGCTCAAAGCAAGAGAATCCATCAACTAAACCCTGTCCAAATCTTGGATCCGTAATATCACGGAGATATAATAAAATGGCTATTGCCTGAAGATTTCCAAATGTTGAGGATAGTTTTTTAAGCAGTCAGTAATGGAAACATGGAGGGCGTGTGTAAGTCTGTGAGGGGACAGAGTACGAGCCACAAGGTGCGAGCACTAACAAGATAATCAGAACTTTGTCCTGTAGACAAGGTCGTCTGCATGTGACGCTACCTGCAGCATTAGCCTGGGTGATTCAGCCCCGAGTCAGTCGGATTTATGGATCCCATACAGAGCCTGAGGGCCTTCCTAAACTCTGCTTCGAGGATTTCACAGTCCTTGCTGAGATGGTTCTGGAAAAGTCCAGACTCAACCTCGGGCTCCCCTGAACATGACCCCCTGATTCCAGACTGCTGGTATAGCTTCCACAAGACATGTTTGTACCACCAAGGAACCAAGGCTAGCTCCTTGCCAGCCAGTGCAGAGGTCTGGTCAATTTATATGTTTCAAGGATATTCGAGAAATGTGTATGACAAGCTCCAATGCTAAGTAACCATCTCTCTCTTTTCCTTTGCTTAAGAATTCCTAGCTATCTTGGGTCTTAATCAGGCACCTTTTTGCCCTGAAAAGGATTCTTAAAGGTTAATTCTGAATGGATATCTAAATAGAAGAAAATGATTGAGTATGTACTATTAAGCCAGGCCAGCAGAAAGCAGGTGAAATTCAGGATCATTGGTTTTTATTTATTTAATATACTCACAACAGACATCATTTTTATACAGGGCTTATTTGATCTTTAATATATCTCACTTCTCATCTTGTTATGACCTAATTCTAAAAAGTGGGTGCTTCAGAATACTTGGAGATGTGCAATATTTATGAAGGAATCACATCAATAGAAAACGATAGCAGAGGAGAAAACATTTAGAAGAGGCCTGGTTTCTTGTCAGTTGTCAGAACCTCAAGAAAGTCTTTTTCAAGTAAGTTAAAGTTTTTCCCCCTCTTACACAGTGCAAGTAAGTTGCATTTCCATTTCATGCATATTTTTTAAAAGGCGATTCAAGCACGGAATTAATGATTAATAACATTTAAAAACCTGCCTGTCTCTTTTCCATAGTATCTCCTTTTTACTGTCTTTGCTTGATTTGCTCTCATTGTTTGCCCCGTGAATGTACTTGCTTCTCATACTTTGTCTCTCAACATAGCTCAAACACGTAGGAGCAGTCACCTGCTCTGGCCACCATGGTCAATGAAAAGGTGGCTAAAAAATAGAAATCACCCACTTCCTCGTGACCTATGCACCTGTAGGAGAGAACTCACTGTTACAAACATGTGGGTGTTTCTCTATTACTGGCTTTTGGTCAAGTTAAAAATGTAAGGTTAAGGTCTATGCCTGTGAGTACGCTGGGTCAGGTATGATAAAGATCAATTCAGATACTCTAAAATCATGCAAATCAGCAGAATTTGAGACTACACTCTGAGATAACTGGTGAGGATCAGGAAAGGGTATTGAAAACTCACAAGTCCTATCACCTAGCTTTATTATGTGCACCTCTGAAGTATCTTCTATCAACTGGTGATAAGGAGTTTCCATATAATTTACAAATTCTTGATTGTGGCCAATTCTTGATTTCTTTCTCTCTTTCTTTCTTTCTTTCTTTTTTTTTTTGTGCATCAAAGGTGTGGCTATCTCTAAACAGTGAGCTATGGGTTTTTTGTACATCTGAAGGGCTGTCCAACGGAAGTCAGGTGAGATTTATAGTGGTTTGCCCTAGGTCTAAGTATGGAGACAAGAAGTAGGCAGACCATGGTTTGGTAAAAGGAAGGGATTTCTAACCAGAGGCCTGCCCATTGATAGAACAGCCTGCTCCTATGAGAGTGTTAGAGGTTGGATTGTGTCCCCTCAAAGACATGTTTGAAATCCTAACCTCCAGTACCTGTGAATAAGATCTTATTGAAATAGGATCTTTGCAGATATAATCAAGTTAAAATGAGATCATTAGAGTGAGCCCTAATAAACATGACTGGAGTCTTTATGAGAAGAGAAGAAAAAACACACAGGTAAAACTTGGGAAGGCAGAGACACACAGATGCAATCTCTCAAGATGGAGGCAGAATTGGAGTTACGCTGCCACCGGCCAAGGAACACCTGAAGCTGTCAGAAGCTGAAGCAGGCAAGGAAGCATCCTTCCATAGAGGCTTCCAAGGGAGCCTACTCTCGCCAAAACCCTGATTTCGGACCTGGAGCCTGCAGAGCGCTACAGAATAAATTCCTGTTGTTCTAAGCCACCCAGTTGGTAGCGCTTTTTACAGGCAGTGGATTCCTCTGTCCTCATCACTCCAGATATTAAAGCAGAGTGTCTGAGGTTGTAAAGGAAATTCATAAATTAACTAAGCATTAACTTAGACAAACTTTATATTTTTTTCCAGTCTCAAATTACCTTCATTTTTAATATACTTTCCTGTGGTCTGTAAATGATACCGGAGGCTTTGAGATTATAGAGCTACTATTACCGTTATTATTTAAAATCGTTGCCGAAGTTCTGACCAATCCAATAAGGCATAAGGAAGATAACTGGAAAAACTCTTGGCAACAAAACGACTACATTAGCACTACCTGCTGAAAAAAATAAGTTGCATAAATAAGGAATGCAAGGGAATCAAATGAAAGGATTCAAAACTGATACTAGTCCAACAAAGTAGCTAAACGATCAATAAAAAGCAAAAATAGTTTTCTATATCTTAATATTAAAAGCACTAGAATGTGATTTGAAAACGATGCTGTTGACGGTAGCAACCTAAATTCTGACATATGTACAAGTGGCTTTAACGGGAAATATCTAGGACTTCTATGGGTAAATTTACAGAACTCTACCAAGAGAAACGAGGGAGGTCTGCACTCAGTGGAGACGTAGCATGTGCTTGACTGGGAAGAATGGATTGTGCCAAATAAACGTATGTATTTTATGTCATTTGATCTACAAACCCTAACGGGATCTTTTGGAGAACATGAAAAAATGATTTTAAAGTCCATTCAGGGGGCGCCTGGGTGGCTCAGTCGTTAAGCATCTGCCTTCGGCTCGGGTCATGATCCCAGGGTCCTGGGATCGAGCCCCACATCGGGCTCCCTGCTCAGGGGGGAAGTCTGCTTCTCCCTCTCCCACTCCCCCTGCTTGTGTTCCCTCTCTCGCTGTGTCTCTCTCTGTCAAATAAGTAAATAAAATCTTAAAAAAAATCATTAAAAAAAGTCCATTCAGAAATAAATATTAAACACCTCTTGATATAAAAAAAGATTAATGAAGTTAAAATACAAGCACAAACTGATAAATTATTTTGAATAAATATGGTAGAAAAGAGATTCATTTCTTACCATATAAAGTGATTTTATTTTATTTTTTATTTATTTTTTTAAAGATCTTATTTATTTATTTGTCAGAGAGAGAGAGAGAGAGAGAGCACAAGCAGGGAGAACAGCAGGCAGAGGGAGAAGCTGAGCAAGGAGCCCGATGGGATTCGATCCCAGGGCTCTGGGATCATGACCTGAGCTGAAGGCAGACACTTAACCGACTGAGCCACCCAGGCGTCCCGAGATTTTAGATACCATTAAGAAAAGAGGTAAGAATCACGATGGCAACACAAAGGATAAAAACATAAATTTCATAAGAAAAGATATACAAGTAGCCAATGAATACTGGGATAAATAGATAAATATCTACTTAAAAATAATCAGATGGTATTTTCCAAAAGTTAAGTTGTTTTAAAAGTGACACAATCAACATTGAAGGTTGGGAACATGTCTGGAAAAATAAATAAGATGCCATCTTTCTAGAGAGAAATTTAGGCACATTAACTAACAGCCTTAAAATCTTTGATACCCTCAAGCCCAATATTTCATGTTTAGGAATTTACCCTTAGGCAAAATGATGTCCAAAGCAATGGGGCAAAATAGAGAGCCCTGAAATAAACAAATATACATATATCTATAGGCAACTGATTTGCAACAGAAGTGCCAAAGTAACTGAAACGGAAAAAAGTGGTCTTTTCAACTAATGGTGCTGGGTATCCACAAGGAATAAATGAATCTCTTACACCAAACACAATAATTAGATAAATCCAATAATTATTGGATCTAATGGACCTTAGATGTCGATGTAAAAGTTAAAACTATAAGACTTCTAAAAAAAAGGAAATAATCTTCAACAACTTGGCATAAGCCCAAAGGTTTCTTAGGATGTAAAAAACAAAAAGTATAGAAGAAAAAAATTAAATTGTATGTCACCAAAATTCATATGGTCTGCTCTTTGCAAGATGCTGTTAAGAAAGTGAAAGACAAGCCACAGTCTGGGAAAACATATTCACAATACATTTATCTTACAAAGGGTTTGTATCCCGAATATAGCAAAGAACGCATTCAACTCAATAATAAGAAAAACCATTCCATTTTTAAAAATGGGAAATGGTGAGCAAAAGAAGATATATTTCACTACAGAAATACAAATGGCCAATATATTCATTACAAAATGCTCCACCTCATTACTCTTTAGGGAAATTAAAATGAAATCCACAAGAGAGAGTACCACATATTCACGAGAATGGCTAAAATGGATAAGACTGACAGTATCAGATGGTAGCATTAGAATTAGATGTGGATTCACTAAAATTCTTGTACATTGCTGTTGGGAAAGTAAAATGTAAAATGCAACTTTGGAAGGCAATCTGACAGTTTCATATAAAATTAAAGACATACCTACACTAAGATACAGCAATTTTACTCCTAGGTATTTATCCAAGAGAAATGAGTATACAGGCATAACCTTGCATATATTGTGGGTTTGGTTCCAGACCACTGCAATAAAGCAAATATCACAATAAAGCAAGTCAAATAAATTATTTGGTTTTCCAGTGCATATAAAAGTTATGTTTGAAAAAAAGTAATGTTTATACTCTATTGTAATCCATTAAGTGTGCAAAAGCATTATGTCCAAAAAAAGGAATATACCTTAATTTGAAAATACTTTATTGGTAAAAAATGCTAACCGTGATCTGAATTTTCAGTGAGTTGTAATCTTTTTTTTTTAAATATTTTATTTATTTATTTGACACAGAGAGAGAGAGCACAAGCAGGGGGAGCAGCAGGCAGAGGGAGAAGCAGACTTCCCGCTGAGCAGGGAGCCCAATGCAGAACTCGATCCCGGGACCCTGGGATTATGACCTGAGCCAAAGGCAGACGCTTAACTGACTGAGCCACCCAGTCGCCCGAGTTGTAATCTTTTTGCTGGTGGAGGGAGAGTGGAGGGAGCGTCTTGCCTTGATGTTGATGGCTGCTGACTGATCAGGGTGGTAGTTGCTGAAGGTTGGGGTGGCCGTGGCCATTTCTTAAAATAAGACAATAGTGAAGTTTGCCATATTGATCGATTATTCCTTTCATGAACAATTTCTCTGTAGCATGCAAGCTGTTTGATGGCATTTTACCCACTGTAGAACTTCTTTCAAAATTGGAGTCAATCCTCTCAAACCCTGTCATCGCTTTTAACTAAGTCTATGCCATATTCTAAATCCTTTGTTGTCATCTTAGCAATTGCCACAGCATCTTCAGGAGGAGTAGATTCCATCTCAAGAAACCACTTTCTTTGCACATCCGTAAGAAGCAACTCCTTACCTGTTAAAGTTTTATCATGAGATGGCAGCAATTCAAATATAATAATAATGAAAAAGTTTGAAATGGTGCAAGAATTACCAAAATGTGACACAGAGACATGAACTGAGCAAATACTGTTGGAGAAATGGTGCTGAGAGATTTGCTCAACACAGGGTTGCCACAAGCCTTCAATTTGTTAAAAAAAAAAAAAGTGATTATCTGTAAAGTGAAATAAAGGGAAGTACAATAAAACGTGGTATGGTATGCACTTGTATATATCCAGACAAAGACTTTTACACAAATATTTATAGCAGCTTTATTCATAATAGTCCCAAAGTGAAAACAATCCAAATATCCAAATAATGGACAACCAAATATGAATAATTAAATAATGGATAATCAAATGGAAAATAATGGATAATCAAATTGAAAATAAAAACAATAAAACCACTAGATAAAAAAGTAATTCTCCAAAGAGGAATATAAATGGATAATTTCATACACTGAAATACCACTTAGCAGAAACAACAACCTACGGATTCAGAAAATAAGAGTCTATATATACAGCATGGTTCCATTGATAAATTCTAGAACAGGTAAAACTAATCTATAGGCAGATCAGAGGTTGCCTTTGAGCAAGGGGTTGGTGGTGTTGATTTCAAAGGGACTTGAGAGAAGTGTTCAAAGTGATGGGAAAGTTCTATACCTTGATTGTGGTGGTAGTTACACATGTGTACATATCTGTCAAAACTCTTGGAACTGTCCTCTTAAAATAGTTAAATCTATTATATATAAATCATACCTCTTAGAAGTTGATTAAAAATTTAAAAGAAGGGGCAGCTGGGTGGCTCAGTCAGTTAGGTGTCTGCCTTCGGCTTGGGTCATGATCCACGGTCCTGGGATCGAGGCCCACATCAGGCTCCCTGCTCCGCAGGAAGCCTGCTTCTCCCTCTCCCACTCCCCCTGCTTGTGTTCCCTCTCTCCCTGTGCCTCTCTGTCAAATAAGTAAGTAAAATCTTTAAAAAAAAATTTAAAAGAGATGATGCACACAATTTATGTACAAGAATTATAGTATTGGGGCGCCTGGGTGGCTCAGTCGTTACGCGTCTGCCTTCGGCTCAGGTCATGGTCCCAGGGTCCTAGGATCGAGCCCCGCATCGGGGTCCCTGCTCCGTGGGGAGCCAGCTTCTCCCTCTCCCACTCCCCCTGCTTGTGTTCCCTCTCTCGCTGTCTCTCTCTCTGTCAAATAAATAAATAAAATCTTAAAAAAAATTATAGTATTACTCATAATGGCAATAATATACAGTATATACATTTAATGGAAGCAATAAAATATAATTGATACAAGAATCCATTAAAGTAATGTAAAAAAAGAAAATTTAATAACATGAAAAATGAAATACTACTAATTGGGAAAAAGTGACACATTTTTGGAAAAAAATAGTTTATATACACATTAAAAATTATTGGCAGGACCAAACAAGACATGCAGATGGCCAACAGATACACAAAAAGACACTCAACATCACTCATTATCAGGGAAAATGCAAATCAAAACCACAATGAAATATCACTTCATACCTGTTAGAATGGCTAGTATCAAAAAGTCAAGAAGGAACAAATGCCAGCATGCATGTAGAGGAAAAAGGAACCTTCATGCACCATCGGTGGGAATGTAAATCAGTGCAGCCACTGTGGAAAACAGTATGGCGGTTCCTCAAAAAATTGAAAATAGAACTACCCTACAATCCAGTAATTGCACTGCTGGATAGTTACCCAAAGAAAACAAAAACACTAATTCAAAAAGACATAAGGTGCCTCTCTGTTTATCACAGCATTATTTAAAACAGCCAAGGTATGAAAGCAACTGAAATGCCCACTGATAGATGAATAGATAAAGAAGTTGTGCTATATATGTGCAATAGAATATTACTCAGCCATAAAAAAAGAGTGAAAATCTGGCCATTCACAATGACATGGATGGGCCTAGAGCATATCATGCTAAATGACATAAGTCAGACAGAGAAAGATAAATACCATATAATTTCCCTTATATATGGAATCCAAAAAAAACAAACAAATGAACAAATAAAAAAACAGAAGTAGATTCATAAACACAGAGAACAAACTGGAGGGGAAGGGGGGATGGGTGAAATAGGTGAAGGGGATTAAGAGGCACAAACGTCTAGTTATAAATAAGTCATGAGGGGTGCCTGGGTGGCTCAGTTGGTTAAGTGACTGCCTTCGGCTCAGGTCATGATCCTGGAGTCCCGGGATCGAGTCCCGCATTGGGCTCCCCGCTCAGCGGGGAGTTTGCTTCTCCCTCTGACCCTCCCCCCTCTCATGTACTCTCTCTCTCTCTCTCTCTCATTCTCACTCTCTCAAATAAATAAATAAATCTTTAAAAATAAATAAATAAATAAATAAGTCATGAGGATGAAACATACAGCATAGGGAATATAGTCAATAATATGGTAACAACTTCGTACAGTGACAGATGGGAAGGACACTTATGGCGAGCACTGAATAATGTACAAAATTGTCAATTCACCGTATTATACACATTGTACACATACAACATTATATGTCAACTATACTTCAATTAAAAAAAGTTGGCAAGAGTAGAAAAAAAATATTGGCAGGACATATACCAAGACACTAATTGGTTGCCTCAGGATAATGAATTCTTGGTGTTTCTTCTTTGTAGTTACGCTATGTTTCATTTTCTACATTAAATTTGTATTACTTTTCTAATTTGAAAAAAATTTAAAATGCTGGTATTGAAGAAAAAATAAAAATTGTAACTGACAAAGTAATTCTCTTTAGACTAAGTATAAGTGGATAATATTAACATTTAATAAAATATTCAACCTTATTACTAATGGAACAAGTACAAATTAAACAGATGCTTTTGCGACTAACAAATCAGAAAATAAATAAAATAAAAAAATAAATAAAATGTATGAAAACAAATTATGCTTTCAGAATGAGAATATCTACTACTGGAAAGGATATTTTCCCTACTTTGTTATGGCAATATAAATTAATAAAGCATTTCTGGAAAGCGATTTATAATATGAACAAAAAAACCTTAAAATTCCTTATTCCTTTTGATGTAATAATAATTGCACTTCTGAAGTACTAGCCTTAGGAAAATTTTTCAAAATACCAACTGTGATGTATGTACAGTGATGTCCACTACAGTGTTATTTATACTATGATAAACTGCATACAACCAAAATCTCTAAAAATTTAAGAAAATTGTTAAGTGATTTTGATACATCTATTTAAAAGCTTATTAACTGACATTTAAAAATGATATGGATTTTAATGACATGGGAGAATGCTTACTTCTACAATGTTAGGTTAAAAATGCTACAAAATTGTCTGTAAGGTATCATTTCAACTACAGTATATTAAAAATAAACGGAAAGAGGTTAGAATAAATATCCTAAAATACTTGTAGGTTACAACTAGGCAGAAAGGTCACTGATAATTTCCCCCCATTTTTTAAAAAAAGATTTTATTTATTTTTGCCAAAGAGAGAGAGAGCACAAACGGGGCCGGGGGAGGGGAGGGAGAAGCAGACGCCCCGCTGAGCAGGGAGCCCGATGTGAGACTGGATCCCAGGACCCCGGGATCATGACCTGGGCCGAAGGCAGACACTTAACCGACTGAGCCACCCAGGCGCCCAATTTCCCCCCATTTTTAATGTATTTGTATATTTTGAAAATAATCAACAATAAATATAGGTATAAATATAACTACTACCAAGTAAAATTCTGGAGTTAAAATATGCCCAGACCAAGGTTAACAGATAGCAAATTGTTATCTAAGGTAGAATCCTATAGTCTTCCAGAGTGGTGAAATGGAAAAGAGTAATAAATTTTAGGAATCAAACTACTTCAGTGCCTAGACAGAAAACAACAAGGCTTTAAACAAAGTTAGATTTGTATATAATGATGCCTAGCATAATATCTGGGACAAGATGGTTAAATAAGTGTGAGTTACAATGAACAGAAATGAAAAAAAAATATTGAAGATGTATATGAATGTGTATGTACATAAATACACACACATGATATAAAGCAATCTCCCAAACGAATCAACAGTATGTAAAAGGTTTCAACCCTATATGCAGAGAAAATTGGAATGAACACAAACCCCTTCCGCAGTGGTCAATGAAGTGCAAGTGTAATCTTTTGTGGGCAGAAGGAGTAAGTGTCTACTGAAATGCAGGCATTGCCCCAAAGCCCTGGGAGGAAGGTGCTTTTCCTCATCCAATCCCACCAGGGAGCTGTTGAAAGTAGAGGAAGTCAAGGAACAATACAACCTAGGTTATCAGTTGACACCTTGTGAACAGTTCATTAGGAAGAACCGTCCTTAATAGAGCAGAGGAAGAGAGGGCAAAATATTCCCTTCTTTGCTTTGTGCTTTATCTAATCTAGAAAATACTTCCTGTTCCAGCAGCATCCAGTCCCTGGGATGAGAGCTGGCCTAGAAATATGGCACTGAGAACAGATGAATAGGGTTCAAGATTTAAGTAGGTTAAGGGAGCTAGTCTATGGTGGGGTGAGAGTGAGGGCAGATCTTGCTGTGCCCAGCTTCTGAGAGGGCAGATGAAAGATGTCAGCACAAGGGGGCACTTTTGTGCGGGGATGAGACAGAGTCAGAACTTTGGGGGCGCAAGTATCCTACCTGATCCCAGCCAGTCTCCTGCTGAGGTGCACAGCACGAGCTGGGAAATACGTTCATGCTTATTTTCTTGCTCTTGGCAACCTTTAATTCCAAAATTCTACAGGAGGCCAAAACATATTCAAATATAAATTGAGGCTTTTGTGGCAGATCTCGTCCAGTGCAAACTCTATGCAAGAATGCCACACTGTTCCACGCATGTGCTGGATGTGTCCTCGTGCCGGCCGGTGCTGTTGGAGGACGTTACTGAATTCCATTTTCCCTATTTCCCAGTAAGCCATGTAGGCAAATGGTAATAGCCTCATTTTGCAGATGAGAGATCAGGGCACAGAAAGTTTAAGCAACGAATCCAAGTTCTCTAAGCAAGTGAGCCGCGGAAAACAAACAGAACCCTGCTCCTTTTATTGCCCCTACAGCGATGCATCTAATCGTCCATTTTAATCCAGCACTCAAACCATTTTTAACATGATCTATGCCTTTTCTTTTCATTGAATAGGTGGTATAACACTCAAGCCCTTAGTAAAATACATATTTAGCACTATAAACATTTAAACCTTAACAATTTGATGATCTCTTCACCTACTAACATCTGGTTTCTAATATTTCTATTTTGCTGAAACAGTTTATAATATTGCTAACAGTTACTGCTGGGTATCAGGCCGCATAAATATTTAATGATGTCATTAATTTCTGAAAGAGAAAAAGAGAACCTTGACACTAGGCTTAAATGAAGAAGGGATTTATTTCCCTAGATTTTGCACTGATATTTAATTTGAAGTTCTTGGTTTGAAGCCTCAGATCTATGATTGATTCGACTTTGACACTGGTCTTTAGGTATTTCTGTTCACCTTTAAATATGGGCTTTTTCCTGCCTTGTACAGCATATAAAAACTGGAACGTTCAACACTCTTATCAGACCAGCACCTGCTGACCATCCGTCTGTTGGATTTCTTAGTTAATGTCCTCCCTCCTCCTCGTTCCTTGAAAGCCTGCGAGATTTCACTTTACATTTGCTAAGACTGGTTCATTAAAATACTAATTTTAAACTGTAATTATCTGTGGGTTCATATCGGCGATTGAACCGCAGTGGTGCTATCTCCCAACTGCAGGAGAATTTCACATCTGTTCTCATCCCCTGGAGCCTCGAGCTAGAGTTACCTTGGCACTCAAATAAGGAGGCAGTTTGAAAGAGATGTAGAGGACTGTGTTTTAAGAAAAGCAGCAAAGACAGGCAGGAGGAATTGTAAATATGGTAAATAGACTCAACTGTAAAACTATTCATGATCATACCTTCTGGGGGAAAACAAAACAAAACAAAACAAAATAACAAAAGCAATCAAATAGGAAGCATAGCAGGTAATAGTCCTGTTGTCAAGTTGGGAGGATTTTAACTGTGCATCAACTGATCTAACTCCTGGAGGATTTGCAATCTGCTGGCCCACGTGGGTGGGAAGTGGGGTGGTGTTGGTTATTCCTTGCTTTTGGATAAAAGTCAATGATATCTTTACCCTGGGATGGCATCAACCAGCCTAGGAAATGCCCACTGGTTGGCAGAACTGAGTGCAATTCTCAGAATTATGGTATAAAATATGTGAGAAAGGAAAAAATAAAAAGCAAACTAAGGAAAACAGAACGGGTTTAAGAGAAGGGACCAGGAATAAAAGATGGACAGCATAGAGGATGACTGCAAGAGGAAGGAAAAGCACGTCCCTAGGAGCTGCTATAGAGTTTTCTGAGCACCCACTACTCACAACTCACGGCAGGTGTCAGACCAGTATGAAGGAGAGCTTCCTGAATATTCATTGTGTGCTTGATTAAGGTCTTTGGGTTAGATGAGAATTACCTGCATGGTACGGATGAGGAAACTGAGGCTTGGGGAGATGAGAATCCGGGTTTAAGACCCTGCTTGTCCAATGCCAAACTTTAGGTGTTTTCCATTACATGATGCTGATTTTCAGTATTTCAGAGAGAAAGAGATGAGTAAGACACAAATCCTTCCTTAAAGATCTCTTGGCCTATAGTACACATCTTTTTTTTTTTTAAGATTTATTTTTTTATTTTATGGGGGCGCCTGGGTGGCTCAGTCGGTTAAGCGTCTGCCTTTGGCTCAGGTCATGGTCTCATGGGTCCTGGGATCAAGCCCCACTTCGGGTTCCCTGCTCGGTGGAGAGTCTGCTTTTCCCTCTCCCTCTACCCCTCCTCCTGTTTGTGCGTTCTCTCTTGCTCGCTCTCTCTCTCTCAAATAAATAAAATCTTTAAAAGAATGGGTATTTAAAAAAAGATTTATTTATTTGAGAGAGAGAGTGCACACACGTGTGCTCCTACAGAGGGGAGGGGCAGAGAGAGAGAGAAAAGAATCTCAAGCGGACTTCCCACTGAGCAGGGAGCCCGAAGCTAGGGCTCGATCCCAGGACCCTGAGTTCATGACCTGAGCCAAAATCAAGAGTGGGATGCTCACCCCACTGAGCCACCCAGGCGACCCTGTAGTATACATCTTAAAGCAGTGTCGTCCGTATACTACAGAAACTCACCTCACGGCTGAGGGCTCTGGCCTGCTTATAGCACCTGTGTTGCGGCATTTAGGGAAATTCACTAGGTAATATTTCACTTCCATGTGAATGCTCACACACAGGCATCCACAGGGCTAGCTTTGGGAGGGAGTAGGTCCTGCCCATTGCCCATCACAGAAGAGGAAAGGTGGAGAGGCGTGGTCTGTTACTCCGGTTTAGGGCAAGGCTAGTATGAATATTGAGAGAATTCTCTGCAACGCAGAGGTTACTTTATGATTTTTTCAGAGGCAGTTTCTTTATCTTTTAATATATTCCAGACTCAGGTCCTGACTTGAGTAAAATTATAAATTTGGCCTTGGCGTCATATTGTCTCGTGGCTCCTACCCACAGCATCCACTCCCAGAAGAATTACAGATGATTCAAAATTTTTCTTGAGTTTTCTTTCTACTCCACCCCCACCTGCCCCCCTCCCCCATAACCTGAAGAAATTAATTTGGGGAGTGAAAACTCATGGTGGAAGCCCAGAAACAATGGGGCCAGAGGGACAGACTACTTTCACAGGGAATATTCAAGGCTTCAAATACAGTGTAACATATTGCTGCCTTTGTCCACATATGAGGAGCAAGCTGCCAGGGGCCAAGAACAAGAGACGTGAAAGATCTCTGCCCAGACCAATAAGAACTTTAACAGCGGCCAACTAACGGTAGGACAGAGAAGCCTGGGAGGGCAAAAGAACCTCTCCTCTGTTGTGAGTATAGAATGTAAAGCAAATGAGAGTTAAATCAAGCTTAATGAGAGCTGAATCAAGGAATGTTCTATTGACCAATTAATTTGGAAATCATTTAAGAAAAATTGTGCCTTAGCTCTTATGTATATCTGCCGGAGAGAATGGGCCATGTTCTCTCCCCTGTGTTAGATAACAAGTATTTAACCCAGGAACTAAAAGTCCATTTTTCTTTTATATCTCCAGGACCCAGGGACTTGGTTGTTAATAATTTAGCTAATTGAGTAAAACCTAATGCTTCAAATCTTGAAGCAGGGAAATAAAAATTCAAGATTTCCTATAGATATGGGATGCATAATATTTAACGCTTCAGAGATCATTAGTAAAAGAAAATATTACAGCCATACACACCCTCTGAGAGTCTAACTAATGGATGTCTCCCAGCTGCTGTTGAAAAATCAGCAGCAGCACTGGTACCAATTTCAGGAAAAAGCACAGCCGACAGATGTTTGAAGGGATAAATCAGGCTGTACAAGGATTAAAATAATAAGTCCCCAGCACCTTTTAAAGGCAGAGGTGCCACAGCAAACTATTCTCAGCCACTTGAGTACAGCTGAGAGACTGGGGGTCATTATCTAGCAGTCTGGTTGGTGTGTGAGCAGTATAGGACTAAAACCTAGCGCAGGCTCTAACCACACCAAGTTTTAAGTAAGAACAGCTTTTACTGTTACCTCTGTTTTAAGGGAGTCTCAAGGATTCTACTTCGGTTACAGTGTTTGGGATCTGACGTGACAAATGTGAAGAGGGCCGATTAACAAAACACAAATGACAGCGATCCTTCATACACATCGTCATGGGAGCTCAGCATGGTGAGGCAGCTATTGTCAAAAGGATGGCAAACAACCTCCTAACTGAGAAACACGTGCTTACGGGGTATCTATTCTGTGCCTATTCCTATTTATCATTTAACAAGGTGGGTGAGGGAGACTTGAAAAAATACGAATGGTTTGGCTTCATTCGAAACTTATAGAACCCTTGGGAGCTACAGACCTCTCCTACCACAACACCCTGGATATGACTTCATTGCAACATGTACTCAGTTGTGTTGTAATGGTTCAAATGCATGCTAGCTACATTCCCCTCACTCATACCCCAGTTCACGCAGTGAACTGACCGTGGGTGAAACCCGATCTGAGTCACCTTGTGTCTCTCAGAGCCTAAGACAATGCCTGTGATGCAGCATATTCAATAAAGGGCTAGCGTTTTGTGTCACAATGTGATGGTTAATTTTATGGTCAACTTGACTGAGCCACAAGGAGCTTAGATATATGGTCAGACATTCTGGGCATTTCCGTAAGAGCGTTTTTGGATAAGATGAGCATTTAAGTTAGTAGACTAAGTAAAGCAGATTTCTCTCCCCATTGTGAGTGGACCTCATCCAATCCACTGAAGGGCTCAATAAAACAAAAAGGCTGACCCTCCCATGAGTAAGAGAGAATTCTTTCTGCTTGATACCCTTTGAACTGGAGCACTGGCTTTTTTCCTGCCTTCAGATTTAGACTGGAATGTTGGCTCTTACTGGGTCTCTAAGGTGCTGGCCTTTGGACTGGAGCAACACCATTGGCTCTCCTGAGTCTCCAGCTTGCCGCCTCACCCTGCAGACATTGGGGCTTGCCAGCATCCATAACTACGTGAGCCAATTCCTTATAATAAATGATCCTGACTGAAAAAATGTCTTTGGGCTATTGAAGTGTAAAATACAAGTAGGTACGTAAGAAGTTACATGGAAGGCAATGACTGGCAGACAAGGCAGGCTCTCTAACCCTGTGCTTCCTTACTCTGGCTTTGGTTAGAATCAGCACTTCTTAAAGTATGAGCCACAACCTGTTACCAGTCCAAGATAAACACTTCTGTGTTTAGAAACTTTTATAGCCATTTGACATTGCAACAACACTCAATTGTATGTTTTTTCATTTTACACAAGTATCAGAACTTAAAACAAGCCACAACAAAAACAACTACTGGTCACATTTACAAAGATGGTTTGAGAAAACTGACCTAGAAAGCTTATGTCACCTCAGACCAATTAAATCTGAATGAGGGAGATGTGGAGCTGGAGCATCTCCTGGGTAATACACTTCTCAGGGGATTCTAATGTGGTGCTGCTAAATAGGTCTAACAACTGGTTCGGCACAGTTCCTAACCAGCCAGAAAGGAAGCCGGTCAGCACCCACCAATCAGAACTGACTCGGCTGTAAACAATCGTACTATAGTACCAGTACCAGTGGAAGATCGGCCTTTCCTATTACAGGGTCCAAATGGCATGAATCACTTCATGAAGAAGTCTGAGTTAATATGGACAGGTGCAGCCACATGTGATGGGAAGATATTTTTCCAGTCCATATAGATGTGCTTTAAAGGAATTCAAAATTGGAAATTTATAGGTACACACTGGCCTTGAAGTAGAGTAAAACTCCATTATGGCATGGAGCGAAAGATATACTGGGGCTCAAATGATAGCCCTCAAAATGTGACAACCGCCAAGAGTTGAAGACTACCATAATGTATCTATTGTGTCTTGTCTCCCAATAAAAAAATAAAGGGATGTCTATGCTTTTAGATTTCTATACTCTGACAGCTGCAACTCTATCAAGTGGATTTTTTTTTCAACAGAGTAGGACCCATCATAGTTTTCAAAGTAAGCATGATTAAGCATTATCAGACTTTTATATTTCTTTTTCAGATTTGTAGGTCATTTTAAATTCATATAACAGATGATTAATCCTTTTTAGTACAGATTGTCCTGAGTTATGATTTCCTGGCATTGCCACTATGATTTGAGAAGTTACGGTCATCTAATTGAATTTCCCACGCTATCCTGTATTCGTTCTCTATCATCGCTGCCAAGATGGTCATTCTGCCTGTGTTTAAACATATCCAATGACAGGTATCTCCAAGGCAGCCTGTGTCATCTTTAAATTCTCTATTAAAATTCATACTGGTGTGAGCTGAAATTTATCTGCCTATAACGTTATCTGGTGATCTGTGTTCTCTTGCTCTTTCTTTCTCTCTCCTCTCCCTGTTCCTCTGGAGTCCTAGAGAAGAAGCTCGATGAATCTCCCATATAATAAACACTCCAACAGCTGAGGACATCTGTGAATCAGCCCCTTTTTAGACTAAATGCCTCCGCTTGATCAACTATAAGCCGCCCTTCAATTGCCATACCCATCCTGGAGCCTTCCCTCTGATTACGATCCTGTTTCACAGTACCCTGACTGCTCACCCCTCGTGGGCTCTTCTCTGGTACCCACCTACTTCTTTTGAGTTGTAGGCGAGACAGCTATTTGTCTCCATCTTGTGTATGCCAGTTATACTGGTCATTTTAATTATGTAATTTAATAAAATATTATATAAGCTGATGAAATATGAGTGAGAAAAGAAAATTATGTAAAAATTAAGTTGAATGCTTGGAGAAACTTTGCAGATGAGTCTCTTAAAATATTGCTGTTAAAATAAGTGAGAGCAAGAGAACTGTAAAAGGAAAAAAATGTAAAAATTGTAGAACGATTTGGATTGATTAAAAGATGTCTTTAGGTACGTGCTCCATTAAAAAAAAAAAAAGCAGCAGCTAGAAATCTTAGATAATTCATTAAGGATGGGGCTTATTTAAATGAGAAAATGAAAACTCCAGTCAGGGGACCCATATTTAAGGGGATGATATTGCGAATACCATTATAACCAATGAGACCACACACCTAGCACATGAGGACAGGAGTCCGCCACCAACTACAGGCATGGCCATAGCTGTGTGCACTGGCTGAAGGTATGATCCATCTCCAGAGGAAAAGGTTTGACCCTATACCAAAAATCTATGGAAGAATGAACATTCATAGTGTCATTTAAACAGTATAATGTACATTTGACATTTTTATGAATCACTCCTAAAGAGTTTCTACTACACGATGAGCCGGAGATGATATCTGAAAAACGGTTGTCTGATTCCCAAAGAGCATGTGCTTGATATCTGTCTATAGTGCTTGCAAATGCTTTATGCTATCGCTGTTCTCTTACTAAATACCATAGTCTATTAATATAGTCTAGGATTGCATAAGCATTCTGGAAAGCTCAAGCACATTTGAAAAGTGTTCACCATATTGATGACTCACAACTTTAGTTTATTTCAGCTAAAACTTTTCCGTACTTGCTAACCATACATCCTTCATCCTCTGATGGTGGTTCTTTCTGTATCCAAGTACCCGACTTCAAAATGGTCCCTTTTAACTTTCTTCCTTGTGGTTTTGCCCCATCATTCTAACCTGCTGAGATCCTTTTGAATCCTGTCAGCCAACACATCCCCCCCTCTGCCGCCCCAAGCCTCACGTCATCAGCTAATTTAATAAGTAAGACTTGCGTCTTGTCTGCCCTTTTAAAAATCTGACCTTGTCAGAAGGCTCTCTGGGCAGTCAAGCTGATTACTATAGATACTTCCTCCATTTCTTCCTCACTGGAATACTTTGTGATTACAGTCACAACTCTGGCTGTCCCAAGATGCCAGGGCTGTCTTCCGGCAGAGCCTCATGCATGGCTCTGTGCTTGTCTCAAGCACGAGTGCATGTAGTCTAAACACAGGGCATTTAATAAGTGTGTTTAAAGCAGAGAACTTAACTCTTTTTCTGGCATAGGATGACAAGGAGGGCCTATTTGGAAAAAAAAAAAAAGAAAAACAAAACAGCTGCTACCTTCTCCAGCTGTCATACACACAAACCGCTTTGTGACAATCACCAAAGCCATGAACCTAAACGCGGGAGAAGAATGAGCATAGACTAATTAAGATGTTTTAACAAGTATCTGAGCGTGCAATTGAGCCAGTGCTATTTCTCACATCATGATTTGAATATCGTAGAAGACTGTATTGATTGCTTAAATCTAAAAATAATTTCATTAATGGAGGCAGATGTAATATGCAAATTAATGCTGCACTCACTGAAAAATACTAAATCACCCCATTTAGCAATTTGACTGAAATTAACTTATAAAATTCAAGACAACTTTGTTTTCCTTCACAATCTTACTGAAAACTCTTGAAAGACAATAAATGTCTTTGAGTTCGGAATATTCTACACAGCAGTCTAGAAATAGGCCCAAACTAATGTGAGGTATAGTGCTCATTACTCTTTGGATGTTGTTCTAAATTAAGGAGACAAGTTGTAGAAACGTTAACTGCTGTGAACTGGAAAACCTCCAATTAAGTGGTTGGATTCCAACCTCTCCTTGACTTAAAGGCTGGAGGGTGAAGGGAAATCAAGACTGAAAACAAGGGCTGGTTTAGGCAACAAAAACCCCTGATTCACTTTCGCCATGTTGACAAAATATATTCTATGCCCACAAACCTAGGCTGTGTCCACGCACCCACAAACCAATTTGAAACAAAAACAAGTGAGTATTTAAATTTAGACCAATTATGACAGCAAAAGCTGTGTTCTCTGGCATTCTACCAAACAAAAGCTGCGGAAACCAGCACTTCCAATATTCCCCTGGTCCCCATGTGTATTCTAGCAGCAGGGACTTGCAGTGGAGCTAATTGCAATCAAGATGAAGCTTTTAGACCCCACAGGATTGACTCTGGGAGCCGCTGGGGGGAAGCTGGAATGTGGGCTGGCGGTTCCCATTGTGGGTTATGGTGGGACAGAGGGCGCCTCCCATTCTCTCAGGCAAGAGGGGCAACTGTGGGGCCCGGCATCCCTGAAGAGGTTCCCTCAGGAACTGGCAGGCTCAAACTGCATTTTCTCTCTCACTCTTCCCCCTACAAGCAGCCTTTGCAGCTTCTCTTAAAAAAAAAAGAAAAAAAAAGTTTTTAAATTGTGGTAAAATAGGCATAACATAAAATTCACCATTTTAATGATATATAAGTGTATATAATTTAGTTGCATTAAGTACATTTCACGTTTTTGGGCATGCAACCATCACCAGTATGTCCAAAACTTCTTCATCGCCCCAAACAGAAATGCTGTCATCTTTAAGCAATGAATCCATACCAAGGCCCTGGTAACCTTCTTTCTGGCTCAAAGAATTTGCCTCTTCAAGATATTTTTTATAAGTGGACGCATACAATATTTGTCCTTTTGGGCCTGGCTTATCTTACTTAGCATAATGCTTTCAAGATTCATCCATGTGGTAGCATATGTGAGAACTGTATTCATTTTTATGGCCGAAGAACATTCAATCGTTCCTATGTACCATGTGTTGTTTATCCATTCATCTGTCGTGGACACTTGGGTTATTTCTACCCTTGGCTACCATGGATAGATTTTTCAATGAATGTTGGTGTACAAGTATCTGTTTGAGTTCCTGTTCTCAATTCTTTTCAATTTTCTTCTTTTTCAATATCTAGAAGTGGAATGCTGGGTCACATGGTAATTCTATGTTTAGTTGTCTGAGGAACCGCCAAACTGTTTTCACAGAGAATGCACCATTTCACATTCTCACTAACAATGTACAAGAGTTCCAATTTGCTGCTGATCTTGAGACCCAAGCAGAGTGGTTAGTTCACCCGCGGGTTACTTTGAGGTTACCTGGCATCCTTACTCCACCTCAGATTCTGTAAGATACATTTTACTATAAATTATTATCGTTTACCAACCTTACATCTCCAGTTCTCCCCTGGAGTTCTCCTCACTGAAACCTCCTTTTTTTGTGTCTCAGGTCAATCACTGTCTCACTAACACAGCCTTCATTTCCTCACTCTCCATCTGAAGTGTCTAATCCACCTCAGACTTTAGAATGCATCTAAACCACCCGGGCTCAACACAGATCCAACTTGGGACCCCCCTCACCCCTCCTCAGGCTTTGCCTGATCTCCCTTGGGCTACTCAGCACTTCTTGCTGATATGCTCTCCGCTCCTTACTTCTATGGATCTTGCTGCCCTCTTCCTAGAGCCAGCTTCTCACTTACTAAAATGAAGTGAGATGCTCCTTTTGACTCTGATATTGCACAATGCTGTCTTATGACTGGCATAATTCTATTTAAAAATCTTAGCCAGAGAAAGGAGGCTGACTAATTAATGAACACTTCGATAGGAATTTCCTTTATGTTTCTTCTAGCATTTAGACTTTCCTTTCAGTCATTCATCCTACTTGAGGCCATAGTTACCTCACAACAACAGCTTCCAGACTTGTCCAAACTTGTCCCTTAGCCTCTAAACTGCACCTCAGTCAGATGCATGACCTGAGTTCATGGAGCTGGTGCGTGTGTGTACAAGTGTGCACAGCAGAATGTCATTCCATGAATTAATTCAGTTGAATCCATCCTGTTGATGGCAATCATAGCATATCTCCTACAACACACATTCTTTTACTCAAACTCTTCAATTGTTCCTTAGTTCCTATTCAGTATATTCAAACACCTGATTCTAGAGTTCAGTCCTCCCACAGTGGCCCAACACACCTTTCCCACACTAGTTCCCACTATTTCCTAGCAGCTCCAATCTGCACAGCCCATGCATGTCCCTCTGCATCTGGCTCATGACTTGGCCTTTGGGTTCCCGTTCACCAAAGCCCTTTGCTTAATGAACCTCTGCATTTGTTCAAGGGCAGAACTTCTGTGCTAATTCCAGTTAGAGGAGAAATGTATATCCTTTGCTGGTCTCATGTACTTTGTAGCACCTGGTTTATGTTTTAGCTTGATCTGAAAAGCATCCAGTGAGCTTGGGGTGTCACTACAAGAGGGCAGATGGCTGTCTGCCAAATGGTCTCAATCAGGAGACCTTGGGGCATTCACCAATGTCAGGGTCTAATCCTCAGTATGGTAGGTGGGGAACCTGACTTTGAACAGTGCATGTTGGGAAGAATTGTTTCTTAGGAATGGATGCACATTACATGAGCTCATGGAACTGGGGTGTGTGTGTGTGTGTGTGTGTTTGTGTGTGCACTGCAGAATGCTATTGCATTATAACCTACATGGATAGAAGCATGTATGTCACATGAGTAGGAAGATTCTCTCCCTGATGGATAGACTTAAACTAGAAGCCAATCTATAATCAGAATATTAAGTGAGTATAGAATCAAAACAAGGTGCTGGTTCATTGAAGGGATTCATTCTTCTGCCTAGGGTCTGAACTGCTCATCTTCTTAGGCCAGTGAGCACTGGATTTTGGAGTTGTCTCCTCTCTGGGCTGACTACCTTCTCTTGATTCAGTTTTACTCTCAACGGCCTAAATACAGTTCACCACAATACTACCCCACCTGTCCCCCCCCGACCCTCCACCCTCCATCCTTGAGATATTCAGGCACCAGTGAATCTTGTTTTACTTTTCCCCAAATCTGCAGCAGTGTACTATCTTTGGTTTATCCTCAAATCAAGTTCAACCTTGCGAATGTGGCTAAGTGTATCTTCCTAGTTTAGCTCCAAGAAAGCAAAGCTTATTTCCCCATTCTTTATGTTCTTAGGGATTCTACTGTTCTGCCATGCCCTGATTACTCTGTGCCACTGAGCAGAAAATCCATTGCACTATAAGTGCTTGGGTTCAGCCCTTATTTCCATGTGTGAATGGAAAACTCCTTGAAGACGAGGTCAATGTCTCATATATCTGTCTCCACCCTACATGGCTTACACACAGCAGGTATCTAGCCAGTACTACTGAGTAAAGGAACCACCGGAGACCATCATAGTAAACACTCTGTGATAAATTCCCTCCAATTCTTCGTTCTCTCAGCTATGTCTACCATCACTAATTGTTTTGAGACAGTTTCAAATGTTGGTTGTTCACAAAAAATGCTCTGAGTGAAAAATAAATAAATTATCCAATGCTTCCAAGTCTTACATAGTTGACTGTGGAGAAACAACTGCTGCTAATTCCAAAAGGGATTTCCTCCCGGGAGAAAACTGGATTGGGAGGACACTCGGGGTTTGTCCCCACCCTGCAAGGCGGTTCTTCCTTGGAGTTGCTACTGACCTTGACTTCTGCCCTTCTTTTTTTTTTTTAAGATTTTATTTTTTTTTTTATTTATTTGAGACAGAGAGAGAAAGCACACACACGAGCAAGGGGAAGAGCACAGGGAGAGGGATAAGCAGATCTGATGCTGGGTTCGATCCCATGACCCTAAGGACCGGAGCTGAAATCAAGAGTCGGACAGCCAGCCCACTGAGCCACACAGAAGCCCCGACTGCTGCCCTTCTGATTGGGGTCTGACCTGCCTCAATTCAAGTAGCAAGCCTCAGAAAGTCATAGGAGAGCATGCTGAATGTTTTTGGCTCTATGGCTGGCCCGGTCTGAAGAAGAACCCTTATCCACTGGGAGTAACAGATTAAATTTTGTTTCCTCTGCCATCTTCAGAAAAGTCTCCAAATGAAGGGAGACAAAATAAAAATGGAGCGAACTCTGGTCACAGCTTTGCTGCTTAGTGCTGGGTTATCCAGCGTGCTCAGTGCTCATCTCTTGATTTCAGTGAGGGAAATGGAATGAACAGGAAATGGGAACACGAGAAACATAAAACCCTCTCTAGGGACTGGTTTAACTGCAAAGTCAACGGTAGAAGCCTTTTTTTAAAAACTTGCAAAGTTAGTGCAAGCCAAATCTCCATTTGCCCAGGATCCCGAGAGAAATGGCGCCATGACGTGTGTTCTGCGATCGGCTGTGGGCCTGGACAACGGACTGGGACAGGACGGTGGGCACAGGGGATACTTCCCAGCCTTTTGTTTCGCACAGACTCACAATGCACTCGCCAGGGGAATCCAATGTGTTACTTATCAAAGCTTTCTGTTTTCAGTGTGAATTACCAAACAATCCTCCAGATACTGATTTTTATCTCCTCACAAGATAAATTTTAGTTCCTACTGGCACATTCCTCGTCAGTGCACCACTCTCAAATTATGTAAAATCAAAACAGAACAAAACAAAAAAGCTACAGTCAGTAGAACAAAATAGTCCAGAAAAATCAGTGAGAAGGGCTTCTTTCTTTTTTGTTGTTATTGTTATAAAAGTATATGAGCTTAAATATATGTCCTAATGCAATAGGTCACTGATTTGGACTATAATTGTTGGTTATTTCTGGCCTCAAAATTCACACTGGAATAAATTAGATTTATTTTCTACCCCTGCTTCTCTCTCTTGCTGTGTGTGTTTGTATACGTGTGGTGGGATGGGGGCATACTAAAGAAAAGAGCAAATAAAATCTCACCACGAAATCACTACTAGTAGGATAGTTTTGTATTATTGGTTCTCTATTTTAAAAGATTCATTCATTCATTTTTTTCATTCATTCAAGAAATAATAAATATGAAGTGTCTGTCATGTACCCTACTCCATGCTGAATATGCTCTCATTTAGGTAAAATTCATATCCTGAATTTCTTTGAATTCCTAGAAATGGAGCAACCCTTCTCACATTAATATAAGATTTCCCTATTCCCGGCACTTAAGGAAGAAATTTCAAATCTTTGTGAAGACGATGTGCCGAGAGAATGCTGGACTCTTCTAAATGCAGAGGCAGGAAGCAGGCTGTGTTCACTTCCCCACAAATTGGAAATGGCACACTTTGCTGTTAATGGCCTGATAAAAAATAAGAGGTGAGGTACTGAAGAACCTAGGTCCACCTCTGAGATAATGGTGTTAAGTCATTTGGATTACTTTACTTCCACCATGGGCAAAATAGCACAAGGACAAAGGTCTAGCACCTGAAAGAAATTAGACCATGTGCTAAAACAACCCAACTTCATGCCATATATTATAACATCAAAAGACATATACACATACCATATAGATAGATACATTAGTGGATGCTGATACTTTTCTCTTTTCAAATTGTTGATGTCCATTAGCATAACCTCTATGGTTTTTTTTTTAACCACAGAAACACAGAAATCAGAGGAAGCATTACATATGTGCCATAAAGTTACTTGCCACGTTAGTTAAAGGCTTATTAGCCTTTTGTCACACTTTTAGTGAAAATCCATAAAACACTGTGGCCAAATTAATTTAGGAATTAATTAGAGATGTTAAAAAAAGAAATGTTGGACTGATACAAAAGAGCTCAGACAGAAAGTTATTTTTACTATATTAATATGATAACCAGCTGATTACAGTTTATCCTAATCACCAAGCACATTCTCCCTTGCTGTGCTCATTTAATTTTTTTTTTTAAAGATTTTATTTATTTATTTGAGAGAGAGAATGCGCGCGCGCGCGCGAGAGAGAGAGCACATGAGAGGGGGGAAGGTCAGAGGGAGAAGCAGACTCCCTGCTGAGCAGGGAGCCCGATGCGGGACTTGATCCTGGGACTCCAGGATCATGACCTGAGCTGAAGGCAGTCGCTTAACCAACTGAGCCACCCAGGCACCCCTCATTTACTTTTGATACAATCATGCTGGGCTCCCCCAGAACACTGCTGAAAATATTTCATAAAGATAACTGCTTCCAGCAATATGGTTGACTGTAATTTTTGGGAGGGACCCTCCTGCTGTACAAAAGACCCTAGATGGGGCATGCTTCCTGGTGGTCACAAAACCCCCAACCACAAGCCATTGGGAGTGGGAGTGGCAGGGAGGGGCATGGTTGCCCTGAGGTCTTATGCCATAAATTAGATCTTGAGCCTTGGGCCAACACCATAAACAAGCTGAGCCTGAGAATCCTGCTTTGAATTCTGATTCTCAGAGGGACCACATGGTTCCAGGTTGGTGCAGATCCTTAGTTCACAGCAGAAGCAGATATAGGAACTCTCTTTGGGAAAGCATCCCCACAGGATCCCCACAGAGGAAGAACAAACAAAAAAGCTAAAAATCAAAGAGCACCAAGCACAAGAGAAGGCAAGCTCCAGGAATGAGAGTAAGAGCAAATGACAAGGAACAGAGGTGACCCTCGAGGATTGCAGAGACTGGAACTGTCAGATATAGAATGTAGAACAGTTATGTGTGAACAATTTAAAGAAATAATATAGGAATTAAAAAAAAAAAAAGCAAGAAAGAAGGAATTACCAGAAATGACTTGGTAGACTTGTAAAGGAATCAAACAGAAACTCTGAAAATGGCAAATATTTTGGGGAAGAAAAAGGCAAGAGTGCCATTTGGATAGAGCTAAAGAGAGAAACAGGAAGAGACATCTGAAGAAAAGATAAGCATAGAGAGAAAAAAATGGAAATATGAAAGGTTCAAAAATATGAAGTGAATGAAAAGTTCTAGCGCATGTCTAATTAGACTCTCAGAAGGGGAGAACAGAAAGAATGAAGAGAAGAAACATTTGAAGAGGTAATGACTGAGAATTTCCGAGACCAGATGAAAGACACTAATTTACAGATAATAATTGAAAGGAAATGAGTAAAACAATTCCATGAGTAGACACATCATAGTGGAATTCCCAAATCAATGACAAAGATGTGAAATTTGAAGCAACAAGGCTGTTCCCTCAACTCCTTGTACACTCATCCAAACATGCTGAAAAGAGTATTTCATTGTAGGTCCACTATAGTCACTTTGTTTTTAACTAGAGTCTCTGTATTTTGATTATAATTGACTATAAGCTGATAGCTCTCTTGGAACAAAAACACTTATCTATTAAGTAGATTTAGAATTTGATTTTTCACTCTAAACTCAATTTCAAAAGAGCAGAGATTATTTTATGCTAAACACGTACAACTATTCCATTCAGTTGTTTAGAGCAGGATTTCTCAATCCTGGATACAACTTAGAATTACTTGGGGAGCTTTTATGAGGTAAACAATATTGCACAAATTTTTTGTGCACAGCTGGATGAATTCTAACAAAGTGACACACTCCTGGTGTAGGCTGATTTACCAAATGCTTTCTGAAACAGAGGGCAGAATTCACCTGTGACAGCATTCAGGCATTCTGACAGGCAGGCTTCCCAGTAGGGCATGCTGGCCTGGATATAGATGTATATATCCCAGGAGGCTGGGAATCCCACAACAGTCAAGGAAGAAGGGACTTATTCTGATGGTTAGAGGGCTTTCCTGTTTTTACTGATGGGCAGACCTGCTTCCTTTATACTTCCCTTTCCTCTCTGAAGTAGACAGACATGTATCATAAATCTCCATTTCTGTTCTCTCTCTCAGGTCCAGTACATGTACCAAGACCTTTCCCCCATCTCATCAGCCACTTGTTCATTAGAGAATAGGGCTTCCGTCTATGGCTGGACCATCCTGAACGTACCTGATCTCGTCTGATCCTGGAAGCTAAGCAGAGTTGAATCTGGTTAGTACTTGGATGGGAGGATAGGTCTTCGAATATTAAGGGCAAAACTTGCCATGCCAGCTCTGGAGTAGCCTCTGTATATTGGGGTGGGGTGAGAGCTAGCAAGGCAGCTGAATTGGCTGTTTTAAATTTAGTTCTTGGGGCGCCTGGGTGGCTCAGTTGGTTAAGCGACTGCCTTCAGCTCAGGTCATGATCCTGAAGTCCCGGGATCGAGTCCCACATCAGGCTCCCTGCTCAGCAGGGAGTCTGCTTCTCCCTCTGACCCTCTTCCCTCTCATGCTTTCTATCTCTCATTCTCTCTCTCTCTCTCAAATAAATAAATAAAATCTTTAAAAATAAATAAATAAATTTAGTTCTTAACTTACAAATTTTGGTGTTTTCCTGATGACCTACTCTTGCCTTTGTCCTAATTAACTTTGTACTTGGAGTTTCTTTGGAAGCTATCTTGAGAAGAACTGCTTTTGTCTCTCGTGTTTCTGGCTATAGTTCTTCCTATCCTGCTTCCTGTCTCCAAAATTTCCTTAAACTTTCTGGTCCACTGCTAACTCCATTTTTATTTTGCTTTGCTTTATCTTCAAATCATTTTTGCATTGTCTTCATATGCATATATCTGTTTTATTATTTCTGTGAGGCTATGGGGAAAGGGAGGCGGGTATTTAGTTCTTTCCCAGGCACTGATTCACGATATCTTGAATAGGCCCTGATGATCAATCAGTTCCACCAAGTTATCTGACATAGCTATAGTCCCTGCTTATAGAACCCAGTGAGAGAAGTGTTATGCAGTGGAAGAAATACTGGATCGAATGTCACGAGGTGATGTTTCTGTTCCCCTACCAGCTTAAATATGCTATGTACCTGTTTTTAAGTCGCCTCAACTTTCTGGGGATGTTTCCTAATGTTTGTTTGTTTTTTTTTAAATTTTTTAAAGATGTATTTATTTATTTGAGAGAGAGAGAAAGAGAGCACGCAGGGGAGGGGGCCGAGGGAGAGGGAGAAAGAGTCTTAAGCAGACTCCTCAGTGAATTGGTGCCTGAGGTGGGGCTCAGTCTCACGATCCCGAGATCACGGCCTGAGCCGAAACCAAAAGTCAGATGTTTAACTGACTGAGCCACCAAGGCACCCGTTTCTTCATGTTTAAAACTGAAGGACAATTTGTCAATACTTATCAAAATTAAAAATACATTTTTTAATGTAGATTCTGTCTTTAGAGGATTTATTTTGCAGGTCTAACTGTACATGTACAAAATGACAGATAAGATTATTCATTGCAGCATTAGAGGAAAGAATTCCTTGCTCTAATAACTGAAAGAACTCAAGTGTTTCAGGTCGATAGGGAAATAATTCAATAACTATGGTACATCCACACAGTGGAATACCATGAAGCTCCAAAAAAGGAGGGATCTTTCCATACATTGATAAGGAAAAATCTGCAAGACATATTATTAGAAGAAAGAAGACAAAGTGAAGAAGCATATACTTAATCTTATACTAAAACTAGAAGGAACAAAGACTATCCAAAACCTCACCTGGATAATGACTGTGAATTTAGAATTCCATACTTAAACTATTATTTATGTAACACTCTCAGTCATACAAATTCTCACAAAGTTTATCACTCTCAAAAGCTCTCCAAAAGCATTACTCAATAAGGCTCTCTAGCAGATCAAACACAAGAGAAATAATGAAGAAAGAGTATACCATGGGCCACAAGGGTAGCAGCTGACATGACTTAGAAGAAGAGAAAAAACTCAAAAGAAATTAAGAGAAACCACTAGACCTTCAGGTTTGGGGCATCATCCTTTGAGTGGCTAGCAATTAGTGTCTTAACATTATATTTCTTTCTCTCTAAATCCAACAGCATAATTTGTTCTGTAGTAAATATTGATAGGAGCATGATCTCATTAATGTCTCTTAAATCTAGGTTAAAAGCTTTGCATTGACTGATAGACTAAACAAGTAATACATAATCACGGTCACAGAACAGCAGATGTAAGGAAGGGCAGGAGGTAGGAGACTGAGCAGATACTCACTAGATGGTATAGTTTTTGTATCAGGAAGGCCATAGCTACTCTCTAAGGTCAAAACAACAACAACAAACACAGAAACAAAAACAAAAAGCAAAGAGGAAAATGTCATTTAAGTTGCAATGGTAACCCCAGAACTATAACACAGATCCATTTTGTGTTTATTCCTGGGGAAGAATGTTGGAAATAGAGCCATAGGGAACTTGACTTTTCATTTTTGTTCCTTCTGTATGATTTGACTTCTAACAATATATTAAAGACAACCCTATCAATAAAGGACTACTTAAATAAATTTAAGTTAGAATCATATAATGGAATACTGTCTGTAACCTTTGGAAAGATTGAGATTTGTCGATATATATTTTTGTGGAAAGTCATCCACGATAATCCACCTAATGTAAAAAACAAAATTTGCAAAATAATATCATGTCATCCTCATTAAGGTAAAAAAAAAATGTCCCTCTGCATGTGTATATGCAAATGCGTATAATAATATTAGGGAGGAGAAATTATAAACTGAGGGTACTATAAAAAGGAGTCTTTCAGTATTTGCTTTTATAATCTCTGAATTGTTTTAATGTTAGGAACATGTAATATACAATATGCAATATGTAAATATTACTTTTAAAATAAATTTTAATTCTTTTAAATTACAAAGGTAATATGTGTTGTAACAAGTCAAAAATGTAAATTTATAAATGTATAGTGCTATTCTTTCTTCTTCGGTTAAGACTCTGAATTATTAAAATTCAAACTATTTTTTGATTTTGATAACCAAATAATACCAATATTATTTATTAAATAAACTATTTCCCCTGGAATGGAAATACTCTCATTATCATATAGTAACTTCCCACATTTACTTATACACACTTCTCGATTTGATTCTATTCCACTGCTCTATATGCTTTTTCTTGTGTAAATAGCATTTTTTTTTTATTACATTAGCTTTAAAATAAATTCCAATATCTGGTACTACCTGAACCACCTCATTATTCTCTCTCCCTTTTAGATTCTTGAGAATTCTTGCATTTATTTTTCCATATGAACTTTCAAATCATCTAGACCCATACAAAAAAACAAATCTATTGAATTTTGGAGGGAATCACAGGAAACACACATTATCAGTTATTAAAAAATTTAAATAAAGAAAGCAGTACGTTAAAATCAATAGAGATCATTTGAAAGGACAATGCAAAGCAGGTGTGAGGTTGATTGTATGAAGAGTACCAGCAATAAGTATTAGAGAACCCTATCCTCGTACATAAAACAAAATCCTCAGTAACAGATAAAAGTATGTCTATAAACTTCCTCATAGGCAGACAAGAGCAAGCATGAGTGTTTATGGATGGCTGTGTTCACAGACCTGTGGTCATCATAAACTGAATGAGCAAACTTCCGTGAAGTGTGAGCATTTGTTAGCTCTGAATGGGTGGTGAGGGACAAGGCCACACAGTCAAGATGAGAGCTGACTGCCCCAAAGCTGTTGGTGTTCACACATAATCCCTAGTCACGCTCTTTTTCACAGATAATTAATCCTATTTATGCAACTGCAAAATTGATGACCCTGGTCACTGAGGCACTGTAGCTACAAAGAGAACGAGAAAACTCTGCCAGGAAGGGGCCTGCAGTGTTAGCAGGAGATGCAATCACAGGCACAGACGCGTGGCACCCAGCATGGAGGAAAGTTGACAAGCACTGGGGTTGTGGCAAGAAAGTGTGGCTCGGATCCTTGTTCTCCCATTGTTTAGTCATGGGGTCTTGGGCTCTCTAAGCTGCCTGTCTATCTGTAAAATATGGGCTAAACATGCTTGTGAGAAGCGCTGCTGTAAGCATGAAACAATATATACATTTATGTACATGGACAAACTCCACCTGATAGACGCCAGTGTTAATGACAACAGACAGAAATTGGGCAGAGAAGGTAGTGTTTCAGAGTGTCTAGAGTAGAAGAAAGTGTTTAAATGTGACATTGAATGATGTACGCAGGGCCTTATAAATACTTTTGTGTTGTAAAATTGAAAGTTGCCAGAGGGGGCAAGCCTGGGCAGATGGCTCTGAGGGACGTAGGATTTCAATTAGCGAGGGCCTTGCACGCTAGTGTGCTAGGTCAAGGAATCATGATTGTAGATTATGGCAGGTTTTTTTTTCCTTTTTCAAAATGGAGTAAAATAATAAGATTCATATCTTATAAAGACAGTCCTGGCAAAAGTACAGAGGATGTGCTACAGGAATCTGGAGGGAGGGCTTTTCAGCAATATTGCAGGCAGGGGACCATTTTATTTCAAAAGAAGCATTTAGGCCTGTTGTTGTTGTTGTTGTTCTTCTTCTTCTTCTTTTAAGATGCAATGGGAGAGAGATGAAATGTGCAGAAAAAAGCTCCTAAAAAAAGAGTATGCTGAGTAGCTAGAGAGGTGACACAAGCTCTGGGAACTAAGGAATTCCATATTGTGTTCAGTCTTGTTCTCTTAAACTTCTCCTGCAAACCTAAGACAGACAAAGGCTTAAACTTCCCCAGGCTGAGTAACCTTGTCAGCAAGTGGATAATGCTGGAAGTTCGCAGGATTTAGATGCAGCGGGTAGATATAAAAGTGTAGTGCACTTTGAGCATCCTGTCTTTATTGAATGTGCAGACCCACAGTAGTGATGGATGGAGCATGGCTAGTTTTGTTTCGAAGTCAGCGGCTTGATGGAGCAGAGAGTGCACAGGCTGCAGACACTGCCAGACCGCAGGCTGTGGTCTCCCTGCTCCACGTCCACTACAGGAAAGTTCGAGCCTCCCAAACTTAGTCTCATTTGTTGGTGTCTCTTTCATGAAATTTGCATACGAGTGGACGCGGATGGACATAATAAACAAACATATGCCAGAGATGATGTGTGCAGTAAAGACGAACAAAGCAACACAAGGGGCTAGAGAGTAACTGAGAACTGCTTGTTGTGTAAGGCAGGCAACGACAGCGTCCTTCGATAAGGTCCCACCTGAGCACGTGCTTGCAGGAAGTGAAGAAGTGAGTGTTGAAGATATTTGGAAAAAAAGAGAATTCTGGGCCTAGAAAACAGCAAGTGCAAAGGCCCTGGTGTGGAAGCAAGCTGGGCACGGGGGCAGGAACCTTGAGGAGGTGAGTATGATCGGAGTAGAAAGCCGTGGATATGGGAGCAAGCAGGTGGGATGTGTGGGCTGCGTGGAGTCTCAGCCAGTCAGCGCAGATAGGCATCCAGCCAGTCCCCCTCTGAGTGGTCAGAGACATGGGAAGCCGTCCTGAGCAGAGCAGAGGCATCCCCTGACTTGCGTGGGCATCAGGAGGCTGCCGTGCTGCATACCGACCCCAGACGTGTCGGAAGGAGAGACCATTCCAACCCTGAGGAGAACTGTGACGGGCCAAACAATGGAGATGAGATGGAGGTGGAAGGGTGGAAGAGTAGCTATATTCTGGATTTTTTAGCAGGTGAGTCCTACCAGGATTTGCAGACGGGTGGTCAAGGTATATGATCTTTGGCTCAAGAAATTTTGGTTGGTCTTATAAGAATAAAACAAAGTAAAAAAATAATAATAATAATTCCTAAAATTTGATAGTTGCTCAAAAACTCAAGTTCACGTCCATCTTCCTTGGGAGTTCTTTAGCCTCTCCAGCTGTTTGTAGGTTGAACATAGTCAAGAGTGGCACAAGGGGCAGAGGGGGAGAAAGAAAGAACGGTATGAAACCCCATATCAATTAGATTTGAATTTAGATTTTTCACCAGAACTTCCTCCTCATCAGTAGATGCCCAAATTAAAAATGACACAGAGAAGGGAAAATAAAATAAAGGTTGCGTGGGGGGAGGGCCATGAGGCCCTCCTTTGTTTCTTCAGTTCCTACCTAACTGCCTCCTGTGTCTTTGACTGCTTGTTTTCTGGGTGAAGAAAAATGACAAGGTTAAACATCACATTATTTAATATCTATCACTAGGACAAGCAGAGACAAGGACTGCTCGAGACAAGATATTTTCTTTCCCAGAACAACACTGAGGAAATTCATTATAGGCTTTCACATTAAAGCTCAACCAAGCAAAGCAAGCAAACAGTGTTTCTCAAGGCTCAAAGTCTTAATCCAAGTAGCTTTAATGAAGCCTTGAAAAGCAACAATTGACCGTGGTAGTGGATTTCGTTCCAGAAGGAATCGATGAAAAAAAGAAACTCATTGAACATTATAAATACTGGTAAATGGACGGAAAAGCCATGGTTTAGTACTTAGCATAACACCTGGCATTCGGAAAGAAACCAAACCATTTGGCTCAAACCTGTCCCTAAAATCTGGTTTTCAGTGATTAAACTGTAGGGCCTCTCTTCTCCAAGTGAGGTTTTCATGTTAAGCCAAGTGTTAGGAGCACAGCCTTGGGTCTTAGCATCCCAGCTTTTCCTAGCTGTTTCTTTTGGAAAACACTGAACCTGGCCCTTTCCTAAGGCATCTAAAAAGGTCCTTAGGTTTTACATCCAAAAAGGAAACCTACATTTACTGGGCATCTGCCTCCTGTCAGGTCCTTGGCATCACTCTCAGCTCTCACAGTGCTGCTCTAGGCTGGCTTTCACTATCCCCATTTTTCAGAGGGAGTACTTGAGACTCGCCCCAAGCCTCGCAGCTGTTACACCATGAAGCTGCGGATGGCTGAGCTGACATGGAGCCCAAAGCCTCTCCTCTCTGGCCTCACATGTCCTTCTCTCCCCGTGGCTGGTATTTATGCTCCCCGAGCCCCTGGATTCTTTCACCATTCCTCCAAAACCAACATTTCATGGTTTGCTAACATTTTCATGAGGCACGACTTCAGGTATGTAAGGACATTTTATGAACTTTAGGGCGTGCTGCATCGCACTTAGCATGACTGTTTGCCCTCATGTCTTCAGTTTGCAGTGCGTGACGCGGCTACAGCAAGTCACGCACTCGCCCTGGCCCTAACTTCACCAAACCCCTGCTGTCCAATGGGGTGAGTGTAAGTGTGTGTTCTTCCGGACCTTGGATGTGGCAGTGTGATGGCTCGGTGGGGCAGAGCTCAGCAGATCATTGCTCGCTGTTTGACACTTGACCCTTCCATCCTGACAGTTTTTCCCCCAAACTATTTACTGTTATTTCTACCTGTAAGAAAAGCATGGCCTCCCCAGAGAAAGTGGGGGATACAATGAATAGCTCATAATATATGACTGCTTCGATACTAACAGGATCCGGTGAAATGACAAAACTCCACTACTGATAATTGTTTGTGCGCATGTGTGTCTGTTTCTTGTCTAAATTAGTCTGTTAGTGGCTCAAGAAGATGAATATTATAATTGATTAATTAAACAAGCAGCAATGGAGAGCTCATTAATGCAGCAGGCATTACGCTACATGCTGTCTTTGGAACCAGGCACTCAGAACACAATAAGATTACACGTAGCTGAAAATCAATCTGTGAATGGAAGAAGCTACACCAAAGACAGCCCGTTGCTGTGCTTGCTATCACTACTACTGAGCCCTCCCTGCTGGTGTCCCACGTTGTGGAGGCTCCACAATTTTCTTGTGCTAACAAGTGGGAACAGTGAAAGATGAGCTAAGACCTAGTGTGGTTATAATACAATTCATATTTGCTTTGAAAATGTAGTCTGAAAGATAAACATGGATTAGGTCTATTCCGTAACAAAAGAGTTGAGAGGACAGCTAATTACTGAATATTTTATCCTCCTGTTTTAAACCTCTGCAAGTTTTTAAATGTGCAGGTATTTGAGGCAACTCACTACAAATATTTACTAAGTGGCTGCTTTTTAATTTTTTAATCTGGTGCTGTGTTAAATGGACTCTGCGCCCCCAAAGAGGTAAGACTAAACCCATGTATCTACCCATCCTCTGCTCAGATTTTACCATATTTTACTAATGTTCCAATCTGGGAGAGATAAGTCTGTGGGAGAGAATAGAGAAAGGAGATGAATCCAAAACGCTATGATTTCTCATCTGAGGGTCTGAGTCAGTAAACGTGTGTTGACCCGAAGGCAAATAATTATTAATAGATGTTAAATTGTGACTCTTTGTTTTAGGTAAATTTCACGAAAGCAAGCTTTTTTACATAAATAGTTTTAATTCAAGATTGCGGCAAAAGGGTATTCTAGGCTTATGTTACATAATATTTGGCATTGTAGATACACTGCTTTCTGTTCTTGAATTTATCCATTTGTTCCACCAAGCTATGTATATAGTTGCTCTTTGTATTTCAAAATAGTCTCTGACAATGAATTGTATTTTCCAGCTTCAATGATCAGTGGCTTTCTCTGACATTCTCTGTGCTTTTTTTATTTTCTCGCATTAAAAAACCCATTTACTGTGTGTAAAGAATTTTCAAGTGCACAGGTAAGAAGTATTATCATTGTTCCAGTATGGCTGCTTCTAGTATTTACTGCCATTCACATTATCTACATTTATATTCTTTCATGCATGTATGAGCTTGTCTCATCTGTGCCACAATTTCCTGACTATACCTTGATACTATAACTATTTGCATACTGACTCTTTCTCTTCAGCACCATTCATAATATCTCCCAAGGTATGGCCAACTGAGAGTTTAATTAACATAATGTTGATATATTGCCCTCTAGATTATTAACCCAGATACAGAAATTGTGTTACTGAAATGGACTATTATTATTACTACTATACCTTCCTTAGGATTTCTGGAGATTAAAAATATTCAATCCATGCTGAAGTAAGTTGCTTTTTTTTTTTTTTTTAAATTTTATTTATTTGACAGAGACACAGCGAGAGAGGGAACACAAGCAGGGGGAGTGGGAGAGGGAGAAGCAGGCTTCCCGCCGAGCAGGGAGCCCGATGTGGGGCTCGATCCCAGGACCCTGGCATCATGACCTGAGCCGAAGACAGACGCTTAACAACTGAGCCACCCAGGCGCCCCGGTAAGTTGCTTTTTTTGCATCAATTGGAAAAAATAAAACAAACACACACATACACACAAAATATCTTCAACACAGAATGAAAGACCAAATTGATTGGTTGAGTACATGAAACATGTTTTCATGTTACTTGACCTAAATAAATTTTTGCTGATTGCATTGCTTCTAATTTTTGTGTACCTGCCAAGGTTTCTGGAAGACAGAGACAGAGGTTACTATAACAGGCAAAGTGAGTGAACATGTAACACAGAGCTCTACAGTTAGACTTGCCTGGGTTCTAAATCTGGCTCCCATATATGCTGGGTATATGACCTTGGATGAGTTTCTTAATATCTCTGCATGGACTGTACTGGGTTCTTAAAAAAACTCACATGTTGAAGCCCTAACCCTCGATGTGACTAAATTTGGAGATAGGGTTTTCAAAGAGGCAATTAAGATTAAATGAGGTCGTAAGAATGAAGCTCCACTGTGAGGGCACTGGTGTCCTTATAAGAGGAAGAGACTCCTCAGAGGGTGAGTCTTAGACACTCACCCTCTGAGGAAAGGCCACATGAGGACAGAGAGAGAAGATGGCCACCCGCTGAGCCATCTGGAAGAGAGGTCTCACCAGAAACCATCCCTACCTCAATCTAGGGCTTCCAGCCTCCAGAACTGTGAGAAATTAATTTCTGTTGTTTAAACCATCAGGCCTGTTGTATTTTCTTATAGCAGCCCTAGCAGACTGACATAATCTCTAAAACGGAGTTTTTAATCCTCTGGATACAAAAATAGCACACACCTGATAAGAAGTGCTTGGATGAAAAAGAAAGTCATTTCAATTACTTAGCATAGTACCCGACATATAGAAAGGTCCCAATAAATATTAGCTATTACTATTTTTAATGAGCAGGTGCTTAATCTAGCAGAAGTCAAACAGAAGTCTTTTAACTGAAATACATTTTTCCTTAAGACATAAAATGATGCTTACAAGCATAAAGTATAAATAAAAATTCCTATCTGAAAATACCGCTGTAACAACAATGTAAACATACTTATTCCCTCATAAAAAATGTCTGCCATTATCTAGACGTCAAGCTGTGCATAGTGAACAAAGCCAAAATTATAGATTAAAATGGAAAAAAATCAGTAAAAAAAATCCAGATGTGGCTTTATAAAACATTTTAATCACTTCTGTTTTCATTTTTCAGTCTAAGTGTTGGGAATCATGTAGACACAGTTTTGCTAAAGAGTTTTAGCCATTTCCTTGTAGTTATTATTATTTTATGACTCTCATTAGTTTTCATTAGTTTTCTAGGGTTAAAAAGATCAAAACTTTACTTATATTTCTTTTTTATATTTCCTTTGATGCATATTGGCCTAAATATTACACTAAATTACGTGCTTTCCAAAGAAAGTCATAGACCGTGTCTGGGTCCATTCTTCTCCCAATGTTCAGAACTCTCCTTATGTTTTGCTAAGTATTTCATTATCGAACAGGTGATACCTGTTGTTCTTAAGAAGAAAACATCTTAGTTCTTCTTTAAAAAATGAGATTGATATTGAATTCTACTCAGAGTTCTATTCTTTTCTAGATGTATAGAGAGTTCGAATATATTCTGATTATTTTCCTGGACACATTGTATTTACTTGTTTCTTAAAAAAGTGGTAGTCCTTCTTTTATAAAGTGAGACTGATACTTTTCAACAGGTCTAATCTTTTATTTTTTATTTTTTCAAATTAAAAACACAGTTGTTAGTACTTACTTATATACTTGGAGTCCACCTTCAACTGGGGATGAAGGCGGGCAGAGTGCTTAGAAGCTGGAGGTGACATTTGCCTTGGGTAGTTCCAGCTAATTTCTTTCTACTCTACTTGTGTTAAAAGAGAGAAACATGAATAAAATTATGGGGGCTTTTTCATTTTTGGATTATTGTTTCCGGGGAGATTTGTTAAATTCCATTTGAAGAAAGTTCAAAAGATGCTTTATGTATCCAAAATAAAGCCTTTAATTTGCATTCACTTTCTTATCCGATCTATCTCGTTTTTCCCATCCCAGAAAATAGCATCTTTAGTTTCTCAAGCCGGAAATCTGGTAGGTGATCCTTTGTACTTTCAGTTCCCTGCAAGCTCACACTCAGTTCTTCATCAAGTCTTGCCAGTTTTACCTTCAAACCCTCTTTTGTACCTACCCGTTCCTCTCTATCTTCACCACCAGTCCCTTCCTCCAAGCCAACGACTTTGTTCACCTGAACCCCTCAGTTCACGTAATAATCAGTCACTCTGCTTCCATTTGTCCCCTTCCTCACAGCTGCATTAGTGCTTTTTAAAAATATAAATCAAAACATCCTTCTCCAGATTAACCTTCTAAAATCCTGCTGTACTTAGAGCACAATCTGAATTCTTTGCCGGGACAAAAAAGTCTTCAAATAGTTGATCCTTGCCTACCTCCTGGCGTTTACTTCTTCCCACGTGATGCCTTGCCCACTGTGTCCAAGCCACACTGGCCTTTCGGTCCGCCAACTGCCAAGTTCCTCCCAAAACGCTGCAGTTTTCAAACACTGCCCCATAACTTTCAACATTCCTGTCATGAAGAAGTGAGGTCCACGACTCCCTTGTTTGAGTTTGGGTGGCTTTGTGACTGCTCTGACCAAGAGAATACATAAGAAGAAATGCTCTGTGATATATCCGTTTGCTAAGACTATTGTAACAAAGACCACAGACTAGGTGGCTTAACCAACAGAAATTTATTTCCTTGCAGTTCTGGAGGCAGGAAGTCCAGGATCAAGGTGTTCAGAGGGTTGGTTTCTTCTGAGGCCTCTTTCCTTGTCTGTCTAGTCACGGGCTTACTGTGACCTCACTTGGTTCGTCCTTTGGTCTATGTTGTTTGTGTCCTAATTTCCCCTCATAGAGACACCGTTCATAATGGAAGGCCACCCATATGATCTCGTTTTACCTTAATTACGTCTTAAAAAGCTTTATCTCCAAAGCTTTATCTCCCTTATCTTCATCTGAAGTACTGGAGCCCAGGATTCAATATATGAATTTGGAGGGACTTAAGTCAGCCCATAACACATCTGAGGCCAGGTTATAGAAGGCTAGGCATCATCTGCTGTTTACTCTGAGGCCCTAAGCCACTATGTAAGAAATACGACTCCCCTGGGGCACCACAGGTGGAAGTCCAAGCCATTGGACAGGCCACGCGTAGATGCCTGGGCTCATGGCCCCAGCTCTGCCTAGTCTTTGTGTTGTCCCAGCACAAGAGCCAGACATGGGCGCAAAGTCCTAATAACTCCAGCTGATTTCAGCCCCTAGCCATCCACGTCACCCAGATATTTTAGTCTTCCCAGATGAGGCCCCATACTGTGTGGAGCAGGGACAAGCTATCCTGGCTGCAGCCTATCCAAATTCCTGACCCACAGGACCTATGAACACAGTAAATTGGTTGTTCTATGCCACTAAATTCAGGGTGGTTTGTTACACATCAATAGATAACAGTAACACCATCTCGGGGCTTCACATATGTTCTCTTCTGTCCCTGGAATGCTCTTCCCTCAGCTCTTGGTCATCGTCCTCTCTCTCACCTTAAACATCACCTCCTTAGAGAGGTCTCTTCCGATGGCCAGTATAAAGTGTCCCCCCCGCCCTTTCATCTGTCTTAGAGTTCCTTATGCTTCCCCTTCAGAGCATCCATAGACACTTAAATGGCATTTAATCATTTATTTTTATCAGTCAATTTCTGCCTTCTCCATGATACTACTTGCTTTTTTAGAGCAGGAACCACTTTCCATTTTTTTCCCGGATCAGATATGTTGTATATGCTCATAATCAGAGGCTGTGCAATACCTGTTGAGTAGATAGATGACTATCAGTTCAACATTACTCTGTTTTTGTTGGAAAAAAAATCATTGAAAGTAAACTGATGGGATTTAGGAAGAGGCTTGCTTAAATTTAAGCAGAGCACTTTGATTGAGGACCTGTTCTTGCTGGCTCTAATCTAGGAGCTGACAATGCAGTGACAACCAAAGAAACCCAAATGTCAAATAAATCCACCAGTGGACAGCACTGTGGCAACTCACAAATAGTCTGTTCTTTGGCACAGTCTCCCCAGGGCTTTGGCAACTTACAGTGGGAGTCAAAAGTGATGCAAGTACTGGCTCAAAATGCCCATGAGAGTCTGCCCTTGGTGGGTGAAGCTGTTTCCAAGTTCTTCCATAAATACTAGGCTCAGCCTTTTGAAGTCTATGCACACTACGGATGAACGATTTAAGCAAATCTGTAGGGAGATCTGTTAGAGATCACGGAGGTCAACCCAAGGAGAGGGCTGGAGTCTTAGGGCCCAATGGCAGCATTCTGGTCTTACACAGAGCGGCACCATTAAACCATCACAAGGAGAAGGCGATATCATGGCCTTGACAAGCCCAGCTTCACGATTCCTAAAACTCACTTCTTTTTGTAATAGTACCTCTTTGTCATTTTTGCCCAGAAGTTTGGCAGTTGTTTCTAGTTAGGCTTCTCAGGTCTCATGATTTATATATTGCCTCAACCTATGATCTGTGTGTATGCACCTCTGCCAAAATCTGAAAATGATGTCTGTGTAGGCTGTTATGAGTAGGCAGGTGTGGACGGGTATGTGGATAAAGAGGAAACAAAAAAAAGAAAAATGTGACTAATGTGGCAAAGAAGGTTAAGGAACTAGCTGATTGTTCTAGACATCTTGGTTTACATCCAAAGCATGTCAAATTAGAAATAAACCATGGACTACATTGCTTTCCAAGTCTGCTGATCTCGCACATGCTGTGTCATAAGGGGGGTTCTATGATTAGGGATACAATCATCTCAGGCAATCAAAAATGTTTTCAGAATCCTGTAGAGAAATTTGGCCCATGCAAAGTCCTAGAGAAGAGGAGGGGGTTAGGAAGCTCCTTAGGTGACCTGTCATATATATGGCCCTGGAGGAGAGTCAGATGTCTAACTGGACTTTTTTAAAAGGCACCCGCATGGTGAGGTAAGGAGAAAAAGTTAAAAAACGAACTTTGTTAAATGTCAAGGAGGGAGCTCCTTTCAGGGGAAGGTCTCATCGAAAGTTCTGTCAATGTCAGACCTGAGGATGTGGACTTCTTTCTAATGAGGAAAGATCCCCAGCTATGCTGACCCAGACTTTTGAGTCCTGCACCTTAAAGCTTCACTAGGCGGGCTCTGCCCTTCTCCCACCTTGCCATGTTGGCTTTATGAGCGTGTGCCGTGATCTCTTTGACTTACCTTTCAGAGCCCATGGTCTTCTCAGTGTTCCTTCTGCTGGTATTCTGGTTTTAGTTTGGGCCCTTAATCTTTCATTTGAAGTCTTAATAACTGGCTCTTCATAATTCTAAATAATATGGCTCTTCCTAGTTCCATTGCTTTTTCTTTTTATTTCACTTGTAGAGGTTTGCTCACTGTCATCAATTACATACATCATGGAATATTTGACATAAAGCCTCCAGATTAAATAGAAAAAACCTGAGGCAAATCACAAATATTTGGTATTGTGCAAAATAGGCTTTCAAGCAATTGACTACATTTCCTCCTTTTCAAAATGCAGCTTCTGTGTTCTTAAATCATCTCTCGTCCTGTTTAACGTGCACAAATCCTTCAAATACCTTACAGGACTTGTTTCTTTTTTTCTTTTTTTCAGAACTTGAGAAAAGTGAATTTGTTGAAGTGCGCTGTGTTGTATGTTCTAAGAATTCTTTCTCATTCCCTGTATCAACATGGCCTATAATGAAATGATTTGAAGGAGAAATTCCCTTAAAGATGATTTTTCTATTGACTGAAAAATTTCTATGAGATTGTTTAGTAAGAGTGGTTGAGTGATAAGTGTATTTAAAGAAATCAAGATAAACAGAATTTTGTTAACTGGAGGTAGCTTAGAAAGAAAGAATGGAAAGTTATAAAGATTTAGAGAGAATATCTGACTTAAAACAGGGGTTGAATAAATATCTAGATATTTTATTTCTGGGTAAATCAAGGGGGAAACCGCTTATCAAATCTGCAGGTGACTCCAAGCTGGGAGAGAGTATTAATCCATCAGATTACAGAACCAAGAATCAGGAAGATCTTGAAAGGCAAAAAGGAAAAATTATGAAATTAATGGAGAGAAATGTGAAGTCTTCACACTTAAACCTGGAAAATATTTCTGTGGAAATTGTTATTTCATGTGAAAAAATACCTGTATGTTTGGTTGTCCTCTAGCTATGCTTAAGCAAGAAGGGGATATAACATCTAAGAAAACTGTCCCAACTATTGGCCGCATTATAGAAGCAGATTATATGGGGCATTCGAAGGAGGTTACTGTACCCATGGACTTCAGATCATATCTTGATACTCGTACTTGGTTCTAAAAGGGGCATTAAGTAATGAGCTGTCTCCAGAAGAAGAAGCCCAGGATCTGGAAGTTTCCAGAAATTAAAGTCAGGGGTAGTGAAAGGATTTGCAGTTATACATCAGGAAGCAAGAAGACTTCAGAGACAATCAGAATGTTGTTTGTAAATATTAGACGAAGTGTCAAATAAAAGAAGGAGACATTTGGGTAGTTGTAAAGGGTAGGTCTAGAATAATGCATGGAAGTTACTGAGAAGCAGAACTCAGCTTGGGGATATTTGACCTAAGAAAAGCTTAATTACCTATTATGTTCTGAGCATCAGGAATACAAAGCTCAAGAGGGCTCCATCTCTGTTCTCAACTTTGCATTTTAGAAGGGGAGTAAAGTTCTAAGCTCCCAGTTTCAATGTATGTGGGGTTGTTTTCTCCCCACCAATAAACAATGCTCTGGCACCAGCTGGGTGTCTTCCAATTTAACTCAAATCTGACACTATTGTGGAATTATATAAAACTTCTGGGCATGAGAGAAAAGCTTCATTTCCCTTTCTAAAACAAATGGCTAATGAACTCTTTGTGAACTGGGCAAAAAGACCTTTGGACTGGGCCAGAAATAGCAAGTATTTTACAAGCAAATGTTTATAAAGTCAACAGGACAATGGGCATTCTGATCATTAGACTGTGGGTTGTAGACTTTTTAGAAGTACTACTAAACTAATTAAGGTACACCAGGAGTAGCTTCATTTGTTAGCACCAATAGAATAGTTGATCAATTTGTAACCAAAAGCAGCTCTGCCTGTTAGTACCAACCGACAATTTTTTTTCCTCTTTTATCTGAGTCATTAATTGCTCCCCTTCCTTTTTTCTCATAGAAACCCCTGCTTTCACCCCGTAGGCAGGACACTTCCTGTTTACTGCTGGAATCTGCACTCTTGAATTACAATTCTGAGATCCCAGATAAATGCCTTTGTTCTTTTTCAGTTCTGCCTTCTGTATAGGTTGACACTATCTATCCAGAGATAACTTCACATCCCACAGGTTATAACCAGGGTCAGTCCCAGGAGACTGCCCCCCGCTCCCCCAGTTTGGGATGCCAGTTGCAAGTCCAGGTCACCACCCGTGCTTCTGACCAAGCACCTATAGGTTGAAGGTTCCAATGACCTTTTTTGGGATATATATATATATATATATATATTCCTTATAACCCACAATATCACAGGGAGGCAATGAGATAAAGTAACTATTCAGTGTGATTGGTGACAGAGAGGAAGATATGTCCAAACTAAGGAAAGCTTTATGGACATGGTTGTGTTTAAGCTAAACCTTGAAAAGTGAATGTGTGCTTGTAGAAGAATAGAATATGGAATAGAGGGAGTGAACACCAGTTAGAAAGATGACAGTAAAAATCCAGATGCCAGGAGTGGTAGGAGATTTGGACGGGGCAGAATGAATAGGACCTAATGCTGGTGGGGGTGGCTAAAGGAAGTGAAGGAGAAATGCAACCAGGGTGGTTCTAGGAATTTGTATTTGGATGCTCGGATGGCCGATGGTACCATTAATGAAGAGAGGCAATATAGTGAGCAGGGGATGTTCAGGGACAAGAAGAGAAAACAGGAAATTCACTGAGCTTGTGGTAGCTCAGAAGCATCTTAATGAAAATGTAGAGTGGTAACTTAATGAAAATTGTAAGTGGTAACTAGTCTTGATAGTGGGTGGTATTATCTGGGGTGTGGTAGAGAAGATTTTACTAAGTGAGAAAGCCAAGAATAAAATCTTGAGGAAGTCAGTTGTTTGAGGTCAGGTAGGAAAGGAGTTTGTGGCAGGCAAAAAGCTGTGCTTAAACTTAAATATGGTACTATTCTGGAAAATCCATGATATCGGATGTCTGACCTTGGATACTCGTTTTTATTGATCTAAAGGGTCATATATCTCCTAGGTACTATAAATGCCAAAAAAAAAAAAAAGCTTATGGTTGAGACTGATTTTTGTAGGCGATTTTAGAGTTAGCATCCCATTATGGTATCCTTGTTTCTTACTTTCCCATGTCACTGATCCCCACACATTTTACTACATATTTCAGAGCCAATCTGTCTCTGGAATGTCTTGGCCTTCCAGGGATATTCTCTCTCAAGTCGAGAGCAATGTGATGGAATCAGTCAGAACTGGATGGCCCCTCCAGCCCTTGAAATTGCTGGTATCTTAATCAGTATCTGTAAAATACACAACACACAACTTTCAGGCAACTAATGAGGATAGTGCTTCTTTGACTCATTATGTAGTGTGTCATCCTTTGAAAGACACTGCCAGTCTAATCTGTGGTTAATAATCCAGTGACCAACACAAAGGAGTTGTTCTACTGTCTGGTTCAACTGAACACCTTCATTCTCATATGTAGACAAAGTCCAGTGTAGTAGAAAGAAAGCAGAGTTTGGATTAGGTTTTGGATTCCAAACCCACTTTATCACTTTCTAAAACTTATTTTCTTTATCTGGAAAATGGTAACGATATGGGGCTTAGGGGCTTGTTCTTGTAATTAAATAAAACGATGAAGAAAAAAACACTTGGAATAGTGCACGACAATTAATGGACTCCCCCCTGCAAATGGTAATCACTATTTCTAATTTTATTTTCATCTTCCCTCACTGTGTGCAAAAATCTTTATCTAACCGTTAGAGATATACCTATTACCTCAGACTACAAGGGATAAAAGACTTTAAAGAAAACAAAACACTGTGTTATTCAAAGGATTTTCATGGCACTGACAAATGGGTCTTTTGTCCAATATAGATTTCCTCGATCACTTCAATGCTCATTATAGAAGCATCTCTGTTCTATTCTCTCTTTTACAGTTTTGTTCCTACAACAAAAGAAATCAAAGCACCCAAGTTCAATGTGATACAGTGCAACCCTAATCTAGCTTCATTGAAACAAAGAGTCAGAACCGAGGGGACTGCCTGAATTTGCTCCCCTTGCTCTGCCTGGTTAGTGTTGCTTGCGGGAAATATGTTATCACACATGCCATGTGCTGCAGCATCAAAGGGGGCAAGCAGGTGAACTGGGCATTTTGTCTCTCATCAGATTCTTTGCGGATGGACACACCTGTGACACCATCCTCAGAGACCTTATCTGCCTGCAACCCACAGACTCACTACCCGGTACAATGGGAGCCAGCAAACCCTCAAAGGCTTCAAAGGCTTCAAAAATTAACAAACTCTTGGGAAACAGGGTCTAATTTTTTAAGAGGAAAAACTTCTTAAAACAATAGGTTAAAGTTCACACTGGATACAGGATGGTGAATAAGTTAGCAATGATTGCTTCCGTGAGCAATGTTTTATTGCCCGAGGAGTAGAAACTACAAAGCAACTCTATAAGGCATACCTCACTTTACTGCACTTCAGTTTATTGCATTTTGCAGATATTCTGGGGTTTTTTTGTTTTTGTTTCTGTTCTTCTACAAACTGAAGGTTTGCATTGAGCAAGTCTATCGATGCCATTTTTCCAATAGCATTTGTTCATGTCGTGTCTCTGTGTCACATTTTGGTAATTCTCACAATATTTCAAACTTTTTCATTATTACTGTACTTATTATGGTGCTCTGTGATCAGTGATCTTGTGTGTTAATACAGTAATTGTTTGGGGGCACCATCAAACATGACCACATAAGACAGCAAATATATAAATGTGTGTCCTGACTCTTCTACCAACCAGCCAGTCCCTTTTCTCTCTCCTTCATTTTGGGCCTCCCTACTCCCTGAGACACAACAATATTGAAATTAGATCAGTCAATAACCATACCATGGCCTCTAAGTGTTCAAGTGAAAGGGAGAGTCACATGCCTCTCACTTTAAATCAAAAGCTAGAAATGATTAAGCTCAGAGAGGAAGGCATGTTGAAAGCCGAGACAGGCTGGTGCCAAATAGCCAGCCAAGTTGCAAATGCAAAAGAGAAGTTCTTGAAGGAAATTAAAAGTGCTACTCCAGTGAACACACGAATGATAAGAAAGGGAAACAACCTTATTGCTGAAATGGAGGTTTCCTTGGTTTGGATAGAAGATCAAACCAACCACAACATTCCCTTAACCAAAGTCTAATCCAGGGCAAGGTCCTAGCTCTCCTCATTTCTATGAAAGCTGAGAGAGGTCAGGAAGCTGCAGAAGAAAAGTTTGAAGCTAGCAGCGTTTGGATCGTCACGTTTAAGGAAAGAAGCCATTCCCATAATATAAAAATAGAAGGTGAAGCAGGAAGTGCTGATGCAGAAGCTACAACACATTATCCAGAAGATTTTCAATTTAGTCAAAGCAGCCTTCTGTTGCAAGATGCCTTCTCAGACTTTCATAGCTAGAGAGGAGAAGCCAATGCCTGGTTTGAAAGTTTCCAAGATTTTCAATTTAGTCAAAGCAGCCTTCTGTTGCAAGATGCCTTCTCAGACTTTCATAGCTAGAGAGGAGAAGCCAATGCCTGGTTTGAAAGTTTCCAAGGACAAGCTGACTCTGTTGTTAGGGGTGAATGCAGCTGGTGACTTGAAGTTAAAGCCAATGCTCACTTACCATTTGAATCCTAGGGCCCTTATGAATTATGCCAAATCTACTCGGCCTGTGCTCTATAAATGGAACAACAAAGCCTGGATGACAGCACATCTGTTTACAACACAGTTTAATGAATATTGTAAGCTCACTGTTGAGAGATTTACTGCTCAGAAAAAAAAGATTCAAAATACTACTGCTCAGTGACAATGCACCTGGTCACCCAAAAGCTCTGATAGAGAGGGACAATGAGATTAAGGCTGTTTTCATGCTTGCTAACACAACATCCATTCTGCAGCCCTTTGATCAGGGAGTAATTTTGACTTTCACATCTTATTATTAAAAAAAATATATTTGCAGAGCTATGGCTGCCCTAAATAATGATTCCTCTGATGGATCTGGGCAAAGTCAATTGAACACCTTCTGAAAAGGAGTCACCTTCCCAGATGCCATTCAGAACATTCATGATTCACGGGAAGAGGTCAAAACATCAAGCATCTACTGGGTTTGGAAGAAGTTGATTCTAACTGTCGTGGATGACTTTGAGGGGTTCAAGACTTCAGTGGAAGAAGTGACTACAGATGGATTAGAAAAAGCTAGAGAACTAAAATTAGAAGTGGAGACTGAAGATGGGACTGAACTGCTGCCATCATGAGAAAACTTTCACGGATGAGGGATCGCTTCTTATGAATGTGCAAAGAAAGTGGTTTCTTGAGATGGAATCTATTCCTGGTAAAGATGCTGTGAAGATTGTTGAAATGACAACAAAGGATTTAGAATGTTACATAAACTTAGTTGATAAAGCAGTGCCAGGGTTGGAGAGGACTGACTCCAATTTTAAAAGAAGTTCTATTGTGGGTAAAATGCTATCAAACAGTGTCACATGCTACAGAGAAATTGTTCATGAAAGGAAGAGTCAATCAATGTGGCAAACTTCTCTGTTGTCTTATTTTAAGAAATGGCCACAACCATCCCAACCTTCAGCAACCAGCTCCCTGATCAGTGAGTAGCCATCAACATCTTGCTGAGAGTTCAGATGATGGTTAGCATTTTTTACCAATAAAGTATTGCTTAGTTAAGGTATGTACATTTTTTTAGACATAATGCTATTGCACACTCAACAGACCACAGTGTAGTATAAACATAATTTTTTTAAGATTTCAGTTTTAAGTCATCTCTACACCCAGGGTGGGGCTCGAACTCACAGCCCTGAGATCAAGAGTTGCACGCTCCACTGACTAAACCAGTCAGGCAACCCCTGAACATAACTTTTATAGGCACTGGAAAACTAAAAAAATCATTTGACTCGCTTTAATATGATACTTGCTTTACTGCAGTGGTCTGGGACCGAACCCACGGGATCTCTGAGCTATGTCTATGTCAGTGATAAAAACAAAGTAGCAACAATAATAAGCATAACCACAACCACAGTCATAATAATGTGCTTTAATTATGCAAAAAGTAATCATCGAATACCATCTCAGGTTCCAGATTTGATTGCCGTACTAGGAGGCATGGCGGGGGGGCGGGGGGCGGGGTGGACAGAAGGAGGGCCACGGCACCCGTGTAAATAAAACTAGTAGACACAAACATTCACAATATTTGCCCCCCAAATTTTACACACACATACACACACACATTCAGAAGAGGGAGAAATAAGCATTGACCCCGATGATCAGAAAAGGCTTCCTATGGTAAACAGCAGTGAACTGTGGTGAGGAGCTACTGTGGAAGTAGAATAAGGAATGAGCTAAGGTATGCAGGGCACAAAGGAGGAGGAAGGGAGTGGCCAAGGGAGGAAAGGGCAAGAAGTCCCACATGCCTGTCACCTGCAATGGGGTCATGTGAGGCAAGGCCAGAGGAATATGGTGGGTGCAGGTTACAGAGGGACATGAACACCAGGTTGAAGAAATGTAATTTTTTCCTCTGCAGATTAGTTGATGAAAAGCCATCTGCTCTCAAGCAGGGAAATGACGTATGATCAAAGATGCAGTGTAAGATTAACCTAGCAGTAGTGAGTCTGCCTCAGGAATGAGGCAGGAACTGTGCATATGCATAAAGAAACAAAAAGATATATAATATATATCAGCACTGTACGGAGTAGGTTAGACTGTGAAGGGGTAAAAAAACACAAGCAGGGAGAACAGACAGGAAGTAGGGGAGAAGATATAGTTCTGGCCCTAGAATTATTAGGATATGTACACTTTGAGTTGCTTTTGTAACAGCTGTGGCAATTTTTCCCTAATCCATCCATATCTGCTCCTTAAAATCCTCTTTTGCCGAAATGGTACAGATTTGCACACCAGTGTTGTTAATCCACAGAAAAGAACCATGCACACTGGGGCTCAAGTTCACGCTCAGTTCTTCGCCTTAGGGCCCTGGTGGCACGAAATGCCTGACCAGCTGGAGATCATGACTACAATCTGCAGTAGAAAAAGGAGGGACAAGTCAGGAGTAGATTTTAGTAACTAGTTCCTGGTTAACTTAGGAAGAGAGGGTCCTAGAACTGCAGATGTCTTTGAGAAAATCTGTCCATTGGAAAACAAAGAGTTAGGAGCTGGAGTTAAAGTATTATTTTTCAACTTTCTGGCTACAGGTACTCTGCTACTCTATTTTTTTCTCATTTTCTCTATTAATCAACATGCCACATAGGTATCCAATTGTTCTTGAACTTTGTTTGTTTGCCTGCACACCTTTTCAGAAGATTATCGAAGTGTGATGTGGGGTTTTAGTCATCCTGAAGTGAATCAGCTAATTAAATTAATTTTATCTCGGGTATATTGCTTTAGTCCAATTAAGTTACTAAGCCAATCACATCAGAATAAATCAACCATTCTGTTACATAATTCTTTTTAATAAACAGAGTTATAATTATATGAAGGCAATTCTGAGGATACCATATGCTACAAAGCAGGGAACCTAATTTATTTCCTTGATTCGGAGAGACAAACTCACTCATATGTAATAACTTTTATCATCCAAATTTTTAATTCTTATTGTATTATAAAGTTTAGAGTCTCTTGCTTGCTTTATAGATCACAGTAAGAATGAGTTCACGATGGGCCTTGTGGGGGAAAGGGAGGCTTTGACACAGATCTGAAATGATGAGCATAACGCCATGCTGCAAATTCGCTTAGGCTGTGTCAGAAACCAGTGCTGGTGCCTCCTGTGCTTTTGAACAGCCAGTGTAAGGAGAAATGTGAGTGGGGGTTGGGTGGGGAAAAAATACGTCTTGAAACAGATCCTTAGAGAGAAGAGCCATGTTGGGACAATCCCCTTGCTTCCCACATCCCCCTCCACATTTTCCTGGCAAGTCATAGGCGTTGTTATCAACTCCTGGTGAAAATGACTTATTTTAAAATATAACAAAACAGAAATCCACTTAACAGATCTGAGACCAGGAATGAAAACACCTTTGTTTGACAACTTGGCCTGATTCTCCGCGAATGCTGTTGACGGTTCGGCTTTGTTGTGGATGGGAACGAGTGAAGCTTGCAAGGGGAATCGGTCCATGGTAACATGATGTTCAGAGACAGCTACCGTCTCCAGCCAAGATGGTGTTGGCAGAGCGGCAGACACCATTGGCCCAAGGGATGGATGGCCTGCACAGCCGTGCACACACTCATTCCTGCAGCTACTCAGACAGGGATGAGTGCTGGGGAGCTCAGAAATAATGAAGAAATGGTAGGCCAAGGTCCCTGAGAGCTACCTTTGCTTACCATCTCTTTCAAGTGATTTTTTGAGAATGTTAGAAAAATAGGAAATCATCCCCCACTTTTTTGGTTCATATTTCTCACTACTGAAGTTCTGAAATTGTATGATCCAAATCCCAGTTATTTCTGGAAGAGATGAACGAATAACCTAATTTCTCAGTTGGGGATGGCACCTCTTATCATTTAATTTCCCTATGTGCAAAAGTTATACCACTTGTAAATAAAATGAAATGAAATAACCTAGACACAAATATCTTAATTTCACGAGAAAAAATCCAGGTTAAAGCAACAAAAGTTGCAAAAATTGATGTGAAAGCAAGGCATTTAGTGTATTATATACTTTCTGTAGTGGTTACATCTAATTCCATTCTGGATTGCTACTAGAAATGTTTGGATATCAACTACACTTACTTCTGTTTGCTTCCAGCCCTTATATAATTACCTAGATGCCGAACAGAGAGAAGTAGAGGATCCCCAAAGTAGAGAAAGCCCTGTATTGCACTCAATTTGAGCATTAATGGGTAGAATGTTACCATGGTAAAATGCACTATTGTTAATTCATGGTTACACATTCCACAGAAGCCAGCATATTGCTCTCTATTTATGAGCCTGAAAAGTCAATCCCATGCCATCATTAGCCCATAATTCCAGCCAACTGTCAGCATTCCAAATGAAAGAGAGCAACACAAAATTTGGCTCGAATTGAACCAGTTCATTACTGAAGTATTAATCCCAGGAATAATGAGTCTTGGGCTCAGAATTCAGATTGTTTTATTTATCCTCACATCCTTGCAGATGTGAGATGTCTCTGAGCTAACATTTGACTCTATCTTCAGGCGCTCCTCTGGGATGAGGGGCTGGAGCCCTGGAGGAGGTGTGGGCTTTTTCCTGGAATCTACATAGGTTAAAATACTGAGGAATCCTGGGAGAAAGTGAGTGCTCTCTAACATAGTGAGAAAAACAGCAGTCGTTTTTGATAATGAAAAGATGAATTTGGATCCTATGGGAAAGTATCGATGTATTTTTGACAGGAATTTTCTTGTAATATTTTTGCTGAATATTCATTTCAAAAACATTCTAGCATGGTATTGTAATAGCAGGGTATAGTGACAGATAGTAGCTACACTTCTGGTGAGCTGCACATAGCATAACACATAGACTTGTCAAATCACTATGTTGTATACCTGCAACTAATGTAACATTGTGTGTCATCTATCTTTGAATTAAAAAAAAAACTCTGGCATTATTATAGAGTCATATAAAATGAGATTAAAGGGTTTCTTCCTAAGATTCCCAAAACATCATAAGTGTCCGCTGACAACAGTTGATGCCACGATGTATGAACGTGACAGGAGTGTGTGTAAGACACCAGCAGGACACACCAATAGCAATGCAAATCCCTCACTTGGCTGAAACTGTATTCACTCCCAGCAAGCAGGCACCACCACCACCCCAGCCCCCACCTTTGCTGGGCCCGGGGCAAGCCAGATTTATTCCACAAACTCAAAGAAAAGGAAATAGTGACTTTTTAAAATCTCGACTCAAGTTTTGCCATGTCGACAAAGTGTTTTTAAAGTTTAGGTTCCAAGGGTATCCAGGAAGCATACAAACTGATCTGGAACAGAACTGTCTACATCACAATAGAGACTCGAGATATGGTAGTGATTAAAAGTAACAAATATTGTTTGACCTTGGATATGGCAAACACAAACAGCAATAATATTTTTATCATGCCTTTTCACTTCTAAATCAATGTGCATTGGTATAAGTCCATGAGATCATTTCATATTTGCAAGACTATCTCTTCTGGTAAATACTGGTAATTCACATTTCAAAGAGTTGGCCAAAAGAAAGCATTCTCAAATATATTTGAAGAGAGTTACCATAGCGTCAAAGTAGTTCTTTTGATTGCTTGTGACTAAGGCTGTTAGTCTGTACCCAATGCAGGGACAAATGGATTTACAAATGCCATGAGGTATCTCTTTGAGATCATAATTATCTGGACAAGATCCACTTCTAGTTGAAAAAGACAAAATAATGTCCATCAACTGGTGAATGTATAACCAATCGTGGTATATCTAGATAATGGAGTATTACTCAGTCATACAAACGGGTAAGTACTGATAACTGCTATAACATGGATGGACCTTGAAAACATTATGCTAAGTGACAAAAACCAGCCATAAATGACCAGAAATTATGTGATTCCATTTGTATGAAATGTCCAGAATAGGCATTCCATAAAGAAGTAACTTGAGTTGTCTAGGACTGGAGAGAGTGGGAGATAGAGAGTGACTGCTAATGGGTATAGGATATCTTTTGGAGGTAATGAAAATGTTCTAAATTTAGATAGTGATGGTTGCACAACTCTGTGAATATAATAAAAACCACTGAACTGTACATTTTTGAAAGGGTGAATTTTATGGTCTGTGAATTACATCTTAATGAAACTCTTATAAAAATGACTAAAGCTAGGGGTGCCTGGGTGGCTCAGTCGGTTGGGTGCCCAACACTTGATTTTGGCTCAGATCATGATCTCAGGGTCATGGGACTGAGCCCTGTGTCTTCGGCTCTGTGTTCAGCGGGGAGTCTGCTAGAGATTCTCTCTCCTTCTGCCCCTCCCCCCCACTTGCTCTCTCTCAATAAATAAATAAATAAAATCTTTAAAAAATGACTGAAGCTATCCTGTTATTTTATTTTTAAAAACCGTATCTTTGAATATCCTACTCTCTTTATGATCATTACTAGTAGAGGAGTGGCTTGGCCATTAAAAAAAAACTGTATGTTTTCAGTAAGCATAATGTTATGGATTGGCTGTGACTATCAGAATATACTGTTCTAAGGATTTTGTCTCCATATATAAAATAGATGACAGCATTTTCCCCCTAACTAGTACAGACAAATAATCTGTGAACTGGTGACTGACTTAAGAACGGATGTCTTTTCTGTCCAAAGAAAGTGGCAAAAAAAAAAAAAAAAAAGACAAAAAGAAAGGCTCTCTCAGAGGGAAGGAGGGTAGTAATTCATTGTTATCTTTGGCATTGGTCCTACTGTTTCACATTAGTCTTAAGAGGCCTGTATAAACAGGTTGTGCTATCAGTGTCCACCACCCCCTCTTAGACTGAGCTTTGCTTTGATTAGCTCAATGTTTTGGCATTGGGTAGGTGTCCATCTGATCCTCCCTGCAGTTACTGATGCCCTCAATCTGCTACTCCCTGCTGTCATCTTGCCTAGGTCTCCCTCCTTCTGGTGTCCAGACGTCCTTCCTCCTCGTAAGCCTCCCTTCCTTTATGGACCAGCTTGAACCTGCTTCCTGGTTACTCTCTCTTGGGCACAACTCTGGTCCTTTCGGTCTGGCTTTTTCCACTGCCATGAAGGGAAGCCCCACCGTGGGAGGACCGACGAGCCAGGCTCATTCTTCCTAGGTTGGGTGGGGATCTCTGAGTGCAGACTGCCGCTTCCAGAGACTTCCTCCCATCTCCATGTCCATATACAGTGGACAATTAAGTGGTCATCTATTCCTCAAGAGTCCAGGACTCTCAGCCATGCATCCCTTAGGGTGCATATGCAGACACATGCATCCAGCGGTCACTTTTCCATGTGTGGCTGGCAAAGCTACAGAAACAGCTGCATCTGCTACGATGCCTCTCTTTTCTCCAGTTTTAACTTACTGTCTTGCTCTGTCCTCGCTCTGACTGGATTCTGCCTCCACGCCCTTAGCTCTTAATCCTCTCACCCCCAGGCCTTCCTTGCTCCTCTCATTGTTTCTAGGTGATGTTCACAGCCTCCCTCTGACATGATATATTTGAGGTTAGGTGACTGGGTTTGGAATCAGATGCCATGGATTCCTTTTGGCCTTGACATTGACCAGGGCAAGTGATTTCATGAAGTCATTCATCCAGTGTTGCAGGGATGCTGCTAGGTACCTGCTACCATACTACATGCTAGCGACCCTGCCGTGTGTCAGGAAAGACGAGGAATGACAAACCATTAGTTTGCTTAACCTCACCAGCCTGTTTCCTCCTCTGTGGCACAGGAACAAAACGGTTATATCAATCTCAGAGGACTGCTGAGAGGACTGCCAGAAAGTTCTTACTTAGCTTAGTGTTTCAGAGTGAGCGCTCACTGAAAAGCTAGCTCAGTGTCATCTTTTATATATCCTTTACAGGTCTGCATGGCATGAGTATCCTGTTGGCCAGTGGGGCCACTCCTAGGGCTGCCTCCCCATCATGGTCCAATCGCTGGACGAGAATGACAGAACAAACAATAAAAAGGTGTGCAAACGTTATGGTGTCAGCTAAAAAGATTTATTACTAAAATGCGTAGAGATGAGCTGGAAATGGAAAATGCCTGCATTTGAGATGTATGCTCACATGCGCACACACACACACACACACGATAATATATGTGAAAATGGATCAGGAGAGGAAGAAGAAATTGCCGTATCTAAATAGTGGAAATGAAACTTCTGCTTACTATTAGATTTGCTTTTAGAAATCAAAGATGGCATCTTACTGCAACCCTAAGAATAAGGGGGGTCAATATACAAAACAGAGCACTTGGAGAAAGTTTTTTTTAGAAAAGTATGCACTGTGGTCAGCAAGCTTAAGGACTTCTCTGTGATTATGTAATAAAACGGAATAAAAGAAATGTAGGTTTGCATTCTTGCTCCTACTTCTTCTCTTACCAAAAGGCTGAAACGTATGACTTCGTTCATTTAGTCCTGAATTTTCTGATTTGATTTAGTAAAGTTATTATTAATGATAATACTTTATATGTTCCTTTATTTTTATCAAATTACTTTCATCTACATTGCCTTATGTTATCAATATGCTTTTGTATTTTCTAATGATGGATCCCGAATATATATTCAAAGAATAAACTCTTTATTAAGAAAACAGAAAATCTAAAACAAATTCAAGAATTAGATGTGTCCCCACACCTTACCTTTCATCTGCCTCTTTATCCCAAGCTGAATTCTTAATTTAAAAAGTAAAACAGTGAAAACACTTAAAGTTTTGAGGACAGTTGCTTGAACTACAGAGGAGAAAAAGTGATAATTTTAAACCACAAATAGTTAAGAGTACAGTTTATAATGTCAGGATGCAATAATAAATTTTACTGACATGAAATATTTCTCTTATGAAAACACCACATTTAAGTTTTGTTCCTCATAAGAATGAATTTAAATGGGCAAACATTCCTCTACCAACTTAATTTAAGGCCAGTGCAAGCGTTTCCTGGTATCTTAAATCAAACCGATAGCAGGGACTGTGTTGATTCTATAAAGGACTTGTTTTGTTTTTCATTTCAAAAGATGCTTACACGTCAGGTTGAAGCCAGAAACCTAGGGGACAGATGTCCATTCCCTTTGAGTCTCAGGGAAGATAGGGAAATGGTAGGCATTTCAGTTCAAACATTTTTTCCTTTTGGTCTTAAACAGAAAACTCACAAGTGATACACACACAATGGGGTGATGTGAGGCTCCTAAAGGATGAAAATAATAATGCAATCTTTTGTTGCATCCAAAATGCGGGTCTTATTTTATTCTTCTCTATGGTGATGACTGAAATGTTTCTTTTTATAGTTCACCATTTACTATGTTCAAAAGAAACATTTTGTGAATGTGAAAGTCATCCATGTATTCTGCTTTTAGTATCTCCCACGGAATAAAGATTTCAAAAGCCCCAAACTTGGAATATATGCAAATGATCTAATTCTAAACATTAATATACAGTCCAAATTCAGCCAGTGACATATGCAAATGAAGAATTAAATAATTCGATCTAGGCATTAAAATAAAAGAAGCTCATGAAATAAGAAAAAAATCTATTTGGAATATATTCTAGATATCACCAACATCATGGATCTAGCCCAGCAAGCAGAGCTATAACTGGGTAGCAGCAGAGTGGAGACTCATCCATCTGTCCATTCATTCATTCACCAAACATTTATTGAGGGCTGCTACAAGGACATGAACTATGCTTAGGTACTAGTGACACAAAGGTGAATAAGAACCAGTCTTTACCCATGAAGGCCTTCCAGACAAGTGAATGAATAGATATTGTCCCCAAAATCTATCGGGCAATAGTATGACTTCAAAAATTAAATTAAAGGGAAAAAGATGTACTCATAGCCTCAGCCACGTCAAGACAGCCAAAATTAAAAATCTAAATATTACAAGCTATGGTAAAATCAGAAGTGTTGGGGCCCTCATTCCAAGTTACAAATAATAGTGGTGGTTTCTATCGCCAGAGGCTATTTTGTGCCTTCTCACATTGTGTGGGACAGGACAGATCCTTCGGCTGTCGGACCTGGCAAGCCTCACTGAATGAGAACATTCTGTGGCCAAATGCACCCCCTGAACATGATCATACATTTTTAGGTTACTTAAAAAGCATACAGAAGAAACTAACCGAGAGTGAGTTGACTATACTGAGTTAAATTAAACAATTTATTTTATTCAATATTTTCTATCAAATGCTTTGTTACTTTAAAAAGTATAAAATAAACCCCCATGGGAGGCACTCGGCTTAACGCTTAGAACTGTTAATAAGTTTGGGAATATATTTACTTGATGAATGGTGTGTGACATAACCGTAAAGTAATGATGTAAAGCTCTTTAGCGCACAGAAATATGCTTCAAAATCCATGGTCCTAAGCTTCCTGCTAGATACGGCAAGAAGACCTCATTAAATACTTCTTTCTGCTAACACCTAAACCCCTCTATTGGCCACTCGCAGATTATTTTCCTCATTTTACCCTTTAGTTCAGAGATAATTCCCTGAACATAAATTAAAAGTATAATTAAAATGACCATACATTTTGGTGTTTACAATGGTAGGCCCATGAATTTACTAGATTCCTTCATATTGCACTTCAGTATTATTCCTAGCTTTAAAAAATTGTATTTTTAATAAGCAGCAAATTCATGTCTCTTGATCCAATATATATTTTTTAGAAGAAGCAAGCCTGTTCCCATTAATACCTTCCTCATTTTATGGAAAAATATTCCAAGAAAAATGTAAGTCTATTTACATCTTTTAAGGACACAGTCTCCTGTTTTATTAAACTTCTCTTTCAAAAGCTGCATTGTGATAACATCACCATCATGGGAGGCAAAAAGGCTTTCTGCTGAACCAGATAACGTTAAAAGGTGCAGTGCCAGAATGAGTCTAAGCATCCTTTGTTTAACATTTATATTTTACTATTTCAACGTTGTTATGCAACTTAATGCCTAAAATGGGCAAAAATGAGCAAAATGGGCATCACTGCATCTTCTGTTCCCTCTTTCTGGGAACAGATTCTCTTTTCTCAGGTATTTCCACGTCTGGCAACTTATTAATGCCTAAAATGGGCAAAAATGAGCAAAATGGGCATCACTGCATCTTCTGTTCCGTCTTTCTGGGAACGGATTCTCTTTTCTCAGGTATTTCCATGTCTGGCTTCTTTATTTCTCTCTGGCCTCAGCTGTAATTTTAAGTCAGAGAGGCCTTGGCTTACTGCCCTCTATAAAACTTTGCCACCTGCTCAACCCTACATGCGTTCCCATGGCCACCCCCCATCCCCCCTCTGTCTCATTATCCTGGGTTTTTTCTTGCATAGCCCCTTTTACTGTCTGCCGAAATCCTGAGGGCTTATTTACTTGCTCTCTTCTGTCTCTCTCACTAGAGCACATGCTCACGAGAGCAAGTGTCTGTTGTCAAATGAACCAGGATATCTTGGGACACTGAAGCTACTTGGAAAGAAATATTTGTGCAAGAAATCAATGAGCAATACTGATCACATAGTAGAGAATATACCATGCTCTCTCTGAGACCTAGCTATTCACAGAAACCCAGATGAGAAAGATAATATTTAGAGAAGATAATTTTAGGAACAAGCTATATATATATATATATATATATATATATATATACTCACACACACTCTTACTTGTCTAACATATTTTCAAAGTGAATTAGAATTTGGAATCTCCTACAATACACATGGACTACATTACAATATCATCTCAAATAACTATGTGCATTGAACTGCCTTTTATTGTTATGACTCCAATCTTTTAGTCAGTTTTTATGAGAAACTATATAAATTTTATTTTCATAATGGCTGTGAAACCATTGTGAACAATTTTTTTATTTTACCCCCTCAAAATACCCTAAATAATAAATTCTTTCAGAATCTGAAACAAGAGAAAGTTTTACCTAAGTATCTGGTATGTTCCCTCTTCAAAGGAGACATATAACTTAATCACATTTCCTTGTTTTTCCTGGCCACCAGATAAAACAGTGGCAGCTTTCATGATGAATTTTAACAACTCTATTAACTTTTATAGCTAAAGTATTTGCTTATCCCCTCATAACTCTGTTCAGGTTTTTCTTAAATTAATTTTACTATATTCTTCTTTCTAGGATAACTTCAATTCTTACTTGAAAGGTTGTGAGGAATACTGAATTTAAATTGTAATGCTAAATATTAAATTTAATACTCAACACTAAATACTCCATACTAAATTGAGTAACAGACATCATTGAGATTATGGGGTGATAACTTTGGGAATATTTGAGATGCCTAAATTACTTTGTGTTTGGTCTCAAAGACACATTAATGAAATGGAGGCCTGAAGGGATTAAAAAATAAATTTTGAGAATAGAGCAATAAAGAATGATTTAATTCTAGCTAACAACATGGCTTTAAAAGCTTCCTGTGTCTAACAGTGTGAAAAGGAAATGTAAAGCGAAAAAGCCCACATATGATTTCATTTCCACCCAAATCTTATTTGTTAGAAATAGAATTCTGACAAGCCCCCAATTTTCTCTCAGCATCAGACTCCTTATTCATAGATCTGAAGAAAAACACTCTCCCCAAGGTGTCGGGGCGGGGACCGAATAAAATTACAAAAGGAAGGCCTCTAGTGGAATTTCGGGTCCTGAATTAATGGCAGAGCTTTCCGGGGAAGGCCTCTGATCTGAGATTAGGCCCTGCCCTAGGTCAGTTTAAAAGAGATGGATGTGTACATTATATATCACAAACACTTTAAACGTTTTTTAAAGAAACTTTTTAGTTTATAAGTTTTTAATTTACAGAAAACTGTGAAGATATTACAGCATTCCCATCTACCCTGTACCTGATTTCCCCTATTATTAACATCTTCCATCAGTACAGCATATTCGTTGTAATTAAGAAGCCAGTACTGGTACATTATCATTAACTTCGTTCAGATTAGCCCCTACTTCGTTCAGATTCCCTAAGTTTTTCCCGAATGTCCTTTGCCTATTCCAGGATCCCATCCAGGATACATGGTATTTTTAATCATGGTGTCTTAGGCTCCTCTTGACTGTGAGTTCTCGGACTTCCTTTGTTTTTGATAACCTTAGGTTTGAGGAGTACTGAGCAGGTATTTTGTGGGATGTCCCTCCATTCAGATCTGTCGGATGTTGTTCTCACGATGAGACTCTGTTTTTAGGAGGAAGACTACACAGCTAAAGTGCCACACGCGTCCCACTGTATCAAGGAAATACACTATCAGCATGACATCCATGTTGAGTTTAACTTGATCTGGCTGAGGTGGTATTTGTCAGCTTTTTCCACAGATTAGTTTTCCCCCTTCCATACAGTATTACTTAGAAGGAAGTCACTATGCACAGACCAAGCTTAAGGAGCGGAGCTACGCTTCACCCCTCCTTGAAGGTGGAGTGTCTGTATAGATCATTTGGAACCCTTCCGCATGCGAGATTTGTTTATTCAGTAATTTGTATCAATAGAGACTCACTTATTTTAAGCCTTGGGTTACAATCCAATATTAATTTATCTTGCTGCTCACATTACCCAGCTTTAACCACTGGAAGTTCTTTCAGTTGGCTCTTGTGTCCTTTGGACATATGTTATCATTGAGGATTTCTTTTTTTCTCTTTTTGAGCACTTTCTTAACTCTCTGGCACTACAAGATGCTCCAGATGTGAACTGTATTATCTCCTGCCTTAGTTCTAGAATTGGTTGTTTTTCTAAGGAGCGCTGGTTCTTTTTACTGAAAAAATGGTATTAGAAACTAAGATGTGGTTGATAGGTGTGCTCATTGCTACTGGGTTGTTGTTGCAGCAAGGTCCTCTCAGCGGGCAGAGCAAGGAAATATATGTGTGTGTGCTAACTTGTGTATATACATACATCTATAAATATTTCTAAGTACAACCATCCATATTTATACTAAACATGAGCTCATCCTGATGACTCCAATTCTAATCCATTACCACATGGATCATTTTGGCCTCCTCTCCTTCCTTATCTGTAGATTCCAGCTCCTAAATAAGAAATCTAGCTCCCACATGCACCACACATTTACTTAGTTGATTGATTCCAGTATACATGTATAGCGATGTAAAGACTATTGACCTGGACCTCCAGGGGAAACAACTTTATCAACTAGAGTACAGTGCTTATGTACAGTTTTTTGCAGACCCCACTCCTTTGTAGTTACTTAGGCCAGCAACTCCCCCTGACCTCCATCCTCTTCACTTCATACATTTGTAATGCAGTTAGATTGTTTTGTCATACATATTCTGCATTCTGTCCCAGAATCCCTTGACCTCCTAAACTTTTTTTTTTTTTTTTTACATGCATGAAGAATTTTGTGCTGCAAAATTGTATGCACTGTAACAAAGGCCTGGTGTCATATATTCACCATTATGGTATCATATTGAATAGCTTCACTGTCCTAAAATTTCTCCTATGCTCTGCCATTTGTATCCTCCCCTGCCCCGTGAACCCTTACCAATCACTAATCTGTTTACATTCTCTATAATTTTGCTTTTTCAGGACTGTCATGCAATCATAAAGTGTGTGTCCATTTAGCCCGGCTCCTTTCACTTAGCAATATACATTTATGATTCATCCATATATTTTCCTAGCTTGACCACTCATGTTTTTTTATCATTGAATAATATTCTATTATACATATGTGCCATTATCTGTTTATCTGCTCACCTATTGAAGGACATCTTGTGTGCTTCCAGTTTTTGGTGATGATGAATAAAGATGTCATAAACATTTACATGCAGGTGTTTGTGTATAAATATAAGTTATTTTAATTCTATTGGGTAAATATGTAGAAGCTCAATTGCTGAATCCTATGACAAAACTATGTTTAGCTTTGTAAGAAGCTGCCAAACTGTTTTCCAAAGCGTCTGTACCATTTCGCATTCTCATCAGCAATGAATGAGAGTTTCTGTTGCTCCACAATCTTGCCAGCAATCGGTATTGGAAGTTATTTGGATTTTAGGTATTTTAACAGGCGTATAGTGGTATCTGATAATTGTTTTAATGTGCAATTTCCTATGACAAATGATGCTGAGCATCTTTCCATACGCTTATTTGCCATTTGTAGGTCTTCAATAATGAGATTCAGACCTTTTGCCTATTCTAAAATTGTTTTTATTGTTGTGTTTCAAGAATTCCTTGTATATTCTGGATACAATTCCCTTATCAGATATGCACTCAGCAAACATTTTCTTTCAGTCTGTGGTCTTTCTTTTCATCCTTTTATTAGTGCGTTCACCAAGAAGTTTTAAATTTTAATAAAGACCAAATTATCACTTTTTTCTTTCCTGGATTGTGCTTTTGGTTTTCTATTTAAAAATTCATCAACAGGCCCAAGATCACCCAGACTTTCTCCTGTTTTCTTCTAGAAGTTTTAAAAAGTTTTACATTTTATATTTAAGTTTATAATTTTGAGTTAGTTTTTATGAAAGATGTAAACTCTGTGTCTAGTTACATATTTTGCATATGTATATCCAATTGTTTCAGCATCATTTGTCGAAAAAACTGTCCTTTCTCTGTTGAATTGCCTTTGCTCTTTTGTTAAAGATCAGCTGACTATATTTGTGCCAGGTCTATTTCTAGGCCCTCTATTCTGTTCTATTGATCTGTGTGTCTATTGTTTTACCAGTTCCACACTGTCTTGATTACTATGGCCTAATAGTAAGTCCTAAAATTACAGTAGTATGACTCTTCCAACTTTGTTCTTCCTTAATGTTATGTTGGTTTTCTGGGTCTTTGTCTTTCTATACAAATTTTAAGACCAGTTTGTCAATATCTACGAAATGGCTTGCTGGGTTTTTTCAATGGTATTGCATTAATCTGTAGACCAAGTTAGTAAGAAATTACATCTTAACGATATTGAGACTTCCAACCCATGAACACAGCATATCTCTCCATTTATTTAGCTCTTTTTTGTTTTCTTTCATCAGCGTTTTGTAGTTTTTCACAGATAGATCCTGACATACTTTGTTCGAATTTTTATGTAAGTACTTCATTAACTTTAGTGCTGTTCTAATGATATTATTTTTTAAATTTCAAAGTCCATTTATTCTTTGCCAGTATATAAGACAGAAATTGACTTTTGTATATTAACCTTGTATCCTGAGACTTTGCTAAACTCACTTATTAGTTCCAGGATTTTTTGCTGTTGTTGAGTTTTGGGGTTTTCTAGTTATATAATCATATTACCTATTTTATTCATCCTTTTCTAATCTAAACACTACTTATTTTCCTTGTGTTAATGCACTAGAAAGGACTTCTAATATAAACATATTTTTATTTTGATCAAAATGTAAATATGCCAATCTTTCATTGTAAGATCAAGAACTTTTCTCTGAGAATGGGCCCATGATTGCAGTTACATGTCATATTTCTCATAAAAAAACACACTTTCTCTACGATTTACAGTATCAATTCCTTTAAGTACCTCCCAAATGAACATACTTGCAAAGTAATCTGGATGCAGAACCTGCTGAGAGTTTTTGAAGAGTGGCTGCCTTTTTTTCCAGTTGCCTTGCCCGTGCCTAATTTTCCCGCAATTAGAAAAAATAATTAGCCCTTATTTACTCTTTCAAAGACACCTAACTAAAATTTTATAAATGAAATTATCTTTCTCTTCAGAAATAATTTTTATCAATTCACAATAATAATTAAGTTACAGAATCACAATAACAATTGAAGGTGGCATGAATAAGCTGTGCAAAAGAAAACAGACTCGACAACAGAAACTCTGTTGTACTAAGAAAGTGCTCAGAAAGGTATCTTATGGATTCAAACTCTCACTGTCCCATAGGATTTGTCAGTATGACAGAGAGAATTAAAGCCACTAGTTTGGCTGGCAGACCAGTTAAGTGGGTTAAAAGGTAATTTATTAAATTATAGCCGTAAATTTGGATCAATGAAGAGTGAACAATGTGTGTGTTTACACACATATATGGCTGGATATATATATATATGTATGTATGCATGTATGTATGTGTATCTATCTATCTATCCACTTACCTAATCTTCTATTGGTTCTGCTTGCCTAGTTGAACCCTAACTAATGCACACAACAATGAACTTTCTCCCAGAGTCATATTTCTGAGTGACAAGAGTGGTGGTCCAAGGAATGTCACTGTTAATGACGTAGTTTTCAACAGGCTGTCAGAAAAGGGAGAGGCACAGGACGAATCAGGGATGACTCTCAGATAGACTCAAGTTTTTAAAGAAATTTCTATCTCCTATAGTCCACAGACTAGATCTCAAAAACAGAGACCAAAACCCTTTTAAGACGGAGAATGCCAGAAAAATGAAAAATCATAGTTGAATAGGACTGCCCTTCTTTTGAAAAAAACTGGCCATGAATCTTGAATGTTATCACCTGGATATAATTGCCAAGGAGCTATTCAGGCACCTAGGAGGTCTGTGCTTGAAATCTGCTCTGACCCGAAGGACCTGATCCCTCTGTCCTTGTGAAATTACTGTGGAATCATAGAATTTTAGATCTGAACATAACTTTAATGTTCATGTAATATTTTCAGGGAAAAACACCAAGGTTGAGTGATATGACTTGCTCAGAATCACACAGCTAGTCAACAAGAAGGATTTAATTTTCAAGTTTAAATTCCTGCCCCCAATCCAAAATTCCTTACACAATACTATTTCTGTGCTTGATGCATGTCTCTACTTGATTGAGCCCCGTGAACTCCTACATAAGCCTTCTGGTTGAAACATGCCCTGCCTCACTACAAAACATCCTAAGTTTGTTAAGTCACATGCTTGTTTTTCTAAATTCCAGTTCTCAAAATTGAAAGACTCATAATTAGAGGTGCAGTTTGTAGATCTCTTTCTCTGACTGGTTTACCAAGTCTGGAGAATTCTTAAGTACTCAGATTTTGTTTACACCAATTGTACCTCACCAAGAACCCCAGCACAAAGTTCACTGAAAAGTTGTTCTGGAACATTCCATTCTCAGTCTCCAAGTCTGCGGGGATGAGAGCTGGTCCAGTTCTTACATCATAATATGTTTACGTCATGGAAGTGTTTTCTCTGGCTACTTTATAAGATGTAGAACTCACCATCACAGATTCTGAGACATTTTGTGGTCACTACCTCAAGTTACAAAGCAATCTGCCACCACGTGTGCTATTAAGAGGAACAGACTGTCATTCAAAACTCCTTGTAATTCCTTCTGAATCCTGTCAGGCTCTGGTGCATGGTCTGTAAGGACATTTTTCTTTCTTCCTTTCTTTTTAACTAAGGTGTGTCCTGTTCATAATGGTTCACAGCTATCTTTGACAATGGGTATTTTTATTTTTAGGTTTTTTTTAAGTTTTTATTTATTTATTTGAGACAGAGAGTGCATGAGCAAGGGGAGGGGCGAGGGGGGGGAAAGGCAGACTCCCTGCTGAGCGGAGACAAGGATAATGGGTATTTTTATGAAGGTGGAACAGTTCATGAAATGTTTTAGTATCCTGTATCAATTAGGACAATATGTGGCTTAAATAGGCAGGTACTCAAGAACCAAGGAATCCTGAGACAGGCAGGCAATGGCTGACACAGATGCTCCACAAAGCCATACGAGACCCAGGCTTTGTCACCATTCCTCTCTGTTGTCCTCAAGATGTAGTTCTCTGCCCATGCTTGCTGCCGCATGTTCACAGGATGGCTGCTGCACCACCTAGCTACAATTCTAAATCCAAGTGGAAAGGGGGTAAAGTGTGAAAGTTCGGCAAAAGGCATTCCAACCAAATTTATCCTTGTTTTAATCAAAAAAACAAAAGGTTTCCTGGAAGTAGCACTCAGCAAATTTTTACTTACATGCCACTGGCCATAGCAATGTCTTCTAGGAATTGTAAGAATTTTACAATTCTACTTGTGCCAGAATTTTACAAAGATCAAAGAGGTTGTAGATGGTGATTACGACAGCCAGCCAATAGTGTCTGCCACAGACTCTTACGCCACTATTCTTCTATAAAGTGTTTCAATTAACAATCATCCCGAGAAAGGCTTCAAAATCATATCCCATTCTGAACTTTTTTTTTTCCAAATCGAAAAGCTAAAACTCACCTGCAATTTGTTCATTCTCAAAGACAAGTGACACAATTAACAAGCCCAATCCTACGTTGGATAAATACCATATGTCTAAGAAAGACAACGGTAAAATAAATGGGCCACCAGCGCACCAAATACTGGTGAATGATAAATCTATCTGCAAGATGCTCTCCTTTTTGCTCTGTTGCATATTCAGAGTCCGTCCCCATACTCAATATCTGCTTAAGTTTTAAGATGACTCAGCCTGACCCTTCAAAACAGAAAGGACTATGTGTTAGAAACACGCTTACCAACAGTGAAATCCTGGGAAGTTATAATGAGTATGGGGAACTACATCTCATCCATTGCAGAGGGTCCCTGCTTTGGAGGACAAATTCTGTCAGGATCCTTAGGTAATGCTTTGTCACTAATGGGCTCTAGAGCAATAGTTTCTAAAACGAAGTAGAACCAGCTCCCTTTAGGCTAGTGTTTCTCCAATTATCTCTAAAACCTGCATTAGAAACCCTTTAGATGTTGCTTAAAATTCAGGCTCCTGGGCCTCACCTTACACACCTGGTATCTATCTCGTGGAGCGGCAGCTAAGAACCTGCAGTTTTAGCCATCTTCCCAGGTGGTCACAAATTAAAAGTTGAGGACCACTCTCTTAGATTAATATGCCAGACTCAGAGACTGAGTGGACAGGCTGACCGAGTTCTCAGTCGGACCAGACAGGGACCTTCTTTCTGAAGCCAAATGCTGAAAGAGCAATAATTTCACTTTTTACAAGAACCAGGCTGAGGATAAAGTCCTAAGCTCCCTTTGCTAAGCAAACATCCAGGGCAAGGGCAGACACTAGACTAAACCAGGCTGTGGCACGTACAAGCCTCCAACCGACAAACACTGCCAAGTAAATGCCTGTCCCATGGAGATTTTCAGGGTGCTGGAGCTAGCTCTACCTGAAGCTCAGAGACCCATACGGTCCAAAGCTTTTGTCTTCGTGCCTGACCTACTGCCACTACCTGCCCCACCCCACCCCCACATTTGAACCTCTCCAGATCATTCCAGTCTTCCCTGCCTATGCTCTGCCTAACCTCAGTCATTTTACCAGTCTCTGAAACATTCCCTGGCTGCCCGTGGCTAACCCCCATGCCACACATGTTTTTTTCTGATCTGTAGTACCTGATCTTAGCGCTCACCTATGGCTGCCCGTTGTTCTAACAATGGGACAACCTTAACACACAGTTCCTTGGCCAGGTCCCCAACAGTCAGGGGCCACAGCATACTCCCAGTCACATTTATGCATCGGAGCTTTTCAATGTCATGTGGCTGTATTTCTTCATAGTTTTGTAATTTCTGTGATTTACTAATACATCTGCTGTGCCTCCTGTTGGCTCTCAGCAAGAAGCTGAAGTGTGTTCTGTGGCACAGAAATGAAAGCTATTCTGAGAGAGCATGCTGTAAATCTGAAGGGGGTTTCCTGTGCCATTTGAAGCTGAGAAAGGAGGATCCTGGCTTGGGCTTTAGTACCCAAGTACATCTTCCTCCACCCCCAAAGTTCACTAAAATAAAGTTGGGAAAGTGGTTTTCTGGCCGCTTGCAGATACAAGAACATTTAACTTTCAAAGATTCTGATTGAAGTACCTATCTAGAGCAAAATGCGTTTCGTCGTGTGCATTCAAATGTATGGATTATCTGAAGATAAAAAAGAAGGTTGGCAGATTCAGCTAAAGAGAACCCCAGCAGCTCTGAGATTTAGAAAATTACAAGCCAGACATCTGAAGCTAACCTTTTAAGATGCTTGCAGGTGTTCAAGAGGGTGACGTGGGAGTCGTGCTAACCACACAAAACGTTGTCGCATTTCGGAGTATAGGGTTACAAAGGTTGAAATCCTAGATTAGGCTTGTTAAAATCCAGAGTAGCGTACAGGTTAGGCACAATTGATATTTAGAAAGCTTTCTTTCCTGACTTAGAGAATTATGGTATATACAGAATTGGGAAATAGCCAGGACCACATGGGTCCCAGGAGAAAGAGCTTAGCAGAAGTTTCTGTTAGAAAGCATATTAAGTAGATTCAAAGCTGAATGTATGTGGGGCGAGAGAAGGCAACAGATGTAAAGAGAAAAAGCATGACTTCTGCTTATTTATAGCACACCCTGTAACCTCTCTCTGACATATCTGGGGACACGAGCCTTGAACTACACTGTATTATGTCATCAACAAGGTCAACTCCAGATAATGGGAGTCCTAAAGCTATGACATGTATTACATCACTAAAGGAACCAGATTTCACACCAATACTGGCACATCTCTCCCCATGATTCACACTTTACCCAGAAGCCTCTAGCACCCCAGAAGTCTTAAGAAAAACTTTAAGTCTCTCATTAATAACATTCAAAGATGACAGCTTTGCCTCCTGCAGGCACTCATCAACTACCGTTCTCAGGCTGCAGGCATGTCATTTAATAACCACTTGGATACATTTGATTTGGTTCTATATCTCCCCAGTATAAACCCAAAGACAAACAGATCAAAACCAAATATTATAAAAGGAATTTGCTTAATGATTTGGTCACATGCCTTCACTGAGTCAATTTTGATGTGCTAACTTAAATATTTTACAACATTTAAAAAGGGCTTCTTATACCATAATAGTTTGTTGTTCAGAACCCAGAAGAAAAGCTGTTCCGGAATGAAAATGCAAGAACCTTCCCTGACAGCCTATATGGGGATGTTGTGGATAAACAGAGGATGCCTTTATCACACGGAGTTGGTGAGCTGTATCCTGCTTAAACCATAACTATCTACAAATAATACCCTTCCAAATGAAAGTAGATCTGCTCCCTTATCTGCTAGAAATATACTTGTTTAGTATAATGAGATGAGGCACCATTCCCTACAGAGCCATGCTTGGCTCCTCAGGTCAGGCCATGCCTACTAACATGCGCCATTATGTTACATTACAACTACTTATATATAAGGTGGGACAATTGGGGCATGTCTCATTGTTACAAGAAGATTACAGTGCTTACTGATAGGTAAGGTGATGATTGTTAAAACCATATGTGGTCTTTGAAATTTTTAAAAAATCTCAATCATGAAATGATCAACTTAACACTAAATAAAAATCTGGTACATGGTGATTACAATTTGAAAAGAGGAATAAATTAAACTATACTAAGAAAGTGGCCTTGGTATATAAATATCAACAAATTAAGCCCACTATCTCACAAAATAATAAATAAATGAAATAAGGAGATTCATGTGGAAAAGCACTAAAATAGCAGATTAAAAACCAGATCAGAAAACTTGATCATAAATTTAAAATTGTTGGAAGTCTAAATCCTTATTTTCATGATATTTTTTCTATCAAATGATTGATTCTAACCTTTAGAAATAAAAATTTTCCCATATTATCTATTTCTCTAATTATTTAAATACTAATATATTAAAAAGAACAATAGGCAAAGCATACTTTACTAAAAACACGAGTCACTGATAATGATAGGAAGAGATTATAAAGCATTATAAAGTGCATATTTGCAAATGAACGTCAAATTTTAATTGTGCTCATCTATTATTTATTTCTAAAAGAGTAAACTATGGAATCAATCAGTTCCTTGGCTATTGAGAATACCCTTCCTTCATTCCAGTAGAAGATAACAGACAGAGCAAATAAATCAATTTTTGTATGGTGCTGTAACCTAGGTGTATAAGTTTTGTCCCAAAGGATCCTTATGATAATACCATTAAGAAAATTTAAGGGCCTTTTCCCATATAAATCCAGAGGTCCAAAACAAACGGGGTTCAAGTACACTTTGAAGGAGGTCAGTGACGCTGACATCTAAGGGCTTAGATTTAATTTGCCACTCAAATGTCTTCCTTGTAGTCTGTCACAGGTGGTTTTCCATTAGCTTTGAAGCATAGCTTAGCAGGGGGGTTACTGAGTGATTTCTCTCAATAGTTCATTCATTCAGTCACCTGAGCATTTATTGGATGCCTACTGGGTGGTTGGCTGTGGCATTAAGGATCGATGTCCACATTCTCTGTGTTTGTAGACTGCACTGATGTTGAGTGGAATATACAAAGGTGCACATCCATAAAGACCATACCACCACATAACCGCTCTCATGGAGGTGTGCCTCGTGTGCAGGAGCCCAGAGAGAAGCACTTCACACGCCTTTGGAGGAAAGGTCTGCAAAAGCTGGGAAAACCCCTGGTGTGTGCCCCGAGGGATCTCCTTCCTGTGATGGTGGCAGTGTAATCAGGAGAGCTGCAGCTCCTTCCCTCGGGGCGGGCTTATATTCCACCCACCAGGGGTCAGGGCTCCCAACAGCATCGTAAATTCATAAAGCCAAAGAACATCTAGGAGACCATCTGGTCTAGGGGTTCCTAAATCTGGCTGGGCTCCAGCAGCATCTGGTGCCTTGGCCCCAACCCAGAGACACTGATGTAACATGCCCGAAGGCTCTGAACTGAATCCAACCACCTCAGTTTTCAGAAGGAAAATTTTTGAGGAAATTCATACCTACAGGAGTGAAAAGACTTCCATCAAATTTCAGGAACGTTAGAACAGCAATGGAGAAACATCTGGCAAGGAAACTTTTAGCACAAATACTTTCAAAAAATATTTTCAAGACACATGACCTAAGCTATATATAATAGGACCATATGTAAAAGAATAGAAGGTCAAGAACTATATAGTGGGAGAGAAAGACTTGAAGAAAATTGAGTTTAGTAAAGGTACTTGTTGCTATGAGCTGTAAATTAGCTCTACTCTTCCTGGTAGAAAAAGTTAATAGGAAACACACAATTGAAAACTCTCATTCTTTAAGGATTTTTCTTTTTTTATATATTTATATATATTTTTCTTTATCAGGAAAAATACTTTTGTCCCTAGGAATATATTCTAAGGAAAAGCTTGGCCTAGTTACTATGCCTACAGTAGACCCTTTAACTGGCAAACAAAGCAATGAATGAAAATATGAATATATGTGTTACCAAAAAAATGTTTTCCTATGGCTATTTCCTACATTAACCTTTGAGGGAAGCTAAGAGTATATCAATAAATAATGGCTTGTTTGGCATTTGTAGAGAGTGACATTAGCACAATATGAGCAGGTCTATAACTGCCAAGGTAGAGACTAAACATCCTCCTGCCAATGAAAAGATACCACTTTTGATGTGGTGGGAAAAGTTCAGTAGGAGAATGTTATCTGTGTACGTGCATGTGTGTGCATGTAAGGGCAGGAGCAAGAATGTACTGGCCTGCCCAGGGTGTCTGCAACACACTCACTCCGGAGCCTATGGGAGCCTATGCAGACGCTCAGCCACCATAGATAGAAAGGCCTAGCGCATAGTCCACAGTGGTTCTCAGACTTTATCCCAATAAGTAAAGTCATTATTTATACATAGCTATAATTTCATGAAAATATACCGCACTTCAAATTTTAACACCAACAGGGAATCTGTTTACTTGTTTATTATTACTGTGTTTATCTCTGGGGGAGAAGATGCAACTCTTATAGTATACCTTCATAGATCCCTTTTTTTAAAAAATGAGAACTGCCTTAAAGAAGAAATTTAATTAAAAGTGCATTCCAATGTAGAGGAAAGTGATTCATACCATTGATAAAAATAGAGTACCTCAGAGTTTACATTTTGGCAAATTTGAAAATCCCCAATTTTTCCATAAAAAGGAAATGCATTCTAGCTCCTAAGAGCTGAATTTAATAGTTTTAAGTTACTTTTTAAAATCTCAAAAACACTGGATCAAATTTTCCATTCAAAAGTGCTACTCTCTAGTTTTGATACGCATAATATAATCTGGGTTTTGATAAGCTCTTTGAAGACTGTAATCCCACTATGTTTTAATTGTAACAAATACATACATCAAGTGTGATTTAGTTCACATTTTTATTAGCCAACTATTATTGATGATCATCTTTTTCAGTTTTATTTGCTGTCTTTTAACTTCTACAAAGTTATTTTTTATCTTATTACTGCATTTTAAAATATTGAAATTCAAAGGCTTTACTAAAATTCTCTGAGCCAGCCCTAACAACTGATAAGAGCTGTACCAGAGGCAAAATGAAATGTGTGAATTTCTACTAAAGAGGGAAATCTTATCCAGGAGGGCAATATCAGGGGGATCATTCATCCATTTCCCTTAAAAAGGAAAATTTGTTAAATAGAGATGTGTACCCTAGGCAGAGTGCCTGACAGAGCTACACTAAAAAACATTGTTTGAATTGAACTGAACTGAGAAACTGAGATGGGGGGGAAAAAAAAGTCTTAAGAAACTAGGTCTGTCTGTGTAAAATGCTGACCCCTTCCCAACAATGCAAAGACAAAGTATTTAATTGGAAGAGGCCAAAGAGGTCACTTGGTTCAGCTTCTCACAGCAAAGAATCTCCTACAGCAGTGGGCCTCAGTCTGGCTGTGTTTGCTTCCCAGGGCACATTTATCAAAGTCTGGAGACATTTTTGGTTGTCACAATTGGGAGAGTATGCTACTGGCATCTAGTGGGAGAGGCCAGGGATGCTGCTGAACAACCCACAATGCACAGGATGGCCCCTTTATCCCTACCCCTAACCCCTCACTTGAGTAATTCCTTGGCCCATAATGTCAACAGTGCTGAGATTGGGAAACCCTGCCCTACAGCATGACCCAAGAGATTGCCTCTGCTTACCCCTTTTTTCCAAATTACTTTATTGAGGCATGACTGACATACAAAAAGCTGTACATTTATCATGTATACACTTGGAGATGAGTATACACTCATGAAACCATCACCGCAGTCTATGCCGTTAACATACCCAGCACGTCCCAGTGAAGGCACACGCATGACCTCACAAGCATGCCTTCACACGTGCTGGGAAGCTCCCTCCACTAAGAAGACCTCCCTTATTTTGAAATTCATAGAGTGATAGTATTTGTCAAGAACACTACACAAAAAGAAGTGCACTTATACAAAATCACACTGGAAAGTCAAAATGCCATCTCCACTTTACTATTAAATGTATTATTCTAATCTGTTTATATGACAGAAAATGTAAAAGCACACTGTAAATAAATTTACATGCTGAATCTTTGTTGGTTTTATTATTTTTAATTCTTCTATTGTTTGGTAGCTTTTAAGATTTTAAGTCTATTTCTTAGTTTTTTGTTTTTTTTTTTTAAGATTTTATTTATTTATTTGAGAGAGAGAGAATGAGAGATAGAGAGCACGAGAGGGAAGAGGGTCAGAGGGAGAAGCAGACTCCCCGCGGAGCGGGGAGCCCGATGTGGGACTCGATCCCGGGACTCCAGGATCATGACCTGAGCCGAAGGCAGTCGCTTAACCACCTGAGCCACCCAGGCGCCCTATTTCTTAGTTTTTTAACATTCGACAGCTTCTCTTAACTTCTTCCTATGAAAGATGAGGAAACTGGCATGCTTAAGAGTTCACCAGCATGAACTTTAGCCCTGTTCTTTTCAAACTTCTTCCCGACTTTTAAATTTTGTCAGTTATATATTTCATTTCCAGGAATTCTTTCTCACTACCCAGTAGATCTTTCCTCATTGCAGCCTGTTCTTATTTTCAGGATGCAATATCCTCCTGAGTTTCTGAGAATACTAATTAGGAATCCTAAAACTTGAAATCTATCCCTTATTATTGTTTCCTCCAGGATAGCTCCTCTTCTTCTCCTCCTCCTCCTTTTTGCCAATGATTTCTCTTAAATGTCTGGTGACCTTTGGTTGTGTAAGTCTATGAGTGAAAAATCACACTAATTAAGATGAAGAGCTGGAGATGTTTGGGTCTCTTTCTCTAACAGAGTTCTTCCTTTAGTGGGAGTTCTGATCACAAGCTCTCTAAGGGAACATAGAGTGTTGATTCCCTACAATGTGTAGAACAGTTGATCAAAGTATCCCCCCTTTTTCAAGCCAACCAGATGCTCTCAACCTAAACATGACATCTTAAATGAAGCAAAACAAGGACTGGAGAAAAAAAAGGTTGGCATTTATTCATCCTCTTGCCTAATTGATACTTTCCTGATAGCCAGACCCTTGATTCTGCTCTAGACATGCCTGGTTCTCCAACCTTTCCTGTGAGTCACCCTGTTCTCATGAATTTCTTCTCTGCTTAAGTTTGTCAGAGCTCCTGTTGCTTGCATACCAAGAAGCTAAGATGTTGCAGATGGAAAGGAGCACTGATCTTTGTTAAGCTAATGCTAGGTACTAGGCATTTTACATTTTTTGTATATAATCATCACAACCTTACGAAATAGCTATAATTGACATTACTGTATGAAGAAACTGAAATTGAGTAGATGTATTGGCTTGTCCAAGATGCCAAAGAAAGCACTGAATCCAAGTCATTCTGACATGAAAACCTGGGCTTTCCCTCCACTCGGACGTACTCACGGAATATGAAGGATACAGACCTGGCTGCAGTTTATAGTATGTGAGGAATATTGGACAAGAGATTTAAGGCTGGAAAACCAGGCAACAAAATGTAGATGCGATGTGTTAAGAAAACGGGAATCACAATCTCATTCTTAAAAGTTGAGTGACATAGTAAATCAAAAGAGGATTTAAGAAAGATGATTCTATGGCATGTGGAGTGAATTTAGAAGGTTTGTTTTGGAATAAAGTAGACCAGCTAGGAGGCTGCTGTAGTGATGAAATGGCAGCAGGTGGAGAGGAAGAGACAGTTTACAGAAGGATTTGGAAGAAAATTTCATAGGATTTTGTGACTGAATGGATATTGTAGGGGATGAAGAAAAATGAGCCAAAAATGACTAAAAGATTTCCAGTTGCAGTGGGGAAAGCTGAGTGAATGTATTTACCTTGCCTCCCTCCCAAATTTCCAATGACACGAACTAGGAATGCAAAAACAAGAATGAATGCATAGTGGTGCTAGAAAGAGGAAAGGATGCCAAGAGTCCACAAGATTTGAGAACCTCTAGAGGAAGGAAGAGTGAATCAGAATGATGCAAAAGCCAGATGTGCTGAGCACATCTGTAACCAATCAAAGGCAAAGGAGAAGAGTGCCTGAGCAGAAGCTAGGGTTTACCCCCCCAACCCCAACTGAGTACCCTCTTCCCACCACCAAGCTCAGCCTAGGAGGAGCTGGGAGCACACACAGGCACCAGGGCAGCTCCCAGGAGGCTGCAACGTCCTCCAGTGAGCAGAAAGAGGGCTGAGGCTCGGGATGCTCACCTCTTAATGTGAGGCTCCATTCACCTTGGACAGCTTACAGAATTAACGATGGAATCTGCCACAGAAAGCTTCTAGTTACAGCTGTAGATCTAGAAAGAGAATGAAGGCAGTCCCCAGCTACTACTGTTCCAAAACATACAAACTTGGGGGGGGAGGATATGGTGTAAATTCACAGATATGAAGTAAATTTTTAAAAATTAAAGTAATAGTATATACTATTTTATGCTAAATAAATTTGAAGATGCACAAAAATGCATCCTTTTCTTTCAAAATTAATAAAATAGAATCAATAAAAGTTGAAAAAAAAATCTAATAACAATGAAATGTTTATAAAAGATCTCTCCTAAAACAAAAAGGCTCAAATGGATTAAAATGATTCCCAACAAACATCCCAGGGAGAAGCAATTCTCAACTATCTTAATTTCTCCCAGAACTGAGGAAAAAAATAGAAGTCTTTCTAATTATGATCCTAGAATAATCCTAATGCAAAACCTGATGTGTTCCACTTTTGCTATACTTTACTTATGAATAATCAATGTTCCTAAATAAAATACTAACAATATAAAAACACATGTACCAGTGTATTAAAATACAGATTACTTAACTTGGTTTAAACAGCTTAATATTAGGAAAATATTAGGAAATATGTTAGGAAAATTATGTTTCATAATTCAAAAATATGAAGAGGTTAGCATTTTAAAAATATATGATCATTTGGAAGGATGCTACAACATATCCGAAATCCGGTACCTGGGTGGCTCAGTTGGTTAAGCGACTGCCTTCAGCTCAGGTCATGATCCTGGAGTCCTGGGATTGAGTCCCACATGGGCTCCCTGCTCACTGGGGAGTCTGCTTCTCCTTCTGACCCTCCCCCCTCTCATGCTCTCTCTCTCCCTCTCTCATTCTCTCTCTCAAATAAATAAATAAAATCTTTAAAAAAAATTTAATAAAAAAAACATATCTGAAATCAACCTCTGATCAACAAATTTATTCTAATGAGGAATATAAAAGTATATTCTTGATAGATTATCAGAAGCTAAAAGTAAACATCATATTTGGCAAAGTTTCCATTAAAGTTGGAAATATGAAAACTATCTTTCCCAGTATTGATAGTCAACAATATTCTGAAGGTTTTACTCAGTATACTAGGAGAATAGATTTTATTTTATTTTTTTTAATATTTTATTTATTTATTTGAGAGAGAGAATGAGATAGAGCATGAGAGGGGGGAGGGTCAGAAGGAGAAGCAGACTGGGCGCCTGGGTGGCTCAGTTGGTTAAGCAACTGCCTTCGGCTCAGGTCATGATCCTGGAGTCCCGGAATCGAGTCCCGCATCCAGCTCCCTGCTCAGCAGAGAGTCTGCTTCTCCCTCTGATCCTTCCCCCTCTCATGTGCTCTCTCTCTCTGTCTTTCATTCTCGCTCTCTCAAATAAATAAATAAATAAAAATTAAAAAAAAAAAGAGAGAAGGAGAAGCAGACTCCCTGCATGACCTGAGCCAAAGGCAGTCACTTAACCAACTGAGCCACCCAGGCACCCGAAGAATAGATTTTAATTCAAGAGGCATCAGTGTTTAATATTAAGAGCCAAATACAAGATTATTTATAGATAATATAATTATCTATATATAAAATCCCCCAGGAGAATCAAATTAAAGATTATTAAAAATAATCTAGTTCAGAAATAGAACTCATACAAACATAAATGCGCTAAAATAAATATCTTTCCTTGCATGTCAGCAAAAAATAATTTTAAAATGTCAGGCATAGAAACAGTATCCACAACAACGCCATAATGTATAAAATATCCAGGAATAATAAAAAACAATTGTGCAAAAGCGATATAAAAAATTATAGAAGTTTAAAGCTGTAGAAAAAAAAGAATGGAAAAATTAAGAAAATTTGTAAGAAGAAGAAATACAAATGGTTAAATGTGAAAACACACTTCACCTTCCTAATAAACAATGAGGTATTTTACTCTAATAGATTGGCAAAGTTAAAAAAAAGGGAATACACTCTCCACATAGGCACATGGATATGCAAATACACTGTGTGTGGGTCTGTATTTTGGTATAGTCAATTAGGGGACAATTTATATTTATCAAAAATCATATTGTACATTCCCAGCATTGAACCAGTATTTTCAATTCTAGGAATTCATTTTATATATTCACAAATATACTCAAAAAATTCAAAACAGTCAAAATATTAATAAGGGATTGATCAAATACATTATGGCATGTCAGTGCTATGAAATAGTATGAATCCTCAAAAATATAAGTTGTTCTATATTGTATAAAAATGGCCACAATATATTACTGCATTAAAAATGTTATAGAACATTATGTTGTGTTGATATAATTATGATAAAAGCATACATATCCATAATTTCTGGAAAAATACACATTAAGTTATTCATAGTGATTATCTCTTACTGTGAGATGGCAGAAAGCAGACAGTGGTGAGAATGGCTATTTTAAAAATTTCTGAATATGAAAAAAAAAAAACATTTAAACAGAAATCTTCGGTTGGTTTCCCCAGAAGCAGACCCTGAGACAAGTGTTTGAATGCAAGTGATTTCTAATGAAGCAGTTCCAGGAAAGTCCGGGAAGAGCATGGGGCAGCAGGTCAGAGAGTGGAAGGAAGCCACGGAAGGGTGTGATCTCAAGAAAATCCACTCGAGACTCAACCGCCTCAAAGGGAACTCTGGAATATTTCACCAAGTCTCAGAGCAAGACAACCCTAGCACCTGTGAGTCATTTGTTAAGAGCTGGCTCAAGAAGGGGAGGGAAGGGACTGGAATGACATTCTGACTCTGAGTGCTTTCTGGCAAGGTGCATCTAGCACCCACACCTGGGGGTTCTTCTCTGAAGGAGATTTACAGCTGCCCAGTGTTAGAACAGAAAAAAAGTGGAGGGGAGGGGGTTGTCCATAGAAATGTTAAAAAAACAGATCCAAGGAGATCTGGGTGGAGAGCCAACAAAATCCATTCTGATATACTATCTTTACAAATGTAGGAAAGGGAAGAGAGACAAAAGGAAGTTTGCTACTGCTAAAGCACAATTATGTACGAATGCTCGCAAGTTCGGCACAAGTTTAAGCACCTACAAGGTAGCCCCGCCCCATCCCCCAGGCTCCTTCTCATATTCTGACCTGCCCCTTAGATAACCGGGATTAACTGGCCTTTAACAGAAATCAAGACCTTTTGCTCTCTTCCTGTTCATCTTTTCAAATCTCATGTGGTGCAGGTTGAGATCTTGAGAAACTAGAAGCACTCTTAAATCTTCTGTTGATCCTAACTGGAACTACATTTACTCGGCCAACAACAGCCCTAAAGCTACATGAAAGCCAAAGTACTTGGCAAACTAAACTCTGGGAGGCTAAATTCTAAATGGAACTCCTGGTTAAGGGGTACGATCCAACAATCTGTTTCTTGTGTTTACCTTCTTTGACTTTATGACAAACTGGTTTAAAACTTTCCTAAAATGAAAGAGTTGAGGTTTCTACCTCAGCATGGACACTGAACAGAGTGAGATGTTCCCTAGAAATGTTCCTTGAGCCTATCGTTCTGGAGGTCAAAGACAGATCTCATGACCTTCTGCTAGAAATGGATGCTGCCCTGACCTAAGAGCTGGACTAGGGAGACAATTCAAGTTTTATCTTTTTCTGGTCTACAGCCCATCTCTGAAACCTTCAGAGCTTTTGTTCCTTCATCTGTAAAGTGGATGCAGTCACTACTGTTCTGCTTACGTTCCAGAGCTGACGTGAAGATAAAACACGAGATCACATATGTGAAAGAATCTAGTAAACCATGTAGCACTTTATACCAAGTCACTTGTTTGAACATAAAGATACCACACATTAAAAAGGGGGAGGTGGTGACTTTTAAAATCTGAACCCATGAATATTAGAAGGCACTTATTCAGGAAAGATATGTGTGACTTTGAACATGGTGAGTGAGTGTGAGTTGGTAGTAAAACATCCAAGTCAAAATGAACGGGAAACTATGGAGATATGGTCTTGGAGCCTGAACAGCAGGGTAGGGAGTGAGGTACAAATTTGGGAGTCATTGACAAGATTATGGAAAACTCACGATTATGGAAAACACACCTTTGAAAACTTCGCCTCCTTTTTCTTTATCTCCGTAGGAATATTCCTTATACTGATCCCAATTGTCTTCTGTTTAGATTATCAAAATGTAAAACTTTGTTAATAAAAATTATTATCATTACTACAAAATGTTAAATAGTTCTTTAGAGTTCCTATTCTCTTATTGTATACATTATCCATTCAAAATGTCGTGCAGATTTTTATACTCAATCAGCCACTTCCACTGGTTAAGTCTGCACACACAAATGAGGGATAGAATTCTGGGATGGAAATCCCATGGACTTTATAGAACCATATAAATTAAACATGTGGTCTCTCCCTGCTAATAATCTAGACTATTTCTTAAGTTACTGTTCTGAATGAATAAATACACATGCTATGTACCTTACGGTAAAACTGATAAGATTTTAAAATTGTCAGTATTATTACAATGCTTGAAAGTCACAATCTTGCATATTCTTGCATGAAGAGAATTAAACAAGTGTTTTTATGACCCTAGAGTTACCTTATTTGGCCCCAAACAGCAATATCACAAAGTCAGGGTTCATTTCTAAAGACATTTACATTGTTTAAAGTGTAATTGGAGTGAACCCCAGGACTAGTCGGTCTGTTTCAGATGTTTCCTAATGTTAAGACCACTGACATATTCTCCACCTTTGATAGGGTCTCACATGCCAGCTCTTTGTTGGTTGTCTTTTAAAAATTCCGTACCATTTACATCTGAGTTCCTGAAACCTTCGTATTTAGTTAAAAGTATTTCTGATTTGGGCGCCTGGGTGGCTCAGTCGTTTAGCGTCTGCCTACGGCTCAGGTCATGATCCCAGGTTCCTGGGATCGAGCCCCGCATCGGGCTCCCTGCTCCGCGGGAAGCCTGCTTCTCCCTCTCCCACTCCCCCTGCTTGTGTTCCTGCTCTCGCTATCTCTTTCTCTGTCAAATAAATAAAATCTTTAAAAAAAAAAAAAGTATTTCTGATTTAAATAGGCTAGATTCTATTGAGGCCTACAGAAGTCACATGATCATTTTCTGGTTGAAGTACAGTATTACACCGTTATGTTGTTTATCTTAATAATTAGAATTAAACTGAGAGTCAATTTACTTTTTATTTAAATTAAGGCAATGACTAGATGTTAGTAGTTTACAATTTAAAAATAGTAGAGAGGGGAAAAAGCCTGAATACATCATTTTAATTTAAATTTTATTGATTTTGTTGATTATATGGGTTAAATAAATGCTCATCAATTCCCTTTGCCTACTTCCACTAATTTTCTCTTACCATAAGCAAGGATAACATTAATCAATTTTGCAGTGTTTTAAATCTACTTCTAAATATACATATCATTTGTGATGTGGTTACACAGCATAAACTCCATGTAAAACTTATATTTAGGGACGCCTGGGTGGCTCACTCGTTAAGCGTCTGCCTTCGGCTCAGGTCATGATCCCAGGGCCCTGGGATCGAGCCTTGCATCAGGATCCCTGCTCGGCCGGGAGCCTGCTTCTCCCTCTCCCACTCCCCCTGCTTGTGTTCCCTCTCTCGGTCAAATAAATAAAATCTTTAAAAAAAACATATTTAAAACAATTATGTTTGTATGTAAGACATACTTCAAATTGTATAGTAATTAAAGATGTAATTCATAAAAGGAAAAACCCAGAAACGCAGTTACCATATAATAAAAAAAGGAAAGTGATGCTAGAATCACTTTTCATCCATTTATCGTTAATGACTTCATTTATAGGCGAGGGGTTGAGGTTGTTAAGTGATTTTTCCAAGACACATACACATGCATGTGTGCACACACATCCACACAACTCACACTCTCAGACCAGCCCTATTCTGCTTACTGCTATGTCCTCAACGTCTGCTATAATCTCAGTGCATAGTCTGGGTCAAAACAGTCAATATTTGTTGAATGTGCAATTTATTTAGAAATGGAACACCAAACGCATTGTTCATTCCAATCTACAAATGGAAACATTTAAAATGTCCTTCTCAATCTTATAGTTTTATATAAGGAGAGAAGAGAACGTGGTAAACTGTATGGAAGAAACTTGAAAATAATAAGTATATGCAACTCTAAGACAGCATTATTATTGTAGTTTAAGTATACAAAACTTCCCTAGTCCTTTACCATACGTCTATAAATCTAGGACAGACAAAATTTATAAGAACGGCAAGTTTAAAGACACTATTTTAACTTCTTGAATGATCTGGCAAGAAAAAAAGGAAAATACATTCTACAGCTTTTGGGTTTAAATAATGACATTTTAATTTTTAATGGTCATTCTACAAAGAAACAGAATTCCTTATTACATATTGATCTTACAGCACAATGAACCATACAGTTGTCTGAAGGTTTTTATCTAGATTTCCATAAATTAAAAATAACATAAAATGGAAGTTTTCAATCAATCGTATCTTAGAACTCCTTCTATAATATGAAAATCTATGCTGTAAATTGCATTAAATCATTTTTTTACTGAGCAGGGTTCTGAAATAAAGAATGGAGTTGTATTAACATCATCGGTCATTTCAAAAGTAGTAAAAAAATTTCAAGTAGATTGTTAGCAAATAAAAATTCACAAAAATAATCATTAGGGCATCTGAATTTGGCACAATTAAAAACATTTATGATGAAATAGTGTTTCAAAGTCTTACAATGGTGCAATAAATGGGTTAATTGGGAAAGGATTATTTTAAAATAATTTAAACACTAAAACCTCTATGCCAGACTAATACAGAAATTAGTTTGTTAAATCATTGTCTTGCATACTGTATGAAAACTGAGAGAGTACCCTCACATGGATGAGTGCTCAAAATCATTTGGACCAATTTTTTAAAGCAGCTTTAAAATAACTGACTCCCAAATCAAGATATTAAATGCCAACTTCTTACCGGCAATAATGCTTATGGCTAAGATAGAAATGAGATGCTTTACAGAAACGCTGATACAGCCCTAACTGTAGGCCCTTGAGTGTGCAGCTATAATTCTTTTTTCAAATCTTAGCCAGCAATGCTTCAGGTAAAGGAGTCCGCAGAATATGTAAACAGTAAGAGACAGTCTTAGAGCTTTTACAAAATCACAAACCTGGGACACATTTATATTCACCTTTGGTTGCTACTACTAAATGTCTAAATCATTCAAAGTGTATTGATTAGCTCTTTAATAGGTAAAAGGTGGGCAACGTATTATAAAATCAACATTTCTTAATTCATTTGATTTGCAAGAGCCACACATTTTAAGCTGACAATGTAAAACCTCTAAAAGGTTTTTCAAAAAGCCTTCTGCCTTATTTAGCATTTTGATCATTAATCAGAAACAATAAAAAAAGAATATTAAAAAAACACAACAAAGATTAAGAAAGCTTTCTTTTCCATTTGGAAATCTATTACGCTATAAAATAAGTTCCCAAGAGGAGTCAGTTTCCTATGTGGAAGGCATTTAAAACTGAACCAGATAACATAAATCTCAGAATAGGCCAAGGGAACACAACTTACACTGAAAGGTGAGTGGATAGCATAGAGGACTTAGCTGTCTAATCCTAATTCTCATTTTTAAGAATGTCTAAGATAATGATGCTTTTAATGAGGAATTAATTTTAATGCCCCATCAACTCTAAGTTGTAACCATGATATGGTGGTACTTTTACTCTTGTGCATTGTCATCTCGCCAAGAGACCATTGATCCTACACTAGAAAATACTGTTTTGATGTTTATTGATCAGAACTGTATGAGGGAAATTATGATTTTTGAATGGAAGACAGTCATGAGTTACCACTTTTTGTAAATATGGAGCTGAGAATAAATATATGTTACGAATATCATACTAAACAAACATTAAAATTATTAATTTGTTAAAAGATAAACAAAGTACACTTAATAAGTTCATGTGGGATGATACTGCACAATGAGGATGAACTTAAAATTGTAATACCTTGCCTCACAGGTGTTCTGGTTTTATAGAATTCTAAAAATTCGCTAACTTACATCACTTCTAATTTATATTTTACTTTATAAAATCATTATATCACAGGGCGCCCGGGGGGCTCAGTCGTTAAGCATCTGCCTTCGGCTCAAGTCATGATCCCAGGGTCCTGGGATCGAGCCCCGCATCGGACTCCCTGCTTCACAGGAAGCCTGTTTCTCCCTCTCCCACTCCCCCTGCTTGTGTTCCCTCTCTCGCTGTGTCTCTCTCTGTCAAATAAATAAATAAAATCTTAAAAAAAAATCATTATATCACAGAAAAAAAGTTGAAATGTATAACAAACTTATTTTAAAAATCATCACTCAATTTTATCTTAAAATCAAGCTAATAATCCATTTAAATTCAAATTTAATCTTTTACAATCTGCATTTTACTTAAAGGCAAAAATCACACTTATTATGAGTTCCAAATTATCATGTAAATCTGTAAGAAGTTGTCATCTGGTGAAGTCTTTACTTTGTATCATGTCAGGAAATAACACTCATTATATTATAATATTAATTCCAAATGCTAATTTTCTCATCATTAGATGGCAGAAAAGAAATAATGTGCTGTTAATACTGTAATAAAGAATGTGTTGCTGAATAAGGATTTTGGAGAATATAATACACGCAAGGTTGATATTTAAATTGTGCAACTGCCTAGTAATCCTATTTATTAGGTAAAGCAAGCTATCTGTTACAACACTGGACACAGGAAGGAGAACTGGACAAGGGCAGGTAACACACACACGTACTTCATAGGCTACCTGCAGTATTTATCAATTCAGCTGACTGTTTTCTTACAAATTTTAAGTATTACAAAAACAAGTAAAAACATTCTAGTTATTGTACCAGTATGATGTGGTTAGTGACTTATTTGAACCCAACTCCTTGTGACTGTTTTCGATGAAACAGACAATTTTCCTAAAATTAAGTTTCAAAATTCCCAAATGAATCCACTACTTGTTTAAAATATTTAGCATGTTTTAAAAAGTACATTCTTCATGTTGCCAGGGTGGATGAAAAAATAAAATCCAATTCCAGCAATAACCCAACCTTGCCCCCGCCCCTATTCCCCCAGTGGCAGATCTACTAAATATATACGTTTCTAGTTCCTAGAAAATTAAAAGACTAGTTTCTAAATCAAGAAAACGTTTTATCCACTTGCTATTGGGACTCAGCAAATAAGTTCAATATCAGCTTGAAAAAGGTAGAATAAAACTGGGAGCCATCTAAAGGGCCAAATGATGACCTGCCCTCCTTGATACCTGCCAGGGTGGGGTACATGGTGGGATTGGGGAATGTTTTCATTGAGGTCTACCTTCCTCAGCCACTCTGTTTTCCTTTCACATCCTAACCCCCTTGTGTTACAGGGCTGGAAACAGCTCTAAGAATGTGGAGAATGTAAACAGCCTTTTATTGTCCAAAAGGATGGCGGTATAAGGAATGTGTGCTTATCACACAGCTGCAGCCCTGACCTCACTTACCATGATAAAGTGCTCCAGGAAAAAAACATTACAACCCAAGCACAATCCAAAAACGGATTAGAATTTGACATAAGCTTCCTTAAAAATGCATCAATCAATCCATGCTGTAATATTAGAATCTAGCTCTTAAGGAGGGTATATAATCCCTTCAAGATGTATTTCCTATTTCCTATTGACTATGGTGGTGTGAAAAAAAAATGTAACATTTCCAATACGGTGGCTGACAGGAGAACTTTTTCCCATCATATGCCCAAATATATTTCCTCATCTTTAAGAGTCTAACACAGTGGAACAGATACACAGTTCATGATCACTGAATGCAAAATTAAATTAACTAAGAGATTCATGAAGATAACCTGAAGATCTTACCTAAGTACCTGATTTCTCCAGGCTTTTGGAGTTTTACTTACACACACCATACAAATGCTGCTGGTTACACCATCTTTTATTGGAATCCAGATTAAACATTTTAAAAAGCAAGTGATACTAAGGTCTAAGGTGGCATATATGTTGCATGTACAATGCCTTAGATGTAAAATTTATTTTAACATGCAATATTGTGTATAGGCAGGATGTGATGGCTCAGCAAAGGACATCTGGGAACATCACTGCATTTTCCTCTTGACGCCACTGAAGAATTTCTTACCTAATGCTGTGCAAGTGAAGCTAATCTCTGTTGTAACCAGAATGGACAGGCCTTTCCTTATCCTCTCCCCTTCACGAAGACCTTTTAGAATTCCCTTCCATCCTCAAAATTTGCAAGTACCTCTGCATCTACAGTATCATACATCTCACAGAGAAACTTTGGTAAGTTACTGGATCTCATCCTCTTAAAGGAAATAACAGAGATAGAGGAGAGGAGAGGAGGAAAGAAAAGAAAAAGGAGAGAGCGCCGAAAAGAAAAAGGAAAGGAAGAGATCATCGTTCTCTAAGTGTTTGGTTTCCTTAACCTTGTTTTAACAGCCCAGAGCTACCTGAGCAAAATCTTAAGTATAAGGACCAAAGAAACCGTGGAATCTGGAGAAAACCCTCTTAACAGCACTGAATCAAGGTAGGTGCCTGGAGAGCACGAGAAATCCATCACACAGGCGAAAGCAGTCCCTTTCTCTAATTTTACTTTAAAAGTTGTCTTCTGCAAGATTTTACTTGGGATCGCCCTTAAGTATAATTAACAATACATACAGTATGGAGGTACATTTCAGAAGGAGGAGAGCGCGGCGCCACGCGGGAAAAGCGGGGACAGAAGATAGTTACAGTGCGAACAGTCGCCCAAAGCCTCGCTGGCGAACCCTGAACCACCTTCTAATACCCTTCATATTCCTCAGAGCCCCCTCGGCCAGATGAGGCAGGAGAGGTCTTTGGTAGCATACTGCTTACGAGATTCCCGAGAGGGGGCTCCAGCGTGGAGTTGGGCGTGAAAGTTACATCCTGCATCCCCAGCGGCACAAAACCCCATCCCAGTCCCCAGCGCCAGACGGAAAACGAAGAGAAATCCAATCTGCGCCCCCCACCGCATCGGTCTTTTGCCTAAGTTTTCTCCTAGCAAGGAGCTACTAATTGACCCTGAGAACAAGGAAGCACGATGCCAGGGTTTGAAAGGATTGCAGGCATCCGGGCATAATACCATGAAACATAAAAACCACCAAACCCCTTAAACTCTGGGCTGGAGGCAAATCTTTCAGACCATCCTCATCGTTTCCCTCTACCCTCATCCCCTCTCGCACCTTCTTCCTGGCCACTTTCTGCCTACTTTACCCCAGCCCTCAAGTCCCAATCCTTGCTAAGCCCTTCATCCGCCTCAAGGTTCCCTCTATTAAATTCCGCGATTCTTCCCCTCCAACCCCTAAAGCAACCCCAAACTCCCTGCACTGCGTGCGCTTCCAACCCCGAGGTCCCATGCAACCCCAGTCTCTGCTTCCGAGTCGGCCACGGACGCGGTTTTCCCGCCGAAATGCGTCCCCAGCGCGCGAGGCGCGCGGCGGGCCGGACACTCACCAGCTGCAGCAAGCCGGGGACCACGACGAGGGGCAGCGGCCGCAGGCGCATGGTGCCGGCTGGCGCGGCGTCTCACGAGCTGCGCGCCCTCGCCTGCCTCTCGCGCATCTCCACTTCGAGGGGCAGGACTGAGGACGCCAGGGACACCGCGCGGCGCTTTCCTCCCGGAATCCGAGCGCAGCTCCGCGCCGCGCGGGCCTGGTGGGCGGGCGGGGAAGGGGGAGGGTGGGCTGGCGGGAGGTGCTTCTGGGGCCCCCCGCGCGCCCCTCCTTAGAGGGGACCTGGAAAAGAGCGTGCGGGGCTCCAGGGGCGCCTGGGGCTCCGGCGTTCCGGGGTCGGGGTGAGCGCGGGGGGCGCCCGCGGGCTGGAGGCGGCGGCTCGGGCGCTTTGGTGCCGGGTTCCCGCGCGAGGCTGCTCTAGTGATCCGGTCCCGCCGTGCGGCTGCCGGGCAGAGCTGAGCGCCCCCGGAGCTCGGGGAGGCCCGGAGCCTTCTCTGCCCCTGCCCCGCCCAGCAGAGAGCCGGTCCGGTGGCTCGGCTCGGCCAGCCGCCCTGCCCACTGACCCGCTCCCGTTTTACTGGGGAGGTAAGGGCGGGGGGGGGGGTGTCTCCTTACACCGACACAAGAAAGAGGGCTCCGGGAGAACACCCGAGGAGTTTGGAGGGAAGGAGATAGCAGGGGTCTGGGCGGGGCATGGGGGGCAGCGAACAAGAAAGGCTGATGCGGGGAGGTGGGGCTGGAGCTCGGGACTCCCCGGGAGAGCGCCCCACTCCACGTCAGCGCCCAGCTCCAGAGCCCCAAGCGAGGGGTGCAAATTGTGGCTGGCGCGGCTGGAAGGATTTCTGGAAGTGGGAAATAGTGGGAACCGAGAGGCACCTGGAGGAGGGGTGGCGGCAGAGCCGTGAGAAACCGAGCTAGGTGGGCGGTCAGGGCTTGATCGGGTTTAAAGACGATATAGACAGCTGGGTGGCCCGGAGACCGACAGAGCTGCGCCACACAAACCTTCTGCCAGGACGCGGGATATCTTGGAGAGGGGTGGGTATCTTTGAGCCCGGGAGAGGCTGTAAACCTGCAGCCAGTGAGCCTCACCCCCTTGTTAACAACTCGCCATTGGAGAGATCTTTAACCTTCAACTACCTCTGTGCTGGACATTCGAGGAGAAAAGTCAAAGGGCAGTGGGCCTCAGACTCTTCCACTGTTTATGGCGGATGAGAATTTAACCATCGCTCATCGACCCATTTATTGAGCAGGTGGGAAATTTAAGGTCCAGAGAGGTAAAGCCACTTTTCCAGGGATGAGTCTCTAGGCAGCTGCTTCAAGAAGAATGAGCAAAACAAGCTTATTTCCTATTTCCAGAAACACAAAGCTCTTACTTATGGAAGAAAAACATGTTGAGGCAAGGGAGAAGAATTGCGATTGATTTCCAGTCTTCAAAAAATAAAACAACAAAAAGTGAAGTTTGGGCTGAAATTTTAGGGGAAATTCCTAGGGGAAATTTAGGAAAATCTTCCTCCTCTTACAACCCACCTTCCACCCTAAAACAGAAATGAAAGGGGAGTCTGTAAGCCTTTGAATGGTTCAGGACCACGTTTGAAGCAGAGCAGCCTCCAAGGTAGGTCCCAAGGATAGTAGGATTGACTTGGGTATGGCAAGGTCCCATCTTTTCACTGGGTATGCCAAGATTGTACAGACGGGGAGAGAGTTTATTCAAAAGTATTCTGGGATCCCAGTGTGACTTAAGCATGTTGTCTCTGAGGCTGCAAGTGGGGGTATCTCTCTAGTACAATTCCATTCTGGGTATGGAAGGAAGGGGGGAAGGTAAGTGAGGGCCATGTGTTCTCCTTAACCCCTTGCCAAGCCTGACTGGGGGTTCCAGAACTCTATAGCAAAGGATTCACCAGCTCTGTCCCTCTTCTTGTCCTGGGACTCTTACTATTCCTTGCAACAAACTCTTAGACACAATCACTTTTTGCCTATCTAAATCTATAACTCACCTCCTATAGCTACCCCTCAGGTCCATAAAAATTATCTCTTTACCAAGACTTAGAGACCACTTCTAGAAAGTGATTTTATCCCACAAGCATAAATAAGATCATTTCAAAAATTGGAAGAGGTCTCTATGGGTTGATCTCCTTGTCCAACTTTAGGTCCCTGGATAAGGCTGCATGTTATTTACAGACAGTCTTTGGGAAATAAGGACTAGATGGGGAAGGGTTTGACAGAAATAGAGGAACCGCCTTTTAGAGAGGTGCTGCTAGAAGAGGAAGGGGAAGGCAAAGGACTTTGCAAGATTTAGATTCATTTAGATTTGGTGTCTGAGCTTCAGCTGACTCATCTATAAAACCAGAAGGTGGGCTCCCTTCCTGACTTAGTAGTTTCTAATTCTTTTATCCCTAACTCTCTAAATGATGAGTGGTTGACTTAACACACGATTGAAATAATAATTAAGTGATTTAATTACTGGAATACTTAACCCTTTAAAGTGGTTCATATTTCTTAGACCATTTCTGTACTTTTGGGACACAGACATAAAATTTTAAAGGGGCCTAAACTTGGACATGTGTCCAATTAGTACAAAGTATTCTCACAAAGGAACATGCTGAAAGGTGTCAAATTCCAAGCTAACAGCTAAGGAACATGAGTGAACTTTTGTGTTCCATTGATAAGGCTGTGTAAGAGAGAAGCACCAAGGGCCTCACTGACTAAGATCTGGTGTTACTATGTTTTTAATAAGGTGACTACTGGTAATTTACTGTATTCCCCAAATTTTGCTATACATACTATGGGAAAGTAGGAGAAAGGATGGAAGGAAGGAAAGAAGGAAAGAAAAGAAGATAGAAAGGAAAGAAGAAAGGAGAGACAGGCAGAAAGTAGCATTTAATATGTTGCTTTGTCCTTCAGAATATACAGTCTAATCAGGAAACATGCAATAAACAAAACATAATAGACATTACAAGAAAGTATAAGCTTAAGGGCTGCCTAGTACAATTCAAGGGAAGAAAGATCATTTTAAACCAATACAAAGGCTTCGTGGCAGAGACGAAATGGGAGCTGGCTCTGTTTCCAAGAATGGCCAAGATGAGTCTATGTGGGAGGAAGAGCATGAGAAAGGGCAAAGTGGAGGGACTTCGTATGACATCACTGGAAGCCGGACAATAAGTGGATCAGACTGGCTGGAGGAAATGTGTTGAGGAAAAGTGAGAGGAAAGTTAGGTTATGGGCTAGGCAGTAGAGATCTGAGAATGCCAAGCTGAACAGTTTAGCTTGATCTGCAGGAAATAAGGAGTCTTACAACTTTTTGGAGGAGGAAAGTCACACATCAAGTGGCATAGATGTACACGCAGGGTGGTCTTGAGGATGTTGCATGATGAGATGGTCATGGGCATTGGAAAGACAAGAATGGAGAGACGTGGGTGCATGAGCTGTTGTAAAGGAACAGCGAACTGAATTTGGGGTTGGAATATTTTTAAACTTTCCTGGCATATTGGAGGATTTTTTTTTCTTCACTTTAAACATCACCACTTTCCCTCGTATAGGCAATTTAACAGCTAGAGAATCAGATCATTGCCTTTTCATTTTGCAAGGGTGGTTTTCACAGTGTGAGGGGAGTGAAAATAGTCTTTTCATATAGACAAGTGGCAGAAAGTAGAACCTAACAAATTTTACTGCCATATGATTCCATTGTAGTCTTTCAAACAGGCAACCTACAGGGATGCCAACGCTTTGAAAGCAAATTTGTCAACTTTTGCTCATCTGGACCATAGCTTTCTTCTTATGCTTCTCTGTACTTACTTTCTCACTCTACTGTTCATTAGCATCATCACCAGCATGTGGATAAGAACATTCTACGCAGCGTAGCACTTCAGAGTCTCAGTAGATAGTAGACATTAACCAACTTTCTCCTTTGTGTTTAAGGAAACAGAAACTCAGTGTTATGTGACTTGCTGCAGGTCATCTGGAGACATGTGGGCAAATCTGAAACTTGATTCAAGGCCTTCAGCTTCCTATACGGTGCTCTTTCCAATTCATCACTCTGCCTCAGGTAGTTTTCAACTGGCCGGCAGTTATAAAAGTTTTGATGTAGTGAATGAATGAACCTTTAGCTAATAAGAGTTGTGGGAATGATCTATGGATCCTAAAAGCCCCAGAGTCTATCTTATTATTAGGAAAAGATGTTTGACTGGACTGAGACTGATCTAGTAACAATTTTAGAAGAGTGAGGCATGAGGAGAATTACATGGCATGGGGCTACTCGGCAGCCCTCAGGGAAGCGGGACTCAGGACTCAAGAATATGGCAGTACTTAACCCAAGGAAAGAGGGAATTCTCAGGGAGTCCTTGGAACTCTTATACCTCTGTAATAAGCTGGTGGGCTTTTAGTAGCAATTCTTAACAACTTAAAATCTTTTCAGTTGCCACTCCTGTTGAGTAATTGAATATTATTGAGTCACTATTTAATAAAATACGATGCCATATTACATTGTCTTTAAACCCTGACTGCACAGCATCACTGGGGAATTTAACATCTCTAAAAGTGGACTTGAGCACTGACATTTTTCACCCAGGAGTTTTTATTATATAGTCATGGTTGAGAACTACTGCTCTACCAGAAACTTATTTTTTTTTCTTCCTTCCTTCTCCCCTCCCTCCCTCCCTCCCTCCCTCCCTCCCTCCTTCCTTCCTTCCTTCCCTCCCTCCCTCCCTCCTTCCTTCCCTCCCTCCCTCCCTCCCTCCGTCCTTCCCTCCCTCCCTCCCTCCCTCCTTCCTTCCCTCCCTCCCTCCCTCCTTCCTTCCTTCCTTCCCTCCCTCCCTCCCTCCCTCCTTCCGTCCCTCCCTCCTTCCCTCCCTCCTTCCTTCCCTCCCTTCCTCCCTCCTTCCTTCCTTCCCTCCCTCCCTCCTTCCCTCCCTCCCTCCTTCCTTCCTTCCTTCCTTCCCCTACAGAATTGTAGCCAACCCCCATGTGGAATGTTCTGAGGTTTTAATGGAATATCATTTGAACCTATTTACATTCTTAGTTATACAGGACTTGTCAGGAGAGAGCTAGACATTTCCTTTGTAGATATTTGGGCCATGACTGGGGAATTTATAAAAGTTTTATCACATGTACCAGTGGCTCCTGGTTCAGACATAAATCAAAGGATTCCTCTGTAGTGAAATGTTTTTTTCTCCACAGTTGGTGGCCACAACTGTATGTCTTCACCGTCTCATCCTCGGATGTTAGAAGGTGCTACCGGGAGCGAGCTACTGGTTGATACCACTATCAGCAGCCGAGGGGAGAGGTAGAGGGGAGAGGGGGGCCTGGGGTTCCCAGTGGGTCCTATAATGAGAGGGCTACTGGGTAAAGAGAATATCACTCAAGACTGACAAGGCAGGAGAGAGCTTCTCCCTGAGTTTTAATACTACATCTCTATAAATCAGACTGATGTTTTAAATAAACCTTTCATTATTTTTCCATGTATGTTTCCATGCATTGTCCATATATGTGTTTTATTGGACTGAATAATCACCTTTTCTACTTATACTTCAAATATGATGGGTATCACAACTATGAAATCATTTAACCTGCTTTGGATGTTGCTTACTAGATGGTGTGAAGGCAGAAGAACAGAGCTTAGAAGGTTATAATTATAATATCTTGCTTAACCCCTCAGTTTATAGGTAAGGAAACTGAGGCTCAGAGAGGGAAAGTGATAATCCCAAGGTCACACAGCCAGGCCATGGCCAGAGAACACCAGACTCCAGAGCAGTTGCTCTTTTGACTTCAATTGTGCTAGGCTTATTCTGGGGTGGGATAGGGTGCCTCTTGCACATCCAGAATGATTAAAGAAAGAGACAGCAAAGGAAAAACACACTTACACACACTATCTTAGGTAATCAAATGGAAATTTTCCAATTTGAATTGAATGCTTAGGGTTCAGAAATCTGGGGTGCACAAAGTTTGGAGAGGACTCCCTCCCCCCTCCCCACATATTAACAGGGCACCCTTGGTTGCTAGTGCCCAAACACGGCTCTGAAACAATGACAATGGAAGCACATAATGGCTCCCATGAATAGGATGTTCAAAGACTGAAGGTAGTTTCAGACAATTTGAGGCTAGATTTAGAAAGTTTTGAGCAGAGTATTGGGTTGGCCATCTTGCGTGTGTATGCGCGTTAAAGTGGGCTGGGGGCAGCAGTTGCAGAAAGCTTGAAATTGGACCCCCAGAGAGCAGGGAATAAAACCCATCCTCCCAGGAGCTGACTTTTATAATAGCCCGACACCCACAACCACCTCCAATTTTCTGCAGAAGGAAGCTGAAGTTGTTTCTTTAGTTTTCTCACTGATTCTTTTTCAGATGTCTTTTTTTCTTAACACGGTCTTTTCTTGCTCAAAAGTGCCTCCAGGTTTCTTTGATAGATATTTGAATGACTCTCATCTCCTACCTGTTCACACTCCGGGTTTTCTATATCTGCCTGGACAGCACCTCAGTACCCATCACCTTGCTTATGGGCACAGACCCACACTTGCTCTATCAGATGAACCAGGGATGCAACATGTGGAAGATGGTGCAAAATCACAGGAACGGCTAGCTTTACCACTGCCTACCTCTGACGAACAAGAGTTCCTCCTTACGCCCCATGGAAGCCGTCCCTTACCAAGACATAGCATCAGCCACACTTACGGGTAGGTTTAACCACGCCAAGGCACTGCCCACCGGCTTCCAGCAATCGTGACTGAGTTTTTTGTTTACAGCCAGGTTCTTACTTATTCAAACATTGCATTCGGAAATACACGTAGCTTTTGAACTGTGCTCTTTAGCGGGATGGATGCCTACTAACTACATTTTGAGTCTTTCTGTGAAATGCAACTGCCGTATTCCACTTTGTGGTTCCTCTGGACCTCAGCATTACTATTCAAGTGCTGCTTTCCTGTTTTATTTCAAGCTGTGTCAAATGAATGGTGGTCTCCTTGCCTTCAAACAGGAAACAAGTGGGCTAATTTTCCTACCCTAATAAAGTACAGATTTATATTAAAAGGCTACTGGGGGGCATCTGGGTGGCTCAGTCGTTAGGCGTCTGCCTTCGGCTCAGGTCATGATCCCAGAGTTCTGGGATTGAGCCCCGCATCGGGCTCCCTGCTCCGCGGGAAGCCTGCTTCTCCCTCTCCCACTCCTCCTGCTTGTGTTCCCTCTCTCACTGTGCCTCTCTCTGTCAAATAAATAAATAAAATCTTAAAAAAAAAAGTCTACTGGGATTTGGTACAAAAATCCCAATTTCTAAGCATTTGGAGCCATCTATTCTGCCCCTACGCTGATCTAAAAATGAACTTGTCTAATGTTTCCCAGGCAGTGTTAATAATGGCACCAAGAGCCCTTCTCTTCATTTATTGAAATATCTTGAGTGCTATCTACTGGCCAAATGTGGCATTGCCTCATGAAGCATAAGCTGCTGGCAAACTGTCATGACTCAAAAAAGTATAACTTTGTTTAGGGACTGAATACATCCCATATGCTTTAGCACATACCGACACATACTGAGCACCTGCATTATTGAGTGATATCACTGCTAGGGATCACTCATTGTCTTCTAGATCGGGGAATCCCTCAATTAGGAGTCATACAGTTGTAATATAAGTGAAATGTAACAGGAGGGCACAGGCCTTGCTTGTCCCTTCTTTAAATGGATGACTATCGATAGCTTAAATCTGATTCTCACTTTGCTGAGTAATGTGAATGGATAAAAATAAGCCATTAATTTAAAATCAGGTATACGGGGGCGCCTGGGTGGCTCAGTTGGTTAAGCGACTGGCTTCGGCTCAGGTCATGATCCTGGAGTCCCGGGATCGAGTCCCGCATCGGGGTCCCTGCTCAGCAGGGAGTCTGCTTCTCCCTCTGACCCTCTTCCCTCTCATGCTCTCTATCTCTCATTCTCTCTCTCAAATAAATAAATAAAATCTTAAAATAAAATAAAATAAAATAAAATCAGGTATACGGAATCAATCAATATTCCCATGTCTTCATGTGTATATAAAGGAAGAACAGAGAAGTTAATAAAAAATCCTTTCCAGTTAATGTGTACTATTACTAGGCAAAAAGCACATGCCCATACTAATAGTATTGATCAGAACAATTGAAGGCTAAGAGATAGCCAATATTTTGTATGAGTTAAAATTCATCTGATTTATGCTAACCAGACCATATTTTCTGTCCAGGGTCTTTCCTTTTTAAGAATCTTTTAAATTATCTGGAGAAGTACATTATGCTTTAATCTGGATTTCAGAAAAGAGCATATCATGAGGGAGTGAAAAACAGTGAACAAATGAAAGTCAATGCCAAGTGATTTGGGAGACACAGCCAAAAAGCCAGGGGATCTTACTTATTGTAGTAAAATGAATGATTGTCCCATTTAGGACAAATAGCTGTAAAGGAAAAGCCAAGGACAGGAGATCACTATTGATTATCAAGTAATAATAAAGAGAAAGCCCTAATGGGTTGACATCAACTTGGGCAAAGATCCAGATCATGAAGCTGTAGTTAGCAGGAAGTCCATGTATATTAACAGTATACAGGGCAACAGAATGTCCTACCTGAATTTTTAAGTTACTAAAATAGAACTTGCGCTGCCTCTAACTCAATTATTTTCAATTGTTTATTCAGTAATTTGGAGCTATTCATGTCAGCTCATACCTATGTATTCTGCTTCAAATTATAAGTTAGAATTGAATATTCTGGATTCTGGGACTGTATGATATATGTAACATATTCAGTTATCTGTATGTTATTAAATAATACATATCAGTATTTTGATTGATAGCAAAGAAGAACATACATTAAAAATATATAACTATAATTTAAAACCATTCTGTTTCAGCAATTGAATATTTAAAAAATTGTATTTATAGGCACAAGCATGAATCTCACTAATACTTATTTTTAATCATTCCTAAATTGGACTTTCTATTTTTTTTTTAACCCCAGATGCTGTACATATATTATCACGTGTAATTATTACAACAACCCTGTAAGGCGGGTATTATCTGAAATTTGCAATGACAAAGCTGAGGAATAGAGAGAGGAATTAAGTATTTTGCCCAAGATCATTTAACTCTTATATGACAGGACCCAGGATTTAGACCCAGACGCTCTGGAACTTTCTTTCCTAACCATCACACAACATTATCTCCTACTGTTGTTTACATCTTGTCGGTAAAGTTCCAGATCCCCCCAAACTCTTCATTTTTCTCATTTTAACCAACAGAAATGGGGGAGCATATAGTGTGATACCACTGAAGAAGTTATGTGTATGTGTGTGCATGCGAGTGTGTGTCAATATCCACCACAATGTCTAATACTGAGTAGGAATCCCCCCCAAAACTTGTTAAATATGGATCAAGTAAATGCTGTTTTCAACCAAAAAGGAGATGTTTTACTTTTTTCATTTCACTAATAACCACTGTGATAGGTTGCTCTATGTGATTCCCTCAAGCTAAGGACCACATTTCCCGGTGTCCTTTCCCCTGTATAGTTGTGTGTTAGAGCTGGCCAAAGAGCTCTGTGTCTGCATGAGATCTGGAAGCCCACAGCCATTCCTCTCTCAAGGTCTTTGGTTTTTAACAGAGGGACACAGATTGGACACAAGGGTTCTAGCCTGCCCTCTCTCTCCTCCATCGTATCCAGCTCTTCCCAAGGGCTCTGCCCTCTGGCCAGTGACTGCCCCAGGTCCCTCTCTAGATGCTTGGTGTGGATCCACAGAGTGATGGTCATAGGGACATCTTCCCCTGGATCACCTTATGGATTCCCCTTCATGACCCTGCTTGGCTTCTCAGAATAGCCTGATATCCTGACCGAAACTTTTTTTTTTTTAAGATTTTATTTTTAAGTAATCTCTACACCCAATGTGGGGCTCGAATTTACAAACCTGAGCTAAGAGTCACGTGCTCTACCGACTGAGAAAGCCAGGCAGCCCATCCTGACCGAAACTTGACTGACATCGTCTCTCAGTTTTATTCTCCTTTTTAAATTCAGCCAGCTGAAAATTGGCCACAATGGTCACAATTGGTCAATAAGCTCTGAGGCCCTCAGTTCCCCTAATGTTGATTGCCTGATTATTTACTGCAAAAAAGTCTTTCTCGGGGTGTACTATGCTCCTCTTTTAGTATTTAATGGAATAAATATTACTACTGAGTATTTCCTGGCTTTTCCTTCCTCTGCCTGCTAAAGAGGGTTCTGCTTGGACCTGCTGATTGTTTCCCTCTCTCTCCTCCCTTGAAGAAAGTCCTACTTTGCCAGACTCCTTGGACCTCAGTGGCAATTCAAGAGTAAATGGTGAGAGAAGCAGAATCGAAGGAGACATGAGGTAGTGAGGTTGGAGGGGTTTTCCAGGAGTGGTTAAGAAGAGAGAGCTGGAAGTAGTTTTAGTATATAAAGGCAGTGGAAAGGAAAAAGGGGGATTCTAAAAAAATCACATGGACTAGATAGCTTTTTCATGGTATTCAAAATATTAAGTTAATATTAAGTAACAGGTTATTAAGTAAAATAAATAAGTTATTAAGTGAATAACTTGACTTATTTTGAAATAAGTTTCAATCCCATGGATTGGGTTCTTTAAACTATGACCCCTCTGTGGGACTGGGCCATGGGGCTGTGGATTTGTAAGGGTTGTATGTATATAAATAGGCTTCATAAATACCACATGGTCTCTAAATCGGCAGTCAAAACAATTCACTCAAATCTTTCAAATTTCTCGAGACCTCAATACTTTTTCTGAATCCAAAATTAATCTTTTAAGTATTATCCAAAGTGCAAAAATGTATTTCAACATCTGTGGTGTTTTTCAAAGTATATTTCACTAAACCACCTCCAAGGAAAGTTAATAGATATGAAGAAAAAATTCTGAGTTCAACCAAATTTAGGGAAGACTTGATGAAATAAAGTTAAATAGGTTTATTCAGGGACTATTTAAAGCCCTTAATTTTTTTTTTCTTGAAAGTTTTTGAGAGCCTCTTTTGTGACTACAGTAATCAAAAACATATTTTGAGAGACACAAAGAGAACCACATAATAACCCTGTCTTCCTGCACACAAGAGAGATTTAGTGGGTCATGTGCAAAGTCAAATGTGTCTGGATTTTTGTCTCTGCATTGATCATGGAGAAGGAAAAAGTAAGAGCAAAGGTTGTGAGTTAGACTTATTTATTCGACCTGGTAAGAGCCCAGCTTTTGTAGTATCCGGTTTTATCCCTTAATGATAGTTAGCATATTTCTGCTCTAAGAAAATTAAAATCAGTGTGGAATAGAGGTGGATGTTTTTGTTTTTATTTTGCATACAGTAAAACTTCCTTTGTTGTGTATGGTTTCATGGGCTTTGGCAAATGCATAGTTTCCATTTCCTCACAAGTTTCCTAGCTATCCCTTTGTACTTAACCCACACTTCCAAACCCTGGCAGCCACTGATTTATTTTCCATCCCAGTGGCTTTCCTTTTTTCTGGAAATCAAAAAATATGTAGCTTTTGGGGTCTGGCTTCTTTCACTTAGCAAAATGGCCTCATGGTTCATCCATGTTGTTGCGAGAATAAATAGATAATTTCTGTGTTTCTGTGTTTCTCCTGTGGAAGGATATCTAGGTTCTTTCTTGTTTCTGGCACTTCTGAATAAAGCTGTGTGAACATTTGCTTTTCAATTTAGCTCGGTATAAATACCTAGTAGTGGGATTACTGGGTCATATGTTAAGTTTAATTTAAGTTTTAAGTATAATTAAGGTTAAAAGGCACCAATAAACTGTTTTCCAGTGTCGGTAGTCTATGACAGTTACATTTGCTCTACATCCTCATCCACATTTGACATTGTCAGATTTTAAAATTTTAAACAATTTTAATAGCTTTGTAGTGAATTCTCATTGTGTTCTTAATTTACATTTCCCTAAAAACTAATGATGAGGAGGATGCTTTCGTATGTTTATTTGCATCCATATATCTTCTTCGGTAAAGTGTCTGTTCAAATGTTTTGTCTATTCTCAATACAAAACTTTTACCAGATATATTATTTACAAATACTTTTCCTATTCTGTGGGTTGTCTTTTCATCTTGTTAACAGTGTCTTTCACAGAGCAGAAGTTTAAAATTTTGAGAGTCCAAGTAATTAATATTTTCTTTTATGTGTTGTGCTTTTGGAGTGGAATCTAAAAACTCTTTGACATACCCAATGTAGTGCAGATTTCTCCTAGAAGAATTTTTATAATTTTACATGTTACCTTTAGGTCTATGATCATTTTAAGTTTTTTGTTTGTTTGTTTTAAATATAGCAGGGGATATGAGTCAAAGTTGTTGGTTTGTTTGTTAGTTTGTTTTTTGCATGGATGTCCAATTATTCTACCACCATTTGTTGAAAATCTTTCTCCATTGACTTGTTTTTGAACATTTGTTAAGAATCAGCTTAGCTGGGATGCCTGGGTGACTCAGTTGGTTAAACGGCTGCCTTCGGCTCGGGTCATGATCCCAGGGTCCTGGGATCGAGTCTTGCATGGGGCTCCCTGCTCAGCGGGGAGCCTGCTTCTCCCTCTGCCTGCCGTTCCCCCTGCTCGTGCACTCTCTCTCTGACAAATAAATAAATAAAATCTTAAAAAAGAAAAAAGAATCAACTTAGCTTGGGGCACCTGGGTAGCTCAGTCAGTTAAGCGTCTGCTTTTGGCTCAGGTCATGATCCCAGAGCCCTGGGATTGAGCCCCGAGTCAGGCTCCCCGCTCAGTGGGGAGCCTGCTTCTCCCTCTCCCTCTGTACCCCAGCTTGCGCGCTCTCTCTCTCTCTCTCTCACTCTCTATCTCAAATAAATAAAATCTTAAAAAAAAAGAATCAATTTAACTATATTTGTGCCATCTATTTCTAGCTCTCCACTCTGTTTGATCTAGGTGTCTATCCTTTTGACAATTCATTGCCCTGATTACTATAGCTTTAGAGTAAATCTTGTAATCCATTAATGTGAAGCCTCTGACTTTGTTCTTTTCTTTTTCAGAATTTCAGAATTGACTATTCTAGATCCTTTGCCTTTCCATGTAAATTTTAGAACCAACATGTCAGTATCTGCAAAAAAAGCTTTCTGAGATTTATTTTGGGACTGAAATTTGAATCTGAAGATCAAATTGGGGAGAAGAAATGAGGAATGTAGTTTTGATAATCATTTTTTGTTTTGGTCTTGAGATATAATTGATACAGAGCACTGTATAAGTTTAAGGTGTACAGCATAATGATTTGACTTACATATGTCACGAAATGATCACTACAGTACATTCAGTTGACATCCATCATCTCCTATAGATAACAAAGAAAAGAAAAAGAAAAAAAACAATGTCTTTGTAATGGGAACTCTTAGGATTTACTCTCCTAACAATTTTCTTATTATCAGACAGCCATGGTATACTCATCATGCTGTACATTATATCTCTAGTCCTGATTTATCTTATAACTGGAACTTTGTAACTTTTGACCATCTTCATCCAATTCTCCCTCACCCCACCTCTGGTAATCACGAATCTGATCTCTTTTTCCATGAGTTTGGCTTTGTTGTTGTTGTTTAGAGTCCACATATAAGTGAGATCACAGAATATGTCTTTCTCTGACTTATTTCTCATAGCACAGTGTCTTCAAGACTCATCCATGTTGTTACAAATGGCAGTAGTTCCACCTTCTTTATGGCTGAATAATATTCCTGTGTGTGTGTGTGTGTGTGTGTGTGTGTGTGTGTGTGTGTGTGTGTACACATATATACATTTACCACAGCTTCTTTATCCATTCATCCATCCATGGACACCTAGGCTGTTTCCATGTCTCGACTGTTGTAAATAATGCTGCTACGAACACAGGGATGCAGCTATCTCTTCAACATAGTGTTTTCATTTCCATCAGATATATTCCCAGAAGTGAAATCGCTGGATCTTATGGTGGTTCTATTTATAATTTTTTGAGAAACCTACTTATTGCTTTCCATAGTGGCTGTATATTTGGTATTTTCTTTATGACTATTGAACAAGTTCTCCCATCTCTGAGCCTCAGTTTGCTTGTCTATAAAGTGGCAGGGTAGGGAAGATGATGACTCAAGGGAGGTGTGGGCTACATTGTCAGCAAATTCTCCTTGTTCTGATATTCAATGGCCTAACATAATCTTTACAGTGTTTTGCATTTGTTTACTGCTTAGCTGTCAACAAAGCGTGTCCTTCTTTAAATTTTCTTTTTAATTACCTCTTGGATCTCTATAAACCCCCATGAGGTAGTCTGGGCAGGAAAGAAACAAGGCTCACATACCAAGTAATTTTCCTAAATCTTAAAGAACAAGATTTTTTCCAAAACTGGAGATTGGAGACTGGCTGTTAGCAATCTGATGTCTCCTTTTCGTTGTCTTGTGAGCTGGACAATCCTTTCTTTGTGTTTACCTACTGAATGGCTATAGCTTCTCCCTTTGAGGGGAGATAAAACTCATGAATGTCCTTAAACTGCTGTTAGGCACCCAGAGGAAAGCTTGGTAAAAGATAAAGAACATTTTTGTCAGTAGAGAGTATCTTTAAGCCGATTGATCATCATTTCTTGACTAAGAGAATAAACAAACAAAACCCAAACTTTAAAGGCTCCTTCCTATTAGAAAGTGAAACTCAAACACCATAGCCTGAGACTGAAAGTCGTCTATCCTTCAGCAACAATTTATCTTTTTCAGCCTTTACTTTATAACTTTTCAGCCTAGGTTCTAGTGCTCTGATGTGCAGTGCTGTCCTCATGCCCATTAATTTATTCCCTTGACTCTTCCAAAATTCTACCTCCCCCTTTATTTCAAATCCATTTTCAAGGTTTAACTTAAGTGAAACTTTCTTTGGTTTACATAACTGGTAGTCGTATCTTGGTGTCTGAGTTCCTTCCATAGATATTTGTGAGCACCACTCATTAGATGTTTCTCAAATGTTGTAGTGTCTGTTAGTGTCATTTTTATCTGAGAATGCCTTATCAGAAGCACCAGCTGGCAAACTCCCTGAAGGGAGAGACTGTATTTATTATATTCTTTTCTCTCTCTGCAGAATGTGAGAGTATGCAGTGTACATGACTGATACCTCTACGTGTTAACTAATGAGAACAAACTAACTTTCAGTGTTTGATACACTACAATAAAATATTAAGACTCCGAATATGACTCCAAATTTAAGTATTTGGCCTCGGAAGTATTTGGATTCGGATAAGGCTGTTTATGCAGTTCATCTCCCTAGTTCTAAGTTGTCTCTTTCATTTTCTCCTCATTCCTCTTCGTCTCCTTCACTGCCTTGGCATCTGGGTGAATTCACATGGTACTGGGAGGGGGGGTCCCCTGTGTTAGATCCTCTATGGAGGGGCCAAATTTCTGAGACTACTTATTTCATTCTTCTGATCAAACATTTCTTCTCAACTGTACCATGTCCCCAAAGGTATCTTCTTTTCTAAGTGATGTGTGTAGATCAGAAAGAGAAAAGGAATTTTGATCTGATGATATACTAACAGAATTTGAGTTAGGAATTTTGGTGAGAAGGGTATGGTTTTTGAAGTCAGAGAGTTCTATATTCAAATCCAAACTCTACTAGTTACATTTTTGTGACCTTGGGTGAATTGTGAAGTTTAACTAAAAGCATATATAGTATTTCTAAAACCTGAGAAGCACACTCCACGTTAGTTTCCTTGTTCCTGTTTTTCTATAATCCTTTCCTGAGAATACGGTAATGGCTATTATTTATTTAACATTTCCTGTATGTCAGAAACAGTGCTAAGTGATTTATGCACATTTTCACATAATCCTTAAAACAATCTAACTTTCTGGTATTACTATACCATTTTTCATAAGAACAAGAAAAGACTTCATTTAAAGAACATTTTGTAAGGTCATAAGACTGGGAAGTAGTCAACTTGGCATTTGAACCTCAATCTGATTACTTCTAAGACCTGGGCTTTTATTTATTATACCACATCTCACTGCGTATAAGCTCTGTGTCTCTTTAGAAGTGTCACGTGTGGAGTCAAGACTGGGGAACATTCAACATCAAACAAGCTTCTGGGAGATATATTTTAAGTTGCATGGATTTCTCATCTGCCCTTCAGACCATACCACAAGAAGCATTTACCTGTAACATATGGTTATAATTTGTACAGTATATTTTAGTTGGGCAAGATATATATATATATTTTAAATTTTTTATTGTTATGTTAATCACCATACATTACATCATTAGTTTTTGATGTAGTGTTCCATGATTCATTGTTTGTGCATAACACCCAGTGCTCCACGCAGAACATGCCCTCTTTAATACCCATCACCAGGCTAACCCATCCCCCCACCCCCCTCCCCTCGAGAAACCTCAGTTTGTTTTTCAGAGTCCATTGTCTCTCATGGTTCATCTCCCCCTCTGACTTACTCCCCTTCATTCTTCCCCTCCTGCTATCTTCTTCTTCTTCTTTTTTTTCTTAACATATATTGCATTATTTGTTTCAGAAGTACAGATCTGTGATTCAACAGTCTTGCACAATTCACAGCACTCACCATAACACATACCCTCCCCAATGTCTATCACCCAGCCACCCCATCCCTCCCACCCCCACCGCTCCAGCAACACTTAGTTTGTTTCCTGAGGTTAAAAATTCCTCATATCGGCGAGGTCATATGATACATGTCTTTCTCTGATTGACTTATTTCACTCAGCATAACACCGTCCAGTTCCATCCATGTCGTTGCAAATGGCAAGATCTCATTCCTTTTGATGGCTGCATAATATTCCATTGTGTATATATACCACCTCTTCTTTAGCCACTCATCTGTCGATGGACATCTTGGCTCTTTCCGCAGTTTTGCTATTGTGGACATTGCTGCTATAAACATCGGGGTGCACGTACCCCTTTGGATCCCTACATTTGTATCTTTGGGGTAAATACCCAGTAGTGCAATTGCTGGATCGTATGGTAGCTCTATTTTCAACTGTTTGAGGAACCTCCATACTGTTTTCCAGAGTGGTTGCACCAGCTTGCATTCCCACCAACAGTGTAGGAGGGTTCCCCTTTCTCCACATCCCCACCAACATCTGTCGTTTCCTGACTTGTTAATTCTAGCCATTCTGACTGGTGTGAGGTGGTATCTCATTGAGGTTTTGATTTGGATTTCCCTGATGCCGAGCGATGTTGAGCACTTTTTCACGTGTCTGTTGGCCATTTGGATGTCTTCTTTGGAAAAATGTCTGTTCATGTCTTCTGCCCATTTCTTGATTGGATTATTTGTCCTTTGGGGGTTGAGTTTGATAAGTTCTTTATAGATTTTTGGATACTAGCCCTTTATCTGATATGTCATCTGCAAATATTTTCTCCCATTCTGTCGGTTGTCTTTTGGTTTTGTGGACTGTTTCTTTTGCTGTGCAAAAGCTTTTTATCTTGATGAAATCCCAATAGTTCATTTTTGCCCTTGCTTCCCTTGCCTTTGGCGATGTTTCTAGGAAGAAGGTGCTGCGGCTGAGATCGAAGAGGTTGCAACCTGTGTTCTCCTTTAGGATTTTGATGGACTCCTGTCTCACATTTAGGTCTTTCAACCATTTTGAGTCAATTTTTGTGTGTGGTGTAAGGAAATGGTCCAGTTTCATTCTTCTGCATGTGGCTGTCCAATTTTCCCAACACCATTTGTTGAAGAGACTGTCTTTTTGCCATTGGACATTCTTTCCTGCTTTGTCAAAGATGAGTTGACCATAGAGTTGAGGGTCCATTTCTGGGCTCTCTAGTCTGTTCCATTGATCTATATGTCTGTTTTTGTGCCAGTACCGTACTGTCTTGATGATGACAGCTTTGTAATAGAGCTGGAAGTCCGGAATTGTGATGCCGCCAGCTTTGCTTTTCTTTTTCAATATTCCTCTGGCGATTCGGGGTCTCTTCTGTTTCCATACAAATTTTAGGATTATTTGTTCCATTTCTTTGAAAAATTGGATGGTATTTTGATGGGGATTGCATTGAATGTGTAGATTGCTCTAGGTAGCATTGACATCTTCACAATGTTTGTTCTTCCAATTCATGAGCATGGAACGTTTTTCCATTTCTTTGTGTCTTCTTCAATTTCTTTCATGAGTATTTTATAGTTTTCTGAGTACAGATCCTTTGCCTCTTTGGTTAAATTTATTCCTAGGTATCTGATGGTTTTGGGTGCAATTGTAAATGGGATCGACTCCTTGATTTGTCTCTCTTCTGTCTTGTTGTTGGTGTATAGGAATGCCACTGATTTCTGTGCATTGATTTTATATCCTGCCACTTTACTGAATTCCTAAGAGTTCTAGCAGTTTTGGGGTGGAGTATTTTGGGTTTTCCACATACAGTATCATATCACCTGCAAAGAGTGAGAGTTTGACTTCTTCTTTGCCGATTTGGATGCCTTTGATTTCTTTTTGTTGTCTGATTGCCGTGGCTGGGACTTCTAATACTATGTTGAATAGCAGTGGTGAGAGTGGACATCCCTGCCGCCTTCCTGACCTTAGGGGAAAAGCTCTCAGCTTTTCCCCATTGAGAATGATATTCGCTGTAGGTTTTTCGTAGATGGCTTTTATGATATTGAGGTATGTACCCTCTATCCCTATACTCTGAAGAGTTTTGATCAAGAAAGGATGCTGTACTTTGTCAAATGCTTTTTCTGCATCTATTGAGAGGATCATATGACTCTTATTCTTTCTTTTGTTAATGTATTGTATCACGTTGATTGATTCGCGGATGTTGAACCAACCTTGCAGCCCCTGGATAAATCCCACTTGGTCATGGTGAATACTCCTTTTAATGTACTGTTGGATCCTATTGGCCAGTATTTTGGTGAGAATTTTTGCACCCATGTTCATCAAGGATATTCGTCTGTAATTCTCCTTTTTGATGGGGTCTTTGTCTGGTTTTGGGGTCAAGGTAATGGTGGCCTCATAAAATGAGTTTGGAAGTTTTCCTTCCATTTCTATTTTTTGGAACAGTTTCAGGAGAATAAGTATTAATTCTTCTTTAAATGTTTGATAGAATTCCCCTGGGAAGCCATCTGGCCCTGGGCTTTTGTTTGTTGGGAGATTTTTGATGACTGCTTCAATTTTCTTAGTGGTTATAGCTCTGTTCAGGTTTTCTATTTCTTCCTGGTTCAGTTTTGGTAGTTGATACATCTCTAGGAATGCACCCATTTCTTCCAGGTTATCTAATTTGCTGGCATAGAGTTGCTCACAATATGTTCTTATAATTGTTTTTATTTCTTTGGTGTTGGTTGTGATCTCTCCTCTTTCATTCATGATTTTGTGGATTTGGGTCCTTTCTCTTTTCTTTTTGATCAGTCTGGCCAGGGGTTTATCAATCTTGTGAATTCTTTCAAAGAACCAGCTCTTAGTTTCGTTGATCTGTTCTACTGTTCTTTTGGTTTCTAGTTCATTGATTTCTGCTCTGATCTTTATTATTTCTCTTCTCCTGCTGGGTTTAGGCTTTATTTGCTGTTCTTTCTCTAGCTCCTTCAGGTGTAGGGTTAGGTTGTGTATTTGAGACCTTTCTTGTTTCTTGAGAAAGGCTTGTATTGCTATATACTTCCCTCTTAGGACTGCCTTTGCTGTATCCCAAAGATTTTGAACAGTTTGTGTTGTCATTTTCATTGGTTTCCATGAATTTTTTAAATTCTTCTTTAATTTCCTGGTTGACCCATTCATTCTTTAGTAGGATGCTCTTTAGCCTCCATGTATTTGAGTTATTTCCGACTTTCCTGTTGTGATTGAGTTCTAGTTTCAAAGCATTGTGGACTGAAAATATGCAGGGAATAATCCCAATCTTTTGGTACTGGTTGAGACCTGATTTGTGACCTAGAATGTGATCTCTTCTGGAGAATGTTCCATGCACACTAGAGAAGAATGTGTATTCCGTTGCTTTGGGATGGAATGTTCTGAATATGTCTGTGAAGTTCATTTGGTCTAATGTGTCATTTAAAGTCTTTATTTCCTTGTTGATCTTTTGCTTAGATGATCTGTCCATTTCAGTCAGGGGGGGTGTTAAAGTCCCCCACTACTACTGTATTGTTTTCAATGTGTTTCTTTGCTTTTGTTATTAATTGCCTTATAAAATTGGCTGCTCCCATGTTAGGGCAATAGATATTTACAGCTGTTAGATCTTCTTGCTGGATAGACCTTTTAAGTAGGATATAGTGTCCTTCCTCATCTCTTATTACAGTCTTTGTTTTAAAATCTAATTTGTCTGATATAAGGATCGCCACCCCAGCTTTCTTTTGGTGTCCATTAGCATGGTAAATGGTTTTCCACCCCCTAACTTTCAATCTGGGGGTGTCTTTGGGTCTAAAATGAGTCTCTTGCAGCCAGCATATTAATGGGTCTTGTTTTCTAATCCAATCTGATAGCCTGTGTCTTTCGATTGGGGCATTTAGCCCATTTACATTCAGGGTAACTATTGAAAGATATGAATTTATGGCCATTGTATTGCCTGTAAGGTGACTCTGACTGTATATTGTCTGTGTTCCTTTCTGATCTATGCTGCTTTTAGCCTCTCTCTTTGCTTAGAGGACCCCTTTCAATATTTCTTTTAGGGCTGGTTTTGTGTTTGCAAATTCCTTTAGTTTTTGTTTTTCCTGGAAGCTTTTTACCTCTCCTTCTATTTTCAATGACAGCCTAGCTGGATATAGTATTCTTGGCTGCATATTTTTCTCGTTTAGTGCTCTGAAGATATCATGCCAGTCCTTTCTGGCTTTGGGCAAGATATATTTATATGGTCACAGCATTCTGCTGAACTTTCTCTACCCTGATTCTTTATAGCCAATTAATCAGGAAGCACTGCGCAGTCTTTTATAATAACACCATTGCTGGTGTTATTTCCATGGACACTTCAAATATGGTCCAGCTTGACTCACAAGAAGTCCACCTCAATTCTAGTTATGGTGGCGTGGGAGGTTGTAGGAAAGGACCTGTATTCACAATCAGGGCTACTGCCTGCACATCTGCAGCTGTCCTTCTCAGGGCTCTGTTCCTTTGGGTGACTATTGCAGCTGCGCTTCCCATAGCCCCTTGCAGCTGCTGACCTACCAGCCATCTCTGAAGAATCAGCCTCTAGGATCTGGCCCTTCTCGGCCAGCAGGAAAATAATTTTTCTTTCTTGTGACCAGCTTTCTCTGGAGATTTTCAGGAAAGGGCAGTGGGGGTTCCTAATGGCATGGTTCTCTCTCTCCTCTCCCTTCTCCTCCTCCTTAACTTCTTGTAAAACTTTGTTTTTTTGTTGTTGTTTTGTTTTGTTTTCCTGTGTTTTTTTTTTTTTTTTTTTTTTTTTTGCTTGCTCTGCTGAGCTCAGCCCCAGTCTCATCCCCACCCGGCCCAAATCCTATTAGGGAAGTCATTTTCACATGTGATGTCTTTATTATGACTAGGGTTACCATTTCAGTTCTGGAAATGTTTCCCACTTGGCCACATCTGTTTCTTTAAATTATTTTCTATTTTGGGGGGCGGGGAGGGGAACGCTTTCTACTGCTGCCCTTTCATTTCTGGTCAATATCTCATTTTCCAAATAATTACATCTTTTGCAATTCTAGCATCTTACTGTATTTATATACTATTTTAGGGATAGGTAACCAATTTTTGTGCTATTGCACAGTGTTATTCTTAAAATTTATTAGTATTACTTAATTATAAAATTGATGTATATTCATTGTACAACACGAATTTGCCCAGTCATCCAATTACCTAGTGTCGAATCCAAAATGCTTACTATACCCATGCCATTAACTAGTCTGCTATACTATTTTATTAACCTAAGATATCTTTTGCAACAAAAGAAACCATGTAAATGCTAATTATACATATCTTATTATACAAATCCATCTAAATTATTCTCTTTTGGTCTTATTGATATTCAAGTTCCAAGTCTATTACAGTACCAGCCAGCATTTTCTCAGAAGTAGTTAATTTATTTATGAATTAATTCACCATTCAACAGATATTACATAAGCACCTACTCTGTTCCAGATTGTGTTCGATGTTGGGCAATCATTGGTGAGCAAATAAGAATTACAGGATAAGTTAAAGTTAAATCAAAAAGTTTTTGGCTGATTCCCACTGTAACAGGACTTCTTCCAAATCATCCTCTGTAGTCACGAGTGAAAAATCAGTGAACAACTCACAGGGATATGTAATGGGGGAAAAGACATATGTTGAAAGGACAATGAACAATTAAAAAAAAATTCAAAATTAGCTATCAAATAAAAGCAACCACCTGCAATGTAATCAGCTATTTTTATTCTCAAATTTATGCACCATCTTGATATTTATATTACTGCTTCCCCTAAAAAACTAAAATAACAAGATACTTCTGAGTTCAGCAAATTTTGGCCTGAGGACATAAGGAAGTAGGTTTAGTTTGTATTGTTGCCTTTTTAGTTTTGCCACGGTAGGACAGGGGTTCCTCCAATGGTAAACACGCTCTTTCTTCTATTACTTGTAAAGGAGTAACACAGAAATGGCTGACTGACTAATTTTTTTTTTTCTTTCTGTTGAACAACTGTGTCAGTGTTATATTTCTCTCACACAACAACATTTGGGGAACTTGGCTTGAAGCAGTCATTTGTAACTGGTTGTGCCTCAGAATCATCCGTGGTGGGTTTGGAAACTTCAGGTGCCTGGGCTCCACTCTGCATATCCTGAAAAGCTTCACATGTGAGTGATTTTGCTGGACCATCAGGGTTGGGAAGCCCTGGGCAGCAGCGTGAGCCAGGAAGGGCATTTCATGCTTGAATGAAGGTGCAAAAGTTAAAAGCATTGTGTGTGGAGGTGATATTAAATAAACCAATTTGGCCGGAAGGGGGTTATGTTAAAATATTCAAGAAGAGATAAGATGGTGGATATTTCAGGTAAATTTCAGAGAGCCTTGAGTGCCGGCTCAGCTCATTTCCCTGGCCAAGTGCAGTGGGTTTCAGATTACCCTTTGAGACTGTTTTAATCAACAACCTCCTCAAACTCTAGAAGCCACTAAAAATATAGAAGAAATCTCCCCTAAGGGTTCCCGGCCTTCCTTTCCATTGTAAAACAATTGGTCAAAGTCTACAGGCAGAGATGTAGAGATGCTGCCTATTTTGCATGGCCCGATGCCACGAAATCTTCCCGCCCAGCTGGGGAGCCCTAGTCAGAACAGATCGCCTTTAAATGCACAAAGCCAGGTCAAATGTTCCAGAACAGACTGAGAAATATGAAGCCAAATATGATGAATTGTGGTGAGTAGCTGGCTCTGAGAGAATTTGGCTCTGTGTGCTTCAACACACATCGCTCAGGGAATGGTTTGCTTATTGATTGTGGGGTGCATTTTAAAAGCAGAACTCTGTCCCCTCCTACAAATATGGCCCAAAATTCTTTCCTGTATGCTGCATTACTCTCCAGCTGCAATAAGGGGCCGATTAGCATAAGCATTCGGTATTGTCCGGATTGGTCACAATTAGGTGACACCCAATTTTTGTGGTATTAGCTGGAAATAACTCAATTATCCCTTTAACTCCTCCAATACGCTTTTTCAATTTCCTTTGTATTTCTCTGCTGTGATTTGATGTCCGGAGTTTTCTCTTACCTATCAATTGCTTCCAAAATCTCTTCGTTCTATATCATCTCTTTTTCACTTTTATTTTTAAATCATAACTTCATTCATGTGTCTAAGCACCTAGAGTGGCTCTCCATGTGAGTCGCAGAATGTGATTCTTACGCATATCATTCTTTCTATTCTATCTAGCTGTCAGTTGGGTTTTGTGTAAAATATAAGGAACATACTGTGTTTAAATTACAGGATACTTTGGCCCCAGTGACATATTCCAGACTGTGCCCTCAAGAAGGATATTTTATTTTGTTGAAAAAAAATTATTTTAATCTAAGAATAAGTTGATTTGGGATACATGAATTCATAAACCCGGCGTCTACTGTTCTCAACAGCTGGGAGATTCTGGCCTGCACTGGGGTCATCAGAAGTATTTAAATAGACAGTGATGCCCGGTCCTGGCTGTGCATCTCTGCCCCTATGCTAATAAATGGATATTTTGGACAGCTGCTCTTTTGAGAGTAGGATTAAAAAATTACACAACATTTTAAATGCAGAGACAGAGAAGAATTTAAAATAAAAGAAGAGAGAAAACTTTGAGAACATAGACACATGTCAGGATTAGGAAAGAAAGGGAATAAACCTCAAAACAGTATTTAGAATACTTACTTATTTAATTTTTTTTCCTTTTAGGTATTTTTTTTTATTTTATTTTGTTATGTTAGTTATCATACATTACATCATTAGTTTTTGATGGAGTGTTCCATGATATTTTTAAAGTGAGTATGATACTGTTTGTAGTGTTTTTTTTTTCTTTTTAATATCTGTGGTTGTTCTCCGTAGTGATTTTAAAATTTTTCCTACATATATGTCTACATTTTTTTTCACATTCTCTACAATAAGATTAGATTAAATTACATTTGATTTTATTATTATTTTTTTAAGTTTTACTTATTTAAGTAATCTCTACACCCAACATGGGGCTCAAACTCATTACCCTGAGATCGAGATTATAGTTTATAATCAGAAAAATGCAATATTAGGTAAGTCATTAGATCTGCAAAACTTCTGTTAGGGGGCGCCTGGGTGACTGTCGTTAAGCATCTGTCTGCCTTCGGCTCAGGTCATGATCCCAGGGTGCTAGGATTGAGCCCTGTGTCAGGCTCCCTGCTCCGCGGAAAGCCTGCTTCTCCCTCTTCCTCAGGTTGTGCTCTGTTTCTCTCTCTATAGAAAAACAGAAACAAAAACAGAAACAAAACAAAACAAAACAAACAAACAGAAAAACTTCTGTTAGGTTTGGCAATCTACATTAGCACCATTCCTTACCCATGATGTTGGGGGCGGGAGTGAGGAGTCTCGCTGGGCTAAGACTAATCATGGTTGGATGACCTCGGGCAAGTCGTTTAAACTTCCTGAATGAGAGATTCATCATTCCCAGTCACCTAGAGCTCCACTGTCTAAGATACTAGACACTAGTCACAATGCAGCCAATGAACACTTGAAATGTGGCTGGTCTGAAGTGAGATGTGTTATAAACGTGAAATACACGCCTGGTTTCAAAGGCTTAGTACAAAGAAAAGGTAAAATATTTTATTGATAATTGTTTTTATATTGTTTACATACTGAAATTATAATACTTAATATATTGGATTAAATAATACATTAAAAATTAATTTCATGTTCTTCTTAGCTTTTTAATATGACTACTAGAAAATTCACATTTGTAAATTGCATTATATTTACATTGGGCAACATTCATTTAGAAGATGTAGGTGTTTAACTTAATGATCTTTATTTATTTATTTATTTATTTTTAAAGATTTTATTCACTTGACAGAGAGAGAGACAGGGAGAGTGGGAACACAAGCAGGGGGAGTGGGAGAGGGAGAAGAAGGCTTCTCGCTGAGCAGGGAGCCCGATGCGGGGCTCGATCCCAGGACCCTGGGATTATGACCTGAGCCGAAGGCAGATGCTTAACGACTAAGCCACCCAGGCTCCCGACTTAATGATCTTTAAAGTCCTTCTAGCTCAACACTTTTATGAATTGAGAAGAGCATGTGAACTATGTGTCAATACGTCAGAGAGGATCAGGATGGAACATATCATATCTATCATTTTGGGGTTAGTGCAAAAGCAATCCATGAGTTGAGTTTTGGGGGGTAGAAATAATGTAACTTTTCTCCCTGAGGAAAGTATCTGAAAAAAAATTAAGCAAAATGATGGGAAAAAAGTATAAGAAAAAAAATGAATAGTGATACCTCATATCTAATACAGTAGATGCTCTCTTACCTTGCTTTGTTTAACCAATTAAGTTGTTTAACTGACAAGTTTCTCTTTTTACATGAAACGTATTATATTGGCTGAGGCCCATAAGTGTAAAACTTACGTATCTCATGGCTAATCAGGTGCCCCGAAGTTATGCACCCATCAACTGAGTCATATACTTACCCGAGGTCACTTGTCTTGGTTCCCAAGCCTGTTTATGCCCATTGGAATTGTTATTGTAATTACATAACTAAGTGATGAAATATAAGTGTGAAAGAAACCTGTTTCTATGAAAAATTGGTTTAATGCTTTGGAATCTCAATAAAGCCCAGTTGTTAAAATATGATGTCAAGTTATATCTAACAGTTTCTTGGGGGAACTGTAAAAATCTACAAAGATTCTGTACTCACTTTGCTTTACAATGTTATTAAGATCTATGAAAAGCCTGGAAATTATAATGATGTATTAGGTAGTTTATACAAGAAAGAATGAGGACTTCTAACCGATCTTTGTAAAAAGATAATGCATCTATTTACTTTGTTACATATTGAGACACATGCTTAATGCTTGTATGTAGCATGTTAGATAATCCCCGCTATGACCACTTCTAAAATGTGACTAAGTATTGTTCCTGACCGTCGAGTAAGATGTCTTCTAACTTGAATTGATCTCCTTCCCCTAGACTCTATTTTTATAAATGATTACTCCCCACCCCCAATCCTCTTATTCTCCCAGGCCGAAATCTGTGGCGTTTTCCACAATCCTGTCAAGAGACAAACTAAACTTCTATTTCTGGAGGCTGGAATCCAGTCTATCAGGATCCAGCCTCAGGTTCACCCTGCAGCTTTATTCCTTCTTAGGATCCCTGTGTTCCAGAAAAACTGAACTAGTCATTGGTACGGTAGTCCTGCAATTTCCTATCTTTACTCATTTAATCATGCTTCTTTGGGCTAGAATATTCTTATCCCTTCTTTCATAATCAGGATTCCACCACTTAACCACTATGTAATTTTGGAAAACATTACTTACCGTATCTGGTAGGATTGTTATGGGAAAGAATGAGGTAAAGTGTGTAATTCGCCCAGCACAGTACCCGATAGATAGTGGTGTTTACCAGTGTTATCTCCTTTTCCTTTAGAGGAAGGTTTCCTTACCATTGGAAGGAATTAGCCCCTTAAGTCCCTTAGCTTTTTATCTGCACTTCTTTCAGGGCCTTTAGATGGTATGTTAATTTTATTTGTTGACATGAAATTTGTAACTAACTGAAAGTGACAATAATTGTTAGTTTCTGATCCTAACATTTATTCCCCCTTCCCTTCATCTTCTTCTTTTTATTTTTTAGATTTATTTATTTATGAGAGAGAGGGAGTGAGTGAGTGGCAGGAGGGACAGAGACACCCGGCTGAGCACGGAGCCCCACGCGGGGCTTGATCCCATGACCCATAAGATCATGACCAGAGTGGAAACCAAGGGTTGGATGCTCAACCAATGGACCCATCCAGGCACCCTTCCCCTTCCCTTCCGAGTAATAGAATCCCGCATTAGTGAAAGCCCCCTTTTGCAGTAACTGGTCATTTGACTAAGTTCTGTTCAAAGATACATACGCAGAAATGTATGAGACATCTGGGAAACTATATAAAAGCCGGGAGGCAAGCCATTCTTTTCTACTTCACTTGTGCTGTCTGGAATGCAGATAATAGTTGAAATGCACCGGCCATTTTGGGCTGGGAAATGATCTTGAGATCTATTTTGGTTAAAACACAACTATTTTGGTTTTGTTCATAGGCAAATGAACTTTTTCTTAATTGATAGGTACATTAGACCTGCTGCAGGAAAATTATTAGTCTAACTTACCTTTGTATACATAACACTAGTGTTTCTCTAATTAACTACACTAAAGCACCAACCTCCCCCAGCCCCCAAGCCATTGGGGTGGGCACTTTCATAAAATAAACTAAAAATTAATTACTAGAATAATGAAATAAAACATACACATGCAAGTCTCAATTCTTTATTATTAGATTTAATAGGCAAAATTACAGTTTAATGAATGTACTTAAGAAAAAAACAACATATGAAAAATTTAAAACAATACACATTGTTCTTTCCAAGTGTGAATATAAGATGATTAATATAGAGAGTCACTATTATACTCCTATCTTTTGATCATTCTGCAGTATAATTGAACAAAAGGTTATGAGTGAAATGCTGACTTCATATATTAAACTCCTATTTGTTAATTTTGACTGAACACCATGTATATCAATATTTAAAGTTCTTTATATATAATGAATGATCTTGCTTGTTAATTTATTTATCTAGATTGGATTGATAACATTGCTATTTTTAGGGGATAACATATAGAGGGTTATTGAAGGGAACGGTAGAAGGGATTTTAATGCACACATTTCATTTCGATTCCCAATCTCTATTTATATATTGGGCAGCTTTGCTGTTGCCTGCTTCTTGGTGTAGTTAGAAACATGGGTTCAGGAATCGAGCTCTCTGGGTTCATACCTTCGTACATTGTTTACTAAATTATCATGCATTAGGCTATTTAAATTAGCTGAGTCTCACCTTCCTTGTGAATAAAGTGGGATTTATAATCTGCATCGGGTTGTTGTGAGGGTTAAATTAATACATAAAGGGTTTCATAAGTGTTCCCCTCCCAAATTGTTTCTACGATTTATCAGAGACTAAAAGCAGGAAATTGTGTTTGATGGTGTCAGAGAAAGGGGCGGGCAGGAGCGAGAGGCTGTTCGTTAAAGAAGCACCTCCAGTGTGTTGCAGGCATGGCGGAGAAGCCTTCCTTCCTTCATCCTTCCGGGCACTTGCTGATCATGGGAGGACCCTGAGGTCAACTGTCTCTCAGTTAGGGGTTGGTGGGGGTACTGGGGGGTCGGTTGACCCTAGCTGAGGTGGCGCTCTCCCCAGCGTCCTTGGACTGGATCATCTCTAGATACCTTTTAGCTCCAGTTCGCTACACTCACCGAGAAGACTTCTGGCTTTATTTTGGTTTGCCCCACACATCTTAAAATATGGTTTACTCTTGACTGAAGTTTTACCACTCTGACCTGTTTTATCAGGACTTTACGTCTTCTGTGTAGATCACTGAGCTCTCTGACAGCTGGTGATAATACACTAAACTCTGGAGCCCTGACAAGTGTTGGTGAATTTCTCATTTCTCTTCCCACCTGGGTGAACTCTCCTCATCTGTCAGATGTCTGCTTCCGCCATGAGTCCTGGGCTCCTCGCTAGAGTGTCTGGTCAGCCTCACTCTGAGCCTGAGCTCCTCACCATAGCCTCTTCTCAGCCTTCCCATTAAAGGTGCACATGATGTTTCCTCAGGCTCTGATCTCCTGACAAGTAATAGTAAGGAAACATTCTGGATTTCTCATGTCTGACTGATAAGAAGCCCATTTCTTCCTTAGGACGACTTAATTTTGGAAACCTTTGGCAGATTTATGGAGTTGGTTTGGGGGGGGGAAGGTAGATGCTACAAATCCATATTCTTTGACTATCCAGAATAGGCCATGGATTACCCAGGGCTGACACTCACGGAATTGCAGGAAAGGCTCCAGTAGAGTCTTCTCTACGTGCTGGTGTCAGACGGTGGTTGGATCTGAGATTTCTTCCACTCAGGAAGCACCTGCAACTCCTCAAGCCCAAATGGCCCAGTGTTGGCCAGTGTTCCAGGACCAGTTGCTTCTGGTGTTGCCTTTGGCCTCCATCGCCTATTTAACAGCCATATAATACATGACTGTATTCTGATTACCTGGGACGGTATTTATAGACCATGGGAACAAGCTTCTAATTAACTCAGTCCCCAAACTGGGCCACTTCCATGAAAACACCTGTCAGCTGAGTTTATCTGTTTCCTTCAGATTTCCACTTACTAAGGATACTTTTCATTTATACAGTGCTTTACAATTTACAAATATATAGTATATATTTGAAACAGATGTGGATAAAGTCCAACTTTTTATTTTAGAAATAAGGAAGCTGAAGCTTTGAGAGGCTGTGTGATATACCCAAGTCCACAGACATGTTAATGGCAAGGCCAGGGCAAAATTTATGCTTCTTAGTAATAACAGCTAATATGTGTTAAACAAAGAAAACAGAATACATATATTCTAGTCTTAGAAGCTAGACCTGTATCACAATGGGAGTCACTGAGGCTTAGAGAACTTGCATCATTTGTCCATAGCTGAATGGTTAATGGTGCGGTTCTGAGTTGAAGCCCTTATTGGAGGCTGCAGAGCCCACAGTTGTTACCGGATTCTGCTCCCTCAGTCTATCCTCTGATGCCTGGTACTGTGCTACTAGCCTCCTCCAGTCCCCATCACAGCTCCATAAAGGAAGCAGAGAAGGTCCCATTACTGCAATTTGGCAAGTGAAAAAATTGAGGGTCAGAAAAGATGGCCATCAGGGAAAGAGTTTTAAGTTATCCCCAAGTCTCCCTGCAGTGAGATTCCAGGGCTTTTGTTATTTCCAGGAAGAAGGATGAGGTTCAGACCTCAAGCATGGTAAGGGGATGAGTCTCTGTATCCTTCACTGGCTGATCAGGGAGGTTTCTGATGGCTGGGGGCCCCGTGTCCTGTCAGCAGCTAACTATCTTTAATCAGTCCTGGTAACAAAGTAATCAGCAGGAAGCACTTAGGCTTCTAGTTTATTTCCCCTAACTGACCAATAAAGAATATTCAAATTCATAAATGTTCTTTTTTACTGCCTTCCAAATGATTCCAGTGAACCAGCCTGTGAGAAGTATATTTGTTTTCCTTTTATTTGCTATATGCAATATTATAGTTTTCACTCTGAAGACCCATTGGATGGTGCACAGGAAATTTGGGGATGTTATATTTGTCACTTGGGTTGGACTTGGCTTACACACTGAGCTCACATTCTGTATCTGGGACTCACTACTGTTAAACAGTCTTGATTCTGCTCTGCAGAACTGAAGGCACATCCCAGCTGGAACAATAGCTTTATGCTGCCATCTACTGGAACTCCAGAGAATATGCTTTCCTTGCCTAGCTATTAGAAAATGTAAAACGGAATTAACAGAGAGCTGGAAAAACAAAAAGAAAAGGAAACATAACAGATGTTTGCATGCTGGGAAAGAAAGCCTGAGAAGATTATTTCAAAACCAAGATGGCTTTAAATAAAAGTAATAAAGTTATACTATACTTTCATTTTCTTTTCAACATTTGCTATACTCGCTGTTAGAAGTTTTGGCCTGAAATCAAATACCTGCTGTAGAACTGAATCAGACTGCAGCTGAGCTGTATCTCCTGCAGATGTGCAATTTTCTTCTTGGCTAAAACCAATTTAGAAATAAGAAAGGCAATAGGGGAAAAATTCTCCCAAGACTCAGCAAAGATCACAGTAAAAGGAAATTCCTGAGATAAAATGGTGTTTGTAATCCTTAAGAATGGTTCAGAAAACATTGTACTTGCTATGAACTGTGATTATCCTAGAGTTGTCATCTCCTGGACTCACAGACATTTCAGAACGAGGGATTTAACTCTTCTGAGTCCAGGCCCCCAACTGTATCAAGCTCTTTGGAAGCCCCTGTGTCTTAAGGCTCAAACCTCATACAACTGAAAACTAAGATAATCAGAATTTTATTTTTTTAATATTTCTTTTTAAAGTAGAATCAAATTGCAAAAAAAAAGTTTAATGAAAAAATCGAGGTATGTACCAGATCTATGAACCGGAATCTCAATATTGTAAAGATGGCTATTCTTTTTTTTTTTTTTAAGATTTTATTTATTTATTTGAGAGAGAGAGAGAGTTTGCATGAGCAGGGGTGAGGGGCAGAGGAAGAGGGGCTGAGGGAGAAGGACAAGCAGATTCCCAGCTGAGTGGGGCTCGATCCCAGCACCCTGGGATCATGACCTGAGCCGAAGGCAGACGCTTAACTGAATGAGCCACCCAGGCGCCCTTAAAGATGGCTATTCCGTCCCCTAATTCAGTATGATTCCAGTCAGAATCCAAATAAGGAGATTCTAAAACTCAGATGTCAGAATGAAGTGCCAAAAATCACCAAAATTCTCTTTTAAATAAAGCAAAGTTGGGAAACAACCTTTCTAGATAGCATGACTGGTTATAAAACTATAATATTAAATTACTGTGTATTGGTCATAAGGCAAGCAAATGGAAATAAAGGGAGGGGGGCAGATTAGAGAGCCCAGGAATGCCTACTGAAACCCGATAAATGACAGAGAAGACATTTCAAATCAATGAGGAAGAATGTTTTCAATACATGATGCTGTGGTGATGGGTGTACTGGCCATAATAAAAAAATAAATAAAATAATCTGCTTTATTCACACCAAACAACTCATTAAATGTGGAGCAGTTGTGAATAGCAAACTCCTACAATTTTATTTAAAAATGTACGGAACCCCTTTACAACCTGAGAGTAAGCCATGATTATCTTAAAGCCTAAAACATACACAATTTAAAGGAGAAGATTGTTCGTTTTGAGCATGTTAATATTAAAAATCTCTGCACAAGATAAGACCATAAACAGAATGGTAACACCAGAATCAGAGAGATTTGCCGTGTATAGACAAAGGGCTTATCTCTAGAACAGGAGAAGTCCCCCAAATCAATAAGAAAAAGGCAAAGTACAAAATAATGGATGAAGGATATGAATAGGTATATCCAGAATGGAAAATCCATATGGCCGATAAATATTTGAATAGATGCTCAGCCTCACAAACAATTAAAAATGCAAATTAAAACAATACTTGCAATATTTGCAAATACCTTTTATTAGTAAAGTGTGCTATTTGGATGCAATATTCAACTATGGAAAAAGATATTCTGTTATTCTGTATATTGTAGTTTTTTTGCAGCTTATATTAAAAATAGTGTAAAATAACAGAAATTTGCTTTAAAAGTAATTTTAAGTGCTATTTCTTCTGCTTGGTTTTAGGTTAAACATCAGTTCCTCAAGTAAGCTTTCCCTAACTACCAGCACAGGAATTACAACATCCCCTTGTAATTTGTCAGTTGCTCACTGCTTTTATAGCATTAAAAACAGCTGTCTGTGATTAAATATTTATTTGTGAAATATTTTGTCAATTCCTCCCCTTCCTCTCAGGCATATTTGTTCTCTATGCCTGGCAGAGAATAGAAATTGAATAATTATTTGCTTAATGAATTAATGACCTTTTGGTGTATGTCCTGGGGTCAGTATTATTCAGCTCCAATCCCTCATACGTTCCTCATCCATATCTCTACTGACAATTCAAGTGTCTGTGCCAAGTCCCCATCCACTGTTTCAGTCATGTCCAGTGTACTCCTAAAATATATACTAACATGGGAAGCTGACTCTTCCAAGTTCAAAGAATTCCAGTGATAAGAGTTGAAATATCAAGGGCTTTCAGAGAACCAAAAGTCCAATAAACCAAAGCACCCCATTCCCCGAGTAATTCAGTTTTCAAGGTTGTTAAGCAGATACTCTCTCCCACGCTCGATAAAACAACATCTCGGCCTCAGTGTGAGGCTGCTGTCAGTTTGCAGCGAGAATGACTTGAATTTCCACTTGTCTGCGATGCCGTTCTCCCCTGGGTCCATCATTTGTCATGAAGAATCTTTACCATTTGAGGAAGACATGTCATTTAAGCAGCATTCAGAGACCCTCTGAAAATCCACAGTGCACCAAGAAGACACAACTTCATGGATTAAAACAATTACAATTAGCTGTCCTACAATTGGAGGCAGGGCGTTAAGCTGCCAAAAGCTTTAACCTTTTTCGAAAGGTTTGTGTCTATTCATCAGGGCAGTGGGGCCCTCCCAGAGGTTCATGCCCAGGTCTCTGTTTTAGGGTGGTCGATCAGGCTCAGTCGGTGTCACTTCTCATTCAGCTTCTGAATGCATTGCCTTCGGAGAACTGGAAGTACATTGATTGTCATGGAGCAATGATTACTTCTGCTTCCGAAGAGCATAACGTGGATATTTGAAACCTTATGCCCACTGAGGCCCAGAAACCCTGCAACTTTATTCTAAACCCATTCTGATATTTGTTTGGTTTTCCATTTGATTTTTCGGTACTTATTGAAGTGAGCCGGTTGCACTGTTTTCTGATCCTGGCAGGAAAAATAAAATGGAGTTACTTTCTATATAAACTTTGCTACGGAAACAATCACCACATTTTGACCCTTGTGGTTCTCTACAGGTAACACCCGTTGATCCTGTTGCCCTGGTGCTATTCTCCGAGTTGGCAGAGCTTAAAGGACACCAAATAGCTTGATTACTTTAAGGACCAAAGTCAAGAGGAGGTTTGGTTACGATTTTATGAATTTGTACTGAAGACATTGCCTAAGAGAATAAGAAAAATAAAAATGATGCAGACAGCATAGAATAGTGTTTCGCAGTGGTTTTGTGTGTTCACTTATTTTGGTTTTGTTTTGTTTTCAGGAAGGAAATAATCCCATTTGCCCTAAATGTTAACGGGGTGATTGTCTAATAAATCTTAGGTCACTGGATAGTTGCTTCTCCAATGCAGTTTAGATGATTGGGGTTTGGTCTCGGATTGCTGCCTTCTCTTCCAACAGCTTAGCAAAAGCTAGCAGTTCCTTCCTCAAGACCTCTGCTTTTATCTGTTTATCCTGAGGCATCTCCAGTCCTGTGATGGTTAATTTTTTAATTTAAATTTAAAAAGTTTTTATTTAAATTCCAGTTAGTTAACACACAGTGTAGTATTCCAGGTATACAAGGTAGTGATTGGACAAACCCGTACATCACCCGGTGCTCATCACAAGTGCCCTCCTTAATCCCCATCACCTATTTCACCCATCCCCCACCCCCGCCTCCTTTCTGGTAACCAGGAGCAACCACCTGTACAATTACACAAAAGGAGTATGTGGAGAAAGGTGTATGTGCTTGTACAGGAAAGGTCTACGTATAGCAACAGAAGAGAGGACCTGCTTTCCCGATGACTATAGGGCTCTCCTATCAGCCCAGAACTACCCACCTGGACTTTTACATGATGGAGAAATGAAATAACTTGGAAGAACCACGATTTTGAGTCTCTCTGATCTCTGTTATGGTGTAAATCCAAACTAATAAAAGTGCAGGGTATTTTACCAGAGTATCTTATCATATTAGAAATGGGTACTTGGACCTAGAAAGGTAGAACTGTATAGAGGTTAATGGTGCAGGAAAGATTTATCTTCAAGTTGAGCTCCATCACTTGCTTGATCTGTAAACTTGAGCAAGGTACTGAATGGCTGCACCTCAATTTATTTCACTGTGAAATGGAGATGCAGGAAGTACCTAGTTCACAGGGTTTACATTGGATCAAATGAAAGAATATGAGAAAACTGTTCTGCACATTGTAAGCCCCCCCAATTGATACTTGCTATTATTACTGTTTTTCAACTTCTTTTGTAATGTCTATCAAACAGGCCTTGATATATAATATGGTCTCTTAAGTACAGTGGCACTCTCCATCCATAAGCAATTTCCATTTTGAATGAAAATATTAACATTCTAATATCCAAATCTATCACTTGCGAGTTTGGATATTGTGAGACAATTAAGCTTTAGAATCTCCTGCAAAGATGAGGATCAGGTCATAGATTAGGAGTTTTTCTGAAGATGAACCAATAATACCGTTATTAACAATGCTACAAAAAGATGATGATAAGTAATACAAGTAATAATAATAAATAAAGTTGACAGGATTTTTACATGCTAGATTGTATACTGTCTTTTTAAAAGTGTTGTCTCCTACAATCTGCACTATAATTGCATAACATGGACATTATTATACTCATTTTAAGGATGAGAGAAGCCGAGGTTAAGTTAGTTATGTTCCCTGCTCCATAACACATAACCATTAGGGATTAGATGAGGAATTCAAATTCAGTTATTATTATTATTATTTTAATTCCAAAGTCTATTTATTTTCCATTATTTTACCCTGAACTCCTTGAACTCTTGCCTAATGAAGCATTCAGTCTGCATCCATGGTTCCCTTTAATATATCAGGGTAAATATACCAGTTTCCCACTTTCATGTTCATTAGATATCTAGAGATTGATTCTAAGCTCATTATTTTATCTTATTTATTAAATATACCCAGTTTTGTTTTGTTTTTACAAGAAGGAAAGTACTTTAACTTGGGATGCCAGTAAGATAAAGGGAGTCTTATCTTTCTTTAAATCTAGCAGATGACAGGTTGGCTGTTTCTTAGGATATTGTAGCATATATTTAATAAGGCAGGTGGTGTTCTAATAAGCAAACAGAAACATAAGGAAAGTGGCAAGCTACTTCTGGATTCTGGGCCTCAGTTTCCCCACCTGCAAAAGTAAATTTGTTTGGGCCGGATCACCCATCACCAGCTATTCTAATTATAAATATTATTTAAATAGAACCTCTGTCTCAACTTTCCACCTTCCTTCCTTCCTTCTTTCCCTAAATTAGTCATATTAAAATACTTTACTTAGCTTTAATCACCATAAATGCGCCATCTGTTTCTATAGTTCATCAAAAAGCAGAATTTGATCATGGCTGCTATAAAAGAATATTTTCATTATATATATTATAAGCAAATGAATCTGACGTTTATACCACTGTGGCCTAAATTCTCCTAAATCTTGTCTTATATATGAAATGCGTATGATGTGTAGAGTCTTAGAAAGCTCTTAAGAAGGGTTTCACAGTTGAACAAATCTCTTTGATCTTCTCAAGACTAGAAAGCTGCAAGTGTGGAATACATGAATATTTCTGAAGTTCTCAAAATTACAGGTAATTTAAATTTAGTCTCAGGATTTTAATATGATCAATGAGTGAAGGGTATATCAAGTGGATGTCATTTAACTGTTAATGCAACACACTGCATCTACTAAATTAATCCTGTGAATATTTCATTATGATACAGGATTAGAAAAAGACTTTCCATGTAGAGTCAACTTTAGAAAATATGATAAATGTAAATCTCTGTTTAGACAACTCAGTGTCATTTGAAAAAGGATTGTTTCTTTTTAATGCAATCATATTAATATATCTACATGATTTCACATGGTAAGTGTAATTCTATTTGGCCTATTTAATACCCCTCACTTAAAGAATAAGAATTTACCAAGAACCAATCTTGAGCAGAAGCTTTTGCAAGATTCTACCTATATTTGTAAATTGGACTGTGAAGCAAGTGGAAAAGGGAAGGGATTGACAAAAAGAATTTGTGGACTTTGTCCTCCAAGTACTTATAAGAGGCAGAGAGAGAAACCATATGGCAAGCAAAATGGCAGAGAAACATTACAAAGAAACATATAAATACGTGTAAAATAAGCATACATATTTTACAGATGTAAATGAATTCACACATGATTTGAATTTTCAAAAGATAAAGGAAGAAAGAAGGAGAGGAAGCGAGAGGGAGGGAGGAAGAGAGGAAGTAAGGAGGAAAGAAGTGAAGAAGGAAGGCAGACAGGTGGAAGGAGATAGAGACCATTCACACAAAGTCACCGGTCCAAAGTCATACTGCAGTCTTGAGTTGATGGTGCTCCCCAGGAAAACATTCCAGAATGAGGCCCTCATTAGAATGTTATGGGAGACTGAACTTGGGCAATGGACAGTGATGTCCTTTGATGCGCTTTCTTTTTTCTTCCTCCCTTTTCTCCCATTTCTTCATCCTTAGAGTAGACTTTCTATTTATGTTGACATTTATAAATCCATTAATTTCAAATACCCTTTGACCTTATGAAACCAAGGACCAGAAGCATTCCTGATGTGCTGAAAAATATTTGGAAACAAGGTCAGTAAGATATCTAACAGATCCTTAAAAATTTGTTAAAGACATGAATGTATTGATGATTTAGTTTGGGGGTTGATTCGCTGCAGGAATCTGTGTGATGGCTGAGACGGAATTGGGAATGTACTTCCGCAGACTGTTGCTTTTTGTTCTTCAGGTTAGTGAGGGAATAAGGGCAAGAACGTTGCTGTGTGTGTGTGTGTGTGTGTGTGTGTGTGTGTGTGTGTGTGTGTGTACATGCATGAGGGATCAGTAATATGAACAGGTCCACAACATTGGGCAAAGGGGAGAGGACAGGGCAACCCTGCATTGGTAGCTGAATAGGAGTTGGGCTCATTTTTGAAAGCCTGGTGATATTACTGTTATATATTTTTCCTTTTTATTTGCAGCCACTCTTGTAGATCTTTCTTCGTTTCCGATTTTTTTCTTTTTTGTGACCTTTAGCGACTCCAGTATCAGCATTTTTCACATGCTAGCAAGTTAGCACTACGGAGTGAAAGCTGGTTGGAGGAGCATTTGAACAGTAATTTTCTAGATTAAATATACTTCTGAAAAAAGCTAGAGAGAACTAGTATTTTTAAGTTATTTTTTTCATATTTGATTTTTCTTCCATTTAACCAAACATACAGTTTTATCTCCCAGACAGTGGGAATCCCAACAGTGTTTGTTAGGTCCTATCCTAGCAAACATTTCCACTGACCTTCTTCCCAGCATCTGTGTCTTGATATAAAATCTGAGCCCCAGGGGCTGGGAATCAGAAGAAATAGGAACTGATTTTGTTCAGGTTTTTTTTTTTTTTTTTTTTTTTTTAACCTCAACTAAGGTTCAGTTGCACAGTAGATGGTCATTCTGATCTCCTGCACATGCTGAGTTGAAAACATGAGAAAGTGCAAAGGCCCACAGTTGGTGTGTAAGTCATGGATAGGGGTGGGCAGGGTGTTCAGAGATTTCAGTTTTCGTCCTTGTGTTGCTTGCGCTTTTGAGGGGCACAAGAAACATGACCGAGTTCATGTTAGTACAATAGCCTGCCAAGTCATTCTATACTAGGCAGAATTATTCCCAGTGTTGATGAAATCAGGCTATTGTTGAAAGCACTCAGGCAGTTGATTTTTTTTTTTTTTTTTTAATTTTTATTGTTATGTTAATCACCATATATTACATCATTAGTTTTTGGTGCAGTGTTCCATGATTCATTGTTTGTTCATAACACCCAGTGTTCCATGCAGAACGTGCCCTCCTCAATACCCATCACCAGGCTAACCCATCCCCCTACCCCCCTCCCCTCTAGAACCCTCAGTTTCTTTTTCAGAGTCCATCATCTCTCATGGTTCGTCTTATATTAAATGTTTATTTGCTGCTTATTTCTGCCCTTTGTTTTTTTTTGGTTTATTCTACCACTGAATAAAAAGAAAGGAAATATAGTTATATAAATGTTTAAATAATGCTTATGCTGATCAACTCTAAGAATCCAAAAATTTAAATGACTTTCAGTATAAATGATTTTCCCCCCACTTTATGATGTTTAGTTTTCTGTATGCATACCTGATTAACTCTAACAGGTACCAGTGTACTCTTATTTGTAAGTGTTATGGACAGACTGCTTGAGAGAAGGGAAAATGGCAATGGGAAAAGAAGATAGAAACATTTTGACATTTATGTTTCAGTGAAGTTTATGATTATTGACTACTATAATTTACATATAATCCAATGCACTCATTTTAAGTGTACAGCTTAATGAGTTTTGATAAAGGTATATACCCATGTAATAACCAGTGAAATCAAAATGTGGAATGTTTTGATCATTACAAAAGAGTCCTTTGCTCTTTCTCAGTCAACTCCCTTAACATCTCAGCTCCTAAGCAAACATGGACCTGCCTCTGTCATTACAGATTAGAATTGTCTTCTCTAGAGTTTCAAGTAAATGTAACAGTACATTCTCCTTTGAGCCTTGTTTCTTTCACTCTACATAGTGATTGTGAGATGTATTCATGTTGCATTTATTTATAGTTTGGGCCTTCTTATGGCTGAGCAGTACACCATTATATATAGACATGCCCTAATTTGTTTATTCAACTGCTGATAGTTGGGTTGTATCCAGTTTGGAGATATTATTATAAAGCTGCTATAAACATTTGTGTGCAGGACTCTGGGGATATATAGTTTCAATTCTCTCGGGTAGATACCCAAAAGTAGAATGGCTGGATCATAGGGAAGGTGTATATGTACAAGTGTTAAAGAAACAGCCAGGCTGTTCTTCATAGTGGTTGGACCATTTCACACTCCCACCAGCAAAGCTTAAGAGAACCAGTTGCTTCATATCCTTGCCAAAATTTGGTATTGTCAGTCTTTTTGATTTTACCTATGCATATAGGTAAAAAGTGGGAGTTTACTATAGCTAAATTTTGCATTTTTATTGATGAGTGATGAGGGTGAGCAGCTTCACAAGTCGTTACCGGCTGCTCAAATTTCTTACTTTGCGAAGTGTCAATTGGAATCTTTTTGGTGCTTTTAATTAAGTTGTCAACTAATAGAGATGGAATACATTTTAGATACACGTTCTTTGTCATATATATCTGCGATGAACATTTTCTCACAGTCTATGATTTGCCTTTTCTTTTTTTAATGGTGTCTTTTGAAGAACAAATGTTTCTAATTTTAATCAAATGTAATATGTAATCTTTCTAATATGATTTGTGCTTTTTTTGTGCCTAAGAAATCCTTGCCTGACTCAAGATCACCATATTTCCAACTAGAAGTTTTATGGTATGCACTGTTACATATAAGTCTATAATCTATTTGAATTAATTTTGTGAATACAGTGAAGTAAAGATTGAGGTTAATTTTTTCAAGTTGTTCTCACTTCCAACATCATTTATGGCAAAGACATTCCCCCTTTTACGGGTAGTTTGTGAAAAATTAATGTGTGTACTTATTTCTGCATGTGTACTTATTTCTGCATTCTCAATTCTGTTCTGTATGTCTATTCTTTCATCAATACAACACTCTCTTGATTATTCTAGCCCTAAAGTATGACTTGAAATTAAGAGTGTAAGTCCTTCAACTTTGTACTTCTTAAAAGTTGTTTTGGCTATTCTAGGTCCTTTGCATTTTCTTTTTTCTTTTTTTTTTTTAAAGATTTTATTTATTTATTTTACAGAGAGAGAGAGACAGCGAAGAAAGAACACAAGCAGGGGGAGTGGGAGAGGGAGAAGCAGGCTTCCTGCTAAGCAGGGAGCCCGATGTGGGGCTCCATCCCAGGACCCTGGGATCATGACCTGAGCTGAAGGCGGATGCTTAATGACTGAGCCACCCAGGCGCCCTGGTCCTTTGCATTTTCAATCAAATTTTGGAGTTGGCTTGTCAATTTGTGCAAAAACATCTGATATGATTTTGGTTGGAATTGCATTGATATTTTAGCAATATAGATTCATCCAATCTATGAAACGGTATATCTTTCCATTTATTTAGGTCTTTAAAAAAATTTTTTTTGAAGATTTTATTTATATATTTGACAGAGAGAGACACAGCTAGAGAGGGAACACAAGCAGGGGGAGTGGGAGAGGGAGAAGAAGGCTTCCGGCAGAGTAGGGAGCCCGATGCGGGGCTTGATCCCAGGACCCTGCGATCATGACCTGAGCCTAAGGCAGGCACTTAACGACTGAGCCACCCAGGCGCCCTGGTCTTTACAATTTTTTAACAATGGTCTGTAGTTTCAGTAGTTCTCACATATTAGTTAAATTTATCCTTAAGTATTTCATATTTTTGGATACCATTATAAATTGAATTATTGATTTAATTTTCATTTTCAAGGGTTTCATATATTGCAATATATACAAATGCAATTAATCTTTGTTTTTGACCTTTTTTCTTGCAACCTTGTTAAACTCACTTATTAGTTCTAGTAGCTTTTGTAGATTTCTTAGGATGCTCTTTATACACTACCATGTTGTCTGATAATAAAGATAGTTTTACTTCTTCCTTTCCAGTATGAACTTTTTAGAAAGTCTTATGAAATACCAAGGATAACTGTAATGAAATTGACACAGGGTCTTAAAGAAGGACGGGGCATCTTTCAGGGCACCTTTCCATTGTTCATACTTTCTTAACTGCAGGGTGATTCTTCATGAAGACTACCATCTTAACATTCTCCAGCACAGAACTGCCTCCAAGACATCTTTCCCCTTCATAGTCAGGAAGCAGAGATTCTCTCTCTGGTTTCTCCCTCTCAAGGCCAAGTTTAGGCTGAAGGATGAATTTCTTCCTTCAGGAAGGTGAGGAAATAATGAATGACCTTTTCCTATGGTGAGATGTTCCTAGCAGATTCTCATAGCTGGACTTGACTACCCCAAGAGTGATAGTTTTCAAATAAGATTTCATATGCACCACAGATAGCAGAGAGTTAGTTCACTTTCAATGTACCAGGAGAAACTCTGGAGTGGAATTTTTTTCAAAATCCTTTCTCTTATACATAGGAAAATTCAAACTTATTTATTCACTTCCTAGCAGGCAGAATACATGATCTGGATAAGAATGACAAATTATCAGGTTTTTTTTTTTCTCTTAGTGAAGAATGGAGATAGGGAACAGAAGAGTGTCCTGGAAATCCAACAAAGCAGATAGAACAAATACATACTCTTACCTCCCACTGGAGCTTTGTTCTCTCAGCAGGGAGGCCTTCTGAGAACCATCATAACTCAATTCTTTCAGCTATGGTAAAAATCAAGCTCACATTACATCATTTTTGTTTTTTGCTACTTGCATTAGCACATGGGTATGTAATGATGATACATCTGCAAATAAGCACCATCAGTTTAAAATTGGGAAAAATAAGAAATACTTAGTACCAAATAAAATATTAATATATTTACGAATTATCTCAATAAGAAAAGATTTCTATCATTGTAAAAAGCTCAGTAAAGAAGCTGTCAAGCAATGACTCAGACCAGCTTTGATAAATCAGTTTGCAGAATATTCTTAGCCAAAATCAGCTCCTAATTGGTCAGGAGTTTATTCATCTGACTTATTTGAAGTTGAAGACAGCAGTACTTAGGGTTTGAATGACCCCTAATGTTTCTCCACATTGAAGCAAGGCCTGTAGCCATCTACAGATGGGCCAGGTTTTGTACAGCATCAAGCACAAAATAGTTTGCAAGGTGATTTTTTTTTTTTAATGGAATGCTAAGAAAGTCTTTCTTTTCATGACACAGACACTTCATGCAAGGCTCCTACCTCTTTGGTTTATGGTCCATCCTAAGCTTTTGCTCAAGGACTGTTGAGTTACATGAACTTCCCATGAATAATAATGATCTAGTAGTAAATAGTATTTATTGAACATTTCCTAAGTCTTAAGCACTTTGAATGAGTTGATTTGTTTAATCCTTATAGCAATCCTCTGAAGTATGTACTTTATCATTCCCTCTTCTCAAAACAGGAAACTGAAGCTTAGAGAGGACAATTAACTTACCTATAGACACCCAGCAAGTAGTGGACCCAGGATTTGAACCAAGTGGTCCAACACCAGAGCTAGTGCTCCTAACTGTTATACTACACTGTGTATGATGAACAACTTTGTCCTGCAGTTCCCAATTCATCTGGAACCAGGATGATCATTATTTCTAAAATAGTGGAGTAAATTAGTGGAATTATAATGTTTATATACATAAACATACATCTTCATAGAACTAGACATGAAATAATCCTTTCAGGGTAGCCCCTTGGCTTTGTCACTTCCTATGGCCTTTGAGACAATGCCTTTGCATGGACTGGTATCTGTGTCATGACTTTCTTTTGTTCCTTCTGTGTTGAGGTGGTTCATTTCTGTACAGATATGGGGTTCGGGGCGCCTGGGTTGCTCAGTTGGTTAAGCGACGCCTTTGGCTCAGGTCATGATCCCAGGAGTCCCAGGATCGAGTCCCGCATCGGGCTCCCTGCCTGCTCCTTCCTCTGACCTTCCCCCTCTCGTGCTCTCTCTCTTCCTCTCACTCTCTCTCTCTCAAATAAATAAATAAAATCTTAAAAAAGAACAGATTTGGGTTTCAGGTAAAGTTCTCCATAAACTTGGGTATAAGTAAGATAAGTGAAGAAAGACTGTTTTCCTCTAATATATAAAACATTTAAAACTAGGGAGTTTTGAAGTTTGGGCATAAACTGCAAGGTCTCTGTGTAAGGTTTATTAATGGATGAGCCAGCAGCTCTCCATTATTCTCACACCCTTCCCCCGCATCCTATTTCTTACAGAGGGTGGGGGACCAACCATCACAGCTGGGTAAAATTTCTGAAAATAATGTTTCGTTTTGCTTTTTTTTTTTTTTTAAACTGTAAGTCACATAGAGAGGGTAGTCAAAGGGTAGTATATTTAAAAACTGTTTGGTCCCTCTAATGGTAAAACTTGGTAGTGTTTCTGGATGGTGATGTTTGTGAAAAATCTCTTGGGAGTCAATCTTGATAAGAGACTGGATTCCCCTGAAATGGACACTACATGTCCAGTGAACTCACCAGTATTATGCCAAACAATAAGCTGGACGTAAGGAGTCACAGCTAGAAGGAAATAGAGAAATAGGCCATAAAAATTACTCAAAAATAGGGGCATCTGGGTGGCTCAGTGGGTTGTGTCCAACTATTGGTTTTGGCTCAGGTCCTGATCTCAGCGTCATGAGGTCAGGGTCCGTGCTCTGCGGGGAGTCTACTTGAGATTGTCTCCCTCTGCCCCTAGCCCCACTCATGCTTGCACTCTTTCTCTCGCTCTCTCAAATAAATAAATAAATAAATCTTTAAAAAAATTACTCAAAAAAATTACACGTGGCTCTTCTCTTGGGTGAAGGGTGGAGCCAGTTTTATTCTATATGTCTATAAGCCATCTCCTCATCCTCTGTAAGTACTCCTTCTATATTGGTCAGGGTTCTACGGAGAAACTTAACACAGAAGACATGCATGTATAGAGAGATGTAATATATGGAATTGGCTCATTCCTTATATTTAATTATGGAAGCCTGTAAGTCCCAAACTGCAGCTTGGGCTGGCAGACTAGAAACCCAGGCAAGCCGTTGTTCCACCTTGAGTGTGAAGGCAGTCTGCTGTGGAACCAGGAAGAGCCAATGATGCAGATGAAATCTGAGGGCCAACTATTGGAGAATTCTATCTTATTCTGGGAGATTGGTCTTTTGTTCTATTCAAGCCGTCAACTGGTAGGATGAGACTCACCCACATTATGGCAGGCAGTTGGCTTTCCTCAAAGTCCCCTGATTTAAACATTGATGTCATCCCAAAACACCCTTACAGGAGCACCCAGAATAATGTTTGACCAAATACCTAGGCACCCTGTGGCCCAGCCAGGTTGACACATAAAGTCAACCATCGCACCTAAGGCAGAGGAATGCAGTTATCATTTGACAGAATCTTGAACACCAGCCAAACACACAACAGCCATAAAACCGTGGGTTCATACATTTTTTCCAAAAGGAAAGTCTTCAGCCAGCACTACCTGCTGCCTTCTATCTGGGCTCATGTTGTGTCCACCCTGCCTCCCCTGCCCTGTGCAGGATGATACATCAGGTTATGATTGGCTGCTCTGCTCTGGGCACTGCCCATGATGCCCTTTACTGACACTAATCCTCTCTTTCACTTTGTTGTTCTATTTGTCTCTGAGGCCCTAAAGCAAGAGCTTACATTCAAACCCCCCAATCGAGAATGGCGAGATAAGACTGCTGTGAGTGCAGAGAGATTTACTGATGACTTATCAAATGGCTCCCCAGGACCCAAATTCCTTATTGTGGGGATATAAGCCGAAGGAGAGTTAGATTTAGATTCTTGGGACCCTGCCCTTATCACCACTGCCTCTCCTGCCCTCACTCAGCCAGCATTAAAAAGGCAGTTGGCTGGAAGATGGTTACACATGCTAGGTGCAAATGAAAATACAGTTTTTCTCTTCAGTTCCTGTTTCCAGTTCTACACACTCATGTCTGTTGCTCCATCCTGCTTCCCAGCACATCCCTTGTTTGCAGTTTGTTTTCTGGGGTCCCACACTGTGCACCCCAACAGGTGGTGCGGTTCCCAGGTTCCAGACATACCCTCTTCTCTGAGTTCATTAACATATATCTGTCCTCTGTGTCATTCCTTCAGAGTATTGTCCCCACCTGGGCCACTAACGAATTGATTCAAAATGAGGTGTTAATAGTATTTATCAGCTCTGCCACCCATCTTAGATAATACTCACTTATATATAAGGGCTGTCTTCAGCTTGGTTTTGCCTGTTTGCATCTCTATGTTTTTTTAATGTTAGAAAGTGTTTTACTTTTGCTTTGAGATAAAATCTCTACCACTTTCCCTTTCATTCGATGTAATTTAGCACATATCTTTTGAGTACCGAAAGCATATCAGCCATCAGCATCCCGAGGGTTCTTTGGGCTCTGAAGGTGAGGACACAAAACAATATCATCAAGAAGCTTTCAACTGAAAGGGAAATGCAGACATGTATATACAAATCAATAACCTAAGGGAAAGTGTCTGTGCCATGTTAGAGTTACACACTGCTCTGAGAGCCCTGAGGAAGGAGTAATTAATTCCAGCTGGGATGAAAGCTTTAGTTTTACATGTTCAATTTACTTATACTTCACGTATGAAAAAATATCTGCTAGATGAAGATATATATGCCTATTGCGGAGCAGCTCCCTTATTACACACTTAATATGCAATTATACTGCATATTGTTGGTTAAGGAACTTGTTTAGAAGACAGTCCTTAGTCCCCAGTGACTGAAAAGAGTCCCCCCAATGTTCTGGGTAAGTAGGACTAGACTCTTCGAGTCAAGCCTCCTTGACTTATGCTTAAGCAACATAAACAAAATATTGGCATAATAAAATAAAATTAAAAAAAATATTGGGTTAAAGCTACCACCACCAACAAAAACAAAACCCATTTCTTTAAAGATATTGATAAGCTAAAAAGATAGTGGCTAGCTGCCAGAGCAGTTTTGGGAAGACAGCCTGAATTAGATATGTAAGCAGCATATCCAGGCATCAAAGCCGCTTGTCTTGGGGCATTTGTCCATGCTGTATCCTTACTTTACTTGCAGCCTTTTTGGGCAGGAAGGAGAAAAGTCAAAGCCTGAGGAAAGGGGCAGTGGGGGGAGGGGGGCACTATCAGCATAAGTACAACAAGAACCAAACTTATTATTAGGAAATATCAGAATACAGGATGTCTAGTTAAATTTTAATTTCAGCTAAAGAATGAAAAAAAAATAATGTAATTATGCTCCATATAATATCTGGGGGAATACTTATACTTAAAAAATGATTCTTTGTTAATCTGAAAATCAAATTTAAATAGGTATACTTTACTTATAAATATTAAATCTGGACCATGTAGCTATTGCTGACCTCATACTTTGAACTTCAAAGAAAGCTATCCTGCTTTGAGTAGAACCGAAGAAAAACTAATGAAAATCACCTCCTGGATTTTGTGGTCATAGGTTACACATTGCTGGAGTTGGTCAAGGAACTTCTACCTTTGAACTTGGATTAAAAAGGCCACTTGTGGTAGTCTCCCAGTGCCTGGCAGAAGCAGGCACAATATCTTATTGCCAGAGGACAAAGTAAATCCTGGTCCCAGGGAACCCTCACAAATAATTGTCCAAAAGCCATAATCAGCAAACTGTCAACGATAACTAGGAGCACAAGGAAACCAGGCAACATGAAAAAACATCAGCAGAAACAAGAGTGATGTCACCAAGATGGTGAAACATTAGACCCCAGCCTCCATTCCCACCCAACAAAAGTCAACAATTGTATGAGCTCTGCAATTGTTCAGGAGATCACTTAAGAAACTTCAGCAGGACAGTGGAACAACAACAACAAAAAAGCCCTGAGACTAACTGCACAAAAAGGGAAGGAAGTGCAGCTCTATTATGTCTGCATCATCCCATCCCCCAGGCCAGCACTGCTGGGTGCTAAGAGAGAACTCTCCAAGCAGAAGGAGTTCTTGACTGGAAAAGGAGAGCAGGGTAAATGACCAGCATCTTCAGCCTTTCAGGGCACCTCCTTAAGGACCCACATCAGTTTTATTCCACCCAGAAAGCAGCAGAGCTGAGACATATAGAGATAGCTGGGAACAAGGAAGATGAGCTGGGGCTACCAATATCAGCCACACAGTGGGAGTGATCACATTTCCTGACCTGCTTTGAGAAGGACCCCAGCAACTTCCACCCACTGAAGAAACTGATGGTCAGCACAACTACCATGAACTTCCTGCAGAGTTCATCAATTTCCACCCCATAGGTATTTGCGTTCACAGATGCCAGCCACCTGAGTCTCACCCCACCTTCCTCCCCAAACTGATGCCTGGGATCTGCCCATGCAGCCAGGCCTCTGCAGCTGAGTGAGTGCAAGATGCCAATATAGACACCATGGTGGGCCCCCGCCACTGTGTGTGCAGTTGGGGCCAGTCCCTCCAGCTGTGCACCTGTGTGCTGCTGGCCTGACTCCCCGCATTGGCTTCCACTGCTGTGTGCATGCCCGTGGGGAGATCCTGATGCCATGCAAGTACATGCTGACAGCCGAGGCCCCACCACTGCTTGTGGGCCCAGATTTGGCTTTACCTCCACTCACTGGCCTGCACCATTGGACTAACCTGCAGTTAGTCCCTCCAGCTGTGCAGCTGCACCCCCCAGCCTGATTCCCTTCTTCTTCCACTGCTGGGTATGCACCTGTGAGGACACCCTGCAGCCACAAGGGTGCACACCTACAGCCAGACCCTCTGCAGCTGCCAGCATACCTGCGTTTGGCCCTGGCCCCTCCTGCTGTCCCTGGCCCCCACCACTATATGTGTCTGTGACCAGTCCCTGCCACCACACAAACATCCGTAATTAGCCCCCACAGAGGGGTGTGTATACCACCAGCTCCAGCCAACACTGCTGTCTGCCCTGGTCCCTAACAATCTGGATCTGGAGATGCTGCTGAGGATCCCAAAAGCTCTTGAAGGCACTGGGCACTCCCCACCCCCCACCCTCACGTGCTACCAAGGACCATGCAGTTATTGATGCTGTAGACCCCAGCAGCCTGAGCTGATGAGACACCATGTCCCCCACCCCAGACCCAAAGCCACCACACATCCTTGCACTTAATGTCCCACATCGGTAGATCCTGGGTCACAGCGTGTTCCAGCATGCCCCCCACCTACAGGTAGAAGGCCTTTCCTTACTGAAGTCAGTCCATAAAGTCAGGAAAAGGTGACTGTTTCTTCAAATATGCAGACACCTACACAAGCTACAGGGTTCATAACAAATCAGGGAAACATCACACCACCAAAGGAATACAGTAAACTCCATTAACTGACCCCAGAGTAATGGCGATTCAGGACTTTACCCAACAAGGAATTCACCGTGATTGTTTAAAGATGCTCAGAGAGCTGCAAAGGAACATGGGTAATTTTAATAAAATAAGGAAAACAATACAAAAACAACACGAGAAGTTCAACAAAGAGATAGAAAACATAAGAAAGACCTAACAAACTTTGGAGCTGAATATAATGAATGAATTATAAATTAAATCGTTTCAATAATAAACTGGACCAAAGAGAAGAAAGAATCAGTCAGCTCGAAGACAGATTATTTGAAATTATCCAGTCACAGGAACAAAAAGGAAAAAGAATAAAAAGGGAAAAAAGCTTATGGGATTTATAGACACCATCAAGAAAAACAATCTATGTATCATTGGAGTCCCAGAAAGAGAAGAGAGAGATCTTATTTAAAGAAACAATGTCTAAGAACTTGGGGAGAAACTTGAACATCCAAGTTCAGGAAGCTAATAAGTCACCCCATAATTTCAGTCCAAAATGAACTCCAAGATACATTATGATAAAACTGACTAAAATCAGAAATAGACTCTGGAAAACAGTATGGAATTTCCTCAAAAAGTTAAAAATAGAACTACCCTATGATCCAGCAGTTGCACTACTAGGTATTTATCCAAAGGATACAAACATAGTATTTGAAGGGGCACATGTACCCCAATGTTTATAGCAACATTATCAACAATAGACAAATTATGGAAGGAGCCCACACATCCATCGACAGATGAATGGATGGATAGAGAAGATGTGGTATATATACACAATGGAATAGTACTCAGCCATCAAAAAGAATGAAATCTTGCCATTTGCAATGGTGTGGATGGAACTAGAGGGTGTTATGCTAAGCAAAATAAGTCAGTGAAAGAAAGACAAATACTATATGATTTCACCCAAATGTGGAATTTAAGAAACAAAATGGATAAACATAGGGGAAGAAGGAATAATAAAATAAGATACAATCAGAGAGGAAGGCAAACCATAAGAGACTCTTAACTATAGGAAACAAACTCAGGGTTGCTGGAGGGGAGGTGGGTAGAGGGAAGGGGTAATTGAGGGATGGGTATTAAGGAGGGCACTTGATGCAATGAGCACTGGGTGTTATATGCAACTGATGAATCACTAAATTCTACCCCTGAAACTAACACAGTATATGTTAACTAAATTGAATTTACATAAAAACATTACAAAAATAAAAGGAGATAATTTTTAAAGCAGCAAGAGAGAAAATAAATATCTCATACAAAGGGTGCCCTATAAGGATATCAGTGGATTTCTCAGCAGAAAGTTTGCAGGCCAGGAATGTGTGGGATGATATATTCAAGGGCTGAAAAGAAAGAAAAAAACCCTCCAAGAATACTTTATCCAGCAAAGTTGTCCTTCAGACATGCAAGTGAGAGACTTTCCCAGACAAATAAAAGCTGAGGGAATTCATCACCACTAGACCTGACCTACAAACAATACTGAAAGGAGTTCTTCAAGCTAAAGTGAAAGGATGCTAACTAGTAACTTGAACACACATGGAAATATGCAACCTCCTGGTAAAGGCAAGTATATTCCAGATTCAGAATATTCTAATACTGTGATATGGTAGTGTATTAACTGCTTAACTCTAGTATAAAGGTTAAAGGACAAAAGTGGTAAAAATAGCCATAGATACAATAATTTGTTAATGGATACACAATATAAAATATGTAAATTATGATATCAAAAACATACAATATATGGGGGGGTAAAAGGGTAGAGTTATTTGATGTAACAGAAGTTTAGTTTCTATCAGCTTAAAAATAGACTGTATATGATGTTTCAGGTAAGCCTCAGGTTAACTACAAAACAAAAACCTATAGTGCAAAGAGATAAGATGAAGAGAAGGGAATCAAAGTCTACGACTATGGAAAATCACGAATTCACAAGGAAGGAGCAAGAGAGGAAGAGGGAACAAAGGAACTACAAAACTGCAAGAAAACAATTAGCAAGTTGTCAAAGTAAGTCCATACCTTCAATAATTACTTTAAGTGTAAATGGACTAAATTCTTCAATCCAAAAGAATTCTTCAATCCAAAAGAGGGGCTGAATGAATTAGAAAAGAAAAAAGACGCAACTATAAAAAAGTCACTTCAGCTTCAAAGGTACACATAGGCTCAGAGTGAAATGTTGGAAAGATATTCCATGCAAATGAAAACCAAAAGACAGCAAGAGTAGCTATATTGATATCAGACAAAAAAAAAAGTTTACATCAAAAACTTTAACAGTAAACAAAGGTCATTATATAATGATAAAGGTGTGAATTCAACAAGTGGATATAACATTTGTAAATCTGCACCCAGCATAAGAGCACAACAATATATAAACTAAATAGTAACAGACCTGAAGGAAGAAATAGACAGCAATACAATAATAGCAAGGGACTTCAATACCCAACTTTCAACAATGGATAGATTATCCAGACAGAAAATCTATAAGGACACACTGGACTTGAACTCTATATCTTAGACCAAATGGACCTAACAGAACATTCCATCCAACAGCACCATAATACACAAGCACACATGGAACATTCTGGAGGACAGATCGTATGTTAGGTCACAAAATAATTATAGCAAATTTGAAAAGATTGAATCATGCCAAGTATATTTCTGATCACAATGGTATAAAACTAGTATAAATAACAGGAGGAAAACTGTAAAATTCACAAATATGTGGAAATTAAACAACACACTTTTGGACAACCAATGGGTCAAAGATGAAATAAAAAAAAAACATCTTGAGACAAATGAAAATGGAAACACAACATTCCAAAACATACAGGATGTGGCAAAAGCAGTACTAAGAGGCAAGTTTATAGTGATAATTACCTACACATGAAAAATAGATCCCAAATAGACAACCTAACTTTACAACTCAGGAAACTAGCAAAACAAGAACAAACCAGTCAGCAGAAGGGAGGAGATCACAAAAATCAGAGGAGAAATAAATGAAATGGAAACCAAAAAAATAATAGATAAGGTCAACAAAACAAACAGTTGGCTTTTTGAAAAGATAAAATTGAGGAAACTTTACCTAGACTTACCAAGAAGAAATGAGAGTACTCAAATAAATAAAATTATGAATAACAGAGGAGACATTAAACCAATGTCACAGAAATATAAATAATCATAAGGGACTACTATAAACAGTTATATGCCATCCAGTTGGACAACCTAGAAGAAATTGATAAATTCCTGGATACATGTAATGTAACCCTGTGAATGATGAAGACAACCTAAACAGACCAGAAACAAGTAAGGAGATTGAATCTATAATGAAAAACCTCCCCAAAAGAAAAACCCAAAACTAGATGGCTTCATATGTGAATTTTATCAAACATTTAAAGAATAATGCCAATCATTCTCAAACTGTCCCAGAAAATTGAAGAGGAGGGGACACTTCCAAATTCATTTTACAGAGACAGCATCACTCTGATTCCAAAGCTGCTTAAGAATTCTCTAAGAATTGGGGCGCCTGGGTGGCTCAGTTGGTTAAGCGACTGCCTTCGGCTCAGGTCATGATCCTGGAGTCCTGGGATTGAGTCCCACATCGGGCTCCCTGCTCAGCGGGGAGTCTGCTTCTTCCTCTGACCCTCTTCCCTCTCGTGCTCCCTATCTCTCATTCTCTCTCTCTCAAATAAATAAATAAAATCTTTAAAAAAATTCTATAAGAATTTAGTCATTCTGACAGGTGTGAGGTGATATCTCATTGTGATTTTGATTTGCATTTCCCTCATGATGAGAAATGTTGAGCATCTTTTCATGTGTCTGTTGGCCATCTTATATCTTCTTTGGAGAAATGTCTGTTCATGTCTTCTGCCCATTTAAAAATTGAATTAGTTGTTTTTCTGGTGTTGAGTTGTAAATGAAAACTACAGGCCAATATCCCTGATGAATATACATGCCAAAATTCTCAGCAAAATATTAGCAAACCAAATTCAACAGCACATTAACAAGATCATATACAATGATCAAGTGAGATGTATCTTTCATAGAATGAAAGACAAAAAAATATGTTCATCTTAATAGATACAGAAAAACTTTGACAAAATTCAACATCCTTTCATGATAAAAACTCTCAAAAATTGCATATAAAGGGAATATTTCTCAATGTAATAGTGCCATATATGACAAACCTACAGCTAACATTGTACTCAACAGTGAAAGGTTGAAAAACTTTCCCTCTAAGATCATGGTGCTCTGATTATGGGCAAGAGTGCCCATAATTACCACTCGTATTCAATACAGTCCTTAAAGTCCTACCCAGAGCAATTAGGCAAAAACAAAACAAAACAAACAAAAACAACAACAACAAAAAAACATCTATACCAGAAAGGAGGAAGTAAAATTGTGTCTGTTTGCTGATGACATAATCTTGTATGTGGAAAATCCTGAAGACTCCACCAAAATCCTGTTAGAACCAACAAACAAATTCAGTAAAGTTTTAGGATATAAAATCAATGTACAAATACTGGATGTGTTGCTATATACTAATAATGAACTTATCTGGAAAAAAGTAAGAAAACAATTCCATTTACAATAGCATTAAAGACAGTAAAATACAGAGAAATAAATATATCCAAGGAAATGAAAGATCTATATACTGATAACTATAATATATTGATGAAAGAAATTGAAGAAGACATAAATAAATGGAAAATTTTTCCTTGTTCATGGGTAGAAAGAGTTAATATTGTTAAAATGTCCACATTACCTAAAGCATCTATAGATTCAATGCAATACTTATCAAAATTCCAATGGCACTTTTTCACAGAAATAGAAAAAAGCAATCCCAAAATTTATATGGGAATACAAAAGACCCTGAATCTCCAAAGAAATCTTGAGAAATGGGGAAACTGGATATTTGCATTCAAAAGAATGAGATTGGACCCCTGTATTACACCACTCGACAAAATTAACTTGAAATGGATTAAGGACTTAAGCACAGATCTGAAATTGTAAAACTCCTAGAAGAAAAAATAGGCAGTAAGGCCCTTGACATTTGTCTTGGCAATGATTTTTGGATATGACACCAAAAACATAAGCAATAAAAGCAAAAAGCAAAAAGTGGCACTACATTAAGCTAAAAAGCTTCTGCAAAGCAAAAGGAACAATCAATAAAATGAAAAAACAACACATGGAATGAGAGAAAATATTTGCAAACCACATATTTGATAAAAGGTTAATATCCGAAATACATAAATAAATCATAAAACTTAATAGCAAAAAACCCAACCTGATTTAAAAATGGTCAGAAGATTTGTGTAAATATATCTCCAAAGAAGAAATACAAATGGCAACAAGTACATAAAACACAAATCATCAGGGAAATACAAATTAAAACCACAGTGACATATCACCTCACACCTGTTAGAAAGGCTGTATCAAAAACATAGGATGACAAATGCTAGTGAGGATATGGAGAAAAGGGAACCCTGGTATACTGATGGTGGGAATGTATACCTAACATGAAAAACATTGTGGAGTTTCTTCAAACAATTAAAAATAGAACTACCATGTGATCCAGTAATCTCACTTCTATGTATATAACCAAAGGAAATTAAATCACTATATTGAAGAGATATTTGCACTCCCATGTGCATTGCAACATTATTCACAATAGCCAAGACACAAAACAACCTAATGTTCATTGAGAGATAAAGGAATAAATAAGATGTGGTACACATACACACACACATACCCAATGCAATATTATTCTGCTATTTGTGACAACATGGATGGGATTTGAGGGAATTATGCTAAATGAAATAAGTCAGAAAAAAACAAAAAATGTATTATCTCATTTATATGTGGAATTTAAAAATATTAAACTCTTAGAAACAGAATAGAATGGTGGCTGCCAGAGTCTGAGAGGTGGGAGAGATGGGGAGATGTTGGTCAAAGGGTACAAATTTTGAGTTAAGAGTTCATTAAGTTCCTGGGATCTAAATTACACCATTGTGACTATAGTTAGCAATAGTGTATCATACACTTGAAAGTTATTATAAGAGTAGAACTTAAATGTTCTCACCATAACAACCGCAAGAACAAAATGGTAATCATGTGGAGTGAAAGATGTGTGAACTAACCTTATTGTGGTAAACATTTCACAATATAAACATGTATCAGATCACCACATTGTACACATTAAACTTACACAATATTATATGTCAATCATATTTCAATAAAGTCGAGAAAAAAAGAACCAGCTGAAATAACAAGCTTTAGAAAAGGCTTGATGTATAATTCAAATGTTGGAATTATCAGGCATAGATTTTGAACTCAGCTCATCGTAGTTAAAGAAAAATTGATGAGCTTTAACATATTTTCTTTTTTTAAAAGTACTTTATTTTTTTTATTTGAGAGAGAGAGACAGAGATAGTGACAGAGATAGCGAGAGAGACACAGTGTGGAGGAGAGGGAGAAGCAGGCTCTCCGCTGAACAGGACGCCCAGCACAAGACTGGATCCCAGGACCCCAAGATCATGACCCGAGACAAAGGCAGACACTTACCTGACTGAACCCCCAAGTGCCCCATCCATTATATTTTTAATACAAAAAGCAGTTTACCAAACATCATCGATATTAAATAATACTTAAATTTTTTTAATACTCTATGCATGAATATCCATGTGTGTAAAAATGTCTAAAGGATACATCTAAAGTGTTATTAATATTTAGGTAGTGAGATTTTATGTATTTTTTTCTTGTTTTATACTATATTATATGATTCAATTCTTCCCCCTACCTCTCCCACAGTGAGCATGTCTTGCTTTTATATTTGGTAGAAAAAATTTTTAAGTTAAATAATAAAGCAGAATATTAGAATCACATCTTTAGGAGGTAGGCCGTAGTTGTCTGGAAAATTCATGTACATGAATTCTGGTTCGTTGACAATGGTTAAATTAATAGTGCATTACTGTGTCTTGTGCATATAGAACCCATTGCTGAAATGAAAAGTAATGTGCTTATAAGGAATATTTATAAGTAAATATCAGATTAATATCTCCCCAAATATTTTTTGCCTTTTAGGGAAATCACTTCAATTAAGGACTTCTAAGAACCCTTCCCATATTCTTCTCCTTTAATATATGTAATCTTCTGGTTCGTATCTTATTGAAATATCACCTCTTCGCCTAATAAATGAATACATAATACAATGTGTAATAAATTTCCCCACTGTATTCTACATTGAGGCATTTGCCTTGAAGCTGAAATGTATTGTCCAGGGAAGCTGAAGGTGGATTCCATCCAGAACAAAGCAGCCTCCTTAGTCTTTGAGTTTCTTTCTTTTTTTTTTAACTTTTTTTTAAAAAAGATTTTATTTATTTATTTGACAGAGAGAGACAGTGAGAGCAGGAACACAAGCAGGGGGAGTGGGAGAGGGAGAAGCAGGCTTCCCGCTGAGCAGGGAGCCCGATGTGGGACTCGATCCCAGGACCCTGGGATCATGACCTGAGCCGAAGGCAGACGCTTAATGACTGAGCCACCCAGGAGCCCAGTCTTTGAGTTTCAAAGTAGAGTTTTTAAAGTTTTAAAGTCCACATCTAAATAATAGTCTAAAATCAATGCTTTTGATTTTCAATAGCAAGTTTCTCTGGGAGTTGGGTTTATATACTCAAAACCAGAAGGAATGGAACTTAGATACTTTCTAAACATCATAGTAGAGGCAGAGAGCATGATTAGGTATATATTTTTTTTTTTTTCTTACCACTTAAAGAGGATTAAAGCCATTCCCGGGTTTGAGGAGGAAAGGAAAACTAATTGGATCCCAATGTCCTGGCTCCTTTCTTTCTTTTTCTAAGTTACAAATAGCCGCCATGAGATTTCCTCCTCTTCCTTGAACGAGTTATAGGTAAGCCTGGGACCAGGCTTACAAGTTCCTGATTTTTCTCAACCTTTGGGGGACTGGCCAGAGACTGCAATGTCACGGCCCCCAGATATTTTGCCTCTGGCTGTGACAACCTCTTCAATTTATCCAGTGTTCTTTATAAATATGGTTATTCTCAATGAGTGACATGGCCCAAGAAAGATTGGGAAACATTGTCATATAGAAAAATAAATGTGAACCGTGATAACTAGGTGGTCTACTTTCTTGAAAAGGTTAACTGATCTATCAGTCCAGTACCTCACTAATACCTGAATCACGTACGGAACTTATTAAAAAAAATTACAGACTCTTGGTTCCATACAGGGAAGAAAGGAGTGAGATGGACTGTTATTTTGCTTTGAAAACTTCGCAGGTGACTGGATGCTCTATCAAGCTCAGTACTCTTGACTTCAGCTACCTAGAAATGAATTTTCACCTGATTCCACCCAAGGATGAGATCATTCCCATTTTTTTTATTTGAAAAGAGCCATAGGAATATTCAGAAGGGCATTGTCCAGAGCACTCAAGTGAGCATTTTACAGGAAAGAGCCATTAAACCAAGACCCTCTGCTTTGTGATGGTCTTGTTCAGGAGGGGGTTAAAAGCTATATTCTTTAGAACAAAACCAAACAAAATCCTGGCTTGGGTGCTCAGCCAGGAGAGCTGAAGACTCACCAGTGGCACACAGATATTCACAGCTGCGTGTCGAGTATCACAGGATGCGTAATCGCTACTTTGCTCCCACTACAGATGTTCATTCCTCTGCAAATGTGTGATTCTCAAGACCATAAAAAGCTCTTCTGAAGTTTGGTTTACTGCCACTCTGTGAGTGAATTCATTTATGGCATAGGAAAGTGGGCATCCGTGGATTTCTAATAGCAAAATTAAACAGTTCTTCACTTTTCCATACTTAGCAAGATACAGTCATCAGTGGTAGAGCTATGGTTTACTGTTTCCTGTGGATAGATACTCTTCCTTAAAATAATGATTTCAATAGGATTTAAAATCCATAAAACACAAAATTTGACTCTTCTTCTATTTTGCCTTACTAATCTACGGAGGACTCAACTCAAGACTGTTCCCATATGTGTCAACTCTGACTTCTTCAGCCCACAGTGGTTTCTCCTTATTCTGTGTTGGGCAGATCCCTATGCAGGCTGTACACGGTGTATCTCCAGGGGAGTTAATGACATCATATATTTTGTATATCATCCTTGTATATCTGTGAAATACATATCAGACAGAAGTAAGGCGTTCCATGTAAGAGGCATGATTTTCTAATTTGCATAGAGGCAGGATATGGTCTGGTGGTGGTGCTGCCTTATTCTGGCCATTTATATTACAATGTGGTTAACAGGATGCTGTAATACATTGTTTATTTTAAATCAGTACATTTGCATGTTTCTCTTTCCAATGAAAGTATGAATTCTCATATTAGAAGCTTACATTTCACATCTATTCTCACTTCTAGCCCAAATAAAAGGTGAGGATATAGTGTGTTCTCAATAAAAGACTGTTAATCTGAGTCATGGGCACACGGAGTATTAATAGTAGAAAAGATGTCTGTAATTCCCAGGAATCTGGTTGAGGACCTTGTAACTGAGATCAAGCAGAGTGAGAAATTTTTACGACAGCACTTTTTACTTTACTACAATCTGATTTATACTTAAAAAACATTGTAGATTTAATTTTTGGACTTTGCTATTTTTCCCAAGACTTTAATAAGAAGAATAATGTTTTTCACATTTTGGCCATTCAGAAGGTTGACACATCATTTGGGGATTGTTTTTAGCCCTATATAGCAGAAATCTCATTGTAGTAGTTTAATAAAATAAGGATCCATTTTTCTCATGTCATAAGGCCTGGGGGTAGGTAGTTCATGGCTGGCCAGTTGTTTAAGGAATGAGGTGCCTTTCTTATTTCTTCTCTGTCATCTTTAGCACGTGGCTATTGTTCCCATGGTTGCAATATGGCAGTTGCAGCACCAGGTATCATGCTGCAATCCATAGAGGAAAATGGGAAAGGAAAGAACACAATGAGTTGGTTCTTTTTGAAAGAATATTCCCAGAATCCCCTTTCAAAATCTTTCACTTAAGTTTCTTTGGCCAGGAATATGTCATATGGCCAACCCTCTTGTGAGAGAGTCTGGAAAGGTCAGGAGTTTTAATTAAGTATATAAAAGTGTTGTTGGAAGGAAGAAAGGGAAAATGTATTTTCTGCTACACCTGATAGTATAGTTTTTAAGAGTATTTTTATGGTGTCATTTGGGTTTATCTTTCCAAGTTTGTTTGTTTGTTTGTTTTTAAAGATTTTGTTTATTTGCCAGAGAGAGAGAGAGATAGTGAGAGAGAGAACACAAGCAGGGGGAGTGGGAGGGGGAGAGGACAAGAGAAAAAAGTGAGCCAAGGCATGGATTGAGTTTGAGGATAGTAATGTAGGTGGTGGGGTCCCTTGGCAGGCCAGTTTAGAGAACTCTCAGGAAATACTGTGTGTCTGTCTGTAATATACTTTTAACTGCTTACTTCATTGATGGGAAGATCTAAATCTGATGTCAATTTCTCATGTCCTGCTTACTTTGCACCCTTAGCCAAGGAAACCATAGGATATGAAGCTGATGCACAGCTGACCAGTGGGAATCAAGACAGAGTAAGACTGTTTCCACCGCTTATAAGACTGTAGCATCTCCTTCTAGTATACAAATTTCAATCATTTTAGTTTTACATTGACAAATATTATTTGTCTTGTTATTTCATTTTATTGGTAACTTTTTGTTATGGAAAATTTCAAACACAAAAGCAGAGGAATAGCACAATAAACCCCATGTGCCCATCACTCAGTATCAATAATTGTTAACACATAGCCAGTCTTGTTTCATGTACAATGATACCCATTTTTTTTTTTTTAGAGATTTTATTTATTTATTCGACAGAGAGAGAGAGACAGCAAGAGAGGGAACACAAGCAGGGGCAGAGGGAGAGGGAGAATCAGGCTCCCCGCTGAACAGAGAGCCTGATGCGGGGCTCGATCCCAGGACCCTGAGACCGTGACCTGAGCCGAAGGCAGCCGCTTAACCGACTGAGCCACCCAGGCGCCCCCAGTGATACCCATTCTTTCTGCAAGATTATTTTGAAGGAAATTTATGAAATCTTATAATTTTTCATAAATATTTTAGTATGTATCTCTAACATTTAAGAATCTTATCCTAGGCTGTATTTAGATGCCCCCATTGTCTAAATTTTGTCCAGGGTTTTGAATGAGGATCCAAATAAGAAATGTATATTGTAATTCATCACAATGTTTCTCCAATCTCTTAGTCTACAGGGTCCCTTTCTCTTTCTTTCTCCTTGCAGTTAATTGCTGACAAGTCCGGGCTGAATAGCGTGTCCCCTATTCTGCATTTTGCTGTGCATACCTCCGTGGTATCATTTGCACTTGCTTCTCTGGGGCTTGTTTATCCTACAAGCTGATTGTTAGAATGGAAGTCATGACCAGTTTCAGGTAAAGTGTGATAATTTTTGTTTTTAAGGAATTGAAATTGTTGTTTAAGAATAAATTTAACTGTTATTTTCCTTGTGAAATGTTCCTTGCAGACAACACCTTTTTGACTAAATGTTAAAGAAAAATATTTTGAAGCAAAGGATAATCATCTCAAATCTCAAGCCGTTTGACATTTGAAATCCACACAGTTTAACTTTGCTGCTGGGTTTAATTTTCTTCTGTGTTATGCTCAACAGATCTTTTCTAAATAAAACAAACATTATGATCAAATGTTCTTTTTCCTATTCCTCAATTTAAGGCTTCTTGACTTATTATGGCTGTTAATACCAGGTAATTCTGATTTTTTCCTGTATGATTATATTATTTAGCTATATATTTTTTGTATTAACTAAGTTGGCCCATATGTATGTATAATTAATTCAGATTGAATTGAAAGGTTACTCTCAGCAATGTAAAAATATTTCTTGTATTAGACATGTTGACATGTCATTAAATTTTATTTAAACCAACTATACGGATGTGACTCTTTACTAACAATAAATAAGGGCTCATCTCACCTGCTTTAATCAGAATCACTTGGAAGTATCAAACTGTGTGCAAAGTTACCTTGAAATTGGGTCACTCTCTTAAACCTTCCTTCTTGACTAGTCAGAACTTTTCTGTGTTGACCTATCTTTTCCCCCACATAGTGAAAAGGGCAATGTCATCATGATTTAGGATTACATTACCATAAATGATCAATTTAAGAATTCTCAATTCATCTAACTAATATATATTTAGTTGTCTTAAAATGACATGCAATTTTTTATGCTAGTTATAATTTAAGCTACTTAAATTGTCTGAAAACTTTTTTTAAAGCATGGAATCTATTTTACTTTGTTTTAGGTAAATATTTTGTAAGAAGTCTCTCTAAAAAATAAATACAGGGGACCAGTCTATTTGAAGTAGAGGTCAGGGGCCCCCTGCACAGCACCTCTTTTTCCTCTGTAACTACCCTAAGCATCTTGCACATTTCCTAAAGCTCACTGAGCACCACTGGAAAATAATGCTTTACGGTGTTCCAGGCTCCATATTTCTCCATTATTTATGGAGGGTCTCTGTTGATTATGAAAATAAATAAATAGCACCGTTGAGGTGATGGGGTCTGCCAATGAGACAATAAAGCGTTTAGGGCTTTTTGTCCAGTGTTCCTCTCCGGCCTGCTCTTCCTAAATGTTTTTTTCACAGGAATAAGTTAACCTTATAGTGATAACTGGTTTCTAACCTCAGCTCCAGAGTTAATCACAAAATGTCAATTTGACCTTGTAAATCTTCTGAAATATTTTACGTAAATTTTAAAATTGGTTGTGATTCAGAAATTCTGGTTTAACAAAATGTTTTGAATGCTGTTTAATGACTCCATCTTGTAACACTCTAGAGAAAATCTCTATAACCTGGTTGTCACTGTGCACTGTGAATTCAAATAGCCATCAGTTGTCTTTTGGTCAGCAGGCCCAAGTTAAATTAAGCCATCTTTCCAATTAAGACAGAAATGCAGAGCACTTCATGTAATCAATGAATTGTAACTGAAAAAAGATAATCAAATCTGGAGTTCATCATCTAAAATTGAACTGGTAAACTTGGATTCCCCACAATTTGAGTTTAACATATTTCAGATTCAACGCATTTCCAGAGCTGCTCACCTCCCTCATTTTATATTTCTTATTTGTCTCTCAGATTCGCTTCTCTAATTTATCCAGAATGCTAATTTCTAATAGACTTTACTTTTAGTTAACATATTTATACATAGGATTCCTTTCAGCACCCTAAAGGCAATCAGACCAAATTTAAGTTCTTGTAAGTCTGTGTCAACTAGCCCGACATACAAATCTTAGCTTCCCTTATCATGGTCCTACCCTTCAATCTCAGCTAATATTCTTATTGGTCTAGAGGTGATAGTCAAATGGCTAGATGGAGATTAGAGATTTAGGAGTGTATTTGTGATAAGCACAGGGTGATATATGGAGGTGTTAAATTACTATATTATATATCTGAAAGAGATCTAACACTGTATGCTAACTAACTGGAATTAAAATAAATTTTTCTAAAAACCCACAAAAGGATTTATTAAAAAGCAAAAACAAAATGTTTAACAACTGGTATGGCATGAGCACTAATCAGTTAGAACAGACACTAGTCATAAGCTTAGATCATTTTTGGAGGCCAGAGGATGCTGGGGTGGCCCAGGTAGCAGTATAGTGGTTGGTCACACTAGATATAGAAAGAGTATTTCAATGTTTTAGCAGTTGGTGTAGTGGAAGCAAATGTTAGCTTCTTTAGGGATTGTCTCAGTTGAAGAGAGCCATCCCTTACTAGGATTGCACACACTCAACGACTGATGGATGACGGAGTTTAAATGTCTGACCTTTTTGCTCCTACTTGGGATTTCTCTGACTGGGAGTTCTAGTCCCGGAGACCCCATGGGATTGGCTAAAGTTGACATTTTGCCTGGATTGCAGCTTTGTTTCTCTTTCTGCCCAATCCTTCTTCCTTTTCCTTTCTTCCTCAAGCATAATCTCAAGGGCCTTCCCTAGTGAATAATGCACCTGGTAAAACACCATCTCAGATGGTCCAGATGGGGATGTAGGAGGACTCTGAACTTACCTCCTCCACAGAGCACACCAAATTATACCTATTAATAGAACAATTCCTCCTGAAGAAGAACTGAGGTCTGACTGAACAGCTACTGAACAACCATAGAGACAATGGCAAGAGAATAGCAAGAATAATGGAAGGAGACATGGTAACAAAGCCCCCCCCCAACCCAACACACACACACTGGAAAAGGCAGTGGGGAGGGATAGTACTGAGGGACCAGGAACAGATTCCTATCCTTGGGCACATAAAAAAAGTGCCGCAGTTTAAAAGAGCAGTTAACATATAGAAGAGACAACACTAGAACTCTGCTAAGTAGCAGAGGAGCTGCGGGAAATCTCTCCTGGTCGGAGGTACTGGAGATCAACAGGGTTTATGTTCCCACCCCACCTCACAAGCCTAGACTGGAGCAGGGTCTAGAAGCCATAATAGGCAGATCCAGTTGTCTCAGTGAACTTGTGACTTCAGTGAGCCCAGGCTCCACAGTCCATACCAGCCCTAGTCACATGCAGACACAGAAAAAAGCCATGGTTTAAAAGGGCTGAGGAACTATAGGAGCCCTCTCTCTCCCTCCACCTCAAAAGCTCAGATTGGAGCAGGGTTTGGCTGCCATAAAAGTCAGGTTCAGACCCCATAATTAGTGGATCCTGATGCCAGGTGGGTCAGATCATCACAGAAAGCTGGCGACCTCAGCAAGCACATGATCTGCAAGCTCACATGAGCCCTGGTAGTGCTGAGACACAGAAAAATGGTTGCAGTTTTAAAGGGCCAAGGAACTGCCATAACAGTGTGGTAAGGCTCCCCCACTACTACCTTAAAAGCCCAGACTAGAGCAGGGTCTGGAAGCCATAAGGGGCAGGTTAAGACACTGTAAGTGGAGGGTCCCAACACCATATCCAGGCACCATAACTAGTGGATTTGGTAGTCACAGGGAACTTGAAACCTCAGCGAGCCTAGAGTCATCATGCTTGCATCAGCCCCAGTCACATTGGGGAACAGAAAAAAAGCCATGGTTTCAAAGGGCAGAAAAACTGTGGGAACATTCTCTCCTCCTTCCACCCTAAAAGGCCAGGCTGGAGCAGGATCTGGCTCACAGTGAGCTTGTAACTTCAATCAGCTGAGGGTCCACAAGCCTACACAAGCCTCCCTATGGCGCTGGGTCACAGAAAACGAGCCATGGTTTTGTGAGGTTTTTTTTTTAACTGTTTAAAATTTTGTCTTATCTTCTTTTGTTTTTATTTATTTATTTTTTTGGTTTTGCTCTTTTTCTCTATTTTTTCTTTTTCTTTTTTCTTTTCTTCTCTTATTTTACTATTTTATTTTTTATTTTGTTATTATTTTTCTTTATTCTTTCTATAAACTAGTAACTAGTATGTACAGCCACAGCTCCAGCCAGTCAGCAAAAGTCACCAAGCACACCCAGTCTCCATATGGGACACTATACACAAGACTACTCTTTCAACTTTAGGGGAAGTAGCTATTTCATCTAATCCACAGAAACAAACACAGAAAGTCAAGCAAAATGAGGAAACAGAGGAATATACTCCAAAGGAAAGAATGAGAGAAAACCTCAGAAAAAGAACGAAATGAAACAGAGAGAAACAATATGCCTAAGAAAGAATTTAAAGTAATGATTGTAAAGACACTCACTAAGCTAGAGAAAAGAATGGAAGATCTCAGAGGCCTCCAATAAACAGATAGAAAATATTAAACAGAACCAACCAGAGTTGAAAAAATACAATAACCAAAATAAAAAATATACTACAGGGAATCAACAATAGATTAGAGGATGCAGAAGAATGTATCAGCAATCTGGAAGACAGAGTAATGAAAAGCACACAAACTGAACAGTGAAGAAAGAGAAAAATTTTAAAAAAATAAAGATAGATTAAGAGATCTCTTGAATAATCAAGCAAACAAACATTTGCTTTATAGGGATCCAGAAAATGGAGGGAGAGAAAAAGGTGTAAAAAAACCTGAAGAGAACCTTAAAAGGAGCAAGAGAGAAACAAAAAGTTACCTACAAGAGAAAATCTGTAAAGTTATCAGGTGATTTTTCAGCAGAAACTTTGCAAGCCAGAAGAGAATGGCATGATATATTCAAAGTGCTAAAAGGAAAAAACAAAAACAAAAACCAATAACCAAGAGTACTCTATCCAGCAAGGTTATCATTCAGATTTGAAGGAGAGATAGCGTTTCCCAGACAAACAAAAAATAAGAGTTTATTGCCACTAAGCCAGTCTTACAAGAAATATTAAAGGGACTTCTTTAAGTGGAAAAGAAATGGTCATAATTAGATATTGGAAAAATATGAATAAAAACATATAAAATATGACATATATATCTAAAATGTGGAGAAGGGAATAAAAAGAGAAGAGAAAGGGAAAAAGAACTTAAAGAATGTGTTTGAACTTAAATGACTGTTCAGTTAATATGGACTGCTATTTATTTAGGATGTTATATATGAACCTCATGGTAACCACAAACCCAAAAGCTATGATAGAAACACAAAAAAATAAAGGGAAAGAAAGCCAAGCAAAACACTACAGATACTCAGTGATCACAAAGAAAGAGATCAAGAGAAGAAGAAAGGAGCAAAGAACTACAAAAACAAAAACCACCAGAAAACAAATTTTAAAATTGACAATAAGTATATGCCTATCAATAATAAATTAAATGTAAATGGCCTAAATGCTCCAGTCAAAAGAGAGAGAGAGTGGTGGAATGTTTAAAAAAACAAGTCTCAACTATATACTATTTCCAAGACACTCACCTCAGACCTAAAGATGCATATAAACTAAAAGTGAAGGGATGGAAAAATATTCACCTGACAAATGGAAGTGAAAAAAAGCTGGGGTAGCAATAGTTATATCAGACAAAATAGACTTTAAAATAAAGACTGTAACAAAAGCAAGGAAAGGCATTACATAATGATGAAGGGGTCAATCCAACAAGATGATATAGCAATTTATTTATTTATTTTTTTAATATTTGATTTATTTATTTGAGAGAGAGAGAGCACAAGCGGGGGGAGCAGCAGAGGGAGAGGGAGAAGCAAGCTCCCGACCAAGCAGGGAGCCTGATGCAAGGCTTGATCCCAGGACCCCGGGATCATGACTGGAGCCGAAGGCAGATACTAAACTGACTCAGCCACCCAGGTGCCCCACAAAATAGCAATTTAAATATCTATGCAACCAACACTGGAGCACCTAAATACATAAAGCAAATAGTAGTGGACACAAAAAGAGAAACTAATGCAAATACAGTAATAGGGACTTTAACCATCCCACTTACATTAATAGATCCTCCAGACAGAAAATCAATAAGGAAACAATATCTTTGAATAACATATTGGACCAGATGGACATAACAGATATATATAGAACATTCCATCCAAAAACAATAGAATATGTATTCTTTTCAAGTGCACATGGGACATTCTACAGATCACATATTAGGCCATAAAACAAGCCTCAATAAATTTTTTTAAAGATTTTTATTTATTTATTTATTCGACGGAGCGAGACACAGTGAGAGAGGGAACACAAGCAAGAGGAGTGAGAGAGGAAGAAGCAGGCTCCCTGCTGAGCAGGGACCCTATGTGGGGTTCAATCCCAGGACCCTGGGATCATGACCTGAGCCAAAGGCAGACTCTAACGACTGAGCCACCCAGGCTCCCCAAGCCTCAATAAATTTAAGAAGACTGAAATCATACCATGCATCTTTCCCTATCACAATGATATGAAACTAGAAATAAATCACAAGAAAAAAACTGAGAAAAACACAAACAGATGAAGACCAAATAACCTGCTACTAAACAACCAATGGGTCAATAAAGAAGTCAAAGAAGTAATAAAAAAATACAAGGAGACAAATGAAAATGAAAACACAAAGGTCCCAAATCTCTGGGATACAGCAAAATCAGTTCTAAGAGTCTGTATAACAATACAGGCCTACCTCAAGAAACAAGAACAAACTCAAATAAACTGACCTTATGCCTAAAGGAACTAGAAAAAAGAAGAAAAAACAAAGCCCAAGGGGAGGAGAAGGAAAGAAATAATAAAAGTCAGAGCAGAAATAAATGATATAGAGACCAAAAAAAAAAAAAAAGCAAAGAAAAGAAAAAAATCAATGAAATCGAGAGTTGAGTCTTTGAAAAGATAAATGAAATTGACAAACCCTTAGCCAGACTCATCAAGAAAAAGGAGAGAGGACCCAAATAAATAAAATCTGAAGGAAGAGAGGAGAATTAACAATTTACTCCACAGAAATACAAAGGATTATAAGAAAATATGAAAAATGACATGCAAACAAACTGGACAGCCTAGAAGAAATAAATTTCTAGAAACATACAATCTTCCAAAACTGAACCAGGAAGAAATAGAAAATCTAAACAGATTGATTACTACTAACAAAATGGGATTGGTAATCAAAACACTACCAAATATAAAAGTCCAGGACCAGATGGATTCATAAGTGAATTCTACCAGACATTTAAAGAAGAGATAATACCTATTCTCCTCAAGCATTTCCAAAAAATAGAAGAAGGAAAGCTTCCAAATACATTCTATGAGGCCATCATTACCTGATACTAAAACCAAACAAAGACACCATAAAAAAAAAAAAAAAGAAAGAAAGAAAATTACAGGCCAATATCTCTGATGAACATATATGCCAAAATCCTCAAAAAATATTATCAAACCACATACAACTATGCATTAAAAAGATCATTCACTATGATTAGGTGGGGTTTATTCCTGGGATGCAAGGATGGTTCAATATTCACAAATCAATCAATGTCATACACCACATCAATAAAACAAAGGATAAAAAATCATATCTAAAGAGATGCAGAAAAAGTATCTGATAAGATTTAACATCCATTCATGATAAAAACTCTCAATGAAATGGGGTTAAAGGGAACATACATCAACATAATAAAGGCCATATATGAAAAACCCATAGCTAACATCATCCTCAATGGTGAAAACTGAGAGCTTTCTCTCTAAGGTCAGGAATGAGACAAGGATGCCAACTTTTGCCACTTTTATTTAACATAATACTAGAAGCCGTAGCCACAGCAATTAGGCAAGAAAAAGAAATAAAAGGTATCCATATTGGTAAAGAAGAAAAACTGTCATTATTTGCAGGCAACATGATACTATATATAGAATATCCTAAAGTCTCTGCCAAAAAGCTATGAGAAATAATAAACAAATTCAGTGAAGTGGCAGGATACAAAATTAATACCCAGAAATCAGTAACATTTCTATACACTAACAACAAATTTGCAGAAAGAGAATTAAAAAAAAAAAAAAACAAGCCTGGGGTAGCTGGGAGTCTGCTTCTCCATCTGCTTCTTCCTCTGCCCCTCCCCCCACTCATGCTTGTGTGCTCTCTCCTCTCTCTCTCCCTCGAAAAAATAAATAAATAAAATCTAAAAAAACCCCACCATTTACAATATCACCAAAAAAGAATAAAATACCTAAGAATAAACTTAAGCAAAGATGTGAAAGATCTACATTCTGAAAACTGTAAAACATTGATTGAAAGAAATTGAAGATGACACAAAAAAATGAAAAGGTATCCCATGCTCATGGATTGGAAGAATTAATGTCTAAATGTCCTTATTACCCAAAGCAATCTACAGATTGAATGCAACTCCTATCAAAATACAAACAATATTTTCCACAAACCTAGAACAAATAATACTAAAATTTGTAGGAACCATAGAAGGTCATAAATAGCCAAAACAATCCTGAGAAAGAAGAACAAAGCTGGAGGTATCACAATTCCAAATTTCAAGATATACTAAAAAGTAATCAAAACACTATAGTACTAGCAGAAAAATAGACACAGATATCAATAGAACAGAATAGAGACCCCAGAAATAAACTGAAATTCATATGGCCAAATAATCTATGACAAAGGAGGGAAGAATATACAATGGGGAAAAGATAGTCCTTTCAGTAAATGGTACTGTGAAAACTGGACAGCTACATGTAAAGAAATGAAACTGGACCATTTTCTCATACCATTCATAAAAATAAACTCAAAATTGATTAAAGAATTAAATAACCATGAGACCGGAAACCATAAAAATCCTGGAACCACAGGCAATAATTTCTTTGACATCAGCCATAGCAACATTTTTCTAGATATGTCTCCTGAGGCAAGGGAAGTAAAAGCAAAAGAAACAATTAGGACTGTATCAAAATGAAAAGTTTTTGCACAGCAAAGAAAACCATCAACAAAGCTAAAAGACAACTTAAGGAATGAGAGAAAATATTTGTAAATTACATATCCAATAAAGGGTTAATATCCAAAATATATGAAGAACTTATACTACCTAAAACTAAAAACCAAACAATCCAATTAAAAAATGTGCAGAGGTCCTGAATAGACATTTCTCCAAAGAAGACAACTAGATGGCCAACAGACATGTAAAAAGATGCTCAACATCATTAATCATCAGAGAAATGCAGATCAAAACCACAGTGAGATTTCACCTCACACCTGTTAGAATGGCTCAGATCAAGAAGATAAGAAACAAGTGTTGACCAGGATGTGGAGAAAAAGGAACCCTCATGCGCTATCGGTAGGAATGCAAACTGGTGCAGCCACTGTGGAAAATAGTATGGAGGTTCCTCAAAAAATTAAAATAGAAATACCATATGATCCAATAATTTCACTATTGGGCATTTACCAGGGAAAATGAAAACACCAACTTGAAATGATATATGCACCCCTATGTTTATTGCAGCATTGTTTATAATAGCCAAGACATGAAAGCAACCTAAGTGTCCATGAATAGGTGAATGGATAAGGAAAGTGTTGTACACACACACACACACACACACACACACACACACACACACACAGAGGAATATTACACAGCCATCCAAAAGGATGAGATTATGCCATTTGAGACATGTATGGACCTAGAGGGTATTATGCCAAGTGAAATAAATCAAGCTGAGAAAGACAAATACCATATGATTCACTCATAAGAGGAAACTAAAAAAATGAACAAACAAAATCAGAATCAGATCTATAAATACAGAGAACAAACTGGTGGGTGTCAGAGGGGAAAGGAGTGGGGGTTTGGGCAAAGATGGGTGAAGGGGAGTGGGAGATACAGGCTTCCAGTAATGGAATGAATAAGTCATGGGAATAAAAGCACAGCATAGGGAATACAATGATATTGTAAGGGATATAACAGGATAGATGGTAGCTATACTTGTGGTGAACATAACATAACATATAAACTTCTGAAATCACAAAGTTGTACAACCGAAACTACTGTAACATTGTATGTCAACTGTACTGAAAAAAAGGAAAGAAAACAAAAAGAAGAAAAACACCATCTCTGAAGTTTCTCAAAGTACTTGACTTGAGACAACTGGTGTGATAAGCCATGTCTAGACAATATTTGGGCTATTATCCTGTATATATTTTTTAAAGTAATGAGTAATGTGAAAAATAGGTGCTCAATGAATATTTGTTGAATGAGTCATTTTGAGACATCTGGGTGGCTCAGTCGGCTAAGTGTCTGCCTTTGGCTCAAGTTATAAGCTCAGGGTCCTTCGATCGAGCCCTGTGTTGGTCTCCCGCAGGGAGTGTGCTTCTCCCTCTCCCTCTGCCCCCTGCCCCACTTGCGCTGTCTCTCTCACACTCTCTCTCTCAAATAAATAAAAAAAGAACAAATCATCTTTACAACAAAGTGGCTCGTCATTTTGCAGCCTGGTGACAATTAAGTGGTCTCTCTGCTGATCTCCCTCTTGGTGCTTATAGCAGAAGGCCATTTAAGAGAAAAAACCTCAGTGGCATGGTTAGATGTGGTTATTCATGGCCAAAGATAGGAGTACTTTTGGGGTAATCAGACGCTTTAATTCCTAAGAATCCTCCCAATTCACCTTTGGGGAAACCAGCAATTCTGCCATCTTTGTCGACTCACATTAAGTTCTGTGTGTGTATATACATATATACACACACACACACAGAACACACACACACACACACACATATATATATATATATATATATATATATATATTTTCCAGGAGACATCTTCATTGGTATTATCAACTTTTTTTTTCTAATGTAAAAAAATGGAGTACAATTTGGCCAAATTTCAAGGAAAAAAATGTTATCTTAAGTAGGAATCTTCTCTGGAGAGTCTGGCCTGGGTGGGATGTCATCAAGAAAGATTCGGAGCAATCAGGTCAAAGCAGAGAATTACCAACTTCTGGGAGTCACGGAAAGGGGTGCCAGAGGGAGAAGAGAGCTGGAAACAGAAATCACTAGTTATAAATGTGCTGAGGGCCCGCCGAGGATGTGGATATAAAGTGAGCCTCTTATTAGAGAATCCAAAGAAGAAGGAATACGGGATGCAGAGCTGGAAGGATAGACGCCATGAGGGCCACCTTCATAGGCATGTGACCCATGCTGTCACAGAGGTCCCTGACTCAAAAAGGTCTCATGCCAAGAAGGGTTCCATGATCAGAAGGGTCCAATGCTTCATTTAATGCTCATCTCACCTTGAAATTCTTAACACTTTCTTAAAACAAGAGGTCCTACATTTTATTTTGTACTGGGCCCTACAAAGTACCAGGGGTCTTGGGTGTAACATCTGCTCCTCTCTGGGGGAATGAATGGGACTCTGTCCCTATGGACAACGGCCACCAGTCACCCCCACATACACTCAAACATTGATGGGTACAGCAATTAAATGGCTGCTCTAAGAGCTGGAACATCTCCAGCCAAGAGGCTATGTGTTATAATTTAGCCCATAATTTGTCATTAGAAAATTGAGATGGCAAATTGCAGAAAGCATAGCTTTACTTCATTTTAAGTTGCTAAAGAAAACAACAGAAGCTTTAATCCTTGTTGCGAAAACATGGGACTGAATCTCTGTTTCTCTTCTTTAAGCAGAAAATATCACCTTCTTTTGGGATAAGGCCAAATGCATTGCTTTTCACAACTAAAGGCGTAATGCGTTATGCTTATACTATTTCTATGCCCCTTTCTCAGAGGGGTGAAAACACACCACTGCCATCTTTGGTTGCACTAGGTTATGGGGATATAATGCTACCAGGGACACTCCTGTTTCTCCAGATGACCCCTACCTGCTGTGGTTGCCTGGGCAGAGCTGCACCCACAGTGAGGGTTTATGATATATTCCTTACGCCTGTCTAGCACGTCAGGTTTACAAAATGTTTTCATGCCATCTAATAAATGCTTGTTGAATTGAATTGGAACATGTTCATAAACATTTTAGAGTCTGAACTTTCAGCAGAAATTCATCTAAGTTCTGCTCAAATTATAGCCTAGGTCTATAAAGCAGCAAAATTTTCAGACTCTGGGCTCATTTATGATTTGCTATCAGCCTATGAAATAGTGTTTTGATGATTTAAAGCCCATCTGTCTCCTTTTCCTCAGAGCCTTTGAACTTTTAGCAAATGCCTCGAGTTTCTTCACAATGACTTTATACTTCAGTATGGAAAGGCCACTGTTTGGTGTAGGCCCAATACAGAGGGAGAGACTCCACTTCCCATTGGGTCAAGTGCCCTGACATCTTCATCTGGATTTTTTTTTTCCCAGTTGGAGTGATTAGAGAAAACTATCTCTTTTCATTTGCCAAGGTGCTGTCTTTTTGGAGGCTGCCTGATTACATGATTATCAGGTAAAGGGAGAAAGGCGGCACTCATTCTTTAAAGAACATGAATGATATTTATCATGACAAAAATTTAGGTTCCTAACTACTTCTGGTTTGGCACTGATTTGAATTGATTTGTGCTCAAATAAACTTAACATGTTTAAAATACTCAGTTTAGGGGCGCCTGGGTGGCTCAGTCAGTTAAGCGTTGGCATTGGGCTCAGGTAATGATCCTGGGGTTCTGGGATCGAGTCCTGCTTTGGGCTCCTTGCTTAGCGAGGAGCCTGCCTCTCCCTCTGCCTACTGTTTCCCCTGCTTGTGCTCTCTCTCCTTGGTAAAAAAATAAAATCTTAAAAAAAAAAAATTCTCAGTTTCTTTTTTAATAGTTCCGGTGTCCGAAGAGGAAACCAAAAGAGAGCCCCAGGGGCCCCCAGCAGCGACAAGCAACCAGGGAAAGGTGCCCGTGGAACCCCGCGAGCTTGCTGCTTTCTTGCGGGGATGGGTCCATCCCTCGCAGACCGCACCTCCATGGGTCTTGCGTTATGAGCTTCCAGACTTTATTTTTAACATTTCTTCTTCCAGACTGGGTCCAGAAACTGGCTGGTGTTGGACGGGGTTGGACTTGGAAATGGACTGGGTCCACCGGGTCTGATTTAAGCTGGACTGGGTCCATCCAGTGTGAAGCCTCGGATGAACAGAATGTTGTTTTAAGGCTGAACAAGCACGTTAACCTTACCAAAGACTTGGTAACAAGTGGTCACAGTGGTCACAGTGGAACAGTTTCAACCTAGATAAGCTTATTGATTTATGAGGTGTCCTAGAGAAAAGGGGTCTCAGCCAAGCCCTCACCATTCAGGGTGGAGGGAAAGTTATTTTTCTTCCTCTATGTTTTCTGGTGACCAGGATGGGATCACTCGCTCCAGAGCCTGCAGACAGGGACCCTGGGAAAACTGGCAGAAGCTGGCAAAGGGTAAGAATTCTTATCAACATCAGCTCTCCCATATCCCTATTTGTGGTGCCTGGTAGAGAGGAAGGTAAAATTTCACATTGTTCCTTCAAAAACAAACAAACAAACAAACAAACAAACACACAAAACCTTCTCAGCCTTCTGGCTAATATCAAGTGCCATTAAGAAATTTGGAAATAAAGGCCAGAAAAAGAAAATGATTTACTCGTAGTTCAAGCATCTATCTGTCTAAACATTGTTGATCTTTTGATGGTTTTGTTTCTAGTCCTTTTTTCCTCAATATGTCGCTTTTCCTTTGTATTGCATACTTGTGATTATGCTCTCTCTGTATGATTTTGTATCCTGTTTTCTTTTCATTTTTCAAAATGAAAGCAGAAATATTTCCATATTACAAATTATTTATAAACACATTTTTATATGACTAAATAAGATCCATTAAGTTGGTGTACCAAGGTTATTATCCATATTTTCATCGTTGGGCACTTAAGTTATTCTAAACTGCTGCAATTATAAATAATTATGCAACAATATACATTCTTATATACAGCTTTTTTTTGTTCATCTCCATACTGACCAAGTAACTAGCTAGGGATATATTTCCCAAAATAGAAGTTATTGTGACAAAGAAAGTTGGCACTTTATATCCTTTACACTCATTGTTACATTGCCATATTGCTGATATTATATTCCCAACTATAAAATATGAAACTATACCCTTCATATCACACTTTCAATATTGAATATGCTTTTTAATTTTTTGCTAATTTGTTAGGTGAAAAATCAATAAGCAAACAAAAAACTCCCCCAAACCTCACCAAAAATTGCATTATTTTAAAATTTGCAATACATGCAACTTTTCACCACATTATACAACTCAATCTTTTTGGTTTTGAAAACTTCCATCCATCTCTCTGAAGTAAAAAGAATGTGAAAGGAAGTATTGAAGAATGGGTGAATGAACTGTCAGCGGTCCTCTGTACCTTTTAGGTGGGTACAAAGTAACTTCCTTCTTGCTGTTTCCAGAAAATATCCCAGAACATGTTAGTTATAGCAGCTTGTCTACAAAATGGCTGCCATCAATTCCTTCCTTCCCTGTATGTGCTAACCATTCTCCTATCAACCGGTGGAACCTATTCTTCAATCATCTTAAATATGGCTGTTCTGTGACTGCTTTGAACAATATCTCAAAAGTGATGCCAAACCAGTTCTGAACCTAGGCTCTAAGAGAAGTGGGAGCTCTGCCTGGCTCTCTTGGAATGCACACTATAGTAGAAGGCAGATGCCATGTTAAGAGTGTGAGTACCCTGACTAACCTGCATACTGTGGAGAAGCTCCTACCTGGTAGGTAGGAGGGGCTACACGGAGAGAGAGTTGCTGACCTGTTGCCAACTATTCCAGGCCAGGTACTAGATACATAAGTGAGGAGTTTTGAATAACTCCAGCCACAGCTACCATAGCTCATAACGCAAGACCCATGGAGGTGCGGTCTGCGAGGGATGGACCCATCCCCGCAAGAATATCTCTTGATGACAGATGCCAAGTGAGAATCTTTCCACAGATACCAATTAACCCTCATAACCATGAGAGATAAGAGCAAAATTATTGTCATTTTAAGCCCCTAGGTTTTGGGACCATTTGTTTGTGTTCATAGCTAAGCAGCACAAAAATCAAGGCAAAGTAATCAAAGTGCCCTCAAAGTACTTGAAGTGCCTTCACTCCTAGTAATTTCATGTCGTCTCTACCTCTGCTTTGGAATTTGACCATAAAAAATCCCCATACCCCTCCTTCAACCCATCAAACTTGCTCTTAGCACTTTGGAACAGAGAGTTTCTATGTCTGTAGGTTAAAAGGTTCTTGTCTTGGTGATATTTATATTTTAAAAGATATCAAAACCTTAAAATAATGTTTAGTTCTAATGACGTGATGAGTGTCATATACCAGTGAAGGAGTAGGTGATAGGATTGAGGGTGCATTAAAGTCCATTTCTTTAGAGAAATGCTCTACTCCCATTCTGTGTAATTTTGGTGGGACTGGTGATCTTAGTATACTATAGTATATTATAGGAAATGTAGATAATGTAGGCTTGGTCAATCACTGAACCTTGTCCCCCAGGAAAGAGCGATTGGTCCAGGTGGTAGGCATATCACTCATGCATATCAATCAGAATTCTTTACTTAAATTTGTACATGAACACATGAAGAAAAAAAAAGAACTTTTTTAGAGTTTCTAAATTAAGGTCAGGAAAGCCTGAATAATTTTACTACCATCAATCTTAGCTGCATGGAAAAATATGTCTCTTTTAGGAAAGAAAATAACCAACTGGAATTGGCATTTACACATATAAAGAGTCATAATGACAAGATCTGTACACCTGGATCCAGCCATACCTGAAGGTATCACCCCTTGACTTACAAACTTCATGAGTATTAACTCATCTTTTCTTTAACTTTATCTTTTCCTGCTTTAAGTTAGTTTCAGCAGTTTCTGTCATTTGCAACAAAAAATGTTGATGCTTATACACTCATGCATCTAATTACACCAAAGAGATTCACATTTTTTTTTTAAGTGATAAAACACACATGATGGGTGACTTTTCATACTACTCATATTTTGGTAGCAACATTAATTAGATAAGTTTTAGCTTAAGCCAATTTTCTGCCATACTTCTGTAATTACACACACTTTTCTGCCACCCAAGGAAACAGAATAAAAGAATGTGCAAAATCTTGCATCTGCAATGGGAATAAATTTGCATCTGCAATAATTTAGAAAAAAAGAAAATCATTCACAAATTAATGTATTTTATTAACAAGTGTTTTAGGACACACAGATTAATTGATCTTTCTACACCAGTGTGTTGTGACCTAGAGTTTGAGATACTCTGCCTATGTTGGAGGGCAGCCCAGGACCTGGGGCTAGTAGCAATTTCTGTCCTGGAGTCAGGGCAGGCACGTCTGTGGGAATTTTCCAACTTCAAATTGATATGGCATTGATCTAATGCTGTAGGGACAAGCTGCTCTAACAATGGGAATTAATCTGGTTTGCCCTCAGAAGCTCTCTCATTCTTCTGTGTCTGTGGGAGTGTGTGTGTGTGTGTGTGTGTGTGTGTGGTTAATTGAATTTTTAAACTTAGTTTTAATTTTTATCCAAGTTATACATGAACATGTTTTTTTCTACAGATCATTTTGACAATCTCCCAAAACATCTCTCATATTTCCTACTCTTTAAACACTTAAAAAACTTTTTATCTATCTCTCAAAATAATATCTGTTTCTAAATGAGCAACTTCTTAATCTTTCTGTTGTAGGCATTACCTATTGACTTGCCATTGCTAAAGAAGCACATTTTCTCTCACCTCTCACACACTTTTCTCATACCTCTTACACAACCACACACAAATGTTCACACCCACATGTATGCAAACACACATCTGTCATCTATTACCGTCAATAAATTCCCATTATAATTATAATTACACTAATATGCAGGATTTACATCATTACAATTATGTAAATATGATTCCTAGCTGAGCTCTGTAGTTGATTATGATGACTTTTCCCACCTTGATCAACTTTTATTTCTCTGGGGTGATTGTGTTCTTATGTTATTTTTTAATTTGTTTAGCTTTTCATCTATGTAGACCAATTTACTCCCAAATTCTCTCCCAGATGTATATTAGCAATTCCACGTATTCGGTCACCGTCAATATACTGTCATTTTCATTTTCTGAAGAGCTGTTTCCTGAGATCAAGAGTTGCACGCTCTACCCACTGAGCCAGCCAGGCGCCCTGTAGAGCTGTCTCCTGAGCCTTTTTACCTGCTCCAGTCTGGTCTGTTTCCACTCCTACCTTGTATGGTGCTGTCGTCCTGGGAGCTCCTCTCTCTGTCCTGGAGTCCCCTGTGTTCCTGTTTCCTGGATTTCTCCAGCAGTCCTGTAAGAGAATGCCTGGCAGGTAAATTTTGAGACCTCGCACATCCCAGAACATCTTTTTGGTTTCATCCTTACGCTGAACTGATAGTCTTGCTGCATGTAGAATTCTGTTAGAAAATATTTTCTCTCAGAATTTCAAAGACATTGCTCCTCCAGGGCAGTCTAGTTTCTGTGTGTTCACAAGCTCCTCGGGGGTGTCCCGGTGTCATCTTGAACTGTCCGGGGTACACCGGGGACAGGAAGACACCCAATAAAGGGGCAGGCCACTCCAGGTTGGTGGCGGCAGTTTTAATAAGCAAAGGGAACTTACTCACGAGGCTTGTCTTGGGCGGCTTTAGGATGGGTAGATCTCTGCCCCTGCCTACCAAATCTTAAAAGATGATACTAGGTTCAGTCACGAAATTGTTCGGTATCAGCACACAGCACTACCTGAAGGCTGTGTCCTTGGGGCAGCTTGGGGTGTGGGTGGGGATGAGCAGGGTGGGGAAGCCGGGGTGGGGGGGCGTGAGGGAGCGAGGGGGTCGCAGGGTGAGGAGACTTCCATTGCCTGAGTTCAGCTCACAGGCCAACCAGAGGTCATGTCTTTTCGATGACCTTTTCCAACAATGTTGCTCAATTCTTTGTAGAGGATATGTTTATTTCTGGAAGCTTTGAGGATCTTTTCTTTGCCCCCAGGTTCTAAAATGTTATACGGATGAGCCACAGTGTGTTCCTGCTTTGGTTTCTTGTGCTGCCTGCAGCATTTGTGACCTTCTGAGGGGCTATGCCTTTCTGTGAGCCCAAGACCTGTAGTTCTTGGAAATTAACTTAATTATTTTTTGGAGACAATTTATTCACTCTGTTTTCATTCGTTGCCCTTTCTCAAATTCCTATCATTCAGATATTAGATGCTGAAGGCCTTTTTTTCTCCTTCCCTTCCCCTCCTCTCCCCTCCCCTCCCCTTCCCTTCCTTCCACAGTTCCTCAAATGTATCACCAAGTATTCTTCTGAGTTTTAAATGTCTTCTTTAAAAGAAAATCTTTTAATTTCTAAATACTCCAATCCATTCTCTGAATATTTGTTTTTATGGTATCCGCTTATGACAGCAATATCTTCTTATCTCTGAGGACAATAAAAAGAATTATTTGTATGTGAATCTTTCTTCTGTTTCATACGTTCTATTTTCTCCAAGTTTCCTCTCGCTGTTTGGTTTAGGTTCTGTCTTCAATATTCGAGTTCTCCTGAGATGCTAGCCCACTGTCTCATTATACTTAAGAGAGGGTCATAAAAAGCTCCAAGTTTTGTGTCCAAGCGTGGGGTATTCTGACTATAGTCTTCGCTGTAGGTTGATTTAACTAGCATCTTTCACTGGAGAATCTTCAAATCAGAATATCTAGACTTTTTCCTGAGGGCTGGCCAGATTCCTCAGAGACAGTTCTTCAATAGGCTGTGCGGAAGGCAAATGCTGACTGATGTTTCCCATTAGAGTGTTTCAAATTTCATTTTAAAAATATTAATTAAATCTCTGGCTTCAACACAGCATCCCTCACCTTTATTTATTTCACCCACTACAGATAACAAACTTCTAGTATTCTGTTGAAATTACAAAGGCCAATCTCTTAAAATATATGTATTTTGTTAAGGTGAAGGTAGTAGAAGAAATGCTTTGTTATGATCTGAATACTAAAAATGCTGTACACAGTCAGGGTGAGCATGAATTTGCTTTTGGCCAAGACTGGGATTAGAAAAGCCTTAAGGCACAATTTTAACTGTCCCAAAGGATGGATAGGAAGAATGGCAAGAAAAGAACATTAGAGGGAGGTGTGACACTGACAGAAAGACCATAGAAATAGTTAAAGTCCTTGTGTTTTGGGTAGACTGTCAGTATGCACTTCAGATAGAATAGAATAGCTAAAAACATGACTCACTGAGGCAAAGTCTGGAAAGGCACTTGTTTTCAAATGCCAGGTTAAAGGTGCCACTGAACGTTTTTCAGTAAGAAATTTCATGGTAAAATGCATACTTTAGGGAGATTCACCTGGTGGAAATAAGCAGAATAGATGGAATGGTGGAGAAAAGAAGGTAAACCAAATGAAGGCTATTTCCTCACTTGCAGTTAGTGACAAGAGCCTCAAGAAGACTGACAGCAATGGTAAGGGGAAGCTGCGAATGGGAGAGTTATAACAAAGGGAGAACTGACAAGATTTGGTGAACGATTTCTGATGAGGAGACACAGCCCCTTCGCCTCCTTGCACGGGGAAGCACCAGTCTAGAGAGATGCCACCCTTGAGTTATTGTGTGCTGGAAGCTGGGTAAATTCCAGCTAGAGGTTAGTTTGTCCTCCTTTGGTCTGAGGCAGATTACCAAAAATTAAATTTCATGCTAACCTGCTCCAAACCAGGGACACATCATTAAGCTTCAGGGTTATCTAGTTGATCACACTAAAAAAAATCTATTTATACCGTTCCCTTGACAACAGTTGTGAAAATATTTTAATCGCAGTATAAAATCATTTTGCAATATTTCACCAAAGCAATTATGCACCCTCTAGGATGCAATACTGAAAGAGGCACATGGGATGAAGCCATTACTTCTCGGTTAGCAAATGCTCTAATTTCTAAGAATGGCCTTGATGGTGCTGCTAAAAACCAGGTCTTCAAGCCAGGTTTGCACAAACTAAGTGAGGTGGAGAATTGAATTACTTTGGTAGAAAATTAATACTGTCCTCCCTTTCTTGCCTCTGATGTCTATCTTGAGCCTTCAACTTCCGATAAAATTTATACTCTTCTGCAGGCCAGAAATACTGGAGCCAATATGAGTTCAAATTATGACACAAAGGAAGACAGAAGAATTGTGTGTGTGTGTGTGTGTGTGTGTGTGTGTGTGTTTACCAGGATATAACTAAGAATACAATAGGTAAGAAATAGCTTTGATATTTAATCAGAGATTTAAAAGTTTACCAGGCATTTGTACTGATGTCCAGACATCAGTATTAAGACTTTGCCTGTAACCTATCTGAAAAATGCGATGGGAAAAATGTGTGAAACTCTTGTAAAACTATACCCCTTGAAGACAAGGATAATGATTACCAACTGGAGGATCAAGAAATCGAAACTAGCTAATTCAAAAAGAAAAGAGAAAATACATGTTATCTGATGAGGAAGACACCTTGGCAAGATGAAGCTTTTGTTATCTGTGTGCCCTCCCTGTGACCTGTCATAGATAGGGGTGGCCCTCTGAGGCAGTTAGGCAAGCTCATGTGAACAAATACTAAACAAGTGAACAAATATGGTACATTAGAGGTCAGTTAGCCTCTAAACAACTGAAAATAGTTATTAGAGGCAATTTGTCCAGATGTATTAGTCTGCTAGGGCTGCCAAAACAAAATTCCACAGGTTAGGTGGCCTAAGCAATAGAAATGTGTATTCTCATAGTTTGGAAGCCTGCAAGTCCAAGATCAAGGTGTCAGCTTTGGTTTTCTTGGGCTTCTCCTTGGCTGATAGATAGCTGCCTTCTCTTTATGTCCCCATAGAACTTTTTTTCCATGCACATTTATCCTTGGTGTCTCTTCCTTTTCTTCCTTTAAGGACACCAGTCAGATTGGATTAGGGTCCCATTTTTATGACCTAATTATTCTTAATTGCCTCTTAAAATCTCTATCTCCAAATATAGTCACATTCTAAGATACTGGGAGTTAGGGGCGCCTGGGTGGCTCAGATGGTTAAGCGTCTGCCTTCGGCTCAGGTCATGATCCCAGGGTCCTGGGATTGAGTCCCACATCGGGCTCCTGGATCAGCGAGGAGCCTGCTTCTCCCTCTGCCTCTCTCCCTGCTCATGCTTTCTCTCTCTGTATTTCTGCGTCTCAAATGAATAAATAAAATCTTTAAAAAAAAAAGATACTGGGAGTTAGCGCTTCACCATATTTTGGAGGGACACAATTCAGTCCATAACACCAGAAATCTTAAATTTTATTCCCCAAACCAGCTTCTTTCTTAACCCTCACCATCTCAGTACATGGAATTCCATCCCTCCAGTGGCTCGGGTAAAAATCCTAATGTCAACTCTGACCTTACTCTCACAGTTCATATCCAAGAGGCAAATGGTTAAATTTATCCTCAAAATACATGCAGAGTATGATCCCTTCTTATCGTTTCCAATGTTTCTAGTCTGGTCCATCTCATTGGATGACAGCCTCCTGGGGTGGCAGCCTCCTAAGTAATCTTTTTGCTTCTCCACTCGCTGCCCTCAGTCTCACCTCCCCGCGCCTTATCTAAAAAGCCTCCACTGACAATATATTACTTCTCTGTAGATCTTGTCTTAGCACTTATCAGCACTTGAAATGTTTGTACGTGTACATAAATATATGCATATTTTGTAGTCCATTTCTCCCCACTAAAACGTAAACTTCCAAGAGCAGAGACTTTGCTGTTCTGTTCCCTGACATATTTCCAATGCCTTGAAAAGAGTCTGGCAAACTAGAAAAAATCATGCATAATAAATATCACTTGAATGAATAAATGGACCTGTTTATATCTGCATGTCCTGTTAGCCCTTCTTTGCCTTACCTCTCCCCATTCTATCTCAGTTGGAATAAAAGGACCATTAGGAAGCACATCAAGTACCTACTGTGTGCCAGAGGCTATGAAAAATAAATATAAGATTCTGGTCCAGGAGGGGAGAAAGACATAAAGAAATGAAAGTAAAGGTATGAGAACGCATTAATGTCAAGGAAGTGGAAGAAAGATTAAATACTTGGTCTTCGGGCAAAGACTACTCTTCTGGGTCAAGGAAGATTTCTCAAAAATAGAATCTGGACTGAAGAAGGAAGTCAGATAGGTGAAGGATATTAAAAGTAATAAAAAATGCCATGCTTTTATGTCCTTTCCTAGGCAACTAGAACAATGGTTGTTAGTCACTGGTATTTAGAGAGAATTCCCAGGTTCAAGAATGATTTCCCACGTTGGAAGAGACAAATAGCACCTAGTCTGTATTGTTTGTAGAAAATCTTTGGAAAAATCCAGTTCAGCTGTCAGTAGTCACATTGTTCTCTGTGAAGAGTATTAGATTTTGTACTCCTTTTGATTGATTTCAAAGTAAACCCCAGGAAAGGAATCTTCCCTCCCAGTTTATTTTAAGAAAAAATCATTCTGTATAAGTGGAAATAAACTTTCACTGCAGTGAAACTTAATTTTTTTAAGTTTCCAGAATGCATTTACATATATCTAATATACACAAATCGATGAACCTCGTGCTTTGTCAGAAGAGAAAAAGTCAATACAACTAGTTTCAATAGGTAGATATCCTTTTTTTTTTTTTAAGCTACAAATTTAAAAATACCTGAAATGGTACAACTGTACAGAATTACAAGTTTGAAATCAGTCACAATTGATTATAAATGCATATTTGCATGTAGCCATAAATATACATAATGGTTTTCTTTATAAATTTGAAGATATTGAAGGTATTTATTTATATAGTAAAATCCAGTAAAACTTTTTAGAAATTAAAGAGATTAAATTATACTGCAGGTATAATTTGCAGGTATTTTGGCTTTTTCAACTTTGAATTTCTGCCAGTTAACACCATGTCTGGCATAAGGTAGATTCCCAATAAATATTAGTGCAATTGAAATTGAGTGGCAGTAGACATGCTTCTTTAAGTCACCTATGAAAGAAGCATTTTAATATTTGTCTAACAGGCAGTTACATGGCACACATTATTGAGAAGTAGCATTATTGTTTCTGATTTATAAATAAGAACACAGAAAGAGCAGAATTTATATAGACCATCAACAAATCAACAACAATGATAATTATCAAATTTGGGGGGCCGTTTGTTTTTAACAGAGTATCCAGGAACATTTATCCCCACTAATCCTGTAGCAAAATAAATTTAACTCCATTTTATAGACCAGGAGATGAGATCCAAGACAAGAGTCAAAGCCTGGAGACAAACTGATAATTTTTTTAAAAGATTTTATTTATTTATTTGGAAGAGAGTGAGAGAGAGCAGACTCGTCACAAAGCAGGGAGCCCAATGTGGGACTCCACCCCAGGACCCTGGGATCCTGACCTGAGCTGAAGGCAGATGCTTAACTGACTGAGCCACCCAGGTGCCCCGACAAACTGATGATTAATAGAATGAGGTGGGGCTGTGTGGAAGTAGCCTTGTTCTCCTGCTATCAATTTTACTCTTCTTTCTATTGGAACATGTGACATCTTTTGACAAATAACATTTCTCCCATCACTCCATCCTCTCTTTTCCAATTCCTAACAATGAATATTCTACCTTCCTGAGGGTGTGGGCTGCAGCTAATCAGAGACATACTTACTTTCTTATTGTTAGGTGTAAACTAAGCGAAAGCAATACTGTTGCTCTCCTTCTTTCATCAAGATCGGAGTCATATAAAAGTATAGGTCATCAGAGATTTTCCACAAGTGTGCCAAGACCATTCAATGAAGAGAAGAGAGTCTTTTTAACCAATGGTGTTAGAAAAACTGGATATCCATGTGCAAAAGGATGAAATTGGACTCTTATTACCTTATACCATATACAAAAATGAACTACAAATGTGTCAAAGACCTAACTGTAAGAACTAAACTATAAAACTCTTAGAAGAAAACATAGGGGGAAGGAAACTTCATGATTTTGGATTTGGCAGTGATTTCTTGGATATAACACCAAACCATAAGCAACAAAAGAGAAAAATAGAGAAACTGAACTTAATCAAAGTAAAAAACTTAATCAAAGTAAAAAACTTGGGTGCATTAACGGGCACTATCAACAGAATGAAAAGGCATGGGAGAAAATATTTACAAATCATATGTCTGATAAGAGATTAATATTCAGAATATTTAAAGAATTCCCACCACCCAACAATAACAAAAAAAACCCCAAATAACCATATTTTAAAATGGGCAAAGTACTTGAATAGACATTTATCCAAGGAAGATATACATATGGCTCAAAACATACAATAAGATGCAGAACATCACTAGGGAAATGCAAATCAAAACCACAGTGAGATAACAGTTCACACCCATCAGGATGGCTATTAAAATATACACGGAAAATAACACATATTGACAAGATGTAGAGAAATTAGAACTTTTGTGCACTGCTGGAAGGAATGTGAAATGGTGTAGCTATTATAGAAAATCGTACGGTGGTTCCCCCAAAAATTAAACGTAGGATTACCATGTGATGCAGAAACTCCACGTAAGTGAATTGGAAAGCATTGAAGAAGAGAACACAGAGACTTGAATACTTATTTATACCAATGTTCACAGCAACATTATTCACAATAGCCAAAATGTATAAACAACCCAAGTGTCTATTATGAATGGATAACTAAATGCAGCTATACTGGGATCACATATAATAAAAAGTTCTTCAGGCAAAAAAGAATGAAATCCTAACACATGCAGCAACATGGATGAACCTTGAAGACATGCCAAATGAAATAACCCAGCCACGAAAGGACAAGTAGTGCATGATTCCATTTACATGAGATACCTGGGCCAATGTCATAGAGACAGAAAATGGAATGGTGGTTGTTAGGGTTACTGTTAAATCAGTTCAGAGTTTCAGATTGGGAAGATGAAAAGGTTCTGGAGATGGAGGGTGGTGATGGTTGCACTGCAACATGAATGTACTTAATACCAATGAACTGAATGTCTAAAAATGGTTAAAATGATAAATTTTACATTATGTATATTTTACTACAATAAAAAGTATATGCTGTTATATAGAGGATCTATTTCTATGTTTAGAACTTCATATTTCTGAGACCAAAGGACAAATTTATAAATGCAGAAAAAGTTCCTTTCATAGTCAAACACAAGAACATATCTACCAAGTGGAGATGGAAAATATCATACAGAACATGTTCAATGTCACCTAGCTATTAGTTTCAAGGCTGTTTCCGTTATTCAGTGGCCAGTTGGAGGAATTAAAATAGCCTTTCCTCTTCTGTTCATGCTCTGGAGAAGAAAGAGGTGCAGCTGTGTGTGTGCATGGGGGAGAGATGCTTAGAATTTACTCCTTTCTTACCTGGTTCATTCTTATTTATCTTCCCTTTATTTATTTCCGAATCTCAGTTCTAAGAGTCAAAATGTCCCCTTGTCTCCCTCTTCTCAGATTGGGCCTTTGACCAATGCAGGAGTCATTAAACCCCCAGGACATTCTTTGCAATGAAGAGCCTGCAAAGGATCCTTAGTAGGGGTTAAATCAAGAGTAGGAAGTGGACTTCAACTAATCATGTGGCTGTAATTTTATAATCAGGCAGAATTGAGTGAAAGACAATGTTCCTTCCCTAGTCATTTTGTTACAGGAAAAAGATTCAGTTTCTTTTGGTTTTGTAAACATGACATAAAGTAAAATAATACCTTCAGCTGTCTCTCTTGCAATCTGTTTTCCACATCTCCCTTCCATATTCTTTCTAAACTGCATCCTGGATTATGTAATCTTTTCCCTTTGGTAAATGGAGTCCAAATTCTTTAGCATAGTCTTTAAAACCTTCTTGACTGGGACTTTTCTTGCCCAGACTAATCTCTCTTAGTGGCCACCACAGTGTCCCTGTGCTTTAATGATGCTAAGTGCAAACATCTCTTTAAAGGTGACTTACTTACAGTAGTTTGCACTTTGCCTTTGTAACTGCTATTCCCTTTGCGTAGAATCCTTGGCTTTCTCTAAAACTGTCACCGCCTCAGTGAAGCTCTCCTGATCACACCAAGAAGAACCAAATGCATCTTCCCCCATGATTTCTCAGTATCTCGTATGTCTTTATTATAGCACTGATAATGTTGCCGTCATTTGATATGGCTGTGTTCCCTGGTGGAAAAGAGAAATTTTTCTACTTGTCACATGAGATACATATACTGGCACATTTCAATAGTGGTTTCTTTTTGAATGAATAAATTAATAAAAGAATATATTTCCCATAGCTTTGTTCCTGAACAACAGCAAAACCAACACAGGGGCTTATGGGCATCTCCCAATCAAACAATAAGAATGAAAACCAAAGATGCTGATCAAAAATGTACTACTTGTTGCAAAAATTCTAAGGTGATGCCATTGGTCACCTTACCAGCAGATATTCACGGAGTGTCTGCTCCTTACTGGTTTGACCAGGCACCCTTTCTGTACCAGCTGCGCTTCATACATCTACACCAAGTGTAGAACTGAGAGAACATAGACTGATTTAAGAATGTATGAAGAGGAAAAAAAAAAAAGAGAGAGAGAGAAGAAAAAAAAAGAATGTATGAAGATTCTGGGATGCCTGGGTGGCTCAACAAGTTAAGTATCTGCCTTTGGCTCAGGTGATGATCTCAGGATACTGGGATCGAGCTCTGAGCTCCGTATGGGGCTCCCTGCTTAGTGGGGAGTCTGCTTCTCCCTCTCCCTCTGCCCCTCACCCCTGCTCCTGCTCTGCTCTTTCTCTCTCAAATAAATAAATAAATAAATAATCTTAAAAAAAAAAAGAATGTACAAGGGTTCTTAAGATTGTAGTAGAAATTCAGGTGATCATCTTACTAAAATAATTATCTGATTTCTGAAATAGAAGCTTTGAGCAAAAGTGATTTCCCTTCTCAGTTATATGGTTTCAGTATTGAGTTGGCTACTTGTGCTCTGAAGGTGATTGCTCAATTACACTAACCTACTCAGTAGGCTCAGATTGACTTTCACTAGCCTGAAACAAATTTCATTACCTTCTCAGACTCCAGTATCATTTTAGTAATTCTGGGAATATTAGCAACAGGCACTGCCTGGTTTTGTTTTGGTCAAGTCGAATTTTTTCAGGGCAAAGACTTATAGGAAATTTGCAGATTTATATAATGTTAGTGCTGGGAAGAGTTGACTGTGCTTATCTTTAATCAATTATCTAATTTTTAAAGATGGGGACCCTGAGTCCAAGGTGAGGCAAGCGACTTGCTTAGGTTTCCTAATGCTAGTTGGTGGCAGGCATGCTTTAGAGTTCTGTTTTTCTGTCTATGAGGCCAGTGTTATGTTCACCACCCTGTGCTGCCCTCCACAAATGAGTTACTGCTTTAAGTATTCAATCCAGGGCAGTGCAAGTATATGCCACCATGTGCACATTGAAGGCTTTCGAATTATATTTATAAAATTGAAGTTAGTTTAAGCTTGGCTTTGAATTTGTTCACCATTTAGGAAAATAGATGTATGTGATATTCTCAACCCACTGAACCATAATCTTTCTACAAAATACTAATGAAATACACAGTGTGATCCAGCTTTTCATTTCTCTTCTCCCCCTGAGCACCCTCTTTCCATCTGCAGCACTCCATCTGAAGGCAGTGGCATGCATATAGCCCCTTCTAGATAACCTTCATGACAGAATGTGCAAGACAAAGATCCCTTTGCCATGGGAACATCAACCAAAGGACATAAGAATAAGAATCCATTTCACAGAAGAACTGAAACCAAATGAAGAAAGTAATGCATAGCAGTTTAGAAATTCTCTGAATTTCTGAAAGAAAATAAACCCCAAAATATGTATAATTTTAGTTGACCCATAAAGTATGAAGCCCACAATGTCTCAATACAAAGGAGAAGATTATAGCTGAGGTTCTGAAAGAACTTTACAGACCAAGGCTTGTTGGATTTTGGAGCAGTTTGAGTTTAATAAGATGGGAAAGGGAAATAATGGTGGATGGGAAGAATGGGGTGGCAAGGAGTTCCCTGCTGGAACTCAGAGCTGGTATTGCTCTCTGTGTGCTGAGCAATCTAAGCCGTCTGGAAGGCTGTACCACTGGTAGCAGAAAGAGCAGCTAGCCTGAGTCAGGAGACCTGTGGTTGAGGAGACCACTTTTCCTTTGGCTGTAGATACTTATCTGCAAAATACTGGGGCAGGATCAAACAACCTTATGACTTTTGCATTCTGGGCTTGTGAAGATTTTACCTCTTCAGAGTTCACACTACAAAGAAATGATAAAAGAAAACGTGCTGGAAGTGTTGCCTCGGTTCATTCCTTGTCTCAGACTGTTCCCTCCATTTAGGCCTTGGCTTGATGAACAGGGATAACTGAAAATCACAGAGGAGGAGTGTGAAGTAGTCCCTCTATTTTTCTATATTATGGGTGATCTACTGTAGTCCTCCCTAGAATACGCTGTTGAGTTTAGCCAACTAATCCGCTGAGGGCCGGTAGGTCAAGCTGCCTTGATTGGGGTACTGGTACACAACTTAGCAACTGTGGACGTTGGACAAGTCCTTTTTGGATCCTTAGAGGCAACTAATTCATAATTCTTAAGACTTCTGCTTTCACAGATAACTAATGGTCACCTACCAGTAACCAACGCAGAAAGTTAATAAGGGTTACCAACATCTCCTCTTAATGTAAAACTACTGCATTGCTAGTGTTTACTGAGATCCAGAATTCAGGACTTTCCTCAAAGCCTTGTTGTAGTTTCTGGGCACAGGGCTTCTGTCTGTTCTCACTGATCTTGGGCGGGGTCCTCTCTGCCTCTTGAACATGAATGTTTGTTTCCTTTCCCAGTTGAGGGAAGTTCTCAGTTACGATTTGCTCAAATATATCTTCTAGACCACTCTCTCTCTCTCCACTCCCTCAGGCATCCCAATAATTCTGACATTGGAACGTTTCATGGCATCATTAATCTCTCTCAGTCTGATCTCTTGGGCTTTAATCTGTTTTTCCTCGGTTTCCTTCTTTTCTATCATCTTATCATCTAGCTCACTAATTTGTTCTTCTGCCTTGTTTATCCTGGCAGTCAGAGTATCCAGTTTAGACTGCATTTCATTCATAGCATGTTTAAGTTTGGCCTGACTAGATCTCATTTCTGCCCTTAGAGATTCTATATTGTCACTAATATTTTTCTTAAGCCTAGATATTGATTTCATAATTGTTACTCTGAAATCTATTTCTGACATCTTGCTTATATCCATATCCATTAGGTCTGTGGCAGAGGCCACAGTTTCTGATTCTTTCCTTTGTTGAAGATCCCTCCTCTTAGTCATTCTGTTGGGGGTGGTTGAGGGAATGTACAGAGTCCAAAGTATAAACCACGACCGAAGCAAGATGCACCTGTTTTATAGGGACCTTAGGGTTGTAGTCCTCTCGTTCTTCCAGCTTGTCTTCTGGGGGTGGGTCCTTGACAATTCTCTTACACCATACACAAAGATAAACTCTAAATGGATGAAAGACCTCAATGTGAGACAGGATTTCATCAAAATCTTAAAAAACATAGGCAGTAACCTCTTCGACATCAGCCACAGCAAATTCTTTCAAAAAAACATAGGCAGTAACCTCTTCGACATCAGCCACAGCAAATTCTTTCAATACATATCTCCAAAGCAAGGGAAACAAATGTGAAAATGAACTTTTGGGACTTCATCAAGATAAAAAGCTTCTGCACAGCAAAGGAAACAGTCAATAAAACAAAGAGGCAACCCACGGAATGGGAGAAGATATTTGTAAATGACACTACAGATAAAGGGCTGGTATCCAAGATCTATAAAGAACTCCTCAAACTCAACACCCAAAAAACAAATAATCAAGTCAAAAAGTGGGCAGAAGATATGAAAAGACACTTCTCTGAAGAAGACGTACAAATGGCTAACAGACACATGAAAAAATGTTCATCATCATTAGCCATCAGGGAAATTCAAATCAAAACCACATTGAGATACCACCTTACACCAGTTAGAATGGCAAAAATGGACAGGGAAAGAAACAACAAATGTTGGAGAGGTTGTGGAGAAAGGGGGAGCCCTCTTACACTGTTGGTGAGAATGCAAGTTGCTACAGCCACTTTGGAAAACTGTGGATGTTCCTCAAAAAACTAAAAATAGAGCTACCCTATGACCCAGCAATTGCACTACTGGGTATTCACCCCAGAGACACAGATGTAGTGAAAAGAAGGGCCACATGCACCCCAGTGTTCATAGCAGCAATGTCCACAACAGCCAAACTGTGGAAAGAGCCGAGATGCCCTTCAACAGATGAATGGATAAAGAAGATGTGGTCCACATATATGATGGAATATTACTCAGCCATCAGAAAGGATGAATACTCAACTTTTACAACAACATGGGTGGTACTGAAGGAGATTATGCTAAGTGAAATAAGTCAAGCAGAGAAAGTCAGTTGTCATATGGTTTCACTTATTTGTGGAACATAAGAATAGCATGGAGGAGGGCGCCTGGGTGGCTCAGTTGGTAAAGCGACTGCCTTCGGCTCAGGTCATGATCCTGGAGTCCCGGGATCGAGTCCCACATCAGGCTCCCTGCTCAGCAGGGAGTCTGCTTCTCCCTCTGACTCTCTTCCCTCTCATGCTCTCTATCTCTCATTCTCTCTCTCTCTGAAATAAATAAATAAAATCTTAAAAAAAAAAGAATAGCATGGAGGACATTAGGAGAAGGAAGGGAAAAATGAAAGGGGGGATATCGGAGGGAGAGACGAACCATGAGAGACTACAGACTCTGAGAAACAAACAGGGTTTGGGGGGGGATTGGTTAGCCCGGTGATGGGTATTAAGGAGGGCACATACTGCATGGAGCACTGGGTGTTATATAAAAACAGTGGATCGTGGATCAGCACATCAAATATCAATGATGTATTGTATGGTGACTAACATAACATAATAAACAAAACAAAAACAAAAAAACACCAAAAACCAAAAAACAGCTTTATTTACAAAAGCAATTGTGAGCCAGTGTGGTTTATAGATCACGGTTTTCTGACCCTTGTTTTAAAAAGTAAATGATAAGTAATTTGTACGAGGTCTTCTCAGATTCTTTTTCAGGCTGTTCTTTTGCCACTGGAATATGAGACTGAGTTCAGTATTGGATCAGTTAAGTTTGGTCCAATTTAAATCTGCTGTGTTCAAAAATATTTGAGAAGCACAAGTATTCAAAAGGCAAGTTTGTGTTATCAATATCTTAAAAAGAGCCAACTTCAGTTTTTAACCTTAGTATTGGAGGTTGGCATTTGTAAAATGAAAAAAAATTCTTGATGTATTTTTGTGGTAGAGTCTTGAATAGAAGAAATGCGAAGGCAGCAGACTAGGCTAAATAATACTCAAAGCTGAAATATCTGCTTATCAGAATACAGCAGAGCACTCAAAAAATAATGATAGGATTTCTTAAAGAAACTGCTTATTAAATAAAAATGAAACTATATCAATTCTGTGGGCAAGAGATTAGATTTAAAACTAATGTGCATCTTTAAGAATAAGACAAAAATATTTATTTTATTAATATAATATGATCTTCAATGGAGCACATTTGTAGTTTGTAACCCATACTTAAGCCTTAAGTATATAAAATTATAGTTTTTCTACTATACGTATGAAAATATAAATCATATGATATTACTAATCACTTAGTGATGCTTTAAATAGACATAAATGCAAGCTGCTATATGCTATAACGTTAGGCTCTATATTAAACAATGCATAGTATCTGATTTCTGTCAGCATCAAATTGTTTTAACCTTGAACAACATTTATTTATATTGATATAATAAATTAGAAAAGGACTTTTGAAATGTTCCTATGACAGGTTAAAATTAAAAGAACATTAGAAGTCATATTTCTGGCTAAAATGGGAAAAAGAAAGTTAGAATATGTGCATTTAAAAGTGAATTATAAAAATAAAAAAATTGTTTTACAGAATAAATTCATTAAAACTCTGACATATTTACAAGCACCTTCAAGATTCCTTATCATTTTCAGCAATCAGGTAGAAATCTAATTAAGGGTAATTGTGATTTTTCACAATAATTGTCTTTGAAACAGTATTGCAGTTTTGCTAGTTTGGTAAATTACCTTTACAAACCTTACACATTAGTTATATCCCACTGGGATTTCCAGACTGCCAATCAGTGGAGAGAATACCAGCCTAGTACATGGATCAATAAAGCTTGGACTCTCTGCAGCTCCAGAAACCAGAGATAAATGACCTCCCCTGGGAGCAACCATAACAGACACCTGCTTCAGCCAATTAATGAGATGACATACACAAAACACCCCCCAAATTCTAACCAGTGTGATGGATTCTTACAGAAAGATTCTATCTTATTTTTTATGCAACAAATATATACCAGTTGCCCAGTCTTTGCTTATGACAGCTATTGCAGAGGACTGGATTTGTTTGAAGTGAAAATTAGTGAATTTATGGTGACGCTAAGAAAAGAATTTGATGTTTACACAATCTCAACAATCTGCCTGAGGTTTTCTTTATCCTTGATTCTTTGTTTCTTTGAACATCACTTGATCTTGTATTAATAAATGTTTAAGACGTTCAAGAGTGTAGAAATAGTCTAAAAACAAAGAGAATGCTTAAAAACATGTTTATGCACTTCTCGTAAGCAATTAGAAAATAGAGAGCTAAATGATATGAAGTCAGAATTTAATAATTTAGCTATTCATCTTCATTTGCTCTTTCCTGTTCAAATCGGTATGTGCAGAAAGTAGTGGATTCTTCACTCTCACACTATAACTTACGACTAGTGATGTTCCTCTGCCCTGAGTTTCCATAGCATTGATCTGCAGCAGATACACTTAGCCCTATGTTTTGCCGTTGTTCAATATTGTCCAGTTTTGTTTCACGCACGTTAGCTTTATTTCTGCAGTTTAATGGTGAGCTCCTTAAAGCTAAGGATCATGTGTAAGACGTGTTTAGCATCTCTCAGAGCGTTGAGCTTTGCGCCAGCCCTGCAGCAAGCATTAAGAGCCTATTTGTTAATTGACAGTAATCTAAACATAGTCAGCATTTCTAGCCCAGGACTGCTTCTGAGTTGCTGGACAAAGATAGATCATCAATTTAACAAAGTATCAGACAGAAACCAGGTTGAGTGACACAACGGGGTTGAATCCAAAATTTTAGATTTGAAAATTTTAACTTCATCTGCTCCTGCTCATCATGATTCCTCAGGATACATTTAGATTGAAAAGAGCACCTCTTTCCATCCCCCCCCATTTCTTATTCAGAATTAAGTCGAGGCTTAATGGTCGAGGAAAGAACATCCTTTCTTGAACGTTCGCTGATAAAATCTCTCCCTTTCTCACTAACAATGGCTACAAAGAATTGAAGAATTTCGGCCTCTGATGCATCATAAGCAATTTGGGTTAAAAGAAAGAGGGCGTTATTTTTCACTTTAGCTTATCATTTGCTTATTTTCTTGTTGCCGTGCACATCTGAAAATTTGGCAGGTCCAGTAACCCTTACGCTGCTAAATAGAGTCCCCTTTTTTATTTGGGAAATGTTATTTCCAAATTCTCAAGACTAATTTTTCCTTCCTTTGTACTCCAGAGTCGGGCTCGTGACCCTAGCCTGACCAACCAGAGTCATGGCGATTGATGAGGCCAAGGCAGTGCTCTGCCCAGGAACAGGCTGGCTTGAGGCTTCTGCTGGGCCTTTGGGAAAGAGGTGATTCCTTTCTGGTCAGGTTGCTGAGGTGGCAGACTATAGGCATTGATTGGCTTGTCACTATCCTCATCAACACATGGAGAGAGGTTTTCTGAAAAACAAGTGAATACCAAAGAAAGAAGATCTGAGAGACAGCAAGAAACAGATTTTATATGACTTTGTCTGAATGCTTTTTTATTATCAGTGATAAACTCCCTTTTCCCAAGGGGGCCTGTTTGATTTGGGTTATTTGCCCCTAAGAGTTCTGTGCAATTTATTGGCATTGAAAGAAAATCTTAGTGTTCTCAGAAAAATATCCTAGTGTGTACGTATGTGCTTTCCCCATCATGTTAAAGGTAACAGATTTATCCTACTCAGCTCTACAGGCGCTAGGACAGAGTCTATGGCATAGTTTTCGCAAGACTATGTATTAGGTTTAATATCTCTAGCACTAAGGTGACTGCCACACTATGTGTAACACTTGTTTGATGCTCAGTTTTATTTTCAAAATATCATGAATCAACTTCTTACACTATAAAAGAGTATGAAATCTGTATGTTGTTTTCTCAGTAAAAGATGGGATATTTTTACATGAACATAATTTGTGAGTGTTGCCCTATTGCCTAAATCTGCTCACCCTTCAGTAGAATGTCTGTGAAAATTCCTATCACTTTGAATGGCTGGCTACATGCACTTTAAGTGCATTAGCATTTCTTGCTTTCTCAGTGTTACAAGAGCATATGAAAAATGTAAATTAGACGCAAAGACCGTGTTTGAGACTGGAATGATTATACACTGGGTGCTGTTATACGTTTGGCTTTCTGAGTTTTCATTGGACCATATACTTTGCGTCAAAGCAGTGAAGTTAAAATAGATGACACTAAGACTGACAGAAGAACTTTCTAGAAGGAGATTCTGTAGAATGGTGAAGATGGAGCAGGGTGCTTAGGGAAGGGCATTATAGAGAGTAACCAAATGTGAGGGACTGAAATTTATGCAATTCTAAAGAGAGACAAACATAACCAGGTGACAATATAACTGTGCTGTCTGGTAGAAATACAATGTGAGTCATATACGTCATTTAAAATTTTCTACTAGTCAAGGTAAAAATAAATACGTGAAATTAATTTTAACAATATATCCAAGATGTTATTCTTTCAACATGAAGTCAATATAAAACTTATTGAGATATTTCACATTCTTCACTTTAATATTTGGTTGTCACATCTGGTGTGTATTTTTCAGTTTCAGCAAATCACTACCCATGTGTTAAGTGCTCAATAGTCACGTGGGGCTAGTAGCTCCCGGGAGAAGACAAAGTTCATCCTAGCTGGTGTCTGAACTTGAAATTTCTAGCTGAGAAAGAAGAACAAGAGGGCACATCCTTATAGCTATTATCTCAACTGTAATCTTTTTTCCCCCCAGTTTTATTGAGAAATAATTGACATACATCACCGTATAAGGCACACAGCGTGATGATTTGATTTTCATCTGTCCTGGAATGATGACCACAATAGGTTCAGCTGACATCCATCCTCTCATACAGATACACTTAAAAGAAAAGGAAGAAGGAAAGAAGAAACAAAAGGAAAAACATTTTTCCTTGTGGTGAGAACTCTCAGGATTTCCTCTCTTAACAACCTTTCTATGTATCCTGCGTAGTGACAGCTATTCCAACTCAAATCTTAACCTGAGCTCTGGCCCAGTTCTTACCTCCATCCAGCCTCACAAAGGAAAAGTAGTCAGTGCCTTTTGGTGAATTGTTATGCATCAATTAAAGCATTGTCAGGAAACAGGTGGTAGTCAAATGGAGTAAATTAAGGTGAATTTAATAAAAGGGCTATTTACAAAGTTGTGTTAGAAGTAGAGAAACCACACGAGACAGTGTGGTACCCCAGGAATTTAAAATTAGTGTCTTTAGCACCCTCAGCCTGAAGGTACAGGGGAAGGAGTTCTTTCCAGGATGTGGAGCAGGAGGGTCCTGTGGAGAGGGTCCCAGGACATGGAATTCTGAGCTTGGGTCAGAGGACACTGTCTGTGGTTACCCTGCAGGAGGCAGCAGGGAAAAGAAACCTCAGACCTTCCTATGCCCTCTCCCTCCAATCTCCTGATAGTTGTTCCCCATGGCCAAATGGAATGCCAGAGGGCAAGGCAGCTCACCTGGGCGGTTAGTGAAGCACAGAGAAGGTGGCGAAAAGTGCTCTGAAGGGTAAATTAAACACATCCAGTACAATTTCCAACTTGAGGAAATTAATACAAAGTAAAGCAAGACAGGAGATGGAATACATAATTAATATGGCCTTGAGAAGAGTGAAAAACACAAAGTGTGTGTTTTCTTAATCCCTCTGGCATTTGGGTATCTTATATTTTTGTTCCCTGTCTCAAATTATGTGTCAAAATCAATGGACCACCCTGTACCCACCTGCAGCCACTAGGCCATAGGCCCCTGTCCTTTGGCCTCAAAGTAAGGTCGTGAAACCTTTTCTGGGGCAGCCTCTTGTAGTGGGAGCATCTCATAGTTCTTTAGGTTATCAAAGTGCAAGACATGCAATGAGTTAGTGTCCCCTAACCTTTGCACAAAGTCTGGTCCTGGTCTCAGCCCATTAACGCCAATACCATTCTAATCAACACAAGGCCTATCCTAAACTTTTACCCCTCTCCTGCCCTTAGTCTCCTCCTTTCTCTTAAAATAATTACCATAACAATAATAATAATGACAATGGTGATGATGATGGAGATGTACTGAGCACTTATTCCTATATAGGCTGTGAGCTAAGCATTTTATGTACAGCATCTAAATGTCAAACCACCCTGTAATTCAGATAGGATTATTATCTTCATTTTACAGCAGAGAAACCTGAAGCTGAGAGCTGAAGTAACATCCCTAAGGTCACAGCACTGGTAGTGTGAATCCAGCCTCACTCATCCAGGGCTTGTATACTCTACACTCGAGGTTTTTTGTGTTTTTTTTGTTGTTGTTGTTTTTTCATAAGGTTGTATTTCTATCTTGCAACATAATTCTTATCCATATGATTGCATATGTGAGGATTCTCTCTTGCCTTGGTCCATCGAGTTGTCTATTTCTTCTTCTGGTGGTAGAATGGCTCATCTCCGTGACGGACTCCTCTCACCATGTAGTGAGGGTAAAGCGATCTATCCCAAGCCCCTTCCCCTTTGTGGAAGTTGGTCAGGGCATGTGAACTAAGCTAGTTAACGACAACACTTTTATGGGATATTTGTTGGAATCATTTGTAAAGAAGCTTTTTTTCCTTCAAAGGCTGAGGGTACTAAGACTCATATAATCAGGAGCTGTGGAGGGGTCATTCCTGACATCTTGGGAAGAGTTCAGGTGTGAGAATAAAAGCAAAACAGGAGAATGGATCCAGGATCTTGACAGAGTCCTGATGATATTGTTTAAGTACCTGTATTCATCCATCTAAGGCAGAAACCAGGTGCATCTAGTTTTGTTGTCAATAAATTCTGTCCCCCTCCTGACACAATTCTTTCTTTTGGCTTACGCTAGTTTGCTGATTTGAAGTTGAAATAACATTAGCATATTCAAATTTTATCCCCCCCCTTTTCACTGCCACTAGGTTGTGAATTTCTTGAAGGCAGGGGCCATGTCTTATTTATTTTAATATTCCAAGTGCTTAGTGTGGATTCTAGCACGCAAATTTGCTCATGTAGTTTGTAGCGAATTAAATAGTTTGAGATCAATACAAAATCCCCAGATTTTGTGGGCAAAACTACCAGCGAAACCAGTGATAACTCATAGTAGGCATTATAGCCTCAATAGGCAGATTTCTTCGACAGGCATACTCAAATGTCTTTTGGCATTGGGGGCATGCTAAATGTACAAAATTTTGAACACATGGATTTGTAGTTTGTTTTCCTGTTAGGCAAGGCATTCTTTATTGTCTCTGGGTGGTTTGATGAACACCTCACTTTCTTTATAATGTGAACCAGCAATGCCAACCCCTCCCTCAGGTGGCCAGGGGACTGCAGTGAACTGAGATGAATGGAATTGCTGTTCTCTCTGGTGACTTGGATTTATGGGACTGGCTGGGTTTTTCTGGAAGAATGATCAATGGCAGCCAGATGGTAGAGAATATTATTCCACTTTGTCTCCTCAGTGAGACCTAAAGATTAGTGAATCTAACATTCCTGGTTTTCATGTGGGTATCCATTGTCAGCATCTTTATTCCTCTGCAAACCTAACCTTCTGGCAATTACAGCTGAGCCGCATGTATGTGCCTCTTCCATCTGCATCCGGGGGCCCTTTCCCTCCAAATTCTCCCTCAGTCGTGTAAGTCAAAGGCACTTAGTTCCTCTTGAGTGCCATTTCCATGTCATATAGAAATAAGTGGACTGCTTAAACTCCAGGCAGCATATGGCAAAATGAGAGTCTGGTCCAGGCTTAGGGAAGGGAGGACTAAGCCAGAGTGGGAGATACAGATTGGGAGTAAAAATAGTCTGACGGAGAGTTTTTTGCCTTTCTATTCATATTATTCTCATTCTAAGCTATGGAATTATATGCTTGGTACTATAACTGCGGTAGCTCTGGAGTGTTGTTCATTTATATATGTCTGTGTATTTATAGCTAGCTCTGCACTCAGGAGACTAAATGGCCACTTACGTTAAACATGCAAAGATAGAGTCAATGTATCCCAATTCTATAGAAACTGTTCTGGATTAATGCTGCTATTTCCATAAAGACTAGTTAATTATGACTCAGTATACTAACTAACAAAGAAAGTGATCGTTTCAATCACTTCCTTAGATCTGGTACAACACCTGGAGCTGATAGGTTAATAGGTTGAACTTGAGATTCTGCCTTAAGAGAAACTTGCAAAGAGAGGTGAATCCAGAACAGAATTAATCTAGACTATTTCAGATGAAGTCTTGTAGAACAAATAAAACAAAACAAAATAACAAGGACAACAAGGAGAAGTTTTGGAAAAATGTGTGTTTTCAGGCATCTGAAGGGCAAATGTAAAAGAGGAATGCTATTTGCTCTCACCAATGCCCTGGGCAGAGCTAGCGACTAGGTAGGAGCATCATGAAAGCAGATTTCAGGTAGACATGGGAAAAAGTCAGTTTTCTATTAAATTGGTTTGCTTTGGGTTGTGGCAGATTTTCCATCACTGGAGATGATCATCCAGAGCTGGATGACGATTTGGTAGAGGTGTGTTAGGGCAGTGATGGCTCAACAATTAAGCAGGATCTTTTCTCTTCTTTCTTACTGACAGAATCTGGGATTATTATTTGAGATGAAAAATTACACTTCCCTGTTTCCCTTGCAGATAAGTGTGATCAATAAGGAGCAATCATTGGATAGAACTTTTGACAAAGTCTTTTTTGTCCTTCCTGTCTCTCTTCTGGCTTCTCGCCTGAAATGCAGATGTGTTGGCAGTAGCTCCAGCTGTATTTAGAATGATGGTATGACCTTGAGGATGAAGGAGACACATTCAGTATGGTGGGACAAAAAGACAGAAACAGCCTCAGTTCCTAAGGGCCTTATCAGCCTGGACTGCCTACCTCCTTTTGTTTGTAACCTGAAAACAAAACAAAACAAAACTTCCATCTTTTATAGCCTTTTGCATTTCCCGTCTCTCTCATGAATAGCCAAATGCAATTCCTGTCAGAAACATGTATAGTAAACCATTCGGTTTTGTGGTCTTTTTCAATTTTAAGCATCTATGGATATAAGAATTCATTACTTCACTTTTACCTATAATCTTTATAAACTATTACATATTGCATATGATAATTAAAATATTGAAAGGTATATTAGAATAATATTGAGATATTACACTGATGTATTTTTTTCTATATTGTCCCCAGTACCTAAATGACATTGATTCGGAGGCAATTATTTATTTATTTGCTTCAGGGAAGCCTAGAACGAAGGGCTTATTGTTCAACGCTACTTTCCAACTGGCATTTTATAGGTCCCAGTGAGACAGTGTCTTCAGAGTAAGCCTTTATTGAGAGGGAAGGGGGTTTTCTAAATTCTAAAAGCATCCTTCTTCTAACAAGAACCAAGCCTGCCTGACTCAGATTATAGAGTTTTTATAGAAGTCATAGAATTTAAGAGGAGAAAGAAAAGTATATAATGAAACAGAAGTGTTCTTTTCTCCACTAATAAAAGGAAGGTCATCAGCTTCCTGTGCTTTTAGAAGGATCTGTAGAGATGGGAGGGAAGAGAGTGAATGTAAAATGGAGTGCTCCGGCTCTCCCATGATGCCAGTTCCCCTAAAATAGGGATAAGGCAGAAAACCAGGTAAGTTAGTCACACTCTGAGAACATCAGGGCTGCTGTGCCCTAGAGAAGACCTCTTTTCTGGGAAGCTGCTGAGACCATAGAGCACAGGAAGAGAGAGAAAAGCTGGCAGAAGGAAGGGTCTAGAGAGGGTTGTGGGTCATGTGCTCAGTTCCCCAAGGGCTCTGCGTGCTTATCCAAATGTCCCATGTGCTCTAGGGTGGGTAGATACACTGATGCTGAGAGGCCTAGCGTACTGTAAGAGACCTGTAATTTGTACCAGCAAGGTGCCACTGGGGTTGTGTTACCTGAGCCTTTTATTCTGGTTTCATTTTGATGAGAAAGAAATACCTTGACAGTCAAGAGAAAACCTTGAACTTTGAACTAAGTATTTGCCCAGAATTTCTTTTTTAACAGGAAGGAATCAAGATACCTTTAATTGTCTCCCTCTCCGATTTCCCCCCTTCATTCTCCCCCTCCTGCTATCTTCTTCTTCTTTTTTTTTTTTAACATATAATGTATTATTTGCTTCAGAGGTACAGGTCTGTGATTCAACAGTCTTGCACACTTCATAGCGCTTACCATAGCACATACCCTCCCCAATGTCTATCACCCAGCCACCCCATCCCTCCCACCCCCCACCACCCTAGCAACTCTCAGTTTGTTTCCTGAGATGAAGAATTCCTCATATCAGTGAGGTCATATGATACATGTCTTTCTCTGGTTGACTTATTTCACTCAGCATAACATCCTCTAGTTCTATCCACGTCATTGCAAATGGCAAGATCTCATTCCTTTTGATGGCTGCATAATATTCCATTGTGTATATATACCACTTCTTCTTTATCCATTCATCTGTCGATGGACATCTTGGCTCTTTCCACATGAGAGACTATGGACTCTGTAAAACAAACTGAAGGTTCTAGAGGGGAGGGGGGGTGGGGAGATGGTTTAGACTGGTGATGGGTATTAAAGAGGGCACGTTCTGCATGGGAAAAAATCTTTTTAAAAATTAAAATAAATAAATTAATGAAGTAAGTAAAAAAAGATACCTTTAATTGTCAAATCTAAGTGTGTCTCAGTGTCTCAGTTGGAGTTTGATCAAGCCTTATGAAATGGTGGGATTAGTCTATGCAAGGCTATTCCTTTCATGTGAAGTGTTGGGCCTGAAGTTACTATGCATTAACGGGGCTGCAATAGAGGACATCAAGATATGAAGTTGGGAAGAGCAAGGATGAACTATTATCTTCAAGGACCAACTAGAATCCACGAGGACAAAGTGGAACCCACATCTGAAGTTCATCATCTCTAATCTTCATCGTGTGGGCAACTGTAGGAGAAGCCAGTGCTTTACCATGAAAGTGCACACATATTCAGCCTAGGGTTTGGAGAAGTTGGAGGGGGTACGTGACAGGAGAGGGAGGAGGTATGGAGGGCTGGCTTGCCGCCCCGCCCCCCAACAAGGTGAGCTGCAGATCAGTGATGGCACCTATAAGCTATTGCCATAGTAGCCGACCTCCTGACTGTAAAAATGGCTACTCCTTCAACTCTACCTTCCAACTCTCAGGAATACTTTTCTGTGACAAACCACAACCCAGAACCACACAGGCAAGATTCTACTGGCAAATATAATGCCCACTCAACTAAAAAAGTGCCCAGTAGGGAGCCACCACAATTTATAATGCTCATTCTAGAGTAAGTTAGTTTTAGGAAAAAAAAAAAAAGTTAGATACTAAGCAAATCTGAGTTGCAAATCAACTCCTTTCCACAACATGTGTTTAGTAGATTGTTCATGAGATGGTACAGCTCTTAGGGAAGGGTGCACAGGTCAGGAAATTTCTGGTAATTTGAGGAAATGGTAGGGATGTTACTGTGGTCCTGGATAAGGCTAGATAGGGTGATTATGAAGCTTCCTAATGGAAAGTATCAACAGGGAAAACAATGAGCATGCGGGACAAGATGATGAGAAGAAGGACTTTCCAGGGTTCTTTAGGGCAAGCAAAATGTTTATATGTGAAACCTTGGCCCCATTCCACGCACTGTCTGGGTAAGAGGGATAAATAGGGAGTCAATGACAGCACTCTGTTAAGCTTATTATAGAACTAGATGCTGCTCCCAATTCTTTTCCCTGCCCCTGGGAGGAAGAACGGGAGAGGATACATAACTTTTCATTTATAATTAAAAAAATTTTTTTTCTTGTTGCATTTTTTTATTATGTTATGTTAATCACCATACATTACATCATTAGTTTTTGATGTAGTGTTCCATGATACAATTAAAAAAATTTTTTTAGAACACACATGGCTTTTTCATGAAGGTTCTCATTTATAGAGCTGCAAGGCCCCCCTTCCTTGGTTCATGGGATGACACTTTTTTTAAGAATTCTCATAAAGACTCTTCATAGTGACAGACCCATCTAGTTTATTATTATATCAACATTTTGCTTCCTTAAACAGATTGGGCAAAATTTGGAATTGCACATCTTCTTAAGAATAAGAATAGGAAAAACACCAATAGTGAGTAAGACAAGTTTCCAGTTTCTCTATACTCTTCAATGATTAAAATGCTGCTTTTTGCTTTTGTGAATGTGACATTGCAATTTATAACAATAAACCTGACTAAGCTCCCAACCTTTGGAATCTAACACTACCCCCAGGTAGATAGTTGTAGAATTGAGTTGGATTGTAGGACACCCTGCTGGTGTCCAGGGATTGCTTGGTGGTGTGAGAAAAATCACCCACACATTGGATTTTGTGACTAGAATTGTAGCGGATCCTTGGCAAGACTCTTCTTCAATATTCCTCAGGCTCTATCATGCCAGATAAACACAAAGAACCCCAGCAGACTTGGTTGTTTCATCATTCATAGAATATTCTGTAGTATTTGGCTTCAGCTGAAAGGTAGTTCTTTTAATGTTTGTGCAAGCATGAAAGGTGTAAGTAAAGTCATAGGAGATGAGGTGTGTGTGCCTGGGGCATTCATGATTATATGTATGTGTGCTGAATGAGGGTGGGACTAGAGCAGGTATAGGCTGGTCTTTCAACAGAGACTGGCATTAGCTGTGTCCTATCCTTCCAGTTGGAGGTATTTCTGTCCAGGGTGGGCAGAGGCCTCAGTGTCCAGGCTGGGCACCCAGCCCTCTTTCAACATGATATGGCCTCCTGATGATCTGCCCTCCCCTCCATCTGTCAGGATGGTCCATGTTCACTCCCCAGCCACTTGGCCCTTTCTCTTTCGACATAGGTGCTAAACATCAGTGAATTTATAAGAAATAGCTCACAGAACCCTACTCATGGCTTCCTTTTTTACTCTTTACAGCAAATGCTGTGAGGTAGTTCTTTGCCTATTTTTATTTTTCCTTTGCTGTCATGGGTTTAGACTCTGGTTCATTAACTCAGACAACTTTGTCTGGGTTTCCTCCTCCCCCTTCCTTTTTTTTTTTTTTTTTTTTGTCTGCTTGGCAAATTGCTACTTGCTCACTGAGAATTATTTCTCCAAGTTGTACCTTTCCAACTCTGGTCTCCAAGCTCCTAAAAAGGCTAATGAGCACTGGTGCTTGGATTGTAACACTAGACATTTACCACAGAACTAATGCAAAATGCATGGCATGTGTCCAATATCAGAAAGCAAAGGGTTGCAGTGTGAGGGGAAAAAGGAAATGCTTTCTTTATTCTGTGTGACATGGTTATCTGGAGATTTGCTTTTAAAGACACATTTAAGCTATAGGAAAAACCAGCTGTCATCAGGATGAACTTGGAGCAGAACTGAATCATGAGCATGTGGTAGTATCTTGGAAATTATGCAGGGATTCATCTATGATCAAGGAGAAATTTTAAAATTAAGTTTACATATATTAGATATAGCATAATTGTTTGGCAGAGAGAGAATCTGTACTACTGCCCAGTTTATAGGTTTTAATTTGTCTTCTTTGAAAGCAAATATTTCACATCCCAGGGAGGAAGATGATGATAAGCATGTGAGCTGCCCCAGGCCTTTTATTTGGTAACATTTCAAAGTGGACCTGTGCCAGAATATTTCATTATGCCCCACATCCTCTCCCCTTTCTCTACCCTCTGATTCTACCAGGCTGATCTGTACAGGCCACATCAATGGACCCTTGTCACCTGTCTGACTTTCAGTTGGGTTTTACCAATGGAGAAGCCCCAAGAGGAGATTAGAGAGTGGAGAGAAGAGTTATAGTATTTCTCTAGCTCCTGCCTCAAAGTCACCTCCAGCTGGCTGTGACCTTGACCTCTCACAGTGGCTCACTTTGCAATTCTTTCTCCCTCTTACTTCTAGAAACTGGCCTCCCCTACTTTCTACAGATGATACGGACTCAGCTACTACTAAGGCGCTGGTTAAAACACTATCCCTTGTTCCCCTACACCTTCATTATGTAAATGCTCCCTTTGTAAATACATCCTCTGCAGTTATCCTATTTTCAGTGTGCCATCTGTTTCCTGTTGGGACCTTGACTGACATGCATGTTACTCAAAAAGATAAATCCTACAAATAGAAGTTTCATTCACTAGAAATTTTGGTTAGTGTAATATTAGAGAGTGTAAAATCTACATATCACAAACCATTGCATTGAAAGGCAAGATAGCATAGTGATTAAGCATAAAGACTTGAGAGCTAGCCTGCCTGGTTGTGACTTGCATAGAGTTGTTGTGAAGATTCAGTTAGGTAATATATGTGTCTGGCATTTAGTGAGCACCATATTTATTATTATTATTATTACAATTATTACTACTACTGTAATACTAGGCTTTAAAAGATTAAATCTTCCACAAGGTTAGGAAGATCTGACTGGGAGTTAGTTGGTGCATGTAAATATACTAAGAAAAAGTGTCACACAGTTAACAACAGGATACATTGGTTTAGAGTTTACTATGTGTCAGCATTGTGTTAGTAAGTATTCGAGGTATTCAGCAAGTGTATATGCATCCTTATGCCCTCAAGGAACTTCGCTGAATTTGACAAAGTGGAGAATAACGTACAAAATAAAAAGACATGAAAGAGGTTAAGATTTGATGAGGGGAGGAGAAGCAGAATCGCAAGAATTCCCTCCAGCTATCATCTATGTATTACTATCTATTGTATTGACCTATCATCTGTCTATCTCTGGATTTATTACAGTGCTTTGACCTTGAAAAGCCATAGAGACTGGCTAAACAGTCATGGGAAGCTATTTCTTCCGTGTCAGGATCCTGAAATCCGAGGGCAGGCAGTGAGGAAGGGAAGATGGCTGTGAAGTGCGAGATTCGGGAACAGACGGAAGCAGTGAGGGTGGGGGAACCCACAGTGAGAGACAAGAACCTGCATCGGTCTCTCACTACCTCCAAGCCTTCATGTTCTATCATGGGAATATCCTTGCAGGGAAAGCAGGCGCCCTTTATTATGAAGCTAAACACACCCTGACTAAGGAGTTAGATCTAGAAGGAGTTGGTGTTGCTGTGGGCCCAGATGTTGCTCAACACCAACAAAGTGAGGCAGCGTGTAAGTGCTATGTGCTTGAGCTGAGAAAGCATCCCTTGTGCTGACTTTCCCCCATGTAAAAGCATTTAGTATTCTGTCGGTTCTGTCTTCAAACTCTTGCGGAAAATCTCTCATGGCGCCATGTGAATCAGAAGCTGTGCCATGAAGGGAATTCGAGGCAATGGAGTGTCAGCTTAGCTAAGTTCACACTGTAAAAATCCACCAGGAGCAGTTAGATTTACAGAGTTCTGGAACTGGAAGGAATCTAATGCCCCACAATTGGAGGTGAGGAGACTGAAGCCCAAGAACATAACACAGAAAGTCTACTCTAGAGGCACCTGGGTGGCTCAGGCGGTTAAGCGTCTGCCTTTGGCTCAGGTCACAATTCTGGGATCCAGCCCCGCAATTCATATTCAGCCTACTTCATTGGATTGTAATGCAGAAACTCTGTCCATGTTGCTCTACCCCTAAATCAGGAGACTCCCCTCAGGCCCCCACCTGCTCCCCGGTCTTCATTTCATTGCAGCTGACTTATTGCTCAGACTGCCTCACATCCAGTCTGTCTTTTCGGGCCCTCTCATCTCAAGCTTTACTTAGACATGGTACACTGAGGTATCCATTTTGCTCCTTTCCTGGGTGATCAACAGATAAATCCTCATCACTGGAAGACTTTGTTGGCAAACATTTATGATTGTAGCTAATTCTTAGTGAATTCTTTCTGTGTGCTTGGCTGCTCTAATTTCTACTTTTCTCAGCAGGCCTATTGAGGGTAGATACTATCATACTCTCTATTTTCCTTGTAAGAAAATAGAATCTTATGGCAACATTGAAAAGCTTAAACTATAGTGCTTAGCCTTTATTTCCCAATTTCCTGGGCAAGAGATTAATATGGGAGCACCACTAGGATTCTAACTTCATTTTTTATCGTGAAGGGCAAGGATTATTAACATTGATCCTACCCTTTTTGGCCCTATGTTAACAAAGATTATGTCTTTCCTCCATAATGGCATTTTCTTCTAGCCTGAAGAATAATAATAAATGCATAAAAACGGCATGCCTCTTTCCCTTAAATGAACAGCTTTATCTCTAAGAATCTCCCATCTCAACCTTGGGTCCTCAGAGAACCCTGGTTTATCTGTGCAACAGTAAACATAGTGCTTCTGGCCATATCTGATTTCAAAATGGCTGGATAGAAACTACCCATATTATAAGCTTTAATGTGGTATCTGCTACTACTATTAGCAGTAATATTCCATGACCAGAATCCTATACTTAACAGATATGTAGGTAAAAAGTACAAATATGATAGAGGAGAAGGCTGCTGATTTAGCCCCTCAGCATACGTGCATCAAGAGAACATACATACCAAATTTGAGAGAAGTGGAAGGTAGCTTGAGGAAAACTGAATACTGACACGCAGCCTGAGCCTGATTTGCAAATTCTCTCAGTAGTCACAGTCTGGCAAGAGCAAGAAAATACTTTGAATGTTTAAAATATTTGCTAGAGAAGCCAGGACAAATATCAACAAAAGAAAATTAAAGTCTGTACAATAGGAAAAATTAAGCTATTGACAATATGAAGCAAAAGGGGGGACAGATCAACTCAGACTACTGGTGGTCATTTTGGAGGAAAGAAAAAAAGACGTGAAAAGAAAGAGTGAAATGGAAACAAAAGAAGCAAGTCAGAAGCACTGAGATGCCTCCGCATGGCTTGACCCCTAAGCATCCCCAGCACTTCATTATGTGGCAAAAGCAAGGCACGGAATATGCATTATTCTAGGGGACGACTTACTGTTGGACGACTTACTGTTGGATGACTTGCTGAATACTCACCACACCCCATAAAGTGGGTGTGATTATTTTGCATGTTTTACAAATAAGGGAAAGGAGACCACACCTTGAGTAAGATTACTAAGTGGGGAGACAATAGGATCGGATACTTATTCAGGCAGGCTGGCCCAGGAATTCCTGCTTTTCGTGATGTTTGCTACATTTTTAAACAAGTATAGTTACAGATGCATGGACTATTTCTGAGACTTTATATATGAAAACAGTAATAGATTTTGCCTCTAGATAGAGGAGGACTAGGGGCGAGGGGTCTACGGTAGGAGGGATACTTACTCTTCTCCATATAGTCTTCTGTACTATTGATTTATTTCTATGATTTTCCTCATATGCACATATAACTTTTTCAGTAGCAATGTGAAAATAATTAAAAAGAAAGCATAAAAAGGAAAAAAGCTAGAAAGGAAAATCCTGCCTCAAATACGCTGACTTTGTTTTTTATACCTTCCCTTTGCCCATACCTCTACATTTCATCAGCTCAGTAGACCACAGAGCCTTCCACAAATAGCTTTGAGCCCCAAGGCCAGTCTGACTATTGGTTAATGCAAATAAGCATAGCAAATGTTTCTGCTTTGCCTCAGTAACCACAATCTCATTTGAAACAGAGTTATGTGTTATGGCATTGCTAGGCAGACGCCTTCAAGCAAAGCAGGATCTGCGTGCAGTTATAGAATGTTCAAATTGGTTTCTCTTTAAATAGAGGTGGGTTTAGGTTTGTTGATCAAATCAATTAGAGTGGTTTTCCCCAGTTCACTCTTAGAATGGGAAATTGCCTTTCCAAAGCACTGGAGAATGACAAGGACCCCAGACAAAAGGACTGAAGAGTTTAGAAATGCACATCTGGAAATCAACCTGGGGTCTGTTTGTGCAAACAGTATCTACTTATTCTCTCTCTCTCTTTCTACCTCTCTAATTTTCAATCACTTTATTAAAGTATCATTTACTCACAATAAAATGCACACATTGTAAGAGCACGATTGGATGACTTTTGACAAATGAATATGCCCATGTTACAGGTACCTTATTTAAGATACAATATTTCCATCATCCCAAAATGTCCGTGATACCCTCCTTTAGAGGCAATTCCTATACTTTCAATCCTTATTGAAATAGTAGGATTACTATTTTCATAGCTTAGTGTTTCTTCCTCTACATCTTTATAAAAATTAAGTCATATAGTATGTTCTCTTGTGTCCATCTTTACTTAATCTATGTAAGGCTTTTCAGATACATCCTTACTATTATGTGTATCAATAGGTTATTCCATTTGTTATTAGTTTTGTTTTGCCATTCACCAATTGATGGGCACCTGGGGTGTTCCCAGTTTGGGGCTATTGTGAATAAAGCTGCTATAAATAGACCTGGATAAGTTTTTGTGTGAACCTATGTTTTTATTTCTCTCAAGGAAATTCCTAGGGGTAGGATTGATGAGTCATGTGGCAAATGTATGTTTAATGTTCTATATAATAATTGTTAACCATTATTAGAACAATTAACAAGGAGACCATTAGACTGAGGTGGCCCTAATGCCATGGTGACAAACCAAAATCCAAGCCTATAAATGCCTCAAGGCTACGAAATTGGAACTTAAGGACAACTGATGACAAAGAGCCAACTAGGTTTTGAACTATAGCCAATTAATAATTGCCTTACTTTGCTTCTGCCTTTTCTCTGTAAAATCTCTCCAGGAGCTCCTAACAACTTCTGCTTTGGCACTGCCCAATTTGAATGGATTTTTGCTTAGATAAACCTTTAAAATTTTTAATATGCCTCAGTTTATGTTTTAACACAGTTTTCCAAAGGGAATATACCATTTCCCATGCTTACCAGAAACACAGTTAGGCCACATCTGCTCTAGCACTTGATATTGTCAGTCTTTCCATTTTTAGCCATTTTAGTAAGACTGGAGCTTTTTCTCACTGTCTTTTGAATTTGCATATCTCCAGTGACTAATGATTTTGAGCATCTTTTAATATGGCTATTGGCCACTGGAATTTTTTTGTGCAATATCTGTTCAAATTTTTTGCTCATTTTTTAAATGAGTTGTTCAAAATTCATTATTGAAGTCTAGGAGGTTTTTAAAAATATATTTTGGATACAAGTTCTTTGCCATATGTATGTATTGAGAATATCTTATCCCAATCTGTGTTTTGTCTTTTGAAGAGCAAAAGTTTTACATTTTGATAAAGTTTATTTTATCGATGTGGTTAGTTTTTGTCTAAGAAATCTTTTCTCAATTTCTTAACAAAGATAACTTTTTAATGTTTTTCTTCTGTATACTTTATATTTTTAGTCTCCACCTTTAGGTCTTTGATCCATTTGAAATTAATTTTGGTATATAGTATGAGATACGGATGGGACTCTTATTTTTTTCTAGATGAATATCCAGTTGTTTTAACACTATTTGTTGAAAAGACATTTTTTCCTCAATATCTTGGAAGTTTTGTTGAAATCAATTAACCACATGTATGTGGCTTCAGTTGTAGAGCCAATTCTAGCACACCGATCTATTTTTCTATTTGCCTATACCACATGTCTTAATCATTGTAGCTTTATTTTTATTTATTTATTATTATTTTTTAAAGATTTTATTTATTTATTTGACACAGAGAGAGAGCAAGCGTGCAAGCAAGAGAGAAAGAAAGAAAGAAAGAGAGAGAGAGAGAGAGAGAGAGCACACAAGCAGGAGGGAGGGGCAGAGGGAGAGAGAAAGAGAGAAGCAGGCTTTCCATTGATCAGGGAGCCCGATGTGGGGCTTCATCCCAGGACCCTGGGATCATGACCTGAGCTGAAGGCAGACACTTACTGACTGAACCACCCAGGCGTCCCTAATCAGCTCAGGAACACCAGCCCCCTTGGCCACCCTGTGTCCTTTGTGTGTACCCACCGGCTTTAGCAGGGCAGCTGGAGAGTGGAGGGGCAGGGCACACTCACTGGCTTTACAAAGGCAGTGGAGAAATGTCTTGACTGTGAGCTCACTCAGGCTCCAGCAATGCTATGGGAGAGTGCCCTGTTGACACACACATGCAGGCCCCAGGTTGAGGGCAGGATAATGTCATGGCCACTGGAATTCATCTGCCCCAGCCAGGGAGCTGAGGATCACTGAAACACCCATGCTTTCTGGCTTCAGTGAGGCAGGGGGACAGTGTCATAACCCTGTGCCTCTGCTTGTCCCAGTGAGGTGGCAGGAGGGTGCTGCATCAAGTGTGCCCCACTGTGCTAACAGGGGAGGTGGAGAGTATAGAGGTGGCATCTGCCAGTGCCTCTGTCTTTGGAGAGAGCCCCAACTGTCCCTGTCCCTCTAGCAGATGCCTCCAGACCAGAAAATGAATTTCCTTCACATACGGTCTAGGCACTTTTCAAACTGGTGGATCCTGGAGCAAGAGAGACTGCATGTGAGCCCTTTAAAGGGAGAATCTCAGTTTCCTATAGCACTTTAGGTCCCTTGGACATCCCCCCCCCCTTTGATTTTGTAAGCACTGAGGCATTTTTGGAAGCTCATCTCTCATGTCTTCTCCTAAGGATTGAGGTGCCTGATGTGAGGAACCAATCCCTTGCTCCTCTGTGAGAAGTACTGGGCTGGTGAGATCCCTCCAAATTGTGTATCATAGGGCTGGGGGTGAGGTCTTTTGCCAAGACTATGGCTCCGCCTCTACTACCCGTCTCAATGTGGTTCTTTTATTCCTTATTCTGGAGAACTTGTTCGTCTAGTTTTCAGATCTTTTTCAGAGGGAAATGATACATATGCAACTGCAGATTAGGTGTGTCCATGGGAGGGAGTGAGTTCAGGATCTTCCTATGCTGCCATCTTGGACCCCTTTCCCATATGATTTTTTTTTCTGTATTTTGGTTTTATGTCATTTGAGTATGATATTCTTGGGTGTGGTTTTCTTTGTATTTATTATGTTTGCTATTTACTAGCCTTCCTGGATCTCTGACTTGATGTTTGTTGTCAATTTGGGAAAGTTTTCAGCCATTATCTTCCCTAATGTTTTTTATGTGTCATTTTCCCCTTCTTTCTTTCCAGGATGCCAATAATATATGTTTGACTGTTTAATACTGTTACACTCTAATCATTATTTTAAGTCTTTTTCTATCTGTGGTTCAGTTTGAGTGATTTCCAGTATTCTGTCTTGAAGTGTATTAATTTTTTCCTCTGTTGTGTCCAGTATGGTCTTAAATATATCTAGTCAATATTTTATTTAAATATTTACATCTTAGTTTCAAGATTTCTATTTTGGTTTTCTATTATGGTTTTTAAATCTTTCCTGAAATTTCACATTTCTTTGTTCATCATATTTATAATATCCTGTAGATTCCCATAGAAATTTATCAGTAATATTTTTATATTCTTATTTTGTAATTCCAGCATTTGAGCTGTCTATTTTTATTAACTGATTTTTCTCTTGATTATTGATCAGGATCACATTTTCTTGCTTCTTTACATATCTTGTAATTTTTTTTTTAAGATTTTATTTATTTATTTGACAGAAAGAAAGAGAGCACAAGTAGGCAGAGAGGCAGGCAGAGGGGGAGGGAGAAGCAGGCTTCCCACTGAGCAGCAAGCCCAACGTGGGGCTCCATCCCAGGACCCTGGGATCATGACCTGAGCCAAAGGCAGCTGCTTAACCGACTGAGCCACCCAGCCGCCCCCATATCTAGTCATTTTTTATTGAAATATGGACACTATGTACAAAGAAAAGTAAAGGCTGAAATGGATTGTGATATTGTAAGACTGCAAGTCTCTGAGACTTTGAAACTGTGAGATAATGATAGCACAAAAACATGAGACTTTCCATATCCTAACTTCAGGTAGAATGCCCATGTAATTTAAAAAATCACAGTATTGAGGCTAATCTGGCCCCAAGATAATGGTCCCTAAAGTTTCTATCGAGGGACAGAATTTCTCTGCACAGTCACCTACAGCAATGTCTAGTGAAGAAGGAACTTTCCTGAGGGAAGAAAGAGTTTACATGAAAAGTTTTGGTGGGTAGACATCTATTAGGGAGTCACAGGAAAAGGAGAGAAAAGGCACTAGAATGCTCTTCTAGGCAAACCCCAGGATGTGTAACCCAGAGGGATGGGATGGAAAAGTGATTCAATGCGAGTTATTGAAATTGTGTGTAGTGTAACTAGAGATCTTGCTAAAGTAGACCACAAGAAAGTTGATTTTGTGGTTTATAGCATATTGAGAATATGAACCAAAGGCAAGCACTTCACCTCGTGGAGCAATTACTGCAGCATAATAAAGAAATGTGAGTTCCTAAGTATTTTACGGAACCACAAAAGAGGAAATAGTTGATGTCATGTAGCATACAGAGTATTTTACTAGAGCTATTTAGCATGCATGTGAGACACTTGGTGAACCCCTCTGAGTTTGATTGCTCTCAATATACAGAAAAATTATCTGCTTTTCCATATATGTAAAATAGAAGAACTGTGTGTTGTTGTTATTATATTCCTGGTGAGAGATGGACCAGAGAGTTTTGGTTTGGAAAGTGTTACTATGAATTTATTGTATTCCCTGGCTGATATAACCTGGGAGAATAAGGCTTATTGGCCCTTGAGGGAAGGGACTAGATAGCCTTCTGACCACACAGACATAGCCACTCTTTGTAGTGATTCGCTTTTTGTTCTTGGCTATGTAACTCTTAGAGAAAATAATCAGAACTGCCTAGAGGCATCTCTTGTTTGATGCAGGAAAAGATTTAAATGTGATTCCCTGGAGGGAAGGTCAGGAAAGGAAAGGGTCCTTGCAGTAGTGAATAGCATTACTTATGGAGATCCATTGTAAGGTGTTCAAACTTGGTCACAAGCTCAATGCATGAAATTAAATATTTTGAAGTGAGGGAGTACGTGGAAGCTAAACAACTTGGGAATATGAGAAGCAGGCCGTGAGCACCTAGGAGACCTTGTGCAAAGAAGTTCCATCATCCATGTATGTCTACGTGGGCCTTCAACTTTAAAGTATTTAATTGTAACTTCTGTGACAGGTTACTTCTTGGGCCACAGAATGTGTCCATCATTATTTTCTGAGGAAGTGGCAAAATTAAGGGATTGACATCTGCCAGTGAGTAACTTCTCCACCTTATGTCTCACAATAAAGACATTTTCTTTGTCTGCTGTTGAGGTGATGGAGACAGAGTGGGGAGGGTAGCGGAAAGTGACTGCCTTTAAAAAAACAAAACAAAACAACTTTATTTATTTATTTGAGAGAGAGAGAGAGAGGAGAGAATGAGCAGGGGGAGCAGCCGTGGCAAAGGCAGAAGCAGACTCTCCACAGAGCAGGGAGCTCCACACGGGGCTCCATCCCAGGACCCCAGGATCAAGACCTGAGCTGAAGGCAGAGGCTTAACTGACTGAGCCCCCAGGTGCCCCAAAGTGACTGCCCTTTGATGCCATATGTTAACTTCTCCATTATTCCTTCTGAGGTGAATTCATGAAGACTGCCAATAAATTCACGCAGACTTCCGATTAATTTCTCTAGTGGTACATCTAATTTGTAAAGAGATCAAAGGAATGGAAAACCACGTGCCATGAAAGGTGTACCTTATGTAGTATCTTATGTAGTGTAACCTTCTATAGGTACTCATGTGCCTTATGGAGTTCCCTAGCCCATGTGCGCAAGGCTGCACTGCTCTCCCTTACAGGATGTCCCCTAGAGCCTTTTCACAGCCTAGAGGAGTGGGCTTCTTTTTTTTTTTTTTTAAGATTTTATTTATTTATTTGACAGAGAGAGAGACAGCGAGAGAGGGAACACAAGTAGGGTGGGTGGGAGAGGGAGAAGCAGGCTTCCCGCAGAGCAGGAAGCCCGATGCGGGGCTCGATCCCAGGACCCTGGGATCATGACCTGAGCCGAAGGCAGACGCTTAATGACTGAGCCACCCAGGTGCCCCAGGAGTGGGCTTCTTATAATCACCTTTGCACCAACAATTTTTTAGTCTCTGATCTTCAGACCATGTTTTACATAATAAAGTCCCCTTTTACTAACTTGACATTAAATGGCACCATGATCAATGGTTTCTTTCTAATGCCTGTCTTTCTCCTCCTGATATGAGACATGAGTCTGAGAAGGAAGCTCAGTCCTTCCATCTATGCCACATACACCCTTAAGGCATACCTTCTTTTTTGCTACCACTTTATTCTGCAATGTATTTCTCTTGGGTCCAGCCTTGCCAACTCCTGTCAATTGAATTGTATTTGCATATATTTTAGGCCACTCCTAGAGTACCTTGTGTGTTATATGACCTGGCATAAAAGACATGCTCTGTGAGCTGCTTTTCTATCACCCTTGAGGACAACATTGAGCTTATCCTTTTATACTTTCTGGTTTAGTGACCCAAGGCATATATTGACAGGAAATTTACCCAAGATTTAGAAAGTAATTTTTGGTTTTGGTATAATAGTTTTTGGTCCTTTGCAAATACATTCACAAACCACCTTCAGTGCGAATTTATTCCACCTGTTTGTCTACTATCTTTCGCATTGTGCTCAGATCTCTGAGGCCAACCTGTCCAGGCTTCTCCTTGTAGAGGAGTATAGCCCTTATTGAAAGTAATAATGAGGTAATCTAAATGAAAATTATATGAGTGTATACTGTGAAAGGATTCATAATAATATGAATAATCATGAAAGTAAAAGCTTTGTTTATTCTGGGTACCTGAGTAAGTGAATACTGAATTCATTCTGAACGAGAAAACACAAATTTTATATAGAGATTTTACCTGTGTTGTGCTTAGAATGGGGAGCAATAGCAAGAAGGGTTCAAGTTTATGAATGAAGATGAATATGCCTGAGAGGAAAGCCAACCCCATAGCCAGAGGTGGAACTGGAAGAATATTGCAGTTTTTGTTGTTTCTTGTTGCAATGTAACAAAAAGGACACAGAGAAAAAACCAGTATAATAACTGGTTGAGAAGATGGACTACTTTATAATTATCCAGAAAGACAATCATATGTCGTTTTCTTTAGAAAAATTCTTTAGAAAAATTTTTCTTTAGAAATATTACCTTTAGCTAGAAATTTTTCAAGGGTCTATGAATCCTTACATTGCCCAACCCAACCAAAATCTATTGTAGAAGTTTAACATAATGTATTTAAGAGGTTAAGTCAGGACTGTAAAGCCACACCACCTAGGTTCAAATCCTGGCTGTGTCACTTACTAGTTGGATGACCTGGCTTTGTGATTTCTGGTTTACCTCCTCATCTATACAATGGAATTTTAAAGGGTTGTTATAAAAAGCAAATTAATAGATGCATGTCAATTACTTATAACTGCCCATGGCATGTATTGGGAGATTTCCCAGTGTTTATCTTCATTCTACATTTTTTTTTCCAAGTGAAAGAACTCAAGATTTCATTCCCAATTTCTATATAATAGCACCTTAAACATCTACCTTCTATTAAAAGGTCAAACCTTGATGAGTCTAAGAGAATGGCTTCGTAATTCTTAGAGAGTGTGTGCCTTCCCTTGGTAGCAATTCTGTTAAACTGAACATATGTCATCTGTTTGACAGACAGGAGCAGAGAGAACCTCCTCTGGAGCATAACACAAAGGTTTTGCGAGCAGTCAAACAAGAAGCTTTGGAATCAAATAGAATAGGAAGAAAGGGAGAAATTTATAATTTGAAAATAAAGAGGAAAGGTGAAACATTTGTGGAAGAGCAGAGACTAGTTTACCAAATATATCACAAATTTCCATCATGGCCTTGTTTTGTAGAGTACGTTCATACACAGAGGAAACCTGTACTTCGGCATTTGTTTTATGTGCCCAAAGTCTTATTCTCCAGGATAAGACTAGAACATATTTGGGCAGCATTCCTGTGTTACAAATCCATTCCGGCCAGTGGGTCATAATTTCCTCTGTTCCATTTGTTCCGCAATTCCCTCATGTCACGGGAAGGCAATGTCTGAAATGTATCACCTTGATGGTGCACTCTATCCCCTGCAGCAAAACTTTTCACCCACAAGCTAGATACTGAATTCATATGTTCTTTCCAATCGGTTTAAACTCTCAAAAAAATCAAATATTGTTTTGCATGACACAGATGATCCTCATGAACTTATTACCTCTCTCAAAGGCCATTTCTCTTGGCAGTGGCTTCACACTGAATAAAGATGAGGCTTCTTCACGCCATCAGTTGAGATGAACATCAGTGCAGCTGTGTCCTATTGAGGCTGGAAGAAGTAAACATGAGAATAATTTTTCAGTGAGTTAGATCAATCTATAGAGAACATAGGGACAATTCCAATCAGAAAACTTTGTTTTGGAAGGTTTTACACCTCTAGATTATTAACGACGTTGCTTCAATCCTCAACATTAGTTTTGATTAAGCTTTAGAGTTTAAACATTTTTGCTTTTTATTAGAATTGGTGGTCTGTGTTGTCCAGCCCAGGGAATTCAGTTGATTTTTACTTGATGCTAATGACATTTGGTCTAAGGCCATGCTGCACTCGGGTGCACATCAGAATCACCTGGGGAATAAGAAAGATATAAACAAATTCAGGACACATGTCAATATGCTTATTCTTTATTTTGCAGAATGCATATTGATACGGTGTCCTGTTTATTGAGAGCCTTATTTGAGTCAGATATTGGAAATTAAAAGAAAAAAAGACATATTTCTTGACTTTAAGAAGCTTACAGTTTACTGATAGGAGATTACTAAAGAGAATTTCTATACATAGTTCTCAAATTATGTGAGAACGAGGGGATCCTCTAATCCAGTGGTGGAAAGGGTGCCATTGGTGGCAAGAGGGGCTTCTTGGAGAAAGTGGCTGCTGAGCTGAGTCCTTACTGTAGAACGCTAAGGATTGAGCAGGATGAAGAAGAATGAAAGGGATTTGATGACAAAGGACTATACCAGCTAAAGTATGAATAAGAGACCCCCTTTGTTGTGCTGGGGGAAACAAAAGTAGTTTGATTTTGTTGGAGCACCAAGTAGGAGGAGACAAGTAAGAAGAGATGAGACTGGAGAGGGAAGCAGGATCCAAGTCCTGGTGTACCATCCACAGCAAGGCTCCAGGGGACAGATACACCTGACCTGTGTGGGGAGCTGCCGTAACGTTCTAGGTCTTCACTCCTCTGGTTTCCGATGTCATCACGGAGAACCTAAATGCCTGATTTCTGCAAAGCAAATTGGGTGATACAGATAAATATCCATTAGGTATGATAGATTCTTCTGAAAAAGAATACTTATCATCACTGAGCAATGTACGTTAAACTCACAGCCATAATACAGAGCCTTATAAGCCATTGAAATGGCCCAAAGAGTCATTCCATAGGAGTTGAGGTAAAGGAGAAGTCACTTCTGGCTGGCTAAAGTGTTCCAAGACAGTTAGTGGAGTATGGCGGCCCACTCTTGGCCTTGAAGGAGGGGGAAAGTTTAGATAGGCACAATTCTAGAAGAAAGGAAGGAATGACATGAGCATGACATGAGCAAACAACAGAAAATGTGAAGTCCTTGTTATGGTTGGGTGAAAGGCCAGAACAGGAGGATGCATAAGGGAATAGGAACAGAGAAAACTATGAAGTTACGCATAGGCCCAGTCATACACAGAGGGTTTTGTCAAAAATTCAACCAAATTTGGGGAATTACAGAAATGGGACCCAAGGAAAGTTTTTAAGCAGGGGGAAAGTATTTTTCAATACAGTGTACTATGAAGATTGAAATGACAATGGAATTCCTGACAGTTTTAAAAAAATGAAAATAAGTACAAATAGTAAGAATCTGAACCAGCACAGGAGCAAGTAGAAATGGAAGACATCTGTAGAAGTGAGACCACATGCCCACTCCAGCCTACTGATTGAAGGCATTTTTATCAAGGTTCTGAACTGCAACCAGAACAGGAAGCCATGTCTTTGGTGCATCCTCCATACCCTTAATCATGAGGACTCTATGTTTCACTGGGAGGCGGAGTTATCTATATCAGTGCAGAGAATAAGGAAATTCAGTTGTTAAAGCTAGCACTCCCCCACTTGCCTGTTGTTAAAATCTCCTAGAGAACTTGTTAAACAGATCTCTGGACCCACCACGTTTACCGAATCAGAACCTCCAGGAGAAGACTCAGTCAGGGTACTGAAGCAGTCTCCATCATCGGGCAAGTCTGGGGAACACAGCACCAGGGTCAAAGTTACTTCAAAGCAGCAAAGTAATTGATGGAAGAGGGAGGCCTGTGTTGAGATTATTTGTATATTGAAGTACAATGATTCTGTTAGCTTTCTCAGGTGCAGAGAAACCGAAGTCATAATCTACACCCTATCACCTCCCCTATCACTGTATTCTGTTCCAGCACCTTCTTTTTCCAGGGTTACCACAAAAACATCATATCACCAGCTCTCCCTGCTTCCATTCATTCTTTCTGGGATATAATTTGTTTCCCATACAGGAGATGGGAAAATCTTTTCAAAGCAAAGACAAGCTGGGACACCTGGGTGGCTCAGTCGGTTAAGCGTCGGCCTTCGGCTCAGGTCATGATCCCGGGGTCCTGGATCGAGTCCCGCATCGGGTTCTCTCTCTTTCCCTCCCTCTGCCCTTCCCTGTGGCCGTGCTCGATCTCTCTCTCTCTCTCAAATAAATAAATAAAATCTTAAAAAAAAGCAAAGACCAGATCATGCCACTCCCCACTCCCCTGGTCCACATCCCCAATGCTTTCTAATTATGCACATAGAAAAAAATTCCAACCTTCCTACCACAGCCTCCAAAGCCCCTCTTGGGTTACCCTGCCCATCTGTTCATTTCAGTTCCTGCCATTTTCTCCCTTTGCTCACTCTGGCTCGTTGCTGTTCCTTGAGCATCCCAAGCTTGTCACTCTCTTTGAACTGGAGCCTCATTGTTCTTGCTTCATGTGACCACCTTTCTCAAGATATTCACTGGTCTGGCTCCATTGTGTTAAGCAGGAAGGACTTTCCAAACCCCTCTGTAGAAGAGCTACTATTTACCACAGTTCCCTGTTCATATTCTGCCCAAGCCTTAACCCTCTGCATTTTACCTTAAAAGTCATCACAGTGTGCTCTCATGTCACATATTTGTCTATGTTTTTCTCTGTCTCCTTTACTAGAATGTGTGTGCCTTAAGACAATAGATTCTGTTTTGTTTTTGTATTCCCCAGGGCTAAGCATGGAGTCTAACACTGGAGCAATGTTCAGTGAACATTTCTTGGATGGCTGGATGAATTAATGATGTGTTGGAATGTGATAGGAGTTATGTAGTGTGTATGTCTTTTGAATCGGTGGCTTTTTCCATGTTATTGTCTATATCATCCAGACTTTAATTGTCTGGACTATATACATTTTGGAATGTTTTCTCACAATTTCATACTTAGACAGCCAGTGATCTGGCTTCTTTCTAACATTGCTTGGTCATATAATACTTTATTATATGTGTGTGTGTGTGTGTGTGTGTGTGTGTGTGTGTGTGTGTGTTTGGAGAGGTTGCTATTAACACAGGCTAGGGGGAAAAAAAATTCCCATCTGTGTTGATCTCTTTATAGTTCTCGCTTTTCATACTTGACTTTCTTCCAGGTGTTTAAACGTTCTACTCACCTGTCTTTCCTGGCTCTATGCAGGGCCTTTATCTAAGATCACGTTGTTCTTCTTTCTCTGACCTTTCTCCTCCTCTTTCTCTGTTAGAAGCCGTCACCTTTTGAACTGATAATCACAGACAAACTCTTAGAAATGGTTGTTGCTTCCAGTGGAGGTGGAGATAGGTCCAGATATGGGATATTGCTAGTATTTAGGAGCTAGGATTTCTATTAGCCTCGGGCCAGTCTGGGTAGCCAAAACCACCTATAAGATACACTTTGTAGTGTAACCAAATTTACATGCTCTAATTTGTTTTAAAGACAGGAGATTTGGAGCAACATGATATCAAGCCATTGATTCAGACTTCGCTGTGTCTGTCTCATCGAGTATTAAGTCAGTCACAATTACCTGCTCAGCCCTTTCATGGTCTATTTTTTGGGACTCCCACATTTCTAACCTGACTTCACATATAGCTTCTCGGCCTTTTGGCTAAGATCAAGTCTAACCTGACTTCACCGAGAAACCTAACCAATGGGCAGTCCTGGGGGGGAGGCGGGTGTGCAAGACAGACTCAGAATCTCTTCTAATCACTGTTATCTCGGATCCAGTACCCCTGCAGAAATTCAAGAATATGTAAGTTGTTGCTATTGCTCTGGCTTCTTTTAAAAAATCTGCCAACTGTGTTTCCTTTCTCATATTTGATTTCTGGGTTTGCCTTAAAAATAAATTCTCCTGAAATCCAAGGCTGTGAACTCAAGATAAGAGAGTAAGAATCATTAACTGGGTTGCATATCGTTGCTACTACAATTGTGTGTGAACAGAACACTCGTAAATACAGGCACCGATAGATCAGCTGCTTTTACACCCCATACAACAAACACACACGAGCACTTATATTCTCTCCCCTTTATCTTCTGAGAGCAAGACAGCTCAGCATCGCCTCATAGTCTAAGTCAGTACATCATTAAAAGAAATTATTTTTCTTCCGGAGATACTGTTACCTTGCAAGAAAGCGTGTGGACAGGAACCTAAGGGCAGGCTTCTGTGGCTCGGTGCCCCGTGGCCCTGCCTGCCTCGCATGGACCTGCTTTCCAGGACACGTTGAGGCCGTTGCCTGACTCAGAACCCAGCCCCCGTGGCTTCCGGTTTATTTTCTAGGCAGGCAAGAGCTGTTGCCTGTCTGATAGGCTTTCTCTTGTGGAGGACCAGCCTGGAGGCAGATCTGTCTAGTTACCCGCCTGCCTTTTGAAGCTATACTGCACACCGCTGCTTCCTGCCTACATTTCGGCTTCTACCTGCCTGGAAGGGGCTCTGTTGATAAGTCCTGACCAGGGGGCCTGAAGAGTTATTTACCTGGATGTGAATCTCTCTACCGTCACCCAGTGAGTCGTTTTGCACACCATGCTTTTCATCACTTAAGGTGATTTTTCTGGTTCAGATGTCTAGAGCTCAACAGAGAAAAATATTTTTGTAGTGGAAGAAACATCCCTTTCACAATTTGACTAGGGTAAGTCTCTTAGGTCATTGGCATGAAAACTGCTAGTACATGGCATGAAAAAAGGAAAGCAACTCTACCCTTTAAAGTTGCTGTAAAATCGGGTAATGAAGGACAGTTGGGGGGGTCGGAGGAGGGTGGGCCAGATGTGTGCACCTTTTTAAAAAGTAAGTAAATCGAAATTAATTTTGGAGACTTCGCCATTCTCTGTGATTTGTAATCTCCATCTAACTCTGCTCGGACTGAAATGCGCAGTCAATGTCCAACAGCAGGGGGCCCAAGCGGTGCTTAGCTGTTGCATTAAGTGGGATAAAATAAGTAGGTTGAACAGAAGGAATGCTTTAAAAACACTGAAGTGCCATCCTAAATGAGTCACCCAGCTGTGGACCACTTGGAAACAGCAGGATCATCCAGACAAGACTGGCTTTCAGCCAGGAGGTCAAGGGATCATGCGTTCACCCTCATGGGCACCCATGAATAAATGTCACTGGTTTTAACTCTGGCTCCTCTATATAGCAAGAGTTTGCGTTAGTGGTGCCGGGAGGCCACTGGGCTCTTCCTGCGACACCAGTCGGCAGGGTGCAAACCAAGACGTTTAGCATTACCCCCAAATGAAGTTCTACATACTATCTTGGAGATTCATAACGGGATAAAAATATGTTGTAAAATGTGAAACCTGTGTCCTCTTCCTATGCCACAGTGTTCTAGGGCATGAGGAATTAACATTTTTCAACCAGTCAGCAAAGTATGTCATGAATCTGATGGTGGTGCATTTATTAATTTATTTGATGCTTGTAACTTCTGTGAATATGCAAGCTCTTAGAAGTATACTTAAGTCAGAGTGATACGTTAAAAGCTCAAAGATGACTATTCGCTTAAGCCCCATCAGTGGCCTCCCACGGCTCCTAGGAGAACATCCAACATCTAGAAACTATCCTGTCTCTTCAGGCTCATTTCGCGTCAGGTTTCTGCTTCTTTCTTTCCATTCCAGCAGCATTGCTTATCATTTAGTTAGTTTCTTGCCTTGTTCTCTCTCCCTGTTGGGCTTTGCTCATTCTGTTCCCTCTCTGGAACCTTCTTCTTCCCATCTCTGTTACTAGCTACTATTGCCTGTTAGGTCTCAGCTTAAAGGCTGTTATGAACACTGAACTCCTAGACCAGCTCACATTCTCTATCAGAACCACCATCCTATGTTATTGGAATTATTCATTCAATTATGACTATCCCCCGTAAGACCCTAAGTTCAGTGAGGGCAGGAATTGTTCTGTCTTGTTTAAAATTTTTCTACCACCTTTTAGTGTTGAGTAAATATTTGCTGTGTGAAAACCCCTATGATCAAAGGTATTTGCCCCCTCTGTCTGGAAAAGGCAGTCCTGTGGCTTCTACTTGTTTAAATGCACTTAGTGGTTACCTTTGAAAAATATCTTTTTTAAAAAGAAAGGTATTTATTTATTTGAAAGAGAGAGGGAGTGCGAGCTGGGGGGAGGAGCAGACAGAGAGGGACAAACAACTCCACCCTGAACGCAGGGCCTGTCGGGGGCGGAGGGGTGGGGCTCCATCCTATGACTCCAAGATCATGACATCAAGAGTTGGATGCTCAGCCTACTGAGCCACCCAGGCGCCCCTAGTGTTTACCTTTGAACAAGAGTATTAATACCATGAAGAAATACACCATCCAGCTTTGAAGATTAGAGTTTGTGCAAAAGGGTAAGTTTTCATTCAGTCCATTATAGCTTTTGAACATGTTAAAAGACTTGATTGAGGATACCACCAAAGCCAGAGGTTACTGACTCAAACACCCACAGGGACCAGGCCTCAATGTAAAGAATAGGGCTGAGTGGAGACTGGGGCAGACTGGGGTCCCACCATAGGTAATTGTTTCCATGTGGAAATGTGAGCTAAGAATTGGCAGGTTTTCTAATTTTTCAAGAGAAGAAGAAAATCCAAAAGGTTTGTGGTAAAATCATAATTAAAAAAATGTTGGGAAATAATTTCAAATTTTTAAAATACCTTGCTTACAAGATGAAACATTTCTGCTGGGATAAAACAGTTTGCCAGCTATGAATTTAAAACTTAATCATTAAGTCAAAAAATCAGTATTGAGACAATCAATTTGCTCATGCATGAATGTTTAACCCAACGAACAACTGATGCATAAATAATAAATTTAACAATTTTAGAATGAGAAGGGACATGAGAATCATCTTGTAAACACCTTCTTCCACGTTACAGATGGCAAAATCTCAGGTCCACAAAAATTAAATTCCTGGAGCTTAAAGTCAGATGCACACAATTAAGTAACATGGACTTGAATCCAGGTGTTTTGATGCTTGGCTTTTCCCATAACTCCAAGCAACATTGTGTGTGTATGTGTTTGTGTGCATGCATATTCTGCTCTAAGTAAGTGGTGTGAAATATGGTGGCCTGTGCTAGTGTTTCTGAAATTTTACTGTGTATGTGAATCAATTGGGGATCTCATAAAAATGCAAATTCTGATTCAGCAGGTCTGGAATAAGGCCCGAGTTTCTGTATTTCTAACAGCTCCCAGGTGATGCCAATCCCAGGACCAAGCTTTGGGTAGCGAGGACGGACGGACTGTACAGTTGCTCTAGAGGCTGGGACTGCCTTAACTGCCCGGAATTGAACGTGTTCTTTGATTTTTTTTCTTCACCAGTTAACACTCTGCTAACATTTTTTTTTCTTCCATGCTGAATCCTTGACAAGTAAAAATATTAAATTAAGTGCGAAATCCACTTACAAGGGGAAGTAGATAAGTAAATGACTGAAAACAAGGGACGCTGAGGAAATCAATTCTTCAACTAAGGAATCCAAATCTCCATCATGCAAAATGCATGAGTTTTCTCATGTCTTGTTTTGTAAATAATATTAGTTCTGGTTAGTTGCTGGGGAACTATGGAGTCGTTTTCTAACTAATAGCAACAGAAAATGATATTCCGGAAAATGAAGGGGAAAAGATACTTCAGAATATAAGAACAAATATTCCACAAGATGGCAGTAAGTTCCTATGCTTTACATTTTACTTAACCTTTTACAGAGTATACATTTCTTCAGTGAAAATTTTTAAAGAATTACACTATTTTTTTTGTCTTTTGTCTGTTTGTTTTGAAATGACAGAACTAAACTTAAGAGAAGTTATATTTTTTTCTCAGCCGAAGGACTAATGGCTATTTTTTGTCACACTTTCTTCTTCATATTAGCGTGGCATACTGATGTTATCCTTTCTTTTTTTTAAAAATTTATTTATTTATTTGAGAGGGAGAGCAAGCATGTGAGCAGGGGGAGGGGCAGAGAGGAAGATGGAGAGGGAGAGACTAGCAGACTCCCCACTGAGCGTGGAGTCTGATGTGGGGCTTGATCTCAGGACCCGGTGACCATGACCTGAGCTGAAACCAAGAGTCAAATGCTCAACCGACTGAGCCACCCAGATGGCCCCTGATGTTATCCTTTTAACTTGTATTTATTTTTTCAGGTTATCATTGAAGACATCTCAGTGGAATACATTTTCGTTGAATATTGAAAAATTTTTGAAACGCTAGATGACTATATTCAAAGTTTCAACAGTTTTCAACTCTTAACTGGCCATTTATTTTCATTTAAGAAAGCTCTTGGAGATTCAACCTACTGATTAAGACAGAAAGAACCATAAAAGTGAATTCTTCATTATGTTATCAATTTAAGATTAATGGTAATTACATTTTAATACACATTGCATTAAAGAAATCACATTTCTAAGACTTGTTCATTAGGTCTTTATTTGCTCTGAATTAGTCTCAGGAGATCAAAGAAGCACAGATTAGGGAAAAGAAAATATAATAACAGATTTTTTTCTAAAGCTTTTTTTGTTGTGTGAATAAGGAAAGAATGAGTAGTGTACTGACCTACAGATATCCATATAAGTGTGCATAGATACCATCCTTAATATTGTGGCAATGCTAGCAAAATTGGGCATTACCCTGTTATCATCACCAGACGTGTGTGTTCTAAGACAATTCATTCAATGGCTTTGGGACTCAGTTTCTTCTGGTATAATATAAGGAATATAGGTTAGCTGATTTCATTTCCAACTTCTTAACACGCCATGTTTCTCAGGAGAAAATGTAATTAAGTAAGATGAGCATAAGCTTTGATAAAAGCCCATGGTGACTAGGGGTTACAGGGGTCTTTAGAGTATTCTGCCTATTATCCTATTTTCTATATGTATTCTAGGTGTTTCATAGAACTCTTGAGCTGTATTTGTTCTAAAATGACTTAAAAAGAGGCTGGCAAGGCAGAGTGCTGGATCTATACTGAGGGGGTATGTGGCTGTTGTCTGTATTCCCAAAATAACATTATTGTAAACATCTCTTTTCTTCCCCCATATTTTCATTTCATTAGGCCCTTAGAATAAGAAAGGGAAGAGAGGAAAAGTAGAAAAATGATTTGCCCTTAGCAGATCCTGCAGGGATCTTTCTTAGAGGAAACTTGGGACCTCAAAATAGCTGAGTAAGTTGTGGGAGTGTGATGCTAATTGAGGAGTGCCCCCCGCCCCCCAAGTACTGGCTTCCTGGTCCACCCTGACTTTTCCCCTCTCCTCTCCTCTCTTTCTGCTCTCATCTTCCTGGTCTCCATGACTAATCCCCTGGCCCAACCCATTCCAAACACAAGCCCTCTCACACCCTGGGCCGCAGGCAGATCCTATCACTTAGAACTTCTGGTTGTACATTTCCCCTTCTGGCCAGGGTGGTGCCTTACTTCACATTCATCACTTCATTTCTTAGCTCAGCTGAGGATGGAAATATCTTATTGTTTTGTCCCCAATCAAACAGAGATTCCTCTCTCCTTCCAAATGAGTTTTTGTTAGACTTTGGCTTAAAGCACCATTACTTTAGATGAAGCCATTTAAACTCATTACCTTTATAGGTATTTGCCACTTGGTAAGTAGCATAAATGCTGAATGGCTGGGCTTCAGCTGAATGCTGCTGACCCAGCTCCAAGGCTAAAATTTCCTTCATAGACCTTTCATACATACACTAAAATTTATGGCTCTGGGTTGTTAAAGCATATTAAGGATATCTTACAGGAAAAACAAACTCAGTTTTCTCTCAAGATCTCAATTTTTAGACTGTCAGGGACTTCTGAGTCTGTGCCCAGTGATCTATGACATGATTAAAACTTGGATTTACAATCCAAATCCTCATTTAGAATTGGCTTAAAATGTATTTCTAAAAAAAGGTAGCTAGATCAAATTAAGGTAGATAATAAATGATTTGGCTTTTACCTCCCAATTTAATCCTCAACCAACTGTATGCATACCTTGTCTCTCTTCATTACAATGTTACCTTAGAGTTCTCATCCAGTGGTAAAAAATGTATTTAAATTTAGTGAGTTGAGCTGATCCTTGGAAAAATATAAAATGGGCAAAGACTGTCTTCAGGATCCCTTTAGTCTCCCCTCAGTTTCCATGTCTGGCCTTTTATCCAGCTTTCTGGTCTCCTGGTGCTGCCAAGGTGGCCTGGTTTCCTTAGGATCCTACTAATAGTTCCAACAGGATAACTCTGAATTATTTTTTTCTAGCCTGATAGTGATTTTTCTCTCCTCTAAACTCCTTTCAGGTTTAAGTAATGGGGCCTGGGAGCATGGTCCAGAGAAGGAGTTAAGGGGGAAGCATGCTGACAATGATCAATGGGACAACTCTCTTTTCACCACACACTGGGGGTAAATTCTGTCAATTTAACTACTCTTAGGATAATCTCATAGTAATGGATTAGAAACATTTTTAGGCACTATGATTTAGTAACCAAAATGACCAGAATATTTGGACATCAAACTTTTGGCCTTGTTAGGTTGGTAATCTTAGGGATCATATTGGATGAGCACTTCAGCAAACATACCACTTACTCACTTCTCAAACCGTATAATTTATGGCTAATTGCTTAAGGGATATCTAGACAGATGCATTCTCTGCCTTTTAGAAGCTGACAAAGTTTGGAAGGCACTGACTTTATCAATGGTACAAACAGATTGCAGCCCCAGAACACAATAGTGTTCAAAATAGATGACAAAAACAACAACAACAACAACAACAAAAACCAAAATAGATGGCAAGAAGAAATCCAAGACTGGAGGGAGTTTGGGAGGAATAGAGATATTATATTTACATTCAGACAGACCTGTTAAGATACAGTCATAGAGGAACAGTGGTAAGCATAAGAAATCAATTTGATTACTGTTGATTTCATTGTCAATTACAAAATGATATCTTGTGTTATGAAACCTTTCACTTATTAATTTGTTCGGAAATAACTTTATTCATTGAACAGAGTATATTGTGAGCTTAGTATGTATGAGGCAAAATACCTTGATTAGACTAAGGATGAATCAAAATATCTGAAGTTTTTAACTGATGAAAAAAATGAAGAAAAGTTGAAATTGGGTTTTGTTTTTCCTAAATAGAACAAATGCAAAAGATCTTATGTAATATAAGGTGATTTTAGTCCAATTTCTTTATTTTACCAGTTCAGGGTCTAGGGGTTAAGTTATTTGCCCACAGACAGCTAATCATTCAGACTTAATTGTTTTTGCATCTAAAGCCTGCATCTCTCTATTCCCTTTCTTGTGTACTTTTCACTATTTCGCACTGGCATTATTTTCATTGATCACTAAACAACCCTTTAGTCAGATTTTAAACCTCAGGCTGTAGGCTCTAATTCAGGCTCCAACGCTGAGCTCCCAACCTATGCTTCTTTCCCAATAAATAGCCAGTTTATTCAGCCCCCGCCTGCAATCATAGCATACATGCAAGCACATATATAACTAAACAAATAAATAAAGGTACAATATCCACTATTTCCTTTCCTGAGAAAATCAGGAGGACTCTAGTGTGTAGACCTGATTTTGGAGTTAGGAAGCTTATACTCAGAATTCAGTTTTGCCCCAAGGTGACCTTAGCCAAGTCATGCCAACTTTCTTCCCAAGGCTAGCAACTTACTTCATTGGCTCTTCATTGATTTCATCTAGTATCTTCATGTTAGGAAGCCACAGTCTAATAGATACTCAGGAAATGAACACTGAACTTTCTCATAGCTCAAAGTTTTCTGAGGGCATTTGAAGAGCAGGCCTATTCTCTGCCAATTATTCTGTTTTAATAAGCTCTACCATCACTTTGACACAAATACTCAACTTAAACAAGTAGCTTTACTACTTAGCTGACCCCAAGTAAATGGCTGATTGTGATTCTTCGTGAAATCCATAGACATCTTTATGAGCTGGCAACTGTTAACTTCATGCCTCTGCTTGTTATTGATCATAGTAGAAGTTATTTAACTTTCTGTAGCAGTCTTAGAATTTCTGCATTTGGTGTTTCTCAACAAGTTTGTCTTTTGATGTAAAATGTCATTGTCAAAATTCAAATTTATAATAAGATTCTATACAAAGCTCTCTAAATTACATTCCTCAGAATAACTGGAGGAAGAAAGCACTATTCAGTAGCAATGCAAAGCACTAATTGCAAAATTTCAAAGAGAACCTTTTTTTCAAAACCTGTAAATCTATTAATCCTAGAATTATGATTCATTCCAAGGATATTTTAGCACAAGCTCAAAAATATAATATAGTGTTCTGTAATATAATTAGCAACCCAATAAAATATTTTGCTCTAAATTACTTAATAAATGTACTATGTGAGTAATAATATTCTTAAAATGAATTCCAGGATAGTTCTTCAGTTTCTTCTTTCAGAATAATTGCATATAATTCTAAAAATTATATTGGAGATCACAAGACTGCAGCCTATTTTCTAGAATTAGTACACAGGCTACCAATGGCTCATAATGAAACTGCTAGATGTCGAGGGAGAAGATGATAGAGGACAAACTAAAAGCTTTTAGAAATTTAGCTGAGTGAAATCCTCAGATTGTGCCTTTTAGTCTTTGTTTTATTACAACTAATAAAGAAGCAGCAGAGTCTGATTTTTTCCCCTCCCATCATTAACAAGTTGTTCGTCTAATTACTCATTAAATAGATAAACATGATTCTAAGTTCAAATGCAAAGTCCCATCAATAACTGATTCTCTACTCAATACTAGAAATCCTTTAATGTTTGTAAGCGTCCTTTATTTTTATGGTGATTTATTTTGTCTATTCATCCTCTGAGCTCAATAGGGGAAAGATGTAAGCTTTCTTATCTGAAAATCCTCAAAGATGGGGAGAAAAAAACCCCTGTGTCATTATGATGAGAGGCAGTGGGTGTCTTCCTACATGAATGTAGGCACATTGGTGTCCTTTCCCTTCATAGCTCTAGAGAATTATCTGCTTTGTTTCTTGAGGCATCACTGCTTATGTAAAAAGGGGATGCAATTTGAGGAATTTAGCATAAATACTAGTCAGCCTTTCTCTGGTGACATTTTAGTGCCCGTCTTTTAGACATTCCTTTTAATGCTGTCAGTATTTACAGTGGAACATCACAAGCATAATTTTACCACTGAAAATCAATTTCATGCAAATGCCATTCTGTTATACTGCTGGTGATGAAAGACCCTTCTTCAAAGTCCCCCTCCTTGCTTATTACACTGTTTTGCTCTGCAGTTTATTGTCTGTACCTTCAGCCACACAAACACTTGGAAGAGTGAGAAGAATGATCTGGTGTGCCAATTAGTTTCAGAAAGCCTCATCTTTAAGATTGCTTAGAAAGGTTGAAAATGATTATATTTAAGAGAATCCTAACATAGACTGAGTTTTTGGCTGCTTATCACGTATGGTCACGAAGAATGCATTGGTTCAAGCTCTATGACCATACTATCCCTAGTCCAATATTTTCATTTTATTCTACATCCATACATGGACAATTCCTAGCTGGCCACTCATCTTACTCTGTGACATGTAATGCTGATCCCATTTTCTTTTTTCTTTGCTCTTTCTTTCCTATCAGTAAATTTCCCTTCCTGATAATCGTCTTCCCTAAACATTACCTGTCCTCCAATGGCCAGCTCTCCTTTATTCTCGCTTGTGAAACCCTCCCAGATTACTTTTAAAAAAGTGACTTATGTTCACTACAGGTACATAAGTGGCCTTCAATAAATGTGAGAGCTCAGAGCTCTTACTACCTATAAGGTAGGATCTAATTAGATCCTAATGATTTTACTCTAGAATGCTGGCTATAAATTTCAACACTTTTAAAATATGGGAAAAGTACAACTTTCTTCATTTCTTAAACTTAGCGAATTTCCCTTTTGACTGTCTCACTGGGGTGGTCAACACACAATCCCAGTGAGAAGTTATACTGCCTCTTTCCCCCCCAGTATTGTCTAAATTCTACAGGACCTGATGCTAAAGTCTTGGGAAATACTTTGGTGGATGTTGGGCCATTAGATCTTCAATGTTCTGTGTCAAAACTCAAGGCCACTAAGGTATTCATTGCCCCATCAAGTATTTGGCCATTCAGTTGGAGGGGAAAAGGAATAATCTTCCCTTTGCCCTTCTGAGTTCTTGGCTGAGACTCCTATGATAAAACCAGACTATCAAAAGAAAAACCAAAGAAGTTTATTAACATGTATACCTCATGAATACATAGGAGATACTCAGGGAAAAATGATTAAGTTTCCGAGGTAGCTTAGACTTTAAGTTTAAATACCATTTTAATAGGGAAAAGGGAGGGAGGATAAAGGTCTTTTAGGAGACAGTACATGACTTTTAGGAAAGATGAATGGACCCTTAGACGAATACGTGGGAGGTATGATAGTTTGTGACACAGTTTGTCTTGAGTGTGGTATTGACTTCTAGTCTCTTCTCCTGTGGTAAGAGTCAATTTTCCCTGGTTGTTGAAACTCCTGGGGAGGGGATTTGTGACAACGGAGCTTCTTTTGGAAGACCTGTCCTTAGGTAATAAGGGGAGTTCAGAAAAAGCTACTCCCTGTGGTTGCTGTTTTTCAAGAACCTATGGTTCAAAACAATCAGTATACCACAGCAGCATATTTTGGGTTGGAAAGTCCTGAGCTCCTACAGTCATATTGTGGGGTGGCATATTCTGCTAGCATTCACCTCTAATTAGGATGCTTTAGGGATGTATCTGTATCCTATCAATATGGCCCTCACAGGTCCATTGCTCTCTCTGCTGCCTTGATGTCATCCTTGGGCACGTGGCCACTATTCTGTGCACCTGCACTATGAAAGGGGAAGGAATCCCAGAGGCTGCAGAAGGCTGTGTCTGCCAATGTGCAGCAGGTGGCCATTCCTCTGCCATGTCTTCAGCTGGGAAGGAGTCCTGCTGCCTCTTTGTGTCTTTATCTGAGAAGTGAGGGACAGGTCTCTTGCTTTCTGATCCTACAAGCCTTCCTAGAATTTTGCTACTTTTCATGCAGCGTATGTGATCCTTGTCCTTGGGATGCATCAATATTTGTACCTTTGTCGGTTCCCTTCCTCCCCACCCTAGCCCTAGGGATTCTATCCTAACCTGGATAGATGAAGATCGGGGACAGTGCAGGCTTACTTTTATTTGTATTTTGCAAAATCTTTCTCATCTATGTATAAATCGTTTACATCCTCCTAAGTATTAGTCTTCTGAAAATCAAAAGACAAGGAAGGAATGTATTTTTTCCTCTACTTGATACTGTCACATCTCATATGTAAAGTGAAAATCAGAAACATTTATGCCTAGCTAAATGTTTAAGCTAGGGGGGTACGGTTGGGGAGAAGGGAGAAAGGGTGGAGAATATGTAGAAAAACACTCACAAATATATAAAAACCACAAATATATAAAAACCTTTAGCATGCCAAAAATATTCTGACATTGTCCTATTTACTTCTCATAATACCCAATAAGTTTCTTAAAGAAGGGCAGATTTAGTGTTTTTGGATCTCTTGTAATGCCCAGGACCATGATACACAGAAAGTAAGGATTTGTTAAATCCCTGCTGAATGATTGACTGATGTTTAGACATTTGTGGCTCAAGAAATGCAGATTCTTGCTACATTACTAGAAGAATGTCCATTTTATAATAGGACTTACTTATCTTCTATTATGTTTCTTAACATAACAAAAAGTTATGCAGAACTAAGCAGCAAACCAAGTGTGTTGAACTTACTAGCTATTTGGGAAAATTTATAAGCTTTTGAAATATGTATTCTGCTTGCCATGTGAGTGAAATTGAGCTTAAGAAACTTGACATGCAGGAACCATTTTTTTTTAACCAAGAAAACTGAAGAATCTTAGAGGAAATGAAAGATAAAAATTTGAGTAGTCTTTGGTTGTGATAAAGCAGCAAAATGTGCTTAGGACTTATGTGCAAACCTTGCATAAATGAATTCCCAACATGTTGAATACAGATGTTAACAAACATTTTTTTCCCCCTAGATTTGGGAAACTTTTCCTGCACAGTTACAAAAAGAAATGTGCTGCATATAATCATCCTGGAGATTCTGCTCCCCAAATTGTGAAATAACATATATTCACACCTCAGATAACGAGGCAATAGGAAAATAGATTTTTTTTATGCCTTCAGCAATTTTGAATTTTACTTTTTTGGGCAATCATGATGTAGTGATTAGGCAGACTTTAATGAGAGGAATGTCTCTGACATTAGCTAAAATCACCCCTAATGTTGGTGCCTGTTTAATTACTTGACTATGAGCAGCATGATGGCCTCTGAAAGTAGGTATTTAATAAAGATATTGGATTTTAATACACTAACATGCTTTTCACAGGATTCTTTGATTATGCTGGCTGTTTATTTTAGTTGTGTCAACTTGCTTAGTACTAAGCAAGAACTCATTTGCAGGTTTGATCCCTGCATTGACCACTTAGGTAAGCTTTGTTCTGTAGCCAGAGGGCACGCCATTTAGCGCTAGCAACCAACTCACATGGTCCTGCTATTGGCAATCAGCAGCACCGAGAAATTTACACATAGGCAAATTGACCTTCCTATGGCTGAAACAATCCTAGGTCCAAGTGTAGGGGTGCTGGGCTATTAGGACCTTCAGACAGGAAGGCTAACCTATATTTATATTAAATGATTGTAAGTCACTGGTGCATGCAACAGCTCAAAGTTCTCAATACAGGACCTTCATGAATTGATCCCGTTGGCACCAAACCATGAATTTCCAAAAGTGGATTCTGAGAAGCTTAATGCTCCAGAGTTGATTCCTAATAAGAGGTGTTCATATTTGTGCCATTCCCTTGTGACATTCTTCATTATGGTTTGCATTTTGTCCATTTTGTTGTTTTGCTCACTATGCCTTTGGCAAGTTTAGCATGCTCTGCATATGTCCTTAAGTACCCACAATTTGAAAGTGTAATAATGCTACCTGATAAATATCAAACAATATCAAAGGGAAAATATAAAAGCATTTTCATGAATAGCTATGTATTTAAGAATATAAACATGAGCAATTTACTTACTTTACAGACATTATTCCACTTAATTCTCAGCCCTGGGCTAGGAGTTCAGAGAAGTTGAGGTAGCACCGTATTTTCATGTCTTTAAGAACTCTGGGAAGAGTTTGTGAAGAAGATATTTGGAAGAAGGATGTTTGGTTGCTGCTTCTGTGATGACAATACCTACGTTTTGGTCTTGCCTTTTAGATTAAATAAGGTGGTGCCTGTGAAGGGTAGAGCTTGTATTCTACACCTAACAAGTGTCCCTCAAATGCTAGTGTTTTCTCTTTTCTTCCTTCTTCTTACCATTCTTTGGGATTTCCTTTTCCCACTCAAACACATGACTGCCTTTCCTGCCATTTTCATCCCTGCTTCGGAGACCCTCTTTCTTTCTTCCCTTAGAAATCACTGTCCTCTTCTTTGATTCCTGTCAAAGGTGATGGATTTTATAGTCTAAAAAGAAGGAGGTCTTGCTTTTCAGTTCAGTAGAACTACCGTCTCATGTTCTTCCAGAATGACTTGACCTCCAAGCGTTTGCTGCTCTTTGGGCCACTAAAAAGTGGTCTAGCTGTTTCATGATTTATCATTATGTTTTGCATTTTATACATTTTGTTGTTTAGAGAATATAAACCAAGAGTGATTCTTAAACTGTTTGCATAGCTCTTTGCTATGCTGGTTACTCTCCTCCCCTCGTGATTTGCTTGGAATGGGGAATAGACCCACTGTTCCTCCCTTGACTTAGGGCAGTGGTTCTCATACTGGTTTTGGGAACTCTTTCCACTCTTAAAAATTATTGGGGGCTACAGAGAGGTTTTTGGTTTTTTTTTTTATTGTGGTTTATACCAATTGAAAGTTAGCACATTAGAAATTAAACTAAAAAGAATTCTAAATATTTCCTTTTGTTCTATTTAAAAATCATAATAGCCAATACCTATTAGTATAAATACCATGTTTTTATGAAAAATAAACTCTATTTTCTAAAACAACAATAGTGAGAAAAATGACATGTTTTGCATTTTTCAAATCTGTTTAATGACTGACTTAATCGAAGACAAATGGATTCTCAAATCTACTTCTGTATTCAATCTCTTACAATCTGTTAGTTGGGTAAACTATAGTAAGAAAATTTGGTCTCATCCAGATACGTATTTGGAAAGGAGGAATATTTAATGTTTTTTCAGATAATTGTAGATATTCTTCTCTGATACGAGATTCAAACTTGTCAACTGGTAATTTTTTAGAGGCTAATTGAAACCTGGAAACAGAAATGCTAAAAATAAACCTTTTCATCCTGTGTTCTATCATGATCCACTGGTCTATCTTGCACTTTGACTGGATCATGTATCCATGCATGATTTTGTAGTATCATGTATCGATCATTTCTTCTAGACACTGACACATTTCATTAAATGATATCCAAAAACATATTAGTTAATATTGCCACTGATCTCAGCAGAAAATCTCTAAATATGAGGAAGCTGTGTGGCTTATAACGTGTGTCGTTACAAGTTTTCCAAAATTCTAATATGCACTTGAAAATTTTCTCATTAAAACCACACACAGTCCCTTGTTTACCCTGATGTGAAAGCTTACTTCATTAATCTGCATTGTCAAATGCCCAAATGGTAACCATCGTTATCTGTCATTTATTTTTCAAGTACAAATGATTTGATGTGAAATAATGAGCTAGAACAGCTCACGACTGAATCACACCCGTGCCTGTACTTGAGATAACCTTTGGGCTTTGGTAAGCAGCATAAGTGCTTTATGTGTGCTTCTTATTTTATTACACAAAATATCAAAAAAATATAGAGTCAAGGGTCAGGATTTAATGAAATTAATTGTTACTATTAGATCAAGGAAGTTCTTAAATGAAGCTAGCATTTATTCTTTTTAATTGATTTATTGATTTCTGCAAGTGTTTGGTGGGGCAGATACCATTACTGCTAACACAGCTTGGTACCGCTGACTTGACTCTTGCTAGGGCTACAGCAATTTTACCCACTATTGTTTTTGTACCATCAGTGCATGGTCAACACAATGAAAAGAGGCAAATAACTTCTTAGTATTATTATAACAATAGTTTTAATCCTATGAACATGTCCCCCAAAATGTCTCAGGACCCCCCAGGAGTCCAAAGATCAGACTTTGACTCTTTGCTTTAGAATAGGTTTCCCAAATTCTTTCATTAAAAGTGATAGCATCTTTTTGTGAGTGCTTGCATCCTAATGTAAAGACTCTGAGATATTAGACTACTCAATAGTAAGTAAGTAATGGTCTTGGGATTTGGAAATGGAAGACAATTGTAGTCTCAATCTCATTAAGAAAAGTGTGCTTGCATGAACTGGACTTCCAAATAATTTCAAGATTTGGATTGTGTCAAGAGTTGTGGCAGGCTTATTAGTCTAAGTATTCTCACACCATGCTGCTTTCTGTTTATTATTCAAATTAATTGGAAAATGCAGTACTAGTAGTAGCTTCAGGTAACATCCTTATGATTGTCTCCTTCTGGGTAAAGTTTATGCTCCTAGGTGCAATGGATGTCATGGAAACCACTGTTCAGAGGTGGGGAAAAATGTACTCTGGCGCTCCTGCTTAATCCTGCAGAAGGGGCCCCCAGCAGGGTCCAGACTTTCTCATTTTCTCTAAGTATCTGTCCCAGAATCAGTCTCATTATTTACTGTTTTTGCTTATGTTGGAGATTTATTTATCTGGAAAATATTCATCTTTATGTTTTACACTTTTATAGGCATAGTTCAAAATATCTGCTTCCTACAGAATTGTTACCTCATCTCCTACAGATAATAGCACATGATGACAGGAGCTTGGCTCAGTGAGAAACTGCTCTGACAGGGACAGAGAGCTCATCTCAGCATGTCACAACTGCCCCTGCAGCTCCCCCTGCTCTCTCGGATCCCAGCTTTGGCTTCTCCTTTCTGATCTATAGATATGAAATCCCATTCAGGGAGCACAAATCTACATTAACTGTAATGTTGGTTACAGAAATCTGAATCAGGCACATACCCAAACATTTATTGACATCACCTTTAAAAATCCAAGAACGAAAAATATTACTCATAGGTACCTCCCTATGTTCCAAAAAGAAGAAACTCGGTTTTCCCTTTATCTAGGCTCAGTGATCGGTGATTTAGGAAAACACCTACTTGGAGTATTGTTTTATTATTGACTTATGTGTGGCAAGTATTCTCCTTCATTCCCGGAGTCCAAATGGGTTTAGAAGTTCTTGTCTCCATAATACATCCATCAATCCAAACAACAACAAAACAATCAAACCAAATTCTTGGGAGCATCTGATATATGTGAGATGATGAGCTAAGTCTGGTTTAAAGCCTATATTTGAAGTTATGTACAAGTTCCTATATTTCTTTCCTGCCCTAAGAAGTCATAATTTTATGAATTAGTTATAATTTAAAGGCTAGAACTTTTTCATAGAAGCTAAGCTCTAAGAGATGATATCTACTTGGTTCATTAATACAGAACAGCTTAGAAACTGATTAGAGTGACTGATAGTCAATGGAATGCGTTTGATAGACTTGTTTTACCCATGCCCCACTCCAACTAGATTGTATGCTCAGAGCAAGTAGATCTTGAGGCTGTAGGTATGACTTTGCTCCAGACCCTGGAGAGTTGGGGCAGTCTTGCAGAGCAGCGTGGACAGAAGAGGGACACATAGCCTCATCTCCTTGTTGAAGTGTTACCATTCCAAAGGAGCCTAATCCTCACACCTTCTTTAGTGGATATTAGAACTATGAGTTTCTGGACATCCAAGAAGAAAGCATCCTCAGTTTTGCAGATCTCCATTGTCCACAGAGGCCAGAGTCACACTTTTCGATTCTACTCTAAAAGCAAAGCAGGAGACCATTTTGGCAGAGAACAGTGACACAACTCTGTGACCAGGCAACTGGCCACTTACCTAAGGAAGATGCTGACTTTGCTCTGATCCCTTTCAGGGCTAAGTAGTCTTGATATTTTATGGATACTTATATCAGGTTGCATTCCAGGTGCTTGAGGGCAGTGGTGCATGACTTCTTTTTCTTGGAACCGCCCCCCCCAGTATCACCTTGGAAATGAATCTGTACATAAAGATTACATGTAGCTTTGACATTCCTGGGTTATAATGTCGGTTCTCATTCCAAATGCATGCTTTCCTATGATTAACCTAGACAGTTTACTAAAGATTCAGATTTTCAGGACTTACGGCAGGGACTCTGGTTCAGGAAGTTTAGATGGAGAGCCCAAGAATCTGGATTTTAATCAAGCAGCTGGGGTGAGACTGAAACAAGTGGCCCATGGACTGCAATCAAGGAAACACTACCTAGTAAATAAAACTACACCCTGCCTAGACAGCTGGGGAATAATACACATTCCTGCCTGTTATGAGCTTTGGGCAAGGAATTCTTGAAATCTGGTCTGCAGAAAGCCAATGGGACGTTAAAAATGGTCACATGAACTTGATCACCAGCAAGGTGCACTCCATCTTAGATATTGCTTCTGCTATGGATCTGTGGCTCAGGTTTTATGCTTCTTCTGGTCTGGACTCTGATGTGTCTTTTGCCATTTGGAGGAGATTTATGATGTTGATGGCAAAACTCAAGCTATTTCACTTGTTTCTTCTAGTCTCGGTGCCCACAGCAGTGCCCTTCTCATTGGAGCATTCAAAAAAGGGTGACAGTGATTTCAATTTAGTGTATTATTCCTTTGATCAAAAATCTTGGCAAGTTCCTGACGGTGTCAAAAATCGCTTGGCCTGCCAGGCAGTTAGAGGAGAAACATTTGGAATTGTCATCACTGAACTGGAATTTAGGTGAAAACTCAGAGAAACTGCTCCAGTGAAAAATCTTGCAACAGTGCTCCATCCAAATATATTAAAGACATCAAAGAGAAAGTGTTTTCTCTTGTAATTTTCCTTTCACTGTTAAGTGAACACTTGTAAATTGATGATGATGTATCTTACTAGTCACCTAGAATGCTCTGTACCACTGGAGAAAACAAAATTACTTTAATATTTTCAAAGGTTTCTTTACTTTGTAAGATGTATCTGGGGAGCTTATTAAGTTCGTTAGAAAACTTGAAGAAATTTAAAAGTACTTCTAAAGGCCTCTTCTTTCCTTTCTCAAACTACTTCTGCATTTTTAGATAGGAGTATGAGTAGATAAAATAAGAGCTTAGCTAAAACAAATAAAAGTTGATATGTATTTCTGAGGAGTGTGCAAAGGGGAAATGAAACTATTTATTTCCCTCTAGCTGGGCCTTCCTTCCCTGGTGTTCGTAATCAATCCTGACTTGCAGTGGGAATTTTTTAAGGAAAAAAAAAAAAACAGTCATTGATACTGAGATGTAGCCTCTTTCCTTATATTGCTAGAATATCCTTATTATTAATGTTATATCAATGAGTACCCTATTCTGAAGGGTAACAGTCGATAACTTTTATTGTGACATATGCTGTGCAAGGCACACAGGTGTTTATTTGCTCATTGAATTCTCACAACATCCTTACAAGCTTAGCAAGTTATTAACAATATCCCGACATTCTTATAATCAAGAATATTGAGAAAGAATACCTTCCCAGGACTCTCAGGTTGTCAGGATTGAAGCAGACCATCTAAGGAGTGCACACTTCTCTGCTGTACGTCTCTGCTGGACTTGGAAGATTTGGTGGAGGCAGATTTGGGTCCATGGGGTCCCAGTTATGAGTTTTAGAAACTTTTTCCCCATGAAATTGGGAGAGAAGTGGGATTGGAGAAGGTAAAACAAAATAGAAGCTTTTTGTTTCCTCTTTTCCTATTGTTATATGAGGCTTTGTCTTTGTTGAACAGCAAAGAAACAGTTGCGTGGTGTCCCTATCCTTACTCAGCCTTCCATGACCACATGGAACTGTGGCCGCTGCCTCAGCATCCCGTCTGTGCTTGCTCGGCAGTCTGATTTCCATTTTCGACCCTTCCTGATTGCTCCTGGTACTAAGAAATGAGGCATTTCCTGGCTGAAAACCAAAATATCTCATTTGGGTGATAAAATTAAACCACAGATTTGGTTATGTGGCTGGACGTCTGGAATTGAGTTCTTCTTTGAGGTTTCTGGAAGGCTTCAAACTGGGTTCCAATTCTAGAACTTGCATCCTGAGGCGGAAATGCCAGAGAATGTGCGCTCAGCTGGCAAGGTCCTACAATTGTTCCTGGCCACAGAGGAGGATATAGATATCAGCAGGGAGATGAGATAAGTATCACTTACCCTTCAGGTGCACCTTATACTTGACCTGGAGGAGGTGTTTCTCTCAGCTGAAGTTTAAATGAATATGCAGGCATTTTGAAGGGCTTTCTTCCTTAAGGTTGCTTCTGGAGAATCAAAATCTTGTTAGGATTATTCTGGGCACTGATTCAAAGTGTGAAAGGCTAAAATATTGCCAACATGGTAATTTACACAATATAATAGCAGGAGAAAATAAATTATCCACAACTTACAGCAATGCCCTGTGAGCAGAAAGCCTCTTGGAACACACAAAAATTATATCTACAATATATCAGCAACATAAAGCCTGGGATGATAAGAATCAGATCTAGGTTCTTGAAAAATTAGTGGAAATTCCATTTTCCCTCACTTTAGAAATTGAAAAGTAATAATAAATGGGCACAGCCAGTGTCAGGGCATGATTGAATTACATATTCCACCTTGTTTGTTCCTTAGCACCTTATGTCCTCAGAGGGCTTTGCCCTTGTGCTTCTAGTCAAGTATGAAAACTTGGTAGCATTCCCGCATTGTCTGCAAGGAAACTGAAGCACTGCAGAGTGGGTTTCTTTCAAGGTCACCTCATTGATCCGAGACGAAGCTGTAATGGATTGGGGAGCTATCAAATCTCTGTGTCCAGGGGATGACAAAGGCTGTTGTTTAGGCCAGATTTTCAGAGCAAAGAATCAAAGAATAAAGGTAATTAAGGTAATAAAGGTGTGTGCTGGGGAGTCAGACCTTTAACAAACTCTTAATTGAAATCACCAAAACCTTCTGTTTTCTGGGTTTTGAATAAAATTTCCCTTTGCTGTGTAGCTTCTTGGTTGTCCCTCCTGGAAACATGATATTCTCTTGCTGTGGTCTCTACTATGTGACTGTTAAGTCCTAAGAAGATTTTACCTCAGAACATAGTTTAGAATGATGAAGCAATAAGATCCCCGGATGAATAATATGGAAAAAGGGCAATTGCATGAAATTTTTATGCAGGATCCAGAAAAGTAAGCGAGAGAGTTAACAGCAGAATAAAGAAGCAAAGAAGGAAGAGCAAATCATGTGTTTTATAGAACAGAGGCAGTGGACTTAGGGAAATATTTTGGTGCAGGGAAGACTTCACAGCCTCAGTAAGAGATGGAATTCATCTTGGATTCTCTTCCTGTTGCCCATGTCCAGCCATCGCATCCAACATTCACACCTATTCCTCTCTTTCTACAACTTCTGCCTCTGTGCTAAGTGAAAAGTAACACCCACCATCTGTGTTTTCAGGTATCGAGGGTTTTGGCCAGAGGGCTGAATACATTTCTCTTTCTCCTTCCACTTCACTTGCAGCACCAGCCTCTTAACTCCATTTCTGTTGGTGGTTTCTTCCTATTCCAGTTCTATTGTGTTCCAGAACATCTGGATTCATCATTTTAACTGAAATTCTGACCATGTTACTTCCTGGCTAAAGCCTTTGATCACCCTTCCCCACTCCCATTCCCTGGATCCAAAGTCAACTGATTAAAGCCCAAATTCCCACATCCCTCCACTCTCTGGTACCATCTTGTCTATGTTAAGCTTCTCCCAGCTTGTTTTACAATTTCTGCCTGAAATTCAAACTAAAGTAAAAAGTTCGTTGTTTTCTGAGCAGATCTCAAAGTTCCTATATCCACTTCACTATTCATTCTCTTTCTTCCATAGAGAACAATATCCAATTCTTCCCTCATCCATTTCTGCATCTGTTGATACCCTATTTGTCCCTCAAGGCTCACTTTAATGGTAACTCTCGTCTCTCTTTCAGAGATTGGAATTCACATGTGATGTTTAGAAAACACTGGTTTCCCAAGATGATTGATAAAATTGGAGAAAAGGGAACTATATTATAAAAAGTGTTCAGTGTTTCTCTAAGAGTTTACTCTTTAATGGCAACCATAGAAGGGATTTGAAATGTGAAGTGACCTTCCCATGTATGTGCTGGAGAAATATTTCTCTGGGAGCTGCCTATGTGAGAATGTAGATTGGGGCCTACATCTGGTTGGCTATCCCCAAAACCCCTACCCTACTATTTTTATTTCAGGATTATTCAGAAATTCCTTGATTTCAAGGAAGCCAGACCCAACCCTAGGTTTAGGAGTAAGTATACAACCTAGCTGTGCCCAAGAAGATGTTTACTGAAATCTTGCTAGGGAATTCCTGAGAAAGTGTTTTTCCCTCCTATCTCTGCTATATCTGACTTGAGATCATGATTAGGTGGCCAAGATCATTATAGAGATGTTGCCTCAGGCCCTCAAAATCCTTAAGGTATTAAATCACACTAATTATTGTCCACCATTATGGGAGTAAAATGTATTCATGTATTGTTAGTCCAGCTTTCTGCTTCTCATTACAATTTTCTATTTCTCTCTCAAAATCTCTCTCTGTCACGCACACACACACACACACACACACACACACACACTAATACAGATTTAGTAGTAGCAGGGAGGATATATATCCTATATATGCTAGAGGAGGGGAGAATAAGAATCACTGAAAAGTGGGGCTCCTGGGTGGCTCAGTTGGTTAAGTGACTGCCTTCGGCTCAGGTCATGATCCTGGGATCGAGCCCCGCATCAGGCTCCTGGCTCAGCAGGGAGCCTGCTTCTCCCTCTGACCCTCTCCCCTCTCATGCTGTTTCTCTCTCTCTTGCTCTCTAATAAATAAATAAATCAAATCTTAAAAAAAAAAGAATCACTGAAAAGTGCCTTAGCAATAACGTAGTTTAAAAAACCCTAATTTCACAGATAAGAACACTGAAGCCGAACAAGGAGAAGTGACTTGCCCGTAATAAAACAGCAACAGATTTTTAACCAGAACACATTTCCTCACTCTTAGACAAGGGCTTTTATCTACTTTTTCCTGTGTGGCTAACCAGATGCTCGTAAGAATTTATAAAGACATAAGAAATTTACCTTGGAAAATTCCTGCCCCATTGTTTGCTTATGAGAGTTTTAACTTTTGAAGCCAACAGAGCAAGGTTCACATCTTGGGCTTGAATTTGAGTGTATTTTGCGAATGGGGAAAGTTACTTTCTTTTCCATGTATCTTGATTTCCTGATCTGTCAAATGAAAAGTAAGATAGGACTTAGTTCATAGATTTCTTACAAAAAAATACAAGTGAATGTATGTGAACTGCTGAGCATAGCCACTGGCACAGATTGATACTCAGTACAGGTTAGCTCTCACTAACATTCTTGCTGGGGCCTTGGAACACCGGCCCCAGCCACCAACCACCAAGGTGTCATTTATTCAATTCTATTCTAGTCATCAGAGGCATTATGGATAAAATATGTCAGTAACTAAAAGGAAAACATGGCATCATTTTCCGAATATATGATGCAATGACTTTGTTATTGGAAATGTTGTGGGGAGATAGAGTCTGCAAAAACTCAGATGATGGATGGAAAGCAATAAGAGAAGTGAATAAAAAGGCATTTGAGAGAGTAGTAGTTTTTCAAAAGCAATTAGATCAGAATCATAATTTTAGATGCAATGTGATGAGGGCTTGGGTGAAAGTTGTTAGGGGATGAAATGGAAAGAGTAGATTCTAGAGGCATAACGATGAAAACAAATGACTGGACCTGACAACACACTTTATATATTGTGAAGGGTGCTTGAAGTGAGAACAAAGACAATGCCAAGTTAAAGCGAATCATTAACTTCTCTTGCTTCTATCGGTGATCCTGAACATTTCATGCTGTGTGAGAGATATGATGTGTCTCGTATGTACCTGGAGGGCATGATTCCAATCATGGTTATAATTGAAAGTAGGGTGAGTTTGACTGTCCTTTTAAAATGTGAAGCAAGTATGGGCATTTTGGAGCATTCAGAACCAAAGCGAATTAGGCTAATTTTGGAGGACCGTTTTTGGAAATCTCTCTGCAGTCAGTTAAGTTTTCCCAAAGATCTTTATGATGGAGGTCAAGCAACTTGAGTAAAGTGTGAACACTTCCATCAAGATTTTAAATGCTGAGCCAATAAACCAACCTTCCGAATGGCCTGAGGAGGTCCTGCTTGTTTGCCCTGTGTCCTTTTCAGTTACTCTCGATTTCTCTTTCATGTACGGTTTATGGTGTTGGTGGAGGGTTTGAATGGAGAACTCAGATTGAATTTACTGTATAATTTCCTGTCAAAGCCGCTGCTGAAAGGAATCTGACCAGAAACTAATGTGATGAGGATTTATTTTTGTGATGTGGGACATGATCCACTCAAAACCCAGAGACCTTAAGCTTATGGACACAGGTTATTCCTCTGAATTGCCAGGTCCTTTCATTAGATCCCGAAGATAACCTGGAAGGTCTTAGCCAATAATAACGTAGGACGTAGAATCGGATTCTCGCCCTCGATTTCAACCACATTCTGCATTACTTTGCCAGGGCTGCCATAACAAAATACCATAGACCGGGTGGCTTACACCATAAAATTTTATTTTCTCAAAGTTCTGGAGGCTGAAAGTCCAACATAAGGGTGTCAGCAAAGTTGGTTCTTTCTGGAGGTTGTGAGGGAGAATTTTCCTTTGTCTCTTCCTAACTCCTGGTGGTGATTTTCAATCCTTGGCCTTCAGATGCATTGCCCCAGGCTCTGCCTCTGTCATCCCATGGTGTTCTTCTTATGTGTCTCTATGTTCCTGTGTCTTCAGCTCATCTTCTTTAAGGAAGACAGGCATTGGATTTAGGGCCCACCCTAATCCAGGATGACCTTATCTTAAATTTATTACATCTTTAAAAATCTTATTTCCATGTGGTGCCTGGGTGCTCAGTTGGATAAGTGTCTGCCTTTGGCTCAGGTCATGATCCCAGGGTCCTGGGATCGAGCCCTGCATCAGGCTCCTTGCTCAGTGGGGAGCCTGCTTCTCCCTCTGCCTGCTGCTTCCCTTGCTTGTGCTCAATCGCTGTCTCTGTCAAGTAAATAAATAAAATCTTTAAAAAAAAAAAAGATAAAAATTTTGTTTCCAGGTAAGTCCCCATCACAGGTACTGGGGTTAGAACTTCAACCTATATTCTTACACCCACAGCACAAAGCAATGCTCTTTTTGCTCTTTTTTTTCATGCTTGAAGGTTACTGGAGGTGGTCGTTGGACTCAACATTTCACATTTCTATCAGTTTTTTCCATTCTTTGTGCAAGAGATACTATCTTGGTAGAATTGAGAGGACATGGTAACTCATTTGGAAAAAGTGGAGGTAAAAAATGAACGGTCACCTGACTTCAACTTATGGTGACCACCTTGGAAGCCCACCAGTCCCTGAGATAGGCTTGAAGAACTGACTACATTCAGGGCACATAAGTACGTGCTCTCCCTAGTGACCCCTCCATTCAAGCAAGGCATTATTCTAGGACAATGTGATCATTGTTTTCCTTATTGCAATTACTATAGAGTATTCCAATAACTATAGTAGAGTTATCCCTACTTACCTCTCCATACTCATTTTCTAGGTTTTTATTCTGTGACAAAATTTCTTGTCATGTAAAATATACATTTCCTTTTATTCCTTAGTAAAAAAAAAGAAAGAAACATATTTTTAGCTTCCTGCTGGGATTTTCCAGTTAAATTAACCATCTGACTATTTTTGTTTTTGTTTTTTTTCTGGTCAAGGGCATATATATGAAAGTGTTGTGTTGGTTTCCAGGGAGCATCCTTAAAAGGAGAAGGCACATCCTTTTTCATTCCTCCTATTTGCCTGTTGCTGGAATTCAGTTGTGAGGGCTGGAGCTCACTTGGCCATTTTAGATCACAAGGAGGATGCTGGAGCCGCAGTATAGAAAGAACCTGAGTTCCTGATGGCTTTCTGAAGCTGCCCTTCCAGTTCTAGACCGATGATCTTATTTAAGCTACCGTTACTTTAGAACGTTCGTTATTTGAAGCTGAATCAAATCCTAATACATGCTCACATTATGTTTCAGTCATTCAGTATTCCTCTGTTTTTTGAAAACATCAAGTATAATTTGAACTCAGGAATTTGTACTTGCTGTTACCTCTCCCTAAAAGTATTCCCCCTCCATTGCAGTGGCTGTGTGGTTCCCTCTAGTATTCTCTCTGGCCTTGGCTCCTCTATTACCTCTTGAAAGAGGACTAGTGCTACTGACCGGACCTGCATTGTGACTCCACTCTCTCTCCATCCTATTACCTCTCGTTTGCTTTGGAACATCACTTTATCACTCTCTGAAGATACCTCATTTGTTTGCTTGCTTATCCTCAGTTTCTTCCAGTCCAGAATAGAATCTCCAGCACCCCGTGTATCGGCTCATCGTTGTATCTCTATGGCCTGGAACTAACTGTGACAGTAAGCACTCAGTAAATATGCATGGAATAAATTAATGAGGTCTTCTGGATCCTCTCTTAGCCTGAGAAGGGTACACGATTTCAGCTTTTCTTCCATCTTTGTTTCTTTCGTTTCTGTGACCAATGACTATAAAGAAGAAGACGTTGGAATAGAACTTGAGATTTTGGCTTCGCACTCTTCTTTCTTGAACCCTCTTTGTATGAGTCATAGACTCACAAAATGGTTTACCATTTGAACAGGAACAACATATACATAATTTAGCCTAACAAATAACACATTTATTCCACAGAATGGTCTGGCTTTAGAACAGGATTAACTACCTTTATTTTATTTTTTTTTTAAATCTTTTTTTAAGATTTTTATTTATTTATTGAGAGAGAGAGAGAATGATAGAGAGAGAGCATGAGAGGGAGGAGGGTCAGAGGGAGAAGCAGACTCCCTGCTGAGCAGGGAGCCTGATGCGGGACTCCATCCTGGGACGCCAGGATCATGACCTGAGCCGAAGGCAGTTGCTTAACCAACTGAGCCACCCGGGTGCCCTAACTACATATATTTTAAAATAATGATTTCTTAGATTTAAATTGCTTAGATTTAAATATTTATTTTAAATAAATAAATATTTAAAATATTTAAAGATTTTTGTTCATCAATACTCAAATCCTGAGTGGGTGTTTAGTTAGGCTACTGATTAGGAAGTCTGAATTTTTTTATTGAAAAAGTTATGCTGAGTGTGGATATAATCAGCATGATGGAAAATAAAAAGCATGGACTTTGGATCAAAACTTTGAGTTCAGTTACTGAGTCTGCTGTCACTGGTTATGTGTCCCTGGGCAAATTCCAGAGCCTCCATGAGCTGCTTTCTCTGTCTGTTCAATGAGGAAGATGAAAACTCCCTTACTGTGTTATTACCATTAAAATTAGAAGAGATTGTATATATGAAGGATCAGTAAGAACCCAGTAAGTGTCCATCCCTTTTCCTCTGATTAGGGAAAATTGCTTAACAAAAACTAACAAAAAAGATTTCTTTTTAACTATCTTTATTGTGAAACATAAAACGCACATGGAAAAGAGCCTAAGGCAAAACCATACAGCTTAACGGATTATGTACTGACCAACAAGTTAATATATTGAATACCAGGTCCAGAATTAAACATCACTGGAGCCCCCAAACCCTCTTCTTGGTCACAGTCACTTCTCTCTCAAAATAGTCACCATTATTTTGACTTCCATGGTAATTTTAAGCCTCTCCTCTCCGGCGCCTGCGTGGCTCAGTCCTTAAGTGTCTGCCTCCGGCTCAGGTCCTGATCCCAGGGTCCTGGGATCAAGCCCCGCTTCGGGCTCCCCGCTCCGCGGGAAGCATATTTCTCCCTCTCCCACTCCCCCTGCTTGTGTTCCCTCTCTCGCTGTGTCTCGCTCTGTCAAATAAATAAGTAAAATCTTAAAAAAAAAACAAAACCAAAAACCTTCTTCTTTTGAGAGTTTAAAGCCTGAGAATGCAAGCTTCCAAAACGGAAGTTTACTTTTGCTTATTTTTGAACATTGTAAAATGGAATAAGATAGTACATATTCTTCTTCTTCTTCTTCTTCTTATTTTTTTAAAGAGAGGAAAGGAGGAGTGGAGGAGCAGAGGGAGAGAGAGAGAGAGAGAGAATCTTAAGCTGGCCCTACGCTCAGCGTGGAGCCCAGTGTGGGCTCAATCTCACAACCCTGAGATCATGACCTCTTGATTTCAATCAAGAGGTGACCCATAATGGACTGAGCCACCCAGGAGTATGTATTCTTTAGTGTCCAATTTCTCTTACCTAAAATTACATATTTGAAAGTTTAGCCACATTGTTTCATATGTCTGCACTTACTCCTTTTAGTTGTAACTTAACATCCCAAATGATGAATATAATTACAAGTTATCGAGTCTATTCTTGATAGGTCATTTTCCCTCCAATGTGGGGATGTTATGAGTAATACTATCATCCTCATTCTTATGTTTGTCTCTTGGGGCACATGTACACCCCCCCCCCTTTTTTTAGAGTATATCCTTAGGCCTGTCTGTATATGCATATCATGAAATTTACTATGTCAAAAAAAGTCAACTGAGTACACTTAAAGATCTAATTGACTTTATTCAATGATTCATGAATTGGGCACATCCCATCTAGCAAATAGAAGGGAGTTCTGAAGAGCTGTACAAAATGGGAGGATTTTATAGGCAGAAACAGGGGAAGGCAAAGAGATTATTAGCAAAAGAAAAGAAAGGATTCTTTCACCCAAGGTGACCTTACCTTGGAGGGAAGAACAGAAGATGTTGTCCTTACCTCACTAGTGTTGATCAGGAAATTCCAGATTGAATGGTTTAAAATTCCACTCCTGCAAGGGGCTGAAACTGCAATTAGCAAAAGTGACTCCATTTTGGGCCTGATTTTTTTTTTTTTTTTTTTTTTTTTTTTTGAGTACTAGATAATCCTAAAATGTTTCCAAGGTGTTTTGAACCCTTGGTCCTCCCAGAAGCAGTGTAGGAGACTTCTTCGTGTACCCTGTCCGCACCCTGCCTTCCTCTTTCACAGTAAACTTTGTGAATAGCAAATTGACTTTCTTTGTGTTGAAAACAAACAAGACAAAACAAAACAAAAAAGTAGAGACTAGGGAAATAATGGTCACTTAAGGAAAACAAAAACAGTGTCATTTCATTGAAATGAATTTAAGAAATGACACGAAATAAGTGTCAATATTACAGACAGAATCACCCTTGTCGCTTTCCTTCTCCCGGAGGTTCAGGGACCCAGTACATCTGATTACCTTCAATACCCCAGGGTGGTAATTATTTCATGTAACAGCAATGAGGCATCCAGGGTGTTGTTATCAAAATTTCTCTTAGCACTATAGCTAAACACATTAAATGAGGACTTTGTCAACTGTGAGGTCTGTGGGGATTAATCTGTCCTTTCTCAGAACATAACTGACAGTCAAAATGTTTTTGGAATCTATTTTACATTTTTTTTTCTCAAGGGTCCAGAAATAATTTATTATAGAAGACCAAAAATATAGAATAGAGGTTTCATTAGCTGACAAATGAAACTGAAATCCATAAACATGTCTCTAAAAGGAGGGGTGCAGAAGGTTTCAAAAAAAGATAATAAGAATTTCTAATATGTTTACATTTATAGAATTTAGGTGCTTCTCCAAACAAAGGTAAAGACTTTCACCAATGTTTTTCTCTCAACAGTGCTGGTTAAGAGATGACTTGAAGGCAGAATTTAATATGTATTCAAATATTTCTGTTTATGTCTCTCTTACAATTACAATATGTAATCTTATATTGACTTTGTACTTTCCAATTAGCGAGCTATTTTTCCTGTTTTCTTCTAATTTTTCTCCTCTGAGAAAATTTTCACTTACACAGATTATGTTTTTTCCTTAGTTTATTATGTATCACTTTATGATTATGAAAATATTAATAATAGCTACCATTTATTGAATCTTAAAAGTACTCACTGATGTTTTGCAAAATGGTTGGTATAGATTGTCTTATTAATTTCTCACATCATCCCTGGGAGACAGACATAATTATTTTCACTGAGCAAATGAAGAGACAAAGCTCAGAGAGGTTAAAGCAACATGTTCTAGATCACACAGCTAGACGTACAGTTATGCTTGTCTGAATTCTGAGAAGGTGCTTATTCCCCTACACTCTATTGGCTCTCTGAAATGCTTGCTGTCTCAGTGATCCTCACAGGGAGCAACACTGATGTTAAGGGTGTGATCCTTACTTACCCGGAAATGTCCCATGTTTTGCAAAGTGTCTGGCATCTGGACTCCTACAACACTGTTGACTGGCAGGGGCTGGCCGTGGTATAGGGCCTGTTACCCGCTATGGTTCAGGTGGACCAGCAGAACCAAGGACCTATTATCTGTGGGCCTGTTTCCCCTACAGGCCTATGAGCCCTTCAGAGGCAATGACTATGTATTATGCATTTTGTACCTTTTGAATGTCTTATACACACAAAAAGGCATTTAATGAACATTTCTTAAATGGTTACTGAAGAGTAATATTTAAAAACAACATCAAGATAAGAGACTTTCTTAAAGTTTTATAAGTAGTGTTAAGCTCAGGCCCCACTCCTTTACCTTTAAAGAAAAAAATGCCATGGAGAAAATTGTGAAGATTTACCTACATAAAGTGTTATTTTCGTATAAAAGAATGAAGTTAACAATGCTGCATTCCAGCCACAGTATTAGGATCTTAATTCTCAATCTCTCTCCCTTTCTCTCTTGTTTTGTTTTTATTTTTAGCTCTCATTTCTTGAGAACTTACAGTATGCTGGGCATTGTTTGAACTGTGAATTGTGTCAGATGCATTATCTTATTTAACAGTTCAATAAGGTTGTGATCCACATTTTATAGATGAGAATATTAAGACTTGAGAGATTAATAAATTTACCCATAGTCATACAACTTGTAAGTGGCCAGGATGTGAATCCAGGTCTGTGTGACATTAGAACCCACATTCTTAGGAACTGAATGGTAGTTATAGGATTGTTTTAGAGTCCTGGAAGAATTGAAACCTCCCAAAGGGGTACCCATGTATAACTTGGATATGTTTTACTACTGCCTTTTTTTCAGATGGATGACCTTCCTCCCACCAGCTAGTTCTGTTAAATTCTGTCTAGTTCTTCCTAAGACAGGTAATGCTGGACTTTGCTTTCCAAATCACCAGCTCCCCTCCAGGTATAGCGGCCCAGGCTCTAATCTGGAGATGGGTCTCAGAAATTCAGGGAATCATGCACATGGAAAGGGCTGGTTGCAGACCAGGAAGAATCTCAGGGCGCACACAGTGCGGTAGCCTGTCTGCCTGATGAGCAGTGATGATTTTAAAGGAAGATTCTCCCTAGAGGTGACAAGAAGTGAAGGTCCCATAGCTCCTGGGTACAGGTGATATACTCTACCCATAGCAGGAGTTCGGGCAGGTGGTTAGCACTGTCACCTCCCATCTACCTTTTGGCGGCGTGGGGCCCTGGTGATCTATGGGGTCTGAATTGGCTCCTCTGGGGACTCTGCTCAGGTTTTATCCCCTCATTGCTGACCTACCAACTAATTTCTTACTTTCCTATATTTCATCCAACTGTCCCCTTTATCTCAAACATGGGGGGTCTTTTTTCACACTTGGTGGCAGAGAACATGTCTCTTTCTGATCATTTTTCTTCAATCTTTTGCTTTTGTACTGTAAATCTTCTCCGTGCCTTTGACTGCCTATTTTCCTTCATCATTTCTGCTGTTATTACTTCCTTGTTGCAAGGAATGCCCAAGATACTGAGTGAAGGAAAGAACCCAGGGATAGAAGACAATAGGCTAGAAAAGCCCACATGAGATTACCACTACAACAATATTATCTTGACACACACCTAGATGTGGGATTTGACTTCCTTATCTGGAGGCTATTAAGTTATCTGCTGACGTATGGTCCAGGGAACTCTGCCTCTGCCAGTGTTCTGGAAGAAACAGTTAGAAAATGTGGTCATGTGGGATGCCTGGGTGGCTCAGTTGGTTCGGCTCAGGTCATGATCCCAGGGTCCTGGGATCAAGCCCTCATCGGGCTCCCTGCTCAGCGGGGAGCCTGCTTCTCCCTCTGCTTGCCGCTCCCCCTGCTTGTGCTCTCTGTCTCTCTCTCTCTCTGATAAATAAATGAATAATAAAATCTTAAAAAAAAAAGTGTGGTCATGTGATATCTAGAAAGCTTTACCTTAAGCATCATCTAGGAGGACCTCAGGTTAGGGTTGTCAGATTTAGCAAATAAAATACATCATGCTCAATTAAATTGGAATTTCAGATGAATGATATTTTTTTAAATATAAGTATATCTCATGTAATATTTAAGACATACTTATGTTGTTTATTTTTGTTTATCTAAAAGTCATATTAAATATGGCATCCTGTATTTTATCTGGCAATCCTATCCTAAATTCATCTGGTTAAAAATGAGTTTATTGCTCTAGTTTATTATAGGTATAAAGAATTAATATCAGCAATAGCTCATACTACTTGTGGGTAAAATATGTTTTCTCTGCTTTATTTATCTGGCTGCCTTTGACAAGGATTTCTCATCATTTGATTGGCATGAGTCTGACCATATTCTAAGCGTGTTCTGGGTCTTGAGTTTCCTTCCTTTCTGATCTAATATAATTATCAATTAGACACCATTTCTGAAATAATTACACTAGCCATCTGAGCCCCCAAATTATTCACAACCTAAGCAAGTGTTCCCCTGCCTGTCTATGCTATCTGTATCTCACTGGCCCCAGCTGAATGCCTCTCTGTCAACATGACTCAGCTAAAGGTAGCTATAGATGGAGTGTTCAGAAATTATGAAGTGAGTGCATCAGTTATCTATTTACACAATAATGTTGGGTAACAAACAATCACAAAATCCTGGTGGCATGCAACAATAAAAACATTGAGCTCCTGGGGCACCTGGGTGGCTCAGTCAGTTAAGCGTCTGCCTTCGGCTCAGGTCATGATCCCGGGGTCCTGGGATCGAGCCCCGTTGCTTCTCCCTCTCCCCTCCCCTTGCTTGTGCTCTCTCTCTCTATCTCTCTCGCTCTCAAATAAATAAATAAAATCTTTAAAACAACAACAACGGCAATAAAAAGCATTTAGCCCCTGAGTCTGTGGGGTTCATCTGATCTGGTCTGCTCACTGGGATCTGGTCAGTGCTTGCTCATATGTCCAAGGCCTGCTGTGCCCCTGCAAGGGCAGAGTTGTCAAGGTTGGCAGGACTTGTTTACATGTCAGCAGGCTGTGGGCTGAACTGAGATGATTTCACTTAGGAAATCAGAAATGTCTCTTACCTTTCCTCTTGGAGGCTGGCCTGCTCTCATAATACCAGCAGAGGGCAAGAAAGAGCAGATACTCCCAGAGCTTTCTAGCCTGGGCCTGTGTCAGATCTAGTAACATCCAGTTATGGTACCAGTCCAAAGTCAAGGAGTGGGGTAAAAGACTCCTGTTTTAGTAAAAGGATCTGCAAAGTCACATTTCAAAGAGTGTGGAGGCTGAGGTAAAAAAAAAAAAAAATATGCTATCAGTGTGATCAGATTACTATTGGTAGCATAACTTTCCAAACTCAGGTAATTTAGAAAAAACAAAACAAAAAAAACCCCAAAAAACAAAAAACAAAACAACAACAAAAAAAGATACCACCTAAGTAAAACAGCATTGAGCATGGCCCGAGGCAGGTGACAGGGACAGAATATGGGGCTGGAATGAGGTCAGGGTGGCCGAAGTGAGATTAGGTGTGACAGGTGCATAAGGCAGGAGATAAGCCTGGAGAGTTGGGGGGTCCAGAAAATAAAGGTCTTGCTGGTGTTTAAAAAAATAATCACTTAGCGAATCCTTGTTTTATAGTTATTTTACAAAGTTCATGGTGGTTTTGTCACTTGTTGGGTATTACTTTCTGCTGCTGTACAATGAGAGATTGATTGCATTAAGTGAAAACTTAATAGCTTTGGGACTAATCTAGCTAGCAAATGTGGATTTATTTGGGCCAGAATAGTGTTAATTAATTTTTTAAATGCTTTATGAAAATGCTGTTCTTCAAGTTTCCACAGTCCTGTTATTCTAATCTTTTAACTTGCTGCTTCACACATTTATATTTTCTACCTAGCTCTCAAGGCATTTGAGCTTGAAATTCCTTACTAAGGTAATTTTAGTTCTCTCCCAATTCTGTCTTTCTCATTATCAGGGGAGCATGAGTATAAGTCTGGGGTGGCACCAATTTGAGAGAGAAAACAATTAGGTGAAAAAAAGTTTTACATAATCCCTCTGAAAATACCAGTGGATCAAAACAATCTCAGGTTGGCAAGAAACAACCAAAACAAGTTGCTTAATTAAAAGAGCCAACATTTTGGGGGCCAAGATGACAAAGGTTCCTTGTCTATTTATGTGTCCCAGGAGAGAAGATACTGATAAATGAGAATATAAATGAATAAGCTGTGTAGAAATTATAACTAACTGAAAGCACTATAGGCTTAGGATCAGGGAATATTCTTTACCTGAATATCTTTTATTTAAGTTGAACTCTAAATTTCTTAAAAGTTCTCTACTGTAATTACTTTGAAGTAAATGCCATGATGTCTTTGAAAAAGGAACTGTATGCAGAGATGAAGCAAAGGATCCTTGCCATCTCAAATTATACTTCCTGTAAGTGAGAACATATGTTTTAGAAGTAACAGATTTCAGAGAATAATCTTAGGCATGATACGCTAGAGGCACATGGATTGAAATTCATAAAAGATGCAAACTTGCATGTCTATATGTTGTCTGCTAGGCAAGGGAATTTCTTGCCAACCTTTGGCTTCACAAACAGAGTCTCCTACAATGGAGTATCCACATCTGTTGTATGAAACCAATGGAAAAATCAGGGAAATGTTCAATCCAGAAGATTTCAGCTTATAGGGCAGTCAGAATTATGTTATTTAAAGTGCAGGTTAGAACAAATGTTTATTCTTGCTGTTTTTGAAAGATATTAGGTCCACTGACTTTCTACTGACCAGTTGGGAAGCAGCGGAGACAAATTCGAGGCGAGGGAGAACATTGTGAGCATCACATATTGAGAATCAAGAAGAAGTACTGATAAGGCTGCTCCTTTATTCACACACAAAAGATAATTGCAGTCACTGAGAAATAAATTTTTAAATTTTGAGTTCAGCTGATAATTCCCAAATTGGGAACTAGAGCAAGTCTATAAAGGATCTGCCAAAGGTTAGACCTTTCAAAGATGGGACCTCAACACCAGGCAGGGGCAGGTGGGACAAATTTACCAATCAACTTACTTAATGTTAGGGTATTACTTTATGGGTGAAGTGTGCCCATCCAGGAAATCTACTCTTTTTTTTTTAAATTCAATTTCATTCATTTATTTATTCATTTTAACATTGACAAAGTAACAACTTAATAGCTATGTGATTGGCACATAATAGACAAACAGTAAATATTTTTGAGTAAAAGAGGGAAAAGAGTAACAAAAAAATAAAAAAATATTGATTGTGGAAAATACAGAGAAGCAAAAAAGGAAAGCAAAAAACAACCCATCATCATTAACATTTTGTTTTTGAGTCATACTATACATAATATTTGCTAATCTTTTTTTCCCCCCAGGAATCTGTTTCTGTGACACTAAATGTGTTTGCAAAAACTAATTTTTATCCACTGAATAGTACTTCCATATTCTTTCTAGAAAGCAATTTATAGATTGCTTACAAAAATCTCTAGGCCATTAATCTATTTATTTTATAGTCTCCATATTTTAATTTATTTACATGCTTTCAAAATTCTAATAGTATTGTGATTATGCAAAAAATATATGCTGATTGAAAAAAATTTCAGATATACATAAAAATGTAGTCTTTTCTCAACTATAAGATAATAATTGAAATTTATACCAATACTTAATAACATTTTTCAGGAAAAGATATTTTGTTACATGTGTCTGTCAATTATAAAACACAATCTGATTTTAGAATGAGTGGAAAAATACATCTCAGAATTGAGGACTTACAGTATTAATAATAACTATCTTGAGCATGTGTGGAGGATAAAAAATGTACCAGATTGTGCCAATCACCACCAGAGACTTATGAGGCAGGTATGGTGCTGTTATTTTGATTCATATTTTAATGAGAAGGAAATTCATACTTAGAGATATTAAAAAACTTGTTCAAGATTACACAAAAGGTAGTAGAGGTAAAACCTAACCCAGACCAATATGAAATGAGAAACCATTTTATTTAATTGTGATTATATATATATAATATATAATAAAGAAAATATGGTATATTATATATAGCCCACTATAAAATAAATATAGAATATATAGTATATTATAAATAATATACATAACAAACATGTTATATATAGCACATGCTATATATATATTAGATAAGTATGTTATTTTATAATGTATAATAAAATATTTAAAATAAAATATATATTATATAAACGTATATAACAAACATAATATGCGTGTAATATAATAAACATTTAAGATAAAGTTTGCAGTTTTAGTAATTTTTAAGTGTACAATTCAGTGATGTTAATTACATTCACAGCATTGTGCAAGCACTACTATATTTCTGAAAGTTTTTCATCACCTCAAACAGAAACTTTATCACCATTAAGCAATAACTCCTCATTTCTCTTTCCTCCCAGCCCTTGGTAATCACTATTTTCTGTTTCTATGAATTTGCTTATTGTAGATATTTAATATAAGTGGAATCATCTAATATTTGTTCTTTTGTTTCTGGCTTATATCACTTAGCATAATGTCTTAAATATTCACCCACATTGTAGCATTTAACAGAACTCCATTTCTTTTTATTGCTGAATAATACTCCATTGTATGTGTACATTATGTTTTATTTATCCATCTCTTCAGAAACATGGATTATTTCCATATTTTGGTTACTGTGGATAATGCTGGGGTAAATATTAGCATAATATTTGTTTGTGTACCTACTTTTAATTCTTTGGGGTATATACCCAGGAATAGAATTGCTGGGTTAAATGGTAATTGTATGTTTCATTTCTTAAGGAAACACTTAAATGTTTCCTCAGTGGTTATATCATTTTATTTTCCTGCCAGAAATGCAGAGAACTCCAGTTTACATCTTTGCCAACACTTATGTTTTATTTTTTGATCATGGCCATCTTAGTAGGTGTGAAACGGTATCTCATTGGGTTTGATTTATGTTTTCCTTTCTTTTTTCAATTTTTAATTTAAATTCAAATTTGATGTAATGTTCAATGATTCATTAATTGTGTATAACACCCAGTGCTCATCACATCACGTGCCCTCCTTAATTTAACCCATCACCTGGTTACCCCATCCCCCCACCAAATTTATGTTTTCCTTTTTTTTTTTTTAAAGATTTTATTTACTTATTTGACACAGAGAGAGATAGCGAGAGCAGGAACACAAGCAGGGGGAGTGGGAGAGGGAGAAGCAGGCTTCCTGATGAGCAGGGAGCCCGATGTGGGACTCGATCCCAGAACCCTGGGATCATGACCTGAGCGAAGGCAGATGCTTCACGACTGAGCCACCCAGGCGCCCCCAAATTATGTTTTCCTAATGACTAATTACACTGAACATCTTTTGATGTGCTCAGTGGCCATTTGCATATTCTTTGGAGAAATGTCTACTTGGAGAAATGTCCTTTGCCCATCATTTATCAAGTTATTTGTATTTTTGTTGTTGAGTTGTAGGAGTTCTTTATATATTTTGGTTAATAAACTCTTATTAGTCTATATGCTTTGCAAATATTTTCTCCTATTCTGTAGATTGTCTTTTTATTATCTTGATAATATCCTCTGATGAACAAAAGTTTTACATTTTGATGAGGTTCAATTTGTGTATTTTTTCTTTTGTCATTTATGCTTTTAGTGTCATATCTAAGAATCCTTTTCCAAAGATTTAGTTTATGTTTTCTTCAGGTTTATGGTTTTTACTTTTTTTATAGGCCATTGTTCAATTTTGAGTTAATTTTTGAATATGATGTGAAGTAGTGGTCCAATTCCACTTTTTTGCATATGAAAATCCAGTTGCCCCAGCACCATTTGTAGAAAGAGACTATTCTTTCCCTATTAAATGGACATGACACCCCTGTTGAAAAATTAGGTGGTCATAGATGTGTTGTTATTTATGGCCTCTCAATTTAATTCCATTGGTCTATATGTTTATTCTTATGCCAGAATGATACTGTTTTGATTACTGCAGATTTGTAGAAAGTTTTGAAATGAGGAAGTGTGAGTGCTTCAACTTTATTTTCAAGATTATTGCAGCTCTTCAAGGCTCCTTGAAATTTCATGTGAATTTGAAGTTTGACTTTTCTATTTCTGTGAAAGTGCTATTAGGATTTTGAGAGAAATTGCATTGACTATATAGGTTACTTTGGGTAGTTTTGACATCTTAACAATATTGAGTCATCCAATCCATGAACATGGAATGTCTTTCCATTTATTCAGTTCTTCTTTAATTTCTTTCAACAATATTTTGTAGATTTCAGTGGTACAAGTCTCACCTTCTTGGTTAAATTATTCCTAGGTATTTTATTATTTTAGATAACATTGTATATCAGATTTCTCTCTTAATTTCCTTTTTGAATTGCATATTGCCAGTGTGCAGAAACTTAACTGATATCTGTGTGTTGATTGTAGCATACAACTTTGTTGAATTCATTTCTTAGTTTTAGTATTTTTCTTCTTTCTTTTGTTTTTTTACGATTTTATTTATTTATTTATTTGAGAGAGATTGGGAGAGCATGAGTGGGGGCAGAGGGGCAGAGGGAAAAGCAGATTCCCCACTGAGCAGGGAGCCCAATGCAGGCCTCAATCCCAGGACCCATGAAATCATGACAAGAGCTGAAAGGAGATGCTTAACCAACTGAGCCACCCAGGTGCCTCTTCTTCTGTATCTTCTAATGTAGAATTTAATCATTTGTGAATAAAGATAATTTACTTCTTTTTTTTCTAATTTGGATGCTCTTGTGTTTTTAGTGAATTTATTACTATTACCTTTCAAGAAAATAAAATTCAACTCTAACCTTATCATTCAAAGGAGATAATTGTTGACAATTTGACAGATATCTTTCTAGATGTTTTTTCTGTCCATCCTTCCTATCATTCATATTCTTATCCATATTTCTTTTTAATTATATATAATATGCATATATTATATACTATATGATGTCATATATTTTAGTAATGTATATTTAATATTACATATTTTTCCTTAGAAAGTTATTCATTTTATTTCAGATTGCAATTACTTATTTAGACCCGACAGAATTTTATTTTATGAAAACCTTCAATAAATCAGATCTTCAATTTAAAATTTTCCTAATGCATTTATATTTATTATTTTATTCTTCCTACTTACCTCTAATTATTTTTCTAGATTTGTGATTTAAATTTTAACATTTATTCATTCTTTATTTAAAAATAACTTAGGATTTTTACTTGTCTGATTATAATTTAAATGATTTTTCATATGTAGTTTTCTCATTGTAGGTATATTTCCTTAACCTGTAATTGCAGTTGTACATTTTACTTTGGCTCATGAATTATTCAAGCTGTTTAATTACTCTTGGTGAACTTTTTATTTATAAGTGGAGATGGAGGATCTGGGCTATAGATTATGGTAATTGGTAGATTTGTCTCTACTCTGTAATTTAGTTAAATGGTATGTTCAAAGATGTTTCTTGTGCAATCAACCACTCAAAAGTCTTTCTGGTGTACTTCTGATCTATTGAAGTGGTATTACCTTCCTACCCCCAATTTATGCCTGAAATTTATAATTTTCATCAGATTCTAAGTTTTTTTTTGTTTTTTTTTCATTTTGACCTCCACTTAAAATACAGGTTTTGACTATTTTCCTCACCGGACTGTTACCACCAGTTAGCTTCCCTTTTCTGATTCATAATATTTTTGAGAATTGAAGACTTTTCAGCGATACAGCTAATACAATTGTTAGAGGTGAGAGAGAAGGCAGGAGACCACACACTACCAGTCTCACATAGTATCAATCATGAATTTTAGAGATGACTACAAGTTTTCTTTTTAGCACGTCCCAGGGTCTTAGAATTTGGGGAATACATGGTAATGGAAGAAAACAGCAATCCTCCTTTTGTCAGGCATTCTTCATCTTGTGAATGGAAACCAAAATGTGCTATGGCCTGGAGATTGTGATGGTCCCTTATATTTCTGTCATTTAAGCTACTGTTACTGTTATATGATTTTTTTGTGAAGTTGTCTGACAGACCTACTTTAGATTTATAAAATTTCCCTCATCTTGAATATTTTTGAAGGTATTTGATAAGCATTTTTGAGAGTCTGCAAAAAAAAAAAAAAAAAAGAAGAACTATTGGCCAGATGACATTTTTGAACTTGAAGATGTTCCAGGGATCTTCTTAAGTGTACATCTCAGAGTCTGAGAGTAAATGCAGTGTCCCTGTGGTAGATATACTCAGAAAAATCTGATCACACAAAACAACTGAAGCAAGTTAACAATGCTCTTGACACCCAGTGCCAATGATAGCTTTCATCAAAATAACTTACATCACAGAAAAGAATATAAATAATGTGTAACTACACATAGAATAATAAAACGCATAATAGCTTCTTAGGGATGAGACATATATGTAAGCTTTAACTAGGTTAAAGATTAAAAGTCCCATTTCTAGAAAATAGGGAAAATAAATATTGGCTTGCTTTAGAGGGGTGATTTACGCATTAACTAAATATTTTTATTAGAGCCTTTTTAAAAATTAACACACACATTATCTGCCTTCAGATATGATACATTTTCAGAAAGCTGCCCTATTCATAAATTTTCAAGAAAAGATCTGTGGCAGATTCTATTTTTCAAAAATGGGAACACTATTGTATTTCATCCCCCATACACCTCTCAAAACATAATCTTGATACTCTTCATATAGGAAGATTGGGATGTATGATTTTTTCCCTTAAAATAGGACAGACTTGTAACAATAGCAATAATGATATTATGTGACATCTAAAGCTAAGTTATGAAAGACAATACAGTTCCCACCTGGTTCTCTTGAGTTGCTTACTTTTAGAAACTCTGCCACCATGCTGCAAGAAAGCCAGTCAGCCATATGGAGAGGACACATGGATGTGTTCTAGCCAACAGTTCCAGCTGTATCAGTCAGTATCAACCACCAGACATGCTGTGGAAGAGTCTTTGAGCTGCCCCAGATGATGCCATGGGAAGCAGGGACAAGCTGTGTCCCCTGAGCTCTGCCCATATTATCTCAGGTTGCAGATCAACATAAATGATTATTGTTGGATTTTGTTGCTAAGTTTTGGAGAGAGGGTTTGTTATACAACTATTGTTGCATAAAGGGGATAAGATCTGTTATATAATCAATGGTATAACCTTGACATGTCTTTATGGATATTTCCAATTTATATGTCAAATTTGGAAAGTATATTTTAAAAATATCTAAATTATCTGATCCAGCCTTCTTAAATATTGAGAGACTGTTGTATTAATCAGCTGGTATGAACCAAAATTTACACTGAGGAACTTAAATAGAAATGTTAGATCTTAGGTAGAAATGAAACATAATAAAACCACTTCTGAGAGAGTATTAGCAAAATGGTGAGGTCTCTGATTCTGCCAATGTTATACTGCATTAACTTGTTGAGTTGCATAAAACAACTACAAGACCATTTTTCTTAAGGGTAAAACATTGAAATCCTTCCCCTGAGTTTGGAAATGAAGCAACAATACCACAGTTACTTCTATCCGACTTATACTAGAGGTCTTAACTGGTATAATAAAATGAGAAAAATAAATGTAATTGTAAGAATTAGAAGGTAGAAGTGAAGCTTTATTCACTGGAGATATGACTGTATGTGAAGAAAATCCAAAATATTTTATAGAAATATAATTTCTTAAATTTTTTAGAGATTTATTTATTTATTTGCCATTGAGAGAGAGAGAGAGAGAGAGCACAAGTAGGGGGAGCGGCAGGCAGAGGGAGAAGGAGAAGATACGGGACTTGATCCCAGGACCCTGGAATCATTACCTGAGCTGAAGGCAGAGGCTTCACCCACTGAGCCTCCCAGGTGTCCCTAGAAAATATAATTAAATTAAAATTTTAACTTAGCATATAAGAGTCCAGTTTACAATATTGTATATCCATGACATCAAGCACCTTTGCTTTGCTTTGCTTTCCTTATATAGACTGTAAGGAAAGAAACCAAGTAGTTTAGTAACATACATTGGACTTGTATGGGGTCCAAACAAGTTCATGCCATTACTAAGTTATGTCCATTTGTGGAAATTTTCTTTTCAAGAACTGATAGAGGGATGCCTGAGTGGCTCATTCGGTTAAGTGTCTGCCTTCGGCTCAGATCATGATCCCAGGGGCCTGGGATGGAGTCCTGCATCAGGCTCCCTGCTCCAGGGGGAGCCTGCTTCTCCCCATTGCCTGCCACTCCCCCTACCTGTACTCTCTCTCTCTGACAAATAAATAAATATATAAAATCTTAAAAAAAATAGAACTGATAGAAGAAGGATGGATGTAAGTGAATCTGGGGTTATATCCCTCAGCAATGCACTCCGGGATGAGCTATTTCTTTATTTTTTTGGATGACTCATTCTAAAGTAACATTTGTTTTCTCCAGAGATAGTGAAGAATTTTTTAAAAAAGGAAAAGCACAAATGATTGACTCCTTTATATTCAGCATTATGGTAAGTTCTGACTGTAATGAGATTCACACCAAAATTTCCTAACAAATAACTTTTATGACTAGAATTATAAAATTCTTGCCTTGACAGTTCATAAAGGTTAAGAATCATTGGATAGGCTGGGAATTGGGTCTCATTCACCCTATAATGACTTTGAAAGTCCTGGAATTAGAGGCATGTCCTTTGGAGAACTTGGAGATTCAGTTTCATGAGCTGGAGAATGTAGCACCAAAAAGGGGGAGAGGTAACTCTGATCAAATGTTCTCCCTACCCAATTCTATGCATGGCTCTGCTTCAATATGCTTGCTAACAGTCAGCCAACTTGTGTTTTGGGAAGATGAATTACTTTGTTATACTTAAGTAAAAATAACTGGGGAGAAAACATTGTTAAAAACAAATAAGAAGTCATCCAACAAAAATCCTGCCTTATAATACATGCCAGCACCAAAAAGAAATGCTTAGGGGATTATCCCCCACAGTGCTGTTTCTCTCCAATAAAGCAAGTAATTGAGAGCTAACCATATTGATTTTGGATTCAGCTCTAGTCAGCCACACTAATTAATGCACTTGATTTGATATTTCATACTTGGACTTAGGGGCTTATCAACACATTATGCAGATTTATGGAAAATTGGACACAAATGAATACTTGGAACAAATAGCCCTGATGATTTTTAAAACAGGTCTGTAATATTTTACCACTATTTTGGATTGATGATTTTTCTCCTTGCATATCAGAGCTTTTCTAGGTACCCTTTGGCTTCACCCTCTCTGGGTTATTTGAAGAGCTCTCCTTCGTTCTCTTTTATTTGTGGGGACTGGAACAATTTTGTCCTATTTTTGCCAGACTTCTCTCCAGCATTAGACTCCCCTCTTTAGCCCAATTCTCTTTTATTTTTATGACTAGGGATTGTTTGAGGCTTTGAGGATGGAAGACATCCATTTGAAAAAAGAAAGAGTAGAGTTTGTTAATGATCAGGAAACAAAAAGTAAATAAAGTCTTCTTTCCATTGGCATATGGCGAGTCTGCACTTGGCATCAGATTTTTAAAAAGAGATAAATGTTAAGTATCTCAAGTATGGTTATTTTGACAAAGTCTCTTTGACAATTTTAAATGGTAGTGAGATTTAAAAAAGGCTACGAAATATTATAAGTTGAGGGTGCAGGGACAAAAGGGAAAGCAGCTAAATTGAGAGTGAAGGAGCTGAATTCTGTTTGTAGGTCAAACATGTGTTCTTGCTTAGAGGGACAGGAGTAATTGTCAAGCCACTTGAGGGTGAAGGAGGCTGGAGACACTGGCTGGCCTTGACATAAAATTATACTGCCTCTCTTTAACCTGTCTGTCACATGTATCAGTCCTTTCTTTTCCTTTTCCTCCTGGGCAGCCTGAGCTTCAGTTGGCCTGATAAGTCTTCTGGCTCTCATCAGTCTGATAACCCCAATTTCAAGATGAGTGATAGGTCTTCTATTAAAGACAAATGGACATCCAGACTGACATTCAAATGGGGGCGGCACCTTGCTCACGTTTTTGCAATTCATTCTTGCTTTGATTATTCCTTTAAGTAAGCCAAGAGGGCAGGGTTGGAAAGAAGCTACAAAACGGGAAATCTTTCTTTTTCTGTTTCCTCCACTTCATTCATCAGTCAATGGCACAATTTTAGCTCTCAATTCTACTTTCATTCCTTTCCATTATCCATCTTTTCTATGCCATTCTTCTTCCTCTGCCTTTTCCCTCACCCTTACTTTTTATTAAATCTAGATCTATCTATACTCAAGGGTATACAAGACAGAGGCAATTGCGAAAAGGTTGTGGCGGGCGGGGGGTGAGATTGATCTAACACAAGTTCACAAGTTTTCTTGATGGATTTCATTTTCCTACAAGAACTCTAGGACAGCTGAACCGACTATGCTAACTTGCAGGTTTAGGTAGAAGAATGCAGTCACTGCCAAACCACAGCCTTCAAGGAAGGAGCTGGGGGTAAACACCTTGACCTCTCTCTCATCGCACCTTCCAGTCTCTTCCAGGGCCTTCCATTGGCTGAATTCAGCAGAAGCCAGAAGGCATGAGAGCCTGGTTTATATTGTCTACTGAGATCAGACTTTTCTGCCTCAGAGCAGCATGAAGAAAGGTAGAAAATAAAGGGGGAAAAAAACAGAATATATGCAGCATAGGGAATGAGAAGAGGAAAAGACAATTATGGGAATTTGCCTTTTAGCTGGACCCAGGAAACCTCATGCAGGCAGATCTATCATTGTTTCCTTTCTTTGGGATCCCTCTAAGATAATGGTTTATTAGCTTCATTGTTGTGAATGAATTTTTTTAGTGCATGGGTTTGTGCCTAATTAACGTTATTCTCTCTCTCCCTAATTTTTGTACACATTCTCCTAGTTCTCTTCTCCATTTTTTTCTCTTACACATTATTCAGACTCAATGCATGCCCAATCTCTTCCACCAGTGAGCTTCATTTTGGCCTGTTTCCTGTAGTATGTGTTTCCTTTACTGTTCATTTGACACATTACTGTATTTTTCTGGGGCTTTAAAAAAGTGTGTATATATCCCTTTGTCTGGATGTAGACTATTTCTTTGTCTCTTTTTCCCTTAAAAAGTAATACTTTTAATAAATGCAGACTAGTGCTTTTGATGATATTCTGTTAACATGGGAAACCTAAACCAGGAAAATCCCACAGCAACCACATATTCAAAAATAAGACTGAGAAAATTTCCTAGAATTTAAAACAATGTTGCTGGTCTTATATACTGTTGCTATCAGGTTATTTAGCACTAGAGCTTTTGAATCCTACTTGATGCTGCCAGGCAGAATCCTGATCCTGCTCCCTTGTAGCTATGTGACCCTGTCAGCCAATTCTCAGCTACTTCAATTAAAATTGGAATAATGATATCCACCTCATAAAACTTTTTATTTCAAGAACTGAATGTGACATACTAAGAAAAGCATACTCGTCAATGCCTGCCATCATACACACTCAAAAAAATTTTTAGATAGTCTAAATGAAAGCAAGGGTCCTACCTTGTTCTTTATAAGAATCATAGGCAAAATGAAATTCAAATTGTATTCCAGAAACCATAAATAATGTAGTACTTTACTCTAAGTTTTCTTAAAAGGACTGGTCTAAAGTTACATTTTTCTGTATTCATTTTTTACAGTATATTATGCTGAAAGTCTCACAGATTTTTACAATAAAGTCAATTCTGAACATCTCTCTCTCTCTCTCTCCATCTCTCTACCCCCCCCTTTTATCCACATGTTCTTTGGTTTTCTCATCAACGTGCTAGGCCTCCCTACCTACTTCCTCCTTCACATCTCCCTCCCCTTTCTTGGACCACATAACTCTTTCTCCTGCCTGGAGTTTAGATTTTTCCATATGAATTTCACTCCTATCAAAGGGGTCAAAAGTATAATTCAGTTAAGGGGAATGTTAGTGAAACCATTATTTCCAGTATCAAAGATAACACCTGAGTCCACAACACTCCCTTGCTGTCTATTCAGCTTAGAAATCTCAGTACTGCATTTCATAAAGTGCATTTAGTGCAAGGGAAGTATCACAAGAATATTTCTTTAAAAACAAAAACCAGGCTTTCAAAGTCAAATTGTTGAAAAATTCCTATCTTAGAGATTCCATATGTATATTAGCAAAGGGAAGACTCTGAGAAGTGTACAGTAAAAAATAATAAGATTATCTTTAAAAACAATTTTTGGATCCATTATTTCCCAAACTGAATTAAGCATTGACTAAGTTTGTGCCCTAGTTACAGCTTACAAGACATTTTGGGGAACTCTGATCTAGGTCACATTGTGTAAACTGTGGAGAAAATATTTTCTTGGCAGATGCAATAACCACTTTTTTTCTAGTAGAAATGGACTTGTAATTGAAATTTCTGCATAATATAGGATAGATACAGAAGGGCATTGGGGTAGAAAGACCTGATGATTGGACAGAGGAAGAAGGGTCAATTAAAAAACAACAACAACAACAATGAAGACTGTGGTTTGCAATGAAATTATGATTTTGGGAAGACAGAAATATCTAATGATTAATTTGCTGTGTAACATGCATTGTAATATTCTCCTCTCCCTCCTCCCAGATTTTTTTCTTTTGAATCTATAACATGCATTAATGCTTTATGGAATTAATTTGATTTTGGAAAATGGGACAATGCGCTAAGCACTGTTCCATGGCTAATACACGGTGAAAACAGAGGCTGCACATAGAAGAACAGACACTTAAACTTCTGTGGAGCAAGAAGAGGATCTTCTTAATGAAAGTCTTATTAATGTATGAAATGGGAGCATTCTGGTTTGCCAAAAGAGAAACAGGAAAGAGGCACTCAGATATGGGGAATGCGTAAGGTTGACAGGGAGAGATTTTGAAGGTAATTTTCAATTTGGTGCTAAACTTCCTACACATTATCCAAAACATTCCTCACTTGCATTTGACTAACTGGCAGAGTAATTGTTCTATTTCTTGTGATTAAAAACCAGTAGCACCATAACATCTATTTCAAGCACTTTTGTTCCTCTAGCACTTGATGTCAGACCCCCAGATAAATATCTTTCTAGGTGAAAAAAACTTATATTCTGTGGTGAGATGGTAAAAGTTTAACAACAGACTCCGAGGAAGAGAAGAGAAAGTTCTGATTTTTAGTAGTTTCCATTTTTGTGACATAAATGCTCCCTTCTACCACCGTCAATTTCAAACTACGGATGTAGAAAAGAGATGAATGGTAGCATGCTGATGTGTAGTATTTATACCATACAGATATAATAGATGTAAAAAACCTTAAGAGTATAAAGAGTAGTAAAATATTTAGGAAGTCTGAGTTTTGAGTATTAACTTAGTTTTCTAAAAATTAGAGAGTTATGAGTTTATGTAATTTACTTTTATTTACTTTCAATAATGGATGTGTTTGAGAGCAGGCTTACAACATTCCTGAAGCTGTAAGGTTGGCTCCTGTGTGCAGGTTTGAGCTGCCAGTAGCGGATCACTGCCTACATCCATAAAAGATGATTTGAGGATTACTAATAGATTTCCCTATTTCAAATTGTCTTCCAAGTTATCTCCTTAGCCAGAATTCATAATGTTTCTTGTTCTTGGCCTTAATGCCTTGGATATCCCTGATAAAATGTAAATGTATTGTCCTGGTGAAGTAACTGATAGTTATTGAACCTGCTCCCACATGAATGGAATACACTCAGCTGACTGATAGGGTGGAGAAAGATGAGACATGTGCTAGTGCTTATGGAGGGCACACACGGAGAAAGAACCGGAATCAGAGAGCTCTGGCATGCAGGATGGGGAGAAGTCATACCCAAAACTCTGATTTCTAAAATGTTCTACTGTAAACATGGGAGGTCATTTTTATTTCTGAACTGTGATTTGAACTAATCATGTTTGGATATGGCAAATAAAAAACCAAAATCCTCCTTCACATACTTTCAATAAAGCAAATTAACATTAATTCTGTATAGTCCCTATGGGTCTCAAATCATGTGACAGAACAAGATCATGGTTACAAAAATTAACATAGAAATAAATGATCCCAATAGGAATCAATGCTTTTGGAGAGGCAAAACAGGAGTGATCCATAAGGATTCCCAGATTCTAAGGTCCTATCCCTGCCCCGCCCCCCCCCCCCGGGGGCTCCCTTTCTTTCTTTGAGATTTTTGAGATCAGAGCCAAAGTTTATGCAGAACAGAAGTTATACCATTACAGAGTCTCCCTGAATATACCAAAACATATTAAAAAGGAGTTTAAAAGTTCTGATTTTTGTCACAGGATCTTTAAATGTGAAAGCCAGACATAATATTAACTAACTCTCCCAAGTGCAAGTACAAGTAATGAGGGCATGGTTTGTACGGACAAACCTAGTTATCAGTCTCTGTCCCCATAGATTATATGCTCTGTGAGAGCAGAAATTGTTTGTTTCGTTTAAAATGTTTTTTTCCCCAGTACCCGGTGTAGTGACACCAAAGTTTCTGTGCAGAACACAGAAGTCATTCAGTTATTATTTGTCGGGTGAATGAGTATGTGTGTGTTACCTTTGACACAGTATAATTGAGTCAACTTTGTCTGGATTAGGCTTCTTCATTTAGCACCTGTGTGACTACTGACAAGATATGTAACATTTCTGGGTCTAAGTTAACTCACTGATAAAATGAGGATACTAATAGTATTGCCTCATATGGTTGTGTTGAGGTTTAAGTGAGGTAGTTAACACAAAGTCCTTAACTCAGTATAGTGTGTGACTTATGAAAGAGTCTTAACTGTTGTTAGCTATTATTGTTCTACCCATTGGTGAAGAGACATTGATTATATTTCTTGCGTTCTATGGATGGTATCATGATAAGTACAATCATATCCAAGATATTTTATTGTGTTAATGCACACATCAATTAAGTGGTAAGCCCCAGGATTTTTTTTTTTTTAAGATTTTATTTATTTATTTGAGAGAGAGAGAATGAGAGACAGAGAGCACGAGAGGGAAGAGGGTCAGAGGGAGAAGCAGACTCCCTGCCGAGCAGGGAGCCGATGCAGGACTCGATCCCGGGACTCCAGGATCATGACCTGAGCCGAAGGCAGTCGCTTAACCAACTGAGCCACCCAGGCACCCAAGCCCCAGGATTTTGACCCTAACAAAGATGATGGGAAAAATCATGTAGGTTTCTAAAATTTTACCAGCATGAACTTGGAGCATTACTGAGACTGTTATGTTAAAAATTATTTTTCATACCTTCTGAAAGCTTAGCATATAGTATAATAATATGGATGTTCTATAAATGTGAAGTGAAAACATTTTATATTAACTGTCAATGGGAAATAAACTCTCAGGTTAGTACCTGTGAAATGCTAAACTTGGCTTGTTAACTCAAATGTGCTGCTATTAAAATAAGGGGCAAAACTGGATTTCTTCATGACCATTTCACCATTTCTTATTTAAATATGCTTTTAAAATTCAGACCATCACCACCTTAGTGTTTGACATAACACATTTGGTTGACTTTTATCTATAGCAATAATGATGGTTGAAAATATCACTACCATTATGCAACAAATTGTATGTTCTTGTGATGTGCCCTTAAGCAGCCTGTCTGCTAAGTAGAACAGCAAATTACTGGACTTAGATAATCTTTCAGCAGCTTGGTATTTGTATGTTTTTAATTTTCAAAGCAATTATAGAACCTTCTGCTTGAAAAGCCTGTTGTGTAGCAGGCAAATAGAAAAGATCATCATTACTTCTCTTTAAGTCTTGAGATACATTTGTTTTGCTGAGAGACAAGATCTTTGCTGTGTAGTTGAGATCCAAATTTAGAACCCAGGCTCCTTCAAAAATCTTCATGCAGACTTTAGGTCTTTCTGTGATTTAAAATAATTTCGTCTTTCAGAATGCTGCAGTTAATATTATTTTGTTGAAATTATAAACAGGACTGAATTGTAAAGTGAGGAAGGGATCATGGAGAGAGTGGGAAGCCACAGTAATTCAGCAGCATGGAGAGAGCCACGTCTGTGGGCTGTCGTGAAAGAGGTCGGTGTGAATTTCTGCGTGTGTCCATGCAATCTATCGGTCACATTTTCCAAGTTTTCCTGTGTACACTTCTTCATCTCTTGCAGTTCATGTCTTTTAACTAGGTTTGAAAACAGCGGGGATATGAATTTGGTATATGATTGCTCTGGTGACTATCGTTGCAAATTGATATTTTTCTATTTATAGGTTCCCCACAATTTTTACAGCTTTAAATGATAGGAACTCTCATCTTGTAATTTTCACTGAACTTTAGGCACAGCATGCTTTGCTTTTCTCAAGTCTGCTGCAATGTGATGTTTCTTTGCCAGTATTCCCCGCAGATCAGTTATCAGGGTGTCATTTTAACACCGTCTTCATGCAAAGGCAATAAATATGAAACAGTCTCTGAAATTATAAGCAGAATCTTGCATAACTGATTACAGTTGTAATTGATGGTACCATTGATATAATGTTCAATATTCCCTGAAAAAATATTAGCTAGCCCTCTAGGTGAATGACAGAAGAAATATAGACACCACTATTAAATGGGCCAAAACCTGTATCAGTGGCAAAATATTTGATACCTTCAGTCAAACATGTACAAGGGCATCAACCCATCGATATTGTCAATTCAAGTCAACTTTCAGTCACAGGAAAGTGATCTTTCTCTCTAATGGTGGGCGGCCTCATTCCCTACCTGCAACTCTTTGATAAAGAAGATTTAGTTGGTACCTAGCTTTTCTCTGCCATATCTAGGTTGAGTCAAAATGTTAGAGTTTTTAGAATATATCACAGTTCAAACATGCTTGGATACTTCTCTTTTCCCGTCTGGGTTTTGTTTCTATGTGGAATTTATGCTTATTTCATAGTACAGAGATGCATATTTATGAGATCTGACATGAAAAGGAACGTGGCTGAGTGGCACATGACATAACACTCACTAAGTGCTCATTGTTCATGGTCGAGGTAAAGCCTAAGACATCAGGCTATGATGCTCGTTTTCTATGCATGTTGGAAATATACCACTGAAAGCTTGAACCACCCACTCACCTATTTCTAGGTTTTCATCATCTGGCTCGGTCAGCTTCCTTTCGACTGTAAGTTCTAGATAAATAACATTGCTTTCCTTTCTGTGAATAGGATTGATTTTTTTTCTCTCTTGAGTCTTTGCTTACAGAAGTTCTATTTCCTAAGAATTCCTTTTAATCCTATTTGCTTAAATAAATATCAAACCTGTTTTTAAAGATTCAGTTAAATTTTAACCTGATCCATGGGCATTCTTTACTAACTGGAAAACATGGAAAATAGGTAATCTTCAACAAATACGTGCTAGATAAATTGATGAATGAGTGAATGAAGAGTTAGAAGAGATCCTCAACCCTTCCAAATTCTATGGTGTTTGTTCATACCTATGTGGTCACAAAGGTAAAATATTATTTTACTTTCTTTAAAGGAGTTAGAGACTTGTGGATAGAAAATGTATCATCAGAATCTTCGTATTTGTGTAGGGAAAATAAATTAGTTGTTTGTAAGAAATGACCAGTTTACTCAAGTCAAACAGTAGATTAATTACCATAAGTGTGGACATAGATTTCTCTTAACTATGTATTTTGTGTGGCTTTGGAAAAAATATTTAACCTTCTGGGCTTCAGCTTCCTTGTATATTAAATGAGGTCACCGGATAAGGTATTCTTGAAGAAAATTTTCAGCTTTGAAAATCTGATTCCCTAAACAGAAGAAAAAATGCATCTGAGTAAGACCATATGAGAGTGGCAATGTACCCCTAAATATCCACATAATGGAGTTTTTGGTAAAGTGTCAAATACAGGCCACTGAGCAAATTAATGTGGGAAGTGGGAATCAGAGTTTACTGACTTGCCAAAGGCAGAAACATTTACTAGAGAAAATGATTCTACCAGGAAATACAGAGCTAGTAAAATGAGTGAAATAAGTTATATCAGTTAAGTCTGTTTATACTGCAAATAAGAGGAAAAAATTCACTGTGGCTTCAATAAAAAAAGAAATTCATCAGCTCACATAACTGAATAGTTCATAATTTGGTCTGGTTTAAGGCAAGACTTGGTGTTATAGCTCTAAAGATTTCAGAAATGATCTGGTTTTCCTTTATCTCTTTCCTTGCCCGTGAATGACTATGGCAGCTAAAGATACCCTGTTGGATGTTAACACAATGAATTTTGAATTCCAAATTTCATATTTCACTCCAAAATAGCCAGAGAGAAATGGTAGCGTTATGGAAGTGAATTATCCCAGAATTCCCTGATAAATGTCTCTTCACATTTTATTTGCTTTATTTCAGTTACGTATAGCTCTATGAATCAATCGTTGCAATCAGGGAAATAAGATACTTGACAGACTTAATCCAATCAGGGCCTGTCTCAGGGGCCTGGGGTGTGGGATCAAGCCACAATGACTAAGAATCAGGGAAAGATGATTGTCTCAAAAATTTTAGGAAAACTTTTCAATGAAGAGGGAGAAATAGATACAGAACCAAACACAGATAATCACTAAGAAAGTCATTTTTTTCATTAATTTTTCTCATCAAACATTTGCTGAGTATGCACTAAGTAGCAAGCACTCCGAGCAACAAGGTGTTCAGGCCACAGACAAGGCAGTCAGCAAAACCTATGATGAGATACAGTACGTAAATGTGCCAAGTGCTCTGTCAGGAGAGGCACAGGCATCTCATCTATGGGGCACAGACCAGGAGCTGGGCTCATTATCTTTTACTTAAATCTTAAAGAAGTTGAATAACCTGCTCAAGATCATGCTAATAACATTAGGGCAATCATGTCATCATACTACTTAGTCTTTGCTCTTCATTGATTCTAAGCAAAGATAAATTTATTGCAAGGAGACCAGGTTGTCATATATTCCAAGAAAGAGGTGGACAGCCAGGATGCTACAAGGAACAGCTAGACCAGTTTTGATTCATGAAAATACTTTTTACAACCACTGTCAGAATGTTTATGGGCAGCTCTTAACTAGAAGGTGACAAGAGAGCACTGAGGAAGGTTAAGTGAGCATCAGAGCATATTTCCTTGAGGCGGTGAGCTTTGAATTGAGTATTGAAGGAGATACACGTGGGAGAAGGGGATAAGAGCAGAAGTGGGTAATGAATAAGAAAGAGCACTTATGCCTAGGGGCATGGAGGATCAATCTAGAGCCAGCAGCCTTCAAACAGTTTCATGTGGTTAGACTTTAGGGTGTATTTGGGGAACTGATACGTATTCACCTGGCAAAGAAAGAAAGCACGTCTCTGATTATGAAGAACCATTTATGTAATGGCAAAGAGTATGGACTTCATCCTCCAAATAAAGTGACCCATTGAAAGATTTTAGTGTAGGAAGTGACATATTTCAATGTACACGATTGGCATTAAGAAGATAATTAATTAGAGAAGGACCAGGAACAACAGATATGCAGAAAATAAATCGCTATCAATGGATAAACAAGTAAATGTGAGGAAAATAGAAAATCCATAATAATGCCTATATTTCATTCTTGTGTGATGATACTGTCCCACCTTATCTCCCCCCCAACCAAAAAAAAATAAAATAAAATGGAATAGGGAAGGAAAAAGAAGATGGGGTTTGAATGGGAAAGGAAATTTTGGATATTGCTTTAAATGCCTTCAAGTGAAGATACCTAGTTAGAAGTTGAGACATAAATTAGAGAAAAGTTCACAGAGTCAACAATGAAAATATAGGTGTGACCCAGGAAGATTTGTAAAGTGACAAGAGCAGAAGGTTAAGGATGGAACATTAGGGAATACGAACATTTAAGGTTGGGTATGAGGAAGAAAATGTAGCAAGACAAAGGGGAGGAAAATTAGAATAGTGTTATCTTTATCAGGATTACCAAAAAGACCCCCCCCAAAAACGCAAAAAAACAAAAACAACACCAAAAAACCAATAGAGTTAAATGCCACCAAGGTTGAAAAAAAAAATGGCAGAGAACTATTAATTTTTTTTATTTTTTATTGTTATTTATTTTTATTTTTTTAAAGATTTTATTTATTTATTTGGCAGAGAGAGACACAGCGAGAGAGGGAACACAAGCAGGGGGAGTGGGAGAGGGAGAAGCAGGCTCCCCACGGAGCAGGGAGCCTGATGCGAGGCTTGATCCCAGGACCCCGGGATCACGACCTGAGCCGAAAGCAGATGCTTAACGACTGAGCCACCCAGGCACCCCTAATTTTTTTTTAATATTTTATTTATTTATTTGTCAGAGAGGAGAGAGAGAGAGCACAAGCAGGGTAAGCAGCAGGCAAAGGGAGAGGGAGAAGCAGGCTCAGGGAGCCTGATGCGGGACTTGATCCCTGGACCCTGGGATCATGACCTGAGCCGAAGGCAGAGGCTTAACCAACTGAGCCACCCAGGCACCCAGAACTATTGATTTTGACAAACACATGGTTTAAGTAGCCACTTCAGGGGAGAAGTTCTGTAGCTTAGTGATGGCAGAAACCAGATAATAAGCTGAGGACAGGAGGTGAGGAAATGAAGACATCAAGTGTTAACTGGTTTTTGTCGAAGTTGGCCCATGCAAGGGAGGAGAACAAGGGTGGCAGGAAGAGGGAAACGGTGATGAAAGTTTTCTTAAATGGCCAGTATTTGAAAATAATTGTATGCCGTGTTTAAAAAATATCGGGATGGGCGCCTGGGTGGCTCAGTTGGTTAAGTGACTGCCTTCGGCTCAGGTCATGATCCTGGAGTCCCAGGATCGAGTCCAGCATCGGGCTCCCTGCTCAGCAGGGAGTCTGCTTCTCCCTCTGACCTTCTTCCCTCTCATGCTCTCTCTACCATTCTCTCTCTCTCTCTCAAATAAATAAAAATCTTAAAAAAATAAAAAAAACTAAAAAATATCGGGATGTGTTGGAAAGAAACGAAGATGATCGATGGAAAGCAGTCCAAGAGAGGAAGGAAGAGCAGGAGTGGTGCAGCATTAGGCTTGGACAGAGGGAGGGGTGTATTGATTCCAGTCCACAGGCCAGTGACATTTGGCTCTGTCGTCATTACAGACTTGAGCTTCTAAGGAAGAAATTTCTGAGCATTTAGATAGAATTGTGAAAAGTCATAATAGAGGCATTTATGGGTTATAACACCCATCATGGAAGATATTAATGTCATATTAGCCAGAGTGGAACATTTTATAACTTCATTTAGGAGGTCTTGTTTCTGAAGTGGGGTATTGGCGTAAAGGAGATTTTCACTCGTAATATTTCTAAAATTTCTAAAAAAAGCAGATTGGCCTGATCCTCTCCAGATGCTGTTTTCTTGCTTATCTAATTAAATCCAGATGCATGGTCCTGCTTGAAAACAAAAATAGGTATGATAATTATTTAGCTGTAAATTGTGAAGAAAATGATTTACCTCTGTGTCTGAAATTCACCAAAAGAAATAAAATTTCAGTATTTGTTTTGTTCTTGGGCTGCACCTGTGTGTTAGAAAGTATGAACCTATGTAAGAAAAAATGAAATGGAAAAAAAGCTCTTATAGTTTCATTGAATTAGAAGTGTGTGTTTTAAGAAAATAGTTCTTCTGCAGTGTGGTTTGACAACCCTGGCTTTGTTTAAGAGAGCTCTCCATTCCTTCATTGTTTCCCTCCTGCAAGCTGATATGCAGCAATAAGTTCCCATGTCTTGTTTTGTCGTTGGAATGAAAGGAGGTGTAACAGAGAATTAAATGAACCTATGAGAGTCCTTGTCTTTTATTTAGGTCTGAATAGTTTAATTTCTGTATGGCTGCTTTTTAATGACAATGATTTTTAATTATTCTGTTCCTTACTAAAATGTCCTTTTGTTATTTTCTCCTTTAAAATCGATGTGCTCCTTTTTTTTTTTTTTTTTTAATGGCATTGTCTATATTTGCAGAGACTTACAAAGTGGTTCTTTTTAGGCTTTGCCTCTTGGCTAGGTTAGCACCTGATTTCACAGCTTTCTTTGAGGACTTTAGTGTAAGTTGTCCATCAGAATGCTCCAGCTACCAAGCCACATTCTTCCTGGTCTTCATGCTATCACAGCAAGTTACATTTGCAGAGCAATTGAGAGTGTATTAACATTTTCAATTTTTGTTATCTTTATTCCTCAAACAAGACTTTGCTATTGAAAGGGTATGGTCCCAATTTTGTGGCGTTTATTGGAAACGGCCCTGGAATGAGAGACAAGAGGTCCAGATTATAATCTAAGGTGTGTAGCTTTGAGACTTTGTTTTAACAGAAAAATGAAGTATTGTGTTGAAATTGATCAGTACTTAAATTTAAGTTATATAGCTATTGTTTTATAATAAAAATTATGTGTAACCACGAGATATAAGTCATTAGAATTGTCTGAGACAATCTAGAAGAGAGTGCTGATTGTAGAGTTGATCTTTTTAGCTTCCCCAACACCTTCCATGAGCCCCTGAGACTCCTGCATGCTTCTAGATGCTCTGTCATGTTCCCTTTGAAACTATGTTCCATTTGATACTATCGTGTGACCACTGAAAAGTCTTTTCATGTCTTTAATTTTTAGGAAGTTACAATATTAATTTGGAAAATAAGATAAAATTGCTTCCTGTGTCCCTCCACGCTGGAGCTTTCTGGCAAGACCTCGAAGACACCAGAACTGCTGCCAGGATATTTTACTTTGCCATTTTCTCATGTCAATTAACTAATGAATATGGAGGTCACTGGACTTCATGGGTCTCAATTCTCTGTCGACATTTCGATGCACAATGGAGAACAATGGTGTGTTTTCTGATTGACAGCATGTTTAAAATGGCCAACTTCACACCCTTTAATAGGAAGTCACCTAATGATATAGTTGTGGTGTGTGTGTGTGTGTATGGCTCCCTATCTTCCTGGGAATCCTCCATTGTGTATAACGAGACAGTGACTTTCAACCTGCTTCAGCATGCGAATTTATTTTACTCTGTCCTGCTTGTGAAAAGTACTCCCTCTGGGAATATTTGAAGAAAAGCTCTTCCTCTTGTTCTTGAAGAAAGAAACCTTCCTCTTCCTCTTCTTCTTCTTCTTTTTTTTTTGGTGGTTGTGGAGGACTGCTAGTTATTCAAGCTTTTGGTTTAAACATCCTTCACGATTTACTGTGAAAAGAATAGAAGAGAATATGATTTTAGAAAGAAATTTTATGTGATGGGATAGTGACCACTGAAAAAAGATGGGAAAGCAAGGAAGATTCTGGTGTATGTGTGCACATGTGTGTGCATGTGTGTAGTGTGTATAAATTAGCCTTATGGTGACCAACCATCCCAGTTTGCCTGAGACTGGGTTTTCCTGGCATGTGGGATATTTTGTGTTAAAACCAGAAAAATCTCAGGCAAACTGGCAGAAGTTGGTTTCTCTAACTATCTTACCACCATTTTTCTTCTTTATACACAGCCAGATTTACCCTTGAGGAATTCCTTTTCACACTGACATAGTCTGATAGATGTGAACAGAGGCTCTTAACACATTCTCCACTAAATAGTAAATGTCCCATTTATGTAATTGAGAAGAAAAACAAAGACTCCTGATAACTGCTTTTATCAGGAAGAAAACATGTTCCATGTTTTCTCCCTGGTGATTTGTAACCAGACTGTTTCTTCTGGGAGACTTATAATTCCTGATTCCCGGGCAATTCCCAGACTACCTTGGATTCTTCTGGTCCTGGAATTCATTTCTTTTGATTGTATTCTAGAAACCTTAACTAGTATAAAAGGTTGTCATATTTGGAATCCACATCACAATTTATTCTAGAGTATGTGTCAAAGAGAAGGAATGCTGTCCAGGAATGTTTAGAAGGGTGAATCCTTCTAGATGGAGCTATGTTGAGTGCCCAACAGGCTGCTCTGCAGCAAGGTTCACCCCTGACCCATCAGAGTTCACAAGAACAATAGTTCATGTTCATCACTTCCATCTGGGGCCTGTGCCAATTAATCTACTAATTCCACAAATTCAGTTCTCCAGCACTGAGGTGGTAGAGAGGACATTGTTCAATCCATGCCAACACCTCACCATTAATGGCTAGGGAGGTGTGCCTGAATTTTTCTGTCATTAGACTTTCTTCTGTCTCTATCTAATTAATTTGAGGAGACTCCTACTCAATGCACGAACATACCTGTCAACACTAAAAATAGTAGAGGCTAAACGCTTGGTGAGATGGCAAAGAGACCGCTTTTTTACGGGAGAACTTCAGAGCCAGGATGTGATTGCTAAAATGCTTTTATGTTATTCTTTTATAATACCAGTATTCACACCCTCAATTCTGTCCTAGATTATTCATTCTAAACTTTCCAATATCTATTACATTCTCTTAGAATTCAAAGGAGAGGGCATTTTCAACTTCATGAATTTATCCTTTAGCAGGGAGACTATTACGCAGTAAATGGAATTGGTGACTATTCGATAGAAATGTAGATAGTACATACTTGCAAAATCATTAAGATAATTTGTAAGTGTCTGTACTTCCTGGGGGTCGAGATGTCTTTTATGGCTCTCCTTTAGAAACAGTCTGCTTCTAACACCTGATGTTGTTATTTTTGACTTGCTTCTCCTCTCACTTAGCCTTGTTCTTCTTATCATAAAGTATTAACAATTATTCAGAAGATGTGACACTTCTCAAATTTGGTGCCTCAAAGTGCACCATTGAGGCATGTTGAAGCAGTGCAAATAGTGGTTAGGAGTCCTGATTCTGGAGCTAGACACCTGGGTTTGCATTCAAGGTTGTCATTTGGCAGATAGACAAGCAATGTAAACCTCAGTTCTTCAACTGGAAAATAGTGGTAACAATAGTACCTACCTTGCAGGAACATATGGATTAAATGAGATAATATATGTAATTACTTGAAATGGTGCCTAGTGATATATGCAAAACACTTGAAATTGTGAATTCAAATGTGACAGAGAATTCTTTGATACCCATGAAACCCAGTGACCTCTATAGTCATTAGTTAATTGATAAGAGAAAATGATAAATTACAAATACCTTGGCAGCAGTACTGGTGTCTTGGAGGTCTTGCTAGAAAGCTCCAGTGTGGAGGGAAACAGAAAGTGACTTCATCTTATCTTTTATATTTTATTTTATACTTTATCTTACACTGTAAATCTTATATGCATTGCCTATTCTTACTATTATACAAAAACAAGTGATTTTGGCTTGCCTTCCTGGACCTGTTCCATGATTTTTCTCACACTTTATTTCCGACTCTACCTTCCTTTGTTGTGAATGTGTGTGTTGTGTGTGTTTTCTCTATTTTTTTAAAAAAACCTTATTCTTTAAATTTCTTTTTTCTTTTCTTTCTTTAAGAATTTAAAAAAGGATAATCTAAATTAAATCAGTCTGTCCTCGGCAGTATATATATATAGTTTCCCTCAATGGGAAAAATTTATAGTTGCAAAGAGACTACTTAAGCTAATGTAAGTATACAAAACTGAAGAATTGTGACTTGTCATATCAACAAATAGATGTGTAACTGCCTACTTTAAGCAACAGCAAATAATAGTTTCACATTTAAATAGTGAGAGTCATTTCCTGAGATACAAGTAATCACTGCATAGATTGAAATACTTCTGTGAAGAACTAAACATGTCCTTTTAACAGGAGATGAATCTGTGACACAGGACAGAATAAGAAAGTGTGATTTTCCTGGTGGGTAAGGTCTATAGCTACTGAGTTAAGTGTGAAGAGAAATTTCTTTTGGAATTTTTCACCATTGTTATCATTTAGAAAACTTTTGTAAAATGCCTAATTATATGTAGCAGTGTACTATGTGAGCTGAAAATAGTCTTAAACAACTTTTTAAGTACTTATTGTTTGAGATCTTTTGAATGGTCTATGGGATACCATAGATGAAGGCATTTAAAAGCCCATTATTAAATATAACATAATCGATATAAGTGTTCAATAATTCATGCATTAGTTAATTAGTTAATACTCATTGTATTATTGAGTATGTACTCTGCAACAGGCACTGTTCTATGCTCTAAAAGTTCAACACTGTGGAAAAGACTATTGGTGACTGACTCAGTATAGATTATTACTTTTTTTTTCATTATCAGAAAACTGTCCTTGTGTAGGGTAATGTGCTTAGATAAAAATAAAACAAACAAAATCTTAGGATTTATAGCAACTGGAGTCGGCAATGTGATAGAGTTCTGGCCAGTAGGGTGGAAGTGAATGTCCGTAGGATGGATCTTCTAGGGAAATTATCAGTTTTTTGCTGAAGGGTTTAGATTTAGGCGGCCCATGCCTTTGCTCTTTGTCTTTTCCCCACTTTCTAGCCTCGAACTGGAATGTAGTGCCTCAATGTAGCAAGCATATTGTGTCATCAGAATAAAAGACAAAGAGAGAGCTTAGCAGATGGATGGAAGGAGCTTGGGTCCTCTATCACTTCCTTGGGTATTTGGACTATTTCTGGACTACCTACTTCCAGGCTTTCTGTTGTCTGAGAAAAACAAGCTTTTTTTTTTTTTTTTTTTTTTTGCATAAGTGTCTCTTGTTAGTTTCTTTTATATGCAGCCAAATACGATCCTTGCTGATATAGGGAATAAACCACACAAAGTAATTGATCAACAATAGTCAGAATGGTGGGAGAAGTGATTTATTTGCCATCCTTAGTAGGAGATACAAATGTCTATATAAGTGAGTTTGGATTATGATTTTTGCAAAGGAACAATGTATGAAATTCATATACTTTATTAAGAATTTGAGAGCACATAGGAGATAAAGACTTGTTATAGGCCCAGTGATCTGTGTGTATTTGTGTATGTGAATTATGTCTGGCTGACTTTAAGCCATTAAAAAAATATATTAACCAGTTTGTCCCTGTTAATAATATGGGAGGACACCAATAACAAGCTACAAACTAATAGGGGCTAGGAAAAGGGAGATTGGAGGTGGTATGACATTGTTTCTTCTCTTGAAGAACTTATTATCTAATTGAACAAATAAAACAAATATGTAATACAAATTAAAAATACTTAATATGCTTTATAGTATGTAGAATATGAAACTTGGAGCTCAAAAATTCTGTTAGGGAGGAAAATAAAGTTAGTTTATAGAGACACAGTAAAATAAGGAAGGTCTCCTGAACAAGATAGGTCTTGAATAAATGAATTTGGTGGATGGACAGACAAAGAAATGAAAGAATATTTTTGAAGTTGAGACTGGTTTATAGAAGAACCACGATAAGACCAAAGAAAGTCATTTATATACAATATGAATATCAACTCTACTGAAGCAGAGACCGCAGAAATTAAAGTTGCTGAGATTCAGAAGACATGATAAAGGAAACATATTTGGGTGGGGCACAGACATACCTAAAAATTTCCAAATGTCATATAAAAGGGTTTGACTTCTATAGGTAGATAATGAAGAGATATTTTCTCTTCCTCTCATTTCATTTCAAAAGAAAAAGTTGCTTCTCTGAAATTTGTCTGTTTATGTCCTTCTGACTTGGTCAAAGTGAGGCACAGAATTAGGGATGAACGAAATAATATATATCTAATGATGACAACTTAATTGGAAGTTGGAACATTTTAGTGGAAAATTCTACATCATATTTATCTCTTCACTCATCCCCAGATACAAAAACAAACAAAACAAAATGATTTTTTTTTTCTTTCCCTTATCCTTTTCTTTCTATTTCACTCTTCCGGCTTCCTTTTTTATTTTTAAGCAAAAGGTTTCTTATACATCAAATGGCTCTTTGAAAACAACATGCACTGAAGTGAAAGCGGGTCAGCCCTAAAGGAAAAGGCACACTTATTAGAGAACACACAACTGTGAATAAAGAGAGGGAAGCCTTTCCTTCTATGAAGAAAAATTTTCCTAAAAGGGCAAGGGATGCCTTTGAACCCAGTGACAAGACCGTCTTTTAAACCCCCAAAAAGTCATATAATAATTGAGAGTCAGTGTTTTTTATTTTTTTAAAAAGCAACTTCCTCTAAGTGAACCAGTAAAAGTTAAGCACTTAAATTAACCGAGCTGAGCGTGGACCCAAACATCCCTAAGGCAGAAAATGACTTTTGCTTTGACTCTCCAAACTTTCATCTCCCTGGTGACTATGAACACACGCCCCAAAGTCATTGCAGCTTAAGTACAAAATACATGAAATATTAGAAGCAGTTCCAAACTTTGGTTTCCACATTTCTAGGGCTGTTTCTTCAAAACTTTGGTATTTATTTCTCCACCAGATTTCCCAAAGCCTCAAAATTCTAGTCCTATCTCACATTGCTCACTTTATCCTCTCTGGGAACTACTTCTTGCTGCTAGCATATACCCTTCTGCTTTGAAGTCTTTGGTTATACTTTTTTTTTTTTTTCCCTTTACCTGGATTGAGATTTTTACCTGGTAAAATACTAACTTCTTTCAGTACTAACTCAAATACTTTTGTTTCATCTTATGTTATTTGTTTCCATTTGGAGCCACATCTTTGTGCAGAGATCTTTGGCAGGCCTCTGCCATGCACCCACTCCTGTGGCTGGCATCAGACTGACATTTTCTGAGTCTCAAGGACTGATAAGAGGTGAAGGGTAGTTATGTGAAGGATGGCATTCTCAGAAGTGGGGATGAGTTCTATGTAGACAAAATAGCAGATTTCCACCTCAAATGGCAAATACACCTTATAAGATGCCTCTGGCTTTTTCTCTCTAGTGACAGGAGCTTTGGTATGTTGTGTTTTCATTTTCACTTATCTCTGTGTATTTTCTATTTCCCTTGTGACTTCTTCTTTGACCCATTTATTGTTTAAAGTATATTGTTTAATTTCCATATATTTGTGAATTTTCTGGTTTTCCTTTTATTATTGATGTTTGGCTTCATTACATTGTAGTTGGAGAAGATAATTTGTATGATCTCACATGTTAAAATTTATTAAGATTGTTTGGTGGATAAACATATGGTCTCTCCTGGTGACAGTTCCATGTGCACTTGAGAAGAATGTGTATTCTCTTGTATATATATCTGTGAGGTCTAAATGGTTATTCTTGTTGTTCAAGTCCTCTATTTCTTTATTAATACTCTGTAACATTATACTACCCATTACTGATAATGGTGTATTAAAGTATCCAACTATTATTGCAGAACTGCTTATTTCTCTCTTCAATTCTGTCAATTTTATCTTCATATATATTGGGGCTCTGTTGTCAGGAGCATGTATAATTATTGTATCTTCTTTATTAATATATTCATGCTTATAATTGCTAGGGCATTTTGGTGGACTGACTTTAATTTAAATATCAATATCTTTGTCCCTTGTAACAGTTTTTGACATAACATCTATTTTGTCTGATCTTAGTGTAGCCAGCTCAGTTCTTTTTTGGTTACTATTTGCATGGAATACCTTTTTACATCTTTTCCCTATTTTTCCCTTTGTATTTCAAGTGAGTCTCTTGTAGGCAGCAAGAGTTGAATTATATTTTTTCTCTTAATGCATTCTGCCAATCTATATATTTTGATAAGATAGTTTAATCCTTACATTTAAAGTATGACTGATAAGGAAGCACTTCTGTTGTTTTTCTGTTTTCTCTATGTTTTATAGCTTTTCAAATCATTTCCTCCATTACTGCCTTATTTTGTGTTGAGGTGTTTGTATGTGTGCGATTGTTTTGTTTTTAGTGAACTATTTGATTTCCTTTTCATTTCTTTTTGTGTATTTTTGTGGTAACCATGGGGTTGCATTTAACATCTTAAATTTATAGCAATTTAATTTGAATGGATAAAAACTTTATTTCAATAGAATACAAAAACTCTGTCTTCCCCTTTAAATTATTATTGTTACAAATTACGTCATTATATATTGTTTTCCCAATAATATAAATTTATAATAATTAGTTTTTTAGATTTATTTATTTATTTTAAAGAGAGAGAGAGTTGGGGAGGAGCAGAGAGAGAGGGAGGGAGAGAGAGAATCCTAAGCAGCCTCCATGCCCAGCACGGAACCCCATACAGAGCTTGACCTCATAACCCTGAGATCATGACCCGAGTGGAAATCAAGAGTCAGGCACCTAATGGACTGAGCCAAGCAAGTGCCCCTAGATTTATAGTTGTTTTTTGGCATATTCTTTAAAATCATGTAGAAAATAAAAAGTGAGTTGCCAACGAAAAATACAATAATGTGGTTTTGATATTTACTTAAGTATTTACCTTTACCAGAGATCTTTATTTCTTCATAACTTCCAGTTCCTGTCTCTCCTTTCTTTCTGGTCTCCCATTATGTATATGTTGGTTTTTCTCAGGCTCTGATCATTTTTATCATTCAATTTTCTGTCCACTTCTCCAACTGGATAATTTAAATTGATCTGTTTTTAGTTCATTGATTCTTTCTTCTGCCTGCTCCAATCTGATATTGAACTTCTGTAGCAATTTTTTAATATCAGTTATTATACTTTCTAGTTCCAGAATTTCTATTTGGTTCCTTTTTAGATTTTTTATCTCTTTACTGATATTTTCTATTTGGTGAGACATTGTTCTCCTTGTTTCCTTTATTCTTTGTTCGTGACTTTCTCTACTTCTCTGAACATATTTAAGAAGTCGATTTACAGTCTTTGTCTAGTAGATCCAGTGTCTGGGCTCTGTTCAAAAGTTTCTGTTAATTAATTTATATGTGTGTGCATGTGCATGCAGGGGCCATCCTTTCTTGTTTCATTGCATGTTTGTTTGTTTGTTTCTTTTTGAGAATTGGTGATTTTGAATATATTAGTGTGGTAACTTTAGAACTCAATTCACCCCTTCCCCAAGAGCCTGTTGTTACTACTTGTTATGGCTTGTAGTTTGTTTACATAGTAGCCTTTCTAAACTGTTTGTAAAGACTGCATTCTTTATAATGCCTAGCCACTCAAGTTTCTTTCCTATTAGCTTAGCAGTTAGCTAGTTATGCAGAGAGTTTCTGTTAAAGCCTGCAGTCAACAACAACAATAACAACAACCACAACTACAACAATAACTCTTCTGGTGTCTGTAGATTGGCTGGGCATAGGGCATTCCTTCAACGCTTATGCAAGCTGTTTACATCTCTGCCTTAGCTTTCACTTCCTACTTAAATTGTGCCTAAAGGTCCATCAGAGGTAAAAACCTAGTGTTTTCTCAGGTCTCTTCTGAGTATGTGGACATAAGTATGGCTTTCTAGATTCTCCAGTGTAGGCAATAATTTTTTGAAGATCTATTCCCTTATTCTTCATCCTCTTTCCCAACCTTTTCTTTCCCATTATTTTTGGTTTATTTACTCCTTGATGTGACTTTTCTCCCTTGTTCTATGGATCTCTGGAGTTAGTGTATTTGCCTTTTCATGCTTTCAATAAACCCCTCCCAGGAGTACCCTTTATCTCTGAGCAAGCTCTGAGGTGGGTAAGACAAAGGCATATTTCCGAGCTGAGCCCTCAGGGAGCCATCACACAGTCAAAATATACAATAATAATTCTTTGAGAACAAGTTCTGTATTGTTCCTTCTGGCATTAACAAGCTATATGAGAAGTGTGGGTTGCCACTTCATTCCCACCAACCAGCTAGGAAGTGAGGAATGGTAAGTAGGTAAGTTTAAATGCTTTCTCACATAATTTCAGTGGCTTCTTTCTTCATTAAGCACTTTTTTGGTTCTTTTAAGTTTTTGATTAGGTTTCAGGATCCCAAAACATTTGATTTCGACAGTTTTTGCCAGCTTACTCATTGCTTTGGTGGGGGGAAGTAGTTTTAAAATTCCCTACTCTGTCATTTTCAGACATCATCCCTGGAAATGACTTTTATATGTATAATAAGAAAGGAAAGAAAAAGATAGAAGCATTAAGGATAAAGAGAACAAAGGACATCTTGATAGATACACCGTTAAGGATGATTTTTGAAATTGTCAATCTTCTGGAGGGAGGGAATATGCCATGCCAGCCAGACAAGAGGTCTATGTGGCTGGTATTGAGAACTAGGTACATGGATGCTGAGGGCTTCTATGTGATATTCAGAAAAAGGATGGGCCACTGTGGAGATTAACACAAATTATTAAGGGCAAACATGTCCACACTCAGCGTGTAATTTAAACTTTGAGTTATAAAGGTGATTTCTTCTATTTTTTATTATCTTGACAAAATCAGATTAAGGTAAATCCAATTCTACCACTATTTCCTTTCCCCCCAAACCCTCTTACAAACAAAACAAACGTATATCTTATGCTTTCTGCTCTGTCTTGTTTCCTCAGATGTGAGATTCTGCTTCTAAATTAGATTAGAGCCTATGTGAACAAACAAACTGAGATTTTACTTGACCTTTAGTTATATTCATTTTTCCATGGAAGGTTGTCTAAACTTTTTTTTCCCTCAATTTTGTCTGACTCTGGTTTTTTACATATTCATCTTACATCAGACGGATGATACCTGAAAGTAAATGATTTCAAATAAATCTCCAAAGTGATGACATTTTTGGAGAAAATTCATGGTAGTAAATATCAAGTTAATACTTCTCTAAATTATGTGGTATTTAGTTTAAGTAAGCAGACAATGGAAATGGAGTTGTACTGGGATTAAGTACCCTGGTGCCTATTTCAGTTCTGTCCCTATCCACCAGTGTGACCGAGGGGCCTTAGTCTTCTTGGATATAATCACTCGTTGGCCTAGTTGGTAGATCTATTGATTTCAGGAATTAAAACTGCATGACACTTGCAAAGAATTTCTAAAAAGATCACTGTGGCTGAAATAAGGTTTAGGGGTAAGGCTGATAAGGAAGGCTTAGGAGTATACAGTAATGGGACGTGGCTACAGAGAGATGCAGGACTCAGCTGTTAGGGGTCTGGAAGCCATCTCATGGAGTTCCAATTAATTATAGGGAAAGTGATGGTTTTGTAGGTATTTATTTTTGCACTCCAAAAATTTAAGAGTCATTCTTTAATATTATTAAATAGTAGAGTCAAATTTCCCTCACTTATACTTTGTTCAAATCAGAATCTAAAGAAGGTCTATACATTGCAATTGGTTGATAAGTCTCTCTCTCCCTGCCCCCGTCTCTTTAATAACAGCTTTATGGAGCTATAATTCATACAGCATACAATTCACCTATTTAAAGTATACAATGCGACGCATTTTATTATAGTCACATGGTTATATGACCATCACCACAATCAAATTTAGAACACTTTCATCACCCCAAAAAGAAACCGTGTACTTGTCAATAATCATTTTTCCTTTCCTCTCAACTCACCACTAGCCCTAGGCAAATAAATACTAATCTATTTTCTGTCTCTAGGTATTTGTCTGCTGTGGACATTTCATATAAATGAAATAAAACCATATACTATGTGGTCTTTTGGCATCTTTCACTTAGTGAAAATTTTCAGGGCTTATCCATATTATAACATATATCGTACTTCACTCTTTTTTATTGCTGAATGATATTCCATTGATGGACATTTGGGTTGCTTCTAATTTTTTTTTAAGTTTTTTATTTTGAGTCCAGTATAGTTAGCATACAGTATTATATTAGTTTCAGGTGTGTAATATAGTGATTTAACAATTCTACACATTACTCTGTGTTCATCATAATAAGTGTATTCTTTAATCCCCATCACCCATGTCATCTATCTCCCCATCTACCTCCCTCTGCTAACCATCAGTTTGTTCTCTATAGTTAAGAGTCTGTTTTTTGGTTTGTCTCTCTCTTTTTTCCTCTTTCTTTGTTTTGTTTCTTAAATTCCACATATGAGTGAAATCATATGGTATTTGTCTTTCTCTGACTGACTTCTTTTGCTTAGCATAATAATCTCTAGATCCACCCATGCTGTTGCAAATGACAATTTCATGTTTTATGACTGAATAATATTCCATTATATATAAATATATATATTTGATAGGATATTATATCTATATGGTATATACAAATGGTCTTTTTCCCATTTTAATCAGATTATTTGTGGTTTTTGGGTGTTGCGTTTTATATCCATATGTGTGTATATCCATATATGTGCGCCCATATATTTTGGATACTAACCCTTTATCGGATATGTCATTTGCAATTATATTTTCCCATTTAGTAGGTTCCCTTTTAGTTTTGATTGTTTCCTTCACTGTGCAGAAGCTTTTTATTTTGATGTAACCCAAATAGTTTATTTTTGCTTTTATTTCCCTTGCCTCAGGAGACATATCTAGAAAAATGTAGGTATGGTCGATGTCAGAGAAATTACTGCCTGTAATCTCTTCTAGGATTTTTATGGTTTTAGGTCTCACATTTATGTCTTTAATCCATTTTGGGTTTATTTTTGTATATGGTGTAAGAAAATGGTGCAGTGCAGTTTCATTCTTTTGCATGTTGCTGTCCAGTTTTCCCAACACCATTTGTTGAAGAGACTGTCTTTTTCCCAAAGGATAGTCTTGCCTCTTTTGTCAAAGATTAATTGACCATATAATCATGGGCTTGTTTCTGGGCTTTCTCTCCTGTTCCATTGATCTATGTGTCCATTTTTGTGCCAGTGCCATACTGTTTTGATTCATACAGCTTTTAAAATATCAATTGAAATCTGGAATTGTGGTGCCTCCAGCTTTGTTTACATTTTTCAGGATTGTTTTGGCTATGCTGGGTCTTTTGTGGTTCCATACAAATTTTAGGATTATTTGTTCTAGTTCTGTGAAAAATGCTATTGGTATTTTGATAAGGATTGCTTTAAATCTGTAGGTTGCTTTGGGTAGACATTTTAACAATATTTCTTCTTCCAATCCATGAACATGGAATATCTTTCCATTTGTTTGTGTCATCTTCAATTGTTGAGACTTTATATTTTTTTCTTACAGTGGTTGTATTCAACTCAGCTCATTTGCAACATTTAATAAATAAAGCCTGGATACAATAATGTTCTTACCTTTTGGAGAAAAAAATGAATTTAAATGTAAACCTTATTAAGTACTGAGTTTTATAATTGCTTTCTAAATAACAATCATAAAAGATGATCATGTTTAAATTTTCATGACTGACTTGCTTTTATCATTATTAAGCTATACCTTCCTGGCGTGATTCTGAATTACATAGCTATTCCAACTAGAAGCTATTGAGGTGTCACTTGGGTAGGTTTGCTTTGGAAGTTTCTTTTGGCTGAGGGTTAATGATAGCATAGATTACTCACAGTCTCTTGCTTTGGATGTAGAAAGGTAAGAGAGTTCAAACAAATTTGAGGGTTTTTTTTTATCTACACCCTAAAAGGAAATGTTACTGGGGTAAAGAGAAACATTTCCTGAATACTTGTCTCGGCATAGGACCATGTTATTTTAGAGGGGATAAAACTTATGAGGTTTTTTGTTGTTGTAAGATATTTTAAAATATCATGAAAACAGATGAAGAGAAGATGCTTGTCTTAATTCCAATAATTTTCCTCTTCTTATGGTGCTTCCCAGGAGTCAGGTTTAGAGCTGAGCCTCCTGATACACTGCCTAGTTATTCATGATTCTATTTCCTCAGCGACCCAGATAAAGTTATAATCATTTTCTTCCTGTAGGTCTTTGCTTCAGTGAGATGAGTGAAAATGGATATATCTGTCCTCAAACTGGTAACAATGTTTCACCTTCATCCTCTACCCCAATTTATCTCTGTCAAATAGAAGTATTTTTGTTTTCATCTAAAGAGTAAAGGAAGGAAAAGAAATATTCTCTTTGTGGATTATGTTAGTCTGGAGTAAAGCCAATCACCCCGCCTTATTAAATGGTTAGGAATAGAGAGACATATCCACACATTCACTGAATGATAAAATGCTTCCCAAGAACAGAAGCAAGGGCACTAGAGGTATTTTAATAAATAATTTTCTCTTTTCTATTCAGAATTTGAGAACAGATACTTTCCCAACGTTTTGAAAACACACCTGGGCTTCCAGGTCTCTGGTGCTTTTGAAGTACAAATACTACAATAGCCATTGGGATCCACATTCTAACAAACCTATAATCTAAAAGTCGGATAAGGGCTTGTTATAAAATCATAACTAATGGGCCTAACTGATATTTAATCCACATGAAAGTGCCAAGGGCACCCTGATCACTCTAAATTGATTTAAGCCTTATCAAAAACAAAGCTGGGTTAAATCAAGGATTGACTTTGAAAGAATGCCTTGAGGTTTAACACTGGAGATTTACCTATTGGGAGAAAATAGAGATTCTAAAATGTTTTTGTTTTGTTTTTTGGGGGGCAATGTGCCAATTATGACCTTATTGCAGTAATAATCTCTGTAAGAATTGTGGTATAAGATGAATCCGTTTGCGTATCCTTGAGTATTCACAAAGATAAAATAAAATAAAATAAAAAGTAAAATAACAAGGTCTAGTCTTTTAACTTTAAGCTCAAGTATAAAAAAAAAAAACACACACACAAAAAAACAGAGTTTCTCTGCAATAAGTCCAGCAATAGTAAAGGCTGCATTATCACTTGGGCCTTCGTTATGGTCCATCAGATCTATTGATATTTGTCATGTTTATAGCAAATGGAAATGCTATATGGAATCTCTGGAAAGCACAAATAGGAGAATCATAGCTCTGAGCTCTAAGATTTGGAGAAAATCTATACCATCTCCTGCAGGTGTTTTGAGAAAGAGCTACTGGATTGCTACTGGGCCTTCACAGAGATTGAATTCCTAACCATGGGACAACAGGTGACCATGTGCCATCATGAGCTGGGTGTTTTCTGATATACTTGGCCATAAAATTGGGCATGTTTAGCCATAATATATCATTAAATGAAAGTGATCTATAAGAGGTTGAACTAAGACAAGTCCTGAAGATAGGAGTCATTTCATATGCTGGTCCCACTCAGAAGTGGGCATCTACAGTACTATGGCCCCTCTTAAGAGTGCTCTCTGAATGCCAGTAGTGAAAGAAATTCCTCCCACTGTAAAAGCCCTCAAGCAATACATAAGGTTGCCCACTATGCCTGTAATGAGGGATAGCTAGAGGTAAGAATTTTCACTTATTTATGAATAATTACTAATGGTTTGGCTGGATGGTCAAGGAGCTTGAAAGAAACAGGATTTGATAATTGGCAATAAGGGAGTCTGTGGAAGAGAAGGATGGACCTCTCAGAATGGGAATACAATGTGAAGATATCTGGGAAATTTATGTGAATACTGATCATAGTTTATCCACCATGGAGGAGAATCTTAATAATCAAGTGGATGGAATGATACATTCTGTGGATAACCTTTTCCACTACATTCTCTAGTGTTTGATCAACTAACTCATGAATAAAGTTATCATGGTGATGGGGATAGACTACACATGACTTAACAGCATGGAATTTTTCTTACCAGTGATGACCTGACTGATGTACTGCTTAGTACATAATGTATCAATAGTAGAAATAAACATTTGGTCCCCAGTATAGTACATTCTTCAAGGGGACCAGCCAGTCAGATTGATTATGTTGGGAGATCATCATGGAGGAAGTAGAGACTTGTTCTCCCTATAATAGACTCATACTCTGTATATGGATTTTTCCTCTCCTGGTGTTTTTGAGAGCACCACAATCTGTGGAACCAGAGAATACCTTATCCACTATCATGCCATTCTATAGCATTTCTTCTGATCAAAGAGCTGATTTCACATCAAAAGAAGTGTAGCAATAGCTTATGCCCATGGAATTAACTAGTCTTTCCACATACTTCATCAACCAAAAATTGCAGGATTAATAAATATGTGGAATGGCTTACTGAAGGCTCAGTTCCAGGGCCAATTGGGTGACAACACCTTGGGAGGATAAGATTCTGACATATGGAATGAGTATATATTTGGAAACAGAGACCTTTATATGGTGCTGTGTCTGCCATAACCAGAAGACTTGGACCTGGGAATCAAGGGATGGAAATAAGAGTGTTTTTTCTCACTATATATGAGAGTGTTTTTTTCTCACACTTCTCACAGTAATACCCCTGCAGAATATTTGCTTCCTGACCCAACAGTCTTGAACTCTGCCACCTTGGAAATCTTAGTCTTTAAATTGGGCTTGCTTCAACTATGGGCCATTATGTTGTTTCTATTGAATTAGAAAATGAGAATGCTACCTGGCCAATTTGGGCTTTTTATGCCACAGAGCCAACAGGTAGAAAAAAAGGATATTCTAATTGATTTATCCCGATTACCAAAGAGAAATTGTGTTTTTGTTACACAAAGTGGATAAACAAGACTAACTGAAATCCAGAGGCTATTCTAAGGATCTTTCAAGGTGTTTCTTAGTACTTCCATGCCCCAAAGTAAAGACTAATGAGAAATTGCGGTAACCAACCTCCCCCCCCCACCAAAGACAGTATGTTTGGGAAACCAGACCTTCAGGAAAAAAGGATTTCTATCACTCCACAAGGTAAAGAACCTTGACCAACTGAAGTTCTGGCTGAGGGAAGGGGAAATAGAAAATTAGTAGTGGAAGAAAGAAGCAATATATATGAATTATATTCTGGTGAGCAATTATAGAGATGAGGAATATATTAGCTTTGTATAAATATTTCTGCTTGTTTTATATATGTGTATTCATTGGTATATGCTAATAATGTTCTTCTCTTACCTCTTTTCAATTTTTATTTTATATACAAGTTGTTGGACGTTAACGTTAAAATTTAGTCTTAGGCAACAGAATATTTCCTGGAACCGTGATAGAATTTGAGATGTATTTATTAAAGACTGTAATGGATATAATGATTATTGAAACTGTGCTTCTTCTCATTTGGGGGAGCAAGTGAGGGCTTCTTGTAAAAAGAACAGCTTTATCTTGTTAGAAAATATAGAGGTGTTTGCAAAGAAGCACAAATATGTGTAGAAATGTGAATATGAAAGCTGAGTAGCCAAATTGTGAGCTGTGCCAGTTACCAATTTATTGTCTGTCAGTTACTGATTGGCCTTCATTCTTTACCCTGTGATTGTGAGGATAGGCCCTGTAAATAGTTTTTTTTTTTTTTTTGCTAACTACCGTGAGAGGGCATGTCGGTGGAGGGACACTGGAGCAGAAGAGGGCTCTGATGTGCTTCTCTTGGCAGGCTCCTGAAGTGTGCACCACTTTTCTATCACCAGGCTCTTGAACTGTGGGTTGATCCAACAGCATCAGCTCTTATACCACAGGCAGTTTCTCGAGGATCTCCGTCCTCCTGCACATTGTGCCCATCCATGTCTAGCAGTGAGCGGATTCTCCTGTCATTCCCTTGGGCACTCTTGCCCCAAGTTCTGAGGTACCATCTTTCCCTATGATGGACTTTTCCTGGCATTTCAAGTTCTGAGAATGTGTTAACTTAGTAAATTTTATAATCCGTAGCTCAAGCCCTGACAGTGTTGGTGGGGATGTGTCTGCCCCTTCCTTGAATATTCTCTTTAGATATGCTATTCTTGTGTTTAAATTTTAGAGTTCCTTGTTTGTTACTAGAGAAATCCTTTGTTGTGCCATTCTTTTTTTTTAAGTTTTTAATGCTTGCATTAAACTTCTTCTTATTAAATTATTGTGTGTGTGTGTGTGTGTGTGTGTGTGTTGTTGTTGTTGTTGTTGTTTGGTCTCCTGATTGGATCCTGACTGATACAGTTGACTAAGTAAGTGGCTTCCTGATTGATTGAAAATATAGCCTACCAGGGATGCCTGGGTGCTCAGTTGGTTAAGCATCTGCCTTTGGCTCAGGTCATGATATTCAGGTCTTGGGATCGAGTTCCACGTCGGGCTCCTCACTCAGTGGGGAGCCTGCTTCTCCCTTTGCCTGCCACTCCCCCTGCTTGTGCTCTCTCTCTCTCAAATAAATAAATAAAATCTAAAAAATTAAAATAATAAAAAACAAAATAAAATATAGCATACCAGAAGGACCTTTGCCCTTGGAATATTTTCCATTACCTGCTACTATAAATGCCTGGAATTTCATAGCTATAGACCCATTTAGTTTTATAGATTTTTATGAATATCTATGTGTTGGTTCTGTGCTATGTGTGGGGAGGTAAAATAGAGTCAGTATTCATTCTTCAAGGCTTGCAGTGTAAACATTTATAAGCAAAGTCTTTTAAGCTGTATATTTCCAGAGTTAATAGATTTAGCCGACATATAAGCATTAATGTAAGTTGACTTAGGTGTTCTTTTTCCCTTACTGGGCTGTTAACTAATCTTAATGGAATCAAGGTATAGGCATTTTACTTTGTTTTAGGTTAGGGGCAATGGAAGACAGAGGGGGAAAGGATAATTAGCATTCAGAAAATTTTCTAATTCCAAAAGAGAATTATAAGCTCACTGGTAGGAAACTTGGAAAATTAAAAAATATAAAATTAAAAAAATATATATAAAGTTAAAAGTTTTAATATTTATTCAGCTTTTTGCATGTGCCAGGAATTGGATAGATTCTTTTACATATTTTAGTTCACAAATGGTCTAAAAATTACAAATTATGTATATATGTACTTTCTTTGAACAGTTGATGGGATTGATATTCAGAAATATTAAGTAACTTCCTCAAGGAGTCAGAACTGTGATTCAAAGCCCATGAATCTACCTCCAAAAGTCATGCTTTCTCATTCTGGAATACAGCTTCCCCACATCAGTTAGTGAGTCTTAGTCCCAACTCAGTGATAAATACTTCGACTGACTTCTTTCTAATCCCCTATTATACATATGTAATAGATATCTGCATTTGTAATAAATATGTCAGTTATACTATACATTCAATTTTGCAGCCTTTTTATTTTCTTAAAGTAATGTCATGTTTCCCCACATCTTTAATAATGGCTTTGCAATATTATTTTACCACTCTACTAGTGGTTGAAATTTATGCTCTATCTACTGTTTTCATTGTGACAAATAATACCTCATATTTTTTGTGAATCCTTTGATGACCTTAAGATGTTTTTTTAGAATAAATTCCTAAAGGTGAAATGATAAAATGACACATTACAGCTATTTGTAATGATCTTGACGACATTGCCAAATTTTTATCAGAAGGATTGTAGCAAAATACCAACAATGACTGAGGGCACATTAAGCATTTTTGTTTTAATATATTGGCTAATTTCACTGGGGAAATATGGTAGACGAAATTATTTCAATAAAAAAAGCAGTTAATACTTTTAAAAAAAAAACTAAGTATCACTCAGTTTGGGGGAAATGAATTATATTGTCTTTCGTATAAGTACCTTCAGAAGGTTCTTTGTTTTATAGTAGATATAATAGACCATTTTATATCTGTGATTGCTCTCTTTGTTGAAAAATTTTTAGGCCTTATGTTTGCTTTGAATTTTGTTTATGGCATAATACTGTTTCCCATTTAAAAAAAAAAAGACTTTATTTATTTATTTGTTTGTTTATTTATTTATTTATTTATTTATTTATTTATTTGAGAGACCCTGAGAGAATGAGCAGGGGGGAGGGGCAGAGGGAGAAGCAGACTCCTTGCTGAGCAGGGAGCTAGACAACAGGGGCTCAATCCCAGGACCCTGAGATCATGATCTAAGCAGAAGGCAGATGCTTAATGATTGAGGCACCCACATGACCCTGTTTTCCATTTTTGTACAGTCAAATCTATTAACTGTTTGCTTTGTTATTGATCTAATTGTGGTTAACTTTATAAAAATGTCTGCAGATCTAGAGTTCAGATTAATATTGCCTATATTTTTCTTTATTTTATCATTAACATATTTACCCTTAGCCTTTGATCCCATTATATTTTGTTGTATAACTTGAGGTAAGTGATAAGCATCTATTTTTTTTTTTGTTTTCTGTATAAAACAAAGTTTTAATAAATAGCTCTAATGAATAAGAGGGTATTTTAAAGTGATGGAATAGCTGGTTATATCAAACCTGGCTGCGGTCCACCTTTGAGAAACTTAGATTAAAAAAAGTTCAGGATAGGACAGTAGGTTACATTGGAGGTGAGGAGAGTGATAAATAATATCCTGCTGTCATTTAATAGCTATGTACAATGCATCAAACAGTTGGTTAGTTGTTATTCACATGTTGTTTATTCTCACAAAATCCCATTAGTTGTATTTTATTATCTTTGTTTTAAAAATGTTCAGTGATGTTAGTAAATTAGTAGATTAGTACCCTTGTCCAAGGTCAGTAAACTAGAGAAATGTCAGAACTAGCATATGTGAAGCATATACTTTTTATTTTGAACATTTTATTTTATTTTAAGTACTATGTGATTAAACATCTTATTTCAAAAGTTTACATAACATAAAACTGTATAAAGTGAAATATTTAAATACCCCTCTGTTTTTATTTTTTTTATATAAATAGGACATTATTATTCATTCAACAAATATTTAGAGACTGCCTACCATGTTCCAAACTTTCTTTTAGGGTATCTCTGATTTCGTGGATGGTACATTCTTTTTTTTTTTTAAGATTTTATTTATTTATTTGAAAGAAAGAGAGAGAGTGAGAGAGAGCATGAGTTGTGGGGAGGGGCAGAGGGAGAGGGACAAGTAGACTCCCCACCTAGCAGGGAGCCTAATGCAGGGCTTGATCCCAGAACCCTGAAATCATAACCTGAGCCGAAGGTGGATACTTAACTGACTGAGCCACCCAGGTGCCCCGTGGATGGTACATTGTTATATTGTTCAAAACTTGTATTTTTATCTTGCTTATAAATTAATGAAACTTGTTTTGAAGACTTTCACTTATCTCTGTTTTTATCTCTATCTTTATATCTCTGTCTCTGAATCTGATTCTGTCTTTTGTCTATCTCTCTCTAGCATCATGTCTGTGCATACTTTATTCTGTTTAAAGGCTTCATAATATTTCATAAATATATATACTCTAATTTATATAATTACTGATGAAAGTTTAGATTGATTCCAGGGTACAACTTTTAAATACCCCTGTGTAAATATTTTTTACACACATATGAGAGTTTTTAAGATAAATTCTTAGGACTGAAAGTATGGGGTCAAATGGTTTGCATTTAAAATGTTTAAAAAATGCCAAATTGCCTTCTAAAAATATTTTGCCAATTGACATTCCTATCAACATCGTGGGAGAGTTCTCATTTCCTTTCCTCCTTACAAAAATGGATTTTATCAATTTTTTAAATTTTGCCAGTCTGAAGTCTGAAAAATGCATTAATTTACCTTTCCCTGATTCCTTCATATACAACTTCATTTTTTTCCAAACATAAAACGTTTATTGGACGAACTTCAGTTAAGATGATGCAATGCAAAACCAATTTTATTTCTTTTTCCCACCGCCAAGCCTGTGAAACCACACCTTGGAATCATTCTTCTGTGCCCCTCGATGACTGGGGTAGGTGCCATAGATTTTTTGGGTTATTCCTTCAGACCATTCTCATCTCACGAGTTTCAGAAATTCTGTGTTGTATAAGATCAACACCAATGTTTGTTATTCATTTTAAAACTCTCCCCCTCTCTCAGCTGGAGATCTTTAGTGGCTAAGAGGCCATATTTTGTTAACTCACTTTTTCATTCTTCTGTCTTTCTCATTTTCAATCAATTTTTCTAGCCCTTAGAAGGTTGAGCTTAGTGTGAAAAAGGATTAGGAAAGAAGGACACAGTCCTATCATCCTGGTGGAGTTATAACCTCTGGTTAGTGTTCTCTTGGCGATGGCTATAAAACCATCATTGTTTTGTTTTCTTCTGTGGGAGGCTTTTTTCCTATCCTTGGTTTTTCCCTGGGAGGGAGCCTTGCTCCAGCTTCCTGAATCCCAGGGACATCTGTTCTCCATGCTCGGGGTTTCAGTCACCCACTTCCCTTTTGCATCCTCGGGTTGTTTTTGAGAAGAAGGATCCCCCTTTTAAAGTAACATTTTATTAAAGCACATGGGCCGTACAGGAAAGTAGATACTTAAATGTATCTTTTGCCAGTGTGATTATATTTCTTCTCTCTGTCAAAAGTTTAAGGGGAGGCTAAGCCTGTCCATTACTAATTTTGCCTTTCCATTACCTTAACTTATTTTTAGCAAAGATCCTTGTTCGATCTCTCCACATTGCAACATTTAATATCAGCACAGTCTGTGGAAGCAAAATATCTTGATTATAAGATTATTAGGAAAACAATATTTTTGAGGTGCTTTCATTTACTCTGACACATCAGTATGATGATATCTTCTCTAAAAAATTACTGAATTCACAGTATTGTAAGTCTACTAAGGCATTCTTTGTGTCAATAAGCTGCAAAGAGTACAAAAGGAATCTGCCCAAGAGTGCTTACTCCCCAAGGAACTAGACATTCCTTTTCATATTTAAGTCTAATAATATGTTTTTTTTTTTCATGCCTAGCTTAAAAAAAGCAGCTACATCCTGGGTTTTTATTTTTGCTTGCTTCTTGCTTAATAAACATGTTTTGAAAAATCAAACAATATTGCCTCTAATAGAATTTTAGTCTCTTTCCATCTGGTTGTCAAAAATAATGATAGTGACCGGGGCCTGAATGGCTTAGTCAGTCAAGCGTCTGGCTCTTGATTTCAGCTCAGGTCCTGATCTCAGGATCCTGGGATTGAGCCCTGAGTGGGGCTTCACGCTCAGTGGGGAGTCTGCTTGAAGATTCTGTCCCTCTCCCTCTACCCCTCCCTGCCCCCCCACCCCACTTGTTTGCACTCTCTCTCCCTCTAAAATAAATAAAAAAATCTAAAAAAAAATAATGATAATGACCTATAGCATTAGACAAGATTGAGCTAGAGGCCAGAAAGAATTGGTTTTAGGTAAATGGGTCCTGATCTCTGAAAGCAAGGGTATCTCATCTAGATGTCTTCAAATATTGCACAGTTGTTGTCTGTTTTTAAGGAGGATTGGTGTTTTAGTTGCGTTCCATTTAAGCAACAGAAAACCTGTCTTATAATGTTTTAAGCTGAAGTACAGACGTAGGTGGCTTCCAAATTCTCTTGGATATGCCCTACTCCATGTTATGTCTCTATCTTAAGATTCGCGTATTGATTGCTGTTCCAGATTTCTCATCCAGCTACACCAGTGCCCAGAAGAGGTTACCTCTTACTGTACCACTTTCCTAGAAGTCACCCAGAAGACTAGCCCAAATACCTCATTAGCCAGCATTGGGTCACATGTTCATTTCTAAACCCATCACTAACGAGGGGAATGGGATTATTATGATTAACTTAGACAACATAGAATCCCTAAGATGGGATCATGTTCCCCTGAACATTTCTTTGTTGAGATGGGTGGCTCTGTGAATTTGATTAGGCAAGAAGAAGGGGGTAAAATGGATATTGGGTCCGCAACTCAATATAATAGTATCCACTATATCTTAGTAGTAGGGAAACAAAATGGATTTAAATTTTTTAATTTCTTAAGAAAATTTTTTTAAAGATTTTATTTCTTTATTCATAAGAGACAGACAGAGAGAGAGAGAGGCAGAGGGAGAAGCAAGCCCTCCCCGCTGAGCAGGGAGCCGGATGCGGGACTCGATCCCAGCACCCTGGGATCATGACCTGAGCCAAAGGCAGACGCTTAACCATCTGAGCCACCCAGACACCAAGAAATGTTTTTTAATTAAAAAAAATTAAAGTGGCTATATTAGGGAAAGCATAATTTGCATAATCTAATAAAATCTAACAGGCAATTAGTCGTGAAGAACAGAATTAGACACTTTTATTGGCTAGTGATGTATTTTAAATAGCATCACTTCAGAAAATCAATTTTGTATAGTTTATTTCAACCTAAATAAAATGTGAATTTTGTTTAAAAAAATAAATAAATAGCAACACTTATAAAATTAAATGATGATAAAGTATTGTGAACAAGGGACAGCATGAATGTAATGGATATTACTATATAACTTATTTTTTTATGTTTTGACTCCCTATATACATGACATGTAATAAATTTCCATATTCATAAGTTGAAACACTTTCACTGTTTACTTCCTTTTTTTTTTTTTAAAGATTTTACTTATTTATTTGACAGAGAGAGAGAGAGAGACAGCAAGAGAGGGAACACAAGCAGGGGAGTGGGAGAGGGAGAAGCAGGCTTCCCGCTGAGCAGGGAGCCCGATGCGGGGCTCGATCCCAGGACCCTGGGATCATGACCTGAGCCGAAGGCAGACGCTTAATGACTGAGCCACCCAGGCGCCCCTGTTTACTTCCTTTTATCACTTACTTTCTGAAGATGTTCTCTGTATTTCAGTAACATGATTGCATTCGGGATCAAATGTGTCCTTCCAGGGAAAATAGTTCATGAAATATATTAAAATGCAAGTATATTTTTGATATGAAAAATAAAATATAACCAGAGAGAAATAACCTTCTAATTTTCAAAGAATCAACAATTTTATAGGACACATAAAGAGTAATGATACTTGATAAATACCTAGGAATTTTATCAAGTTTTATAGAAATTTTGAAAAATCTGTAATGTCACCTCAAAATCTATTGTATCTTTGTGATTCTGTGAATCTTGCTTCTTTTACTAAACAAAAGATGGTAATTCTTTTGGAAAGCATAAGGTTTAGAAACAGGAACTTGATCCTATCTAAATTTGGTATTTATCTCTCTAGCCCCAATATAAAAATGTGTCTACTGGGTGAGGGACATTAAGGAGGGCATGTGATGTAATGATCACTGGGTATTATATAAGACTGATGAATCACTGAACCCTACCTTTGCGGGGGGAACCCCTTATTGTACCATACTCACCCTCCTTGATGTGATTTGAGACAATAAAACCCCCTTGTGATGAAAAAATAATTAATCAATGTTAAAAAAATGTATATACTATACTGTACAGTTGAGGATCTTCCAAATACTTCCAGGTACTCAGTTTTACTCTGAGATGTAGAGTAGGTGCAGTTCTTTGGGAAGATGGTGGTAGTGCGTATTCAGTTCTATTCTGAATAGGTTTATGGAACCCGATCTTTTTTCATATAATCTTAAACTTTATATTTTGATTCATCTCAATTTTAATGGAATCCAGTGAAGCCTGGAGGAAGTCTGTGATCGTGAAGAGAGAGTGAAGATATGCTGCCAGTGCTATTATTGCAGAGCCTACGACCAGACTTTGGCAAAAATGTCAGGATAATAACATGTTTATCTTTGGTGATAAACATCTTAAATTATATTGTGGGCTCCATTTCAAATCATCTTGAGAGGCATCTTAGTATTTTCACCAGTGTGGTTAGAAGATATCTAGAAGTAGCGTAAAGTCACGATTCTAGTGTCAGTCATTTATAGAACCAGGACTATGTTATACTGAAGATTTGTTTAAAAAATACTGGCCTTTTAGCACCTGAGGCATGGCACCTTAGAGTGACTGCTCTGGCATATGAAAGCATATAAATTGCTAGAACACTCCCAAAGTAGACTGTTCTATATAAATCCACAAAAATGGTGTCTCAAAGAGAGGTTTATTTTTTCCTAGTTGTTTGAGATGAACTTAGTAGCTCAGAACCCCACCCAATATGAGGCATGACAACTACCTTCAGATTTATTTTCAGGAAACCCCCATGATGGTAAAGAAACTGTGTCTGGCATAGTCCCTAGTAAGTACTCACTACATATATTTTGAAGTGAGAAAAAAAATCTCCACTCAAGTCACCTTTAACACAAAATGAGAGAAAAGAGGTCATTAAGAACGGAAGGAAAATGAGACACATCATGAGGATGCTGCCTTTAGCAGTAAGAACATCTTTAGTTTATACAGAATTTAAAATGAATGGAGTCAGAGCTCAGGGCTGCTAGAAATCTGTGAGGATAGATCAGTATATGGAAGGATAGAAAAAAATTAAAATGGAAATATAAAAATATAATATTGAAAAAAGTTATGATGTTCTAAAAAGCATTTTGCTTGTATTTATTTCTAAAACCTAAGTTGTGGTTTATAAAATTTAGTGTAAGAAAGAATCAGTGGGGGAATTAAGAGAAAATGCTTTTTTGAGGGGTTGTGATATATTCTCATCTATTCTGATCCAGTGGGTCAGAGTTTGGCAGAAAATCTACATTTTTAACAAGCATCCTTGGTGATTCAGAAGCAGGTGATTATGCAGACTTATTTTGAGACAGAAATAATAGTCTGTGTAGAGGAGTTAAGGATAAAGAACTGAATTTTTCATGTATTAGAAGTTGTTAATTTTATGCGCTCTTAGGAAAAGATGTATAGGAAAGAAAAGTTGGCAGGACACAAAATACCACTTCTAAGAGAATTTGGAAATAAGATTTCATCTACATTATGGACTGAATGTTTTTTCTCCCCCCAAAATTCCTATGTTGAAGCGTCCTTGTGCTGGTATCTCCGTGGACACATGATGCAGACAACAGCATCTGAGGGGCTGAGGGGGATTTTAGGCCTCTGGAAGAATAATGGTGATTCTTTAGTGAAGTCAGAGACTTTGGCACATAGGCTTTCTGGGTTAAGTGACAAGGACCACAGCCAGGCCAGGATGACTTCGTCCATCTCAGAGTTTCACAAATGCTTAATATGATTAGAAGTTAGATCACAATAAAGGTGATATGAACAAAGTTTTCATCAGTTTCAGGTCTTCCAAGACAAACTGGTGGGATCTAAAGTCATTGCTGAATTGAGCACTGTGAAACCAAAATGGGGGTCAAACTTTCAGTATTTCTGAAAATCAGGCTAATGAGCTTTTAAATCGTTTATAGAGCTTATCCTTCATAGGAAACATAGGAAATTTGGGGTAAAGAAAGGTGCTAATTATTTTCGCATTTTTTATAATATAAAAAATATATTACTTGTGTTGCTTCAAGTCCATTTTAAAAATATACATTAAATGCCTATTGTGTGCAAAGTACTGAGCTCTATTCAATTTCAGACTATCTCCTGGAGTAGATAAGACTCAAATACCATGAACTCTCTTGTAAATTAGACCTGTTTGTGTACTCTAATTGCAGGAGTAAAAACAGCAAGTTAAGGGACTAGAGAAGCATTCTGCAATTGAAGTGACTCTCTCTCTCTCTCTCTTTTTTTAAGTGTGCAGGTGATAAATAATTTTGGATAAGGTAATCTGCTATATGCTTGAAATCTTTATACTTTAAGCACCTCATTACTCATTCCAGAATAGTTAGAGAACAAAGATTTGTGTGTACATAAATTTTCTAGACAACTGTTGCTTACCTCCTCAAGCACCAATTCCATTTTCAAGTATGATTTTTAAAATTTATTTTAAAAGTAATAGAGAATAGTGTAAAAAATGAAGACAAAATAATTAAAATCTCACTATTGGGACTTCTAGCTTTAGCTCTTACATAAAGAGCTTGAAAGTTGTTACTCTTAATCCTCCAACAAGGAAAAGGTAGATAAACTGAAAATCAAGACCCAGGTGAGAACTGAGGTCACAGGGCAGTCTGCCACCCTGAAATCTGAAGAGAGAGGTGTATCCAGAGAGCTAGGCTGGAGCAACAGGGATAGATAGAGAAAGAGAGAGAGAGAGAATAACAGAGAGAGAGAGAGAGAGAACGACAGAGAGAGAAACCAAGATCTACTTACCTGGGTCAGGATGTACTGGTGCCATAAACTGGTTGCAACATTTAAATGACAACTTTGGTGAATTCCTAGACCCAGTTGTGGACTGATGTGCGTGACTCTCTTAGGAGCTGATGTCTTAGGAGGGTCTATATACTTTCCTGAGCTTTCCTCCCAGGAGCCCTATCAGGATCCTTCTGTGAGAATCTGAGAAAAAGCTGCTCATGGCTCTGGAAGGGGAAAGAGAAGAATAACCGTAGTCTTCTTTATAACAAAGTCCAACTCTCCAGTTAAAAAGACTGCCAAAATTCAGTTCTGATACATCATTCCAGCTGGAGAAAGGGAATCCCTCCCTACTCTAGCCCCCTCTTGTTTTCCTGTCTCACCAAAGGGGGAAAACAGTCAATAAGGGACAGTACTTCATGGAAATAGATTGGTAATCCTGCAGCCGAGGAAGGGAGTGGGGGGTGGGGGCAGGGAGCTATACCAGTAAAGAAACACTTATGATGCTCCCATCACTGAGATACAGGTTCTGTAAAAGACCGGAGTTTAATTGGAAGAATATAAACTTTATTTATTTATTTTAAAGATTTTATTTATTTTTTAACAGAGAGAGAGAGAGAGAGAGACAACACACAAATAGGCAGAGCGAGAGGGAGAAGCAGACATACAACTGAAAAAATAGTCAAATTCCCAATTATTGTTAGAGACCTCAGCAACGCTGTGTCAATAATTGGTAAATCAAACAGGAATTAGATCTGGTTATAGATGACTTGAATAGCACTATCCATCAACTTGATCTGATTGACATTTTTATAGAACACTCCACCCAGAATATACATTTTTCTCAAGCTTATGTGGAACATTCACCAAAATTGACCATATGCTGGTTCATGAAATATACCTAACACATTTAACACTAGAAATCATACAAAGTGTTTATTATGCTAAGTGAAAGAAGCCAGACACAAAAAACTACATATTACTCATCTTTTACAGAATTTAATTTGGAACACTGATTAGAACTGCATTAGATTTATATATATTAAGTTAAAGAATGATCATATTTACATTAATGAACCTTTCTATGCATGATTATGATATAATCCCAAACTGAGCTGTATATACTAACCTTATAAATTTATTTCTAGATATTGTGTGGGATTAAAAAAAGACCCTTTTTTGGTATATGGATAAAATTCTTATTTATATTATTTCATAAATGATCTATTAAATTTACATTAAGTATAATTCTTTAGCTGAGCAACTTGAATTTTTGATGTAAAGAAGTACGTCATCTGAAAATTGTATTTTGGCCTTTATTTTCCAAAAATGTTGAATAGTGCATCTTTCTCCTTTCTCTATACAAGGAGACCAAAGCTCTAGGAAACAATTGCTTTTATTTAGGAAAGTGATATATTCCTTTCTGTTGCGCCCCTCTGTTTTCATATTGTTAGGCTTTAAAAAATGACCCTGTCATAATTTTGAGAAACCATGGCACCTATGTGTATTTTTATTTTTCTTCTGATCGTTTTTGCTTGCATTCTGTTCATTCTATTAGACACTAAAGAGGCAGCTTTTGACATGTTTTATTCTCCATTGCCTCCTTATTTTATAATTCATTACTCTTATATCTGAGCATTTTTATTTCCCTTCTATTTCTTGGTTTGGGTTTACTTCATAGTAATTTTTCTAACTTCTATGTTGGGTATTTAATGCACTTTCAGTTTTTCTTCTTTTCTGGTGAATGAATTTAAGGTTCTAAATTTCCACGTGAGAAATAGTTTAGCTTAATATGCAAGTGTCAATATGGTCATTTTTAAGGTCATTCAGGTCTCAATAATTTCTAAAATATCTTTTAATGTGTTTATTGTGTTTTAAATATGTTCATTAGATATTTAGGATATATAAATTTTCTAAACATTTATTTTTATATTATCTATTCTATTAGTTTCTAGCTTAATTGCCCTGTGGTCTGAAACATGGAATGTATGATAGTTTTTTGAAATTGGTCATAACTTGTTTTTTTTGCTTTAAAATGTAGCTAATGTACATAAAATTTTCATGTGTACTTGACAAAAAATGTATATTCTCTAACTGTTAGCTGTAGGGTTCTATATATGTCCATTAGATCATGTAAAATATTTTCCTTTTTTTTCTTGCTTGATACATCAATAACTAAGATAGTTGTTTGATATAACTTGTGTATTAATTAGGCCACAACAGAGACTAGATTTTCATTCTGGATTGATTAGATCCTTTTGTTTGTTTTGATTTGTTGTCTTTAGTTTCTTCTTTATTTGGGTAACAACGTGTTTTATAAGTCAGTTATATAGTCTCACTTCCTAAATATCTTATAGAATCCTCCAAGATTTATTTTTCTTCTTGCTATGACTCTCTCTCTAAGAATATTTTTAAAAAAGTTCTTTATGTGCTAAATCTTTGAGACCTTACATACCTGAACAGTTGTTTTCCTTCGAGACTTGCAATGATAATTCATTATTTTCTTGTATATCAAGTTGCTTTGAGCATGCTGATGTTGATCTAATTCATATTCCTTTTCGGTGTTATGCTTTCCCTTTCAATATACTTTAATATTTTTAATTTTTAAATGTTTTATTTATTTATTCATAAGAGTCAGAGAGAGAGAGAGAGAGAGAGAGGCAGAGGCAGAGAGAGAGAAGCAGAGGCAGAGAGAGAGAAGCAGGCTTCCGGCCGAGCAGGGAGCCCGATGCAGGACTCGATCCCAGGACCCTGGGATCATGACCTGAGCCAAAGGCAGACGCTTAACCATCTGAGCCACCCAGGCGCCCCTACTTTAGGATTTTTAAAACTTATTTTGCCTCTGATGCTCTTAAATTGCATAATTATCTAACATTTATCTGTCCTTTGTTATCTATGCATTTGTAGTTGTTTTCTCCATCCTTTTTGTTATTTAATCTTTAAATCTTTAATTTTTGAAATTTTCAAAATTGAAATTTCAAATATTTCTGGGAAAAACTTGGTCAATATTCCTTTAAATATTTCCTCATTTTTTCTCCTCATTCCCTTTTGGACTGCTAGCACATGGTTACTGACATACATTTCTAGGTTTCATAGCTCTTAATTCTTCCTTTGATACTTTCTTTTTATCCCTTCTTGATGAATTCTGAGACAGATTTTTTAATAAATCACTGTTTTGTTCATTATTCTGTTATTTAGCTGTATTCAGTTTGTTACATAAACTCCTGTATTGAGTGATTTAGTTTAACCACTCTGTTTTCGTTCTCAGAATTGTCACTTCACTTAGGGATTTGCATTTAATATGTGCAATAGGAACCTCATCACAGTGGCTTAATCAAAGGACACTTAATTTTATTACATTTAATAAGTCCAGAGATAGATTGTTCAGGATTTGTGGGGTGGATTTATAATTCCAGGATTGACTCAGGCTCCTTCTACGTTTTTCTGCTCAGCTCTTACTATCTTATAAATTTTGTCTTCATGTTTAATCTACTTAGTATCAGCTCCAGCACTGCATCTTTATCCCAGGTAGGAAGTAGAGGGGATGGCAGAGGGCAAAACATACCTTTTTAAAAAATTTGTTGTAGATGTCCCATCTAATAATTCCTGCTTCTGTGTCATCGGTCACTACTGTTTTACATATGGCTTCAAGGAATCCTGGAAAATGTAGCTTGTTGGCTGAACATAGGGCCACTCTGGAAAAATAGTGGACCCAGGTTGTTAAGAAGGGAAAATAGTTATTAAATAGTCAAATGACAGTATCTTCACCAATGTTTACAAAAATATAGTCCTGGGACTTAATACGTTTCCTTATTTAAATACTCATTTTTTTAGCTCAAAAATATTCTTTTATTATGGTTTTATATTTTCCTCTGCCTTTCTGCTATTAAATAATTGTTGAATTTTCTGAATCTAAATCTTCTGTGTCTCTTATTTCATCTTCCCCCCATTTTTTCCATCCCTTTACATTATATTTTTTGAGAATTATATAATTCAATCATGTATACTAATTTAGTCTTCAATTCTGTTTATTTAGACTTTCTATCAATAACATGAATAACTGTTGTTAATTTTTAAGAACTCTTTCCTTCTGCTATGATTATTCTTTTGCCATAGGAATGCGATCTCATCTTATGAATGTAATATTTTATAAAAGATTTATGAAAATACTAATTTCATAATTGCAAGTTATTTTATGGCCTATGAAGTAAGTGTTTTCATCAGCATTTATTTTTCCGCTATTAGGTCGGTGTTATTCATCTTTATTCATGCTAATGATGTTCTCCTAATGCTTGGTGATTCTTGGTTACCATTTATATTTACATCATGTTTATAAATAAGGAACTAATTTATTAATTTTGAAAAGTAAATTGCAATTCTCAGAACATTGGCAGTCATGACTCCCTTGGATTACGGGGAAGTTGTGGTCAGAGAAACGTGGAGATTCACAGGTCTGCCTTCTGTGTACCAGATTCCATCTCCTTGGGAGGATACCTAGTTTACCACCTCTCTCTTTTTTTTTTTTTTTTTCTGTCCCCGAGGGCTCATCTTATCTGTTCTATGTAGAAGATCTGTGTGATTTAGAAAGTATTTTTTTCTGCCTCTAGCCTGAGAGCAAATACTAGTTTTTGCTGCTTTAAAAAAATAAGTCCAACTATTCTTTAATATTTTAATTAACTACCCTACAGGGGTTTTGTGGGGCCCCTTCTGCTTCCTGAACCTGTTTTCCATGATCAGAGGCTTTTCTCTTGCTTTTCAGTGGTCTCCTGTCTCACAGGGCTGGGGCAGCTGTATTTTCACACAAACTTATTTCGTATCTTGCAGATATTTCTCAGTGTTTCTGCTCCAGTTATCTAGTGCTATTGGGGATGTGTTTTTCTTCTGGATATGGCTTTTGCTATTTTAAAGAGAGTCTTTAGAAAGGCAAAAGATAAATATGCCTGGTCAATCATCTGGAATCAGAAATAAAAAGTGTCTTTGCTGTACTTTTCAGCAAGAGTCTCATCCTCATTATCCAAAGGTGGGGGAAGAGTGAGGTAGAAGTATTTTTGTACAAAAATGGTCAGGAGGAGAGATAATAAGGCCTGTAAAGGAAATTCCTTAGGGTTTTCAGGTAATAACAAGGAGAACCACATGGCAGAGGAAAAGTTTATGTTATGCCCTTAGAGGAGGTTAGGAGATGGTAGTGATACCACAAGATGAGACAAGACTCATCATGAAAGTAGCATTTAGAAATATACTTTGGAATAAGAAAATGAGTGATGTTAGGTGTTGGGAACTTAGTATAGAATTTATTTTGTAGGCTTAAAGTATAATCATGGTAAATATTAGCATTTGCTATTATATTACTAATGGTCACAATTTCTTTAAGAACACCATCAAAATATATGTTATAAAGTCCCTTATGGGCCAAACTGATCCTTGGAAGTTTCCTAGGGAAGAGTGATCTTTGGACTGTGGTTTTACCCTGGGATGATCATGGGTCCTAAAGAAAACAAAAAAATCTCTGTTTAGTTTGGCCTACTATCACAAAACTACCATAGGCTGGATGGCTTAAACAAGAAACATTTATTTTTCACGGTTCTGGAGGCTGGGAAGTCTAGATCAAGGAACTGGTAGATCTGGTGTCTGGTGAGGACCCTCTTCCTAGTTTGCAGACCGCTGTCTTTTTCACAGTGTCGGGAGAGGGAGAGGGAGAGGGAGGGATGAGGGGAGAGAGAGAGGAAGCAACTTCTCCTAATTATAAAGGCACTAATCTCATTCATGAAGGCCCTACCTTTATGATGCATGTAAACCTCACAAAGGCCTCACCTCCTAATACCATGACATTGAGGATTAGAATTTCCATATATGAATTTGAAGGGCATACAGCATTCATTCTACAACAGGCTCTTACTAACCAAGTGTGCAAATGATGCTAACTGGAAAGCTAATTATTACTTGAGAGTGGGCTATCAAAATACTTGGTTCCTGAAGCTATAGTGCTGATAAAATGGAGTGGATCCCCTCAGTAAACCAAATAACAAAGCAGAAAGTTGCCAGGTTAATACAGGCTTATTTCTCAATAAAGTTAAAACAAAAAACACACCGGATTTGTTGGAGATACAGTCATATATCCTTGGGGGAAGATTTTTAAAAAATGTGTTTTACTTGTTTGGACTTGATAGTTTACTCTTCTCTGCCACATAATGCCACTGGTCATACTACATATGATTATTTTCTAAAATCAAATTTCTCCTCTAGTTATTAACCAACTCACAGTATCCATTCATTAAACTGTTTGTTGACCCTCAACCTCTGATTTCCATATTTCCACCAAACTGCCTGACACTTCTACAATATTCAATAGCTCAACATTCAATAAGAGCCTGTCTTGTGTTTGCCTCTGAGAACGCATCTGGATTGTTAATTTCATACATAGTATAGGGATTTCTGTCACACATTCTGAAGGTGTGCCCCTCTTAACCTTGCTGGGTATACCTTCTTAGTTGTCTACTATGTCTATTTTACTTTAAAGTAAAGCCTGTTTTCCACAAGTACTGTAAAATTCATCATTTTCAAGTATAGGCTAAATTCGAAAATGTATGGTGTTCGTTCAATCCAGGTGATCAAAATTTGATTTGCTTCAGTCACCTCTGGAGTTGAAACAATAAGTAACTTGATAGAATTAAACTATGACATGATTGAGTAGACATTCAAAATAACTAATAGTCCCTTTATTTGGGGACTACTTGGGTAAAGACAGCCTAAAGCATGAGAAAATTAGTATTGTCTTAAATTTTCAATACCTTTCCTGTCCATAATACTTATACCAAACTGGATTTGAGCCTAAGTCTCTCTTTCTTTCCAAGTATTGACATGGGACTGCCTATGAGAAAAGTGCTGGCCAGTAAAAATTGAAGGCCAAAAGTTAAGCATGGTTGGGTTTGACTATTACAGAGAAAATGAATTTCAAATATTTGTTTTGAAATATTTTTCTACTTCAATTTTGCTGTTAAGTGACTCTAGGTAAGGTAGCTCACAACTTTCTTTCCAATATGGTAGCTGGAAATATGGATTCATAATTCTGTAGTATCTCTGTTTCTAAATGCACATTCTCCAGTTAGTTGGGATAAGGTGGGATAAGGGCAAAGAAGATCAAGGTATGTCAAGACTAGGGGCAGAGTCAGTGCTGTGATGAAATTATAGCCACAGCTGCTAACATGATGTGGAAGAGTGGAGTTTTGGGTATAAAGACAACATAGAGTCACCATGAGCTAAGGGAATACAATTAAGGACAAAATCCTGTGTTTCATATTCAAGATTTTAGGTCCAAATAGGAAGATGGAGTGAAAAGAAAGTCAATATTTATAGATCAGGAATACTCTTTCATTTAACTAATAATCATTGAGAATATACTCAGTGTTAGACACTGTGGTGACTTTGGGGACACAGCAGTTTTCACTTATGGCTGACCATTTTTTCTTCCGATACTCTGTTAGTAATCATGACACTTTTCTATTTCTTTCCCAATATTCTTTGACCACTTTGTTTTTAGGATTTTTTTTTCTGCCTGATTTGCACTCTGTTTATTATTTTTATTTTTAAATTTTTTAAACATTTTATTTATTCATTTGCTATATAGAGAGAGAGTACAAGCAGGGGACGTGGCAGGCAGAGGGAGAAGCAGACTCCCCACTGAGCAGGGAGCCCGATGCGGGACTCGACCCCAGGACCCTGGGATCATGACCTGAGCTGAAGGCAGATGCTTAACCGACTGAGCCACCCAGGTGCCCTTGCACTCTGTTTAAATATGGCTTTTCACCTGAGCTTCTTTCTTCTGTTACATTCTCTTTTCTTTTTATAATCTCTCCTTTGGTATCATACCAACCCCTATATTTAAATAACCAGTCCCCATCACTCTCACACCCATATTCTAATTTCTATCATCAACACCCAGATCAAGGGTTCCAAATCGCTACATCAACCAATGACATTTTATCAAGCAATACAGAATTTGGAGTCACCATCTTCATCCAAGTTGTAGAGCTTTCTAGCTTTGTTTCTTGTTTTATTTCTTGGAATAGGTTTTCCCCATTTGTAAAACGGAGTCAGTTACCTCCCTTAAGTGATTTTTTTTTCAAGAACACATATATATGAATGTAAAATGATTACTCCTTTTTAGATGTAAAGCTACTGTTTTGCACCACATGAAGATAAAGTCTATGAAGATTTCCATTGTGTCAACTAGAGATGAACCCACATTCTTTTGAAACATGAATATATTCTATCTTGTATTTTAAAAATTTTACACTTGTTTTATCTCCACCTTCAACCCACCCCTTGACTACAGTGGGAATGGGGGACTTATGAATGTATTTCTTTAGCACTCCAAACATTGTTTAACAAGTCAGAGGCACACACAAGTGGTTGTTGAATTAAATTGGCGATCAACTTTTATATTTGAGAAAAACAAAACCTCCCAGATTCCAATAAACTCATCATTTGTTAATAAAATGAGATACATTGAGGTTGTTCAGAGAAATCTATGTTTTTGTTGATGGGTGAGAATTAAATCTGCGCTTGGCTTGAAGGTCTGCAGGCTGGCTGCACCTGCTTCGGTTGTCAGTGCTCGAATTTGTAATGCCAGAGTAGGTGTTGCTTCTCATTGTCAAGTATTAGAGTAAGCAAACTACACTTCCTATCAATCATACGTGGCATGCATTGTGTGTGTTGCTGCCTCTTGAAGCTCTATTAAAAGAATATAACACTGGATGGGAACTGTCAAAGATTTAATCTACCTGCACCCGCCTCCTTCTGCATCCCAGTTGAATCATAGACTCATGAGAGAAATTGGCATGCTGACAACACAGAAGAGGGGGGAAAACCTGGAGACATCATTCATGCATTATATTTTATTTCTGTTTTGAAAGATTGGAGTTCCACGTTTTGAATTTCCACATTCTAGCCGTACACCACATATGCAAATTTGCGTTAGCAAAAGGAATATGTAGATACTTTAAGATTCATGGTGCTGGTAGCAGTGGGGTATTATTTTTCTAAAAAGCTTGACTTTGTTTAATAACACTCTGTGTGCCTCCTTGTTCTGTCATGAAATAATTTAATTCTCTTTTTAATAGAAAAGAATGATGGCAAAAGCATAGACACACAATCTCCACCAGCTATTCAATGGGAAGGCTATTAAGTCAAATCTTAATTATTTATGACTTAAGAATAATTAGGTGAGAACATTTAAAAAGTAAAACTGGAAAATGGAAACAAAGTAAGTGTATCCAAATTCAGAAAACAAGCACCTTGCTTTGTCTGAAGGGATGGTCTCTTTCTTGTCTTGTCACTCTAGCTTTTTCATGTGCATCTTTAAAATAAGGAACTTTAACCAACATGGAGAACAAAATGTTGAACTATCAGTTTTCAAAATACCCAGCTTTTCTTAGGGTGACCATTTATATTATTGTTACATTGTAAAAAATTGACTGTCATTGATGTTTTTGTAAAGTAATTATGTAACTTAGGACACTCTTTTCTTCTGAGTTAATACAATATGAAGAGAAATTAGAACACTGCAGGATAATATATCCTACAGTCCATCCCATTCACATGACCTAGGTAAGATTTTGGTAAATGTTGGGTCAATAATTCATGGTTAAACATTCTGGTAATACTGCAAGTGACAGTAATCTACATTGTGAATTTAAGACAGATAAGAATGCTTTGGCTTTTTGAAATGTCAATAGTAGCATGCACACTGTGTTTTAAAAGTATAAGTTATTTACAAATATATTTTTTCACATGGAATTAAATTGTACTTTCTTGTGAATGGGACTTAGGAAAACCTGAATTATGGTTCTTTGAATACTATGATTAGGAAAATTTTATGTTATTAATTATATTGACCACAAAAGAACCTTGGTATTTCTTCTATACACTGTCTTATTTTTAGTCATATCTTTGAAATAATAATTTCTTTTTACAGAAGCCATTAGTCCTGAGAATCAAGGAACATTCAGACTGTTTAAATACTTTTGACACTATGTTAGATAATTTTGTTTTCAACTTGAATGGATCAAGGAGGTAGCTGGTTAAACATTATTTTGGGATGTATTTCTAAGGATATTTCCAGAAGAGATTAATATTTCAGTTGGTAGGCTGATCAGAGTGTAGTGCTCTCTCCAATGTGGGTGGGCATGATTCAATCTGTTGAGGGCCTGAATTGAACAAAAGAGTGGAGGAAGGGAAGATTCACCTTCTTGCTTCCTGATTGTTGGACTCGGATGTCAATCTTCTCCTATTGATTCTCTTTCTCTAGAAAGCTCTGACTAATATAAGCACATTAATATCATGAATACTAAATAATTACCAAAATTTATAATGCATTATTTAAAAACTTATTTTCATAGATAAAGGCTCAGAAAATATTAATTAGTATCGGCTGTCTTTCCTTCAGGGGGGATTTTTCTCACTTGCATTATAGATTTTGCTTATGCACCTCCATTCATCAGGGCCTCTTCTCCCCTGTGGGAGTGTTGTGTGGTCCACATTGTAGAATGCTCCCTGCCAAATTTAACTCTTGCTTCTTTTGTGGGACCCCGTGTTCCATGTTTCAGGACACATGAAACTTAAATTTCGTAATTTTTCAACGTAAGAATCTTTCCCCGTGTCAGTAGGAAATATTTAATTCCACAACCGTGTTGTATAGATTTTAGACCTAAATTCCCTGCCAGTTTCCTGAGCAAAACAGGAGTCCATATATTAAGACAAGGCCCGACTTTCCAGGGACTGTTACTTCTGGCATGAAGGGATTTCCTTTTTTTTTTTGTTATAGAACTTGAATTAATATTTATATCTTTGTTATTGTTTTAATTTTTTTATAGGACTCAGCCTCTTTTAGAAAAAAAGAAGGAAGGTCCTTGTTAATCTATCTGCATTAAAGTGAATTGGAAACATTTCTAGAAACATTTATATTCTAAAACTCTAAATCTAAAAACTTCCTCCAATAATGGTAAATAATTCTTTATCTGTTTTCAGGTTATGAGGGAACAAATAACCTCATTTCATTCACATAGCTTACTTTTATAATTAGGGAAAACCCAAAAATTAGGCATTGTTATCCAAACTTCACAAATAAGAAAAGTGAAATTCAGAAAAGCTAAGAAACTTGCCCACAGCCACTCAACTAGTGACTGGCAAGAGAAGTTTGGAACCTGAAACTCTGATTCCAAATACTCTGAGCTTTCCACCAGGTCTTGTAATTGTCAATAAAATCAAACCAACCACTGAGCTGTCTATTATAAGGCCACTGGTCGTAATGAGTCTTTTCTATATCAGATACAATGGAAGGGACTCCAATAACATTGTCTGCTTATGACAGTACACACTTCAGAATAAAATCTGCATATTTGTCTTTAGAGAGGTGGTTAAGAGAACTAATCTTGAATCATATGTCATATCTAGGTTTTGAACCTAGATCTGTGTGACCATGAATAAGTTATTTAAGCTCTCTGAGCTTAGTTTGCTTATCCACAAGATGAAGATCAAGTAGTATTTTCTTGATTAGTTTTGGTGACATAAATTAGCAAATACATAAAAAGCACTTAGAATTGTACTAGATAACTTAGTAAGTAGCTTAATACATGTTAGCTATTATTATTCAAATGATCCATATGGAAATATCTTGCATCAGTGAGTCTATAATTGACAAAATATTTAGTATGCATCAGATATGGAAACAAAATTCTTAAATTTGTGAAATGCAATGTGTTTACCTTTTTCCAAGTGGATCTGTTAATTAAAGTCCTTTCTCATTAGCAGCTGTGCTTTTTTTAATAGCAAAACATTTTTTATACCTTCAATTTGTGAGAAGCTAAGAAGCATATGACAATTTTAATGAGGTTCCTGTCTACTTACATGAGATAAAAATTCTTCCACAATTTTTCTAAAATTAAAGTTCCCATTAGAATTTTAATGCCTATGGTTTACTCTTTTTCCAAACTATTACTGACATCAGCACTGAACCTTTTACTGTGAAGTTTAATTTATATGTTGGAAAGCTATGAACCCATAAATATGCCTCATAAGAACACTGTATGGAATGTACTCTAAAATTAAAAATCATAGAAGTTAGTAATAATTTATGTATTTCTCTGAAGAGTATGTATTTATTTTTATTTTTTTAAAAGATTTTATTTATTCATTTGACAGAGCAAGAGAGGGACACAAGCAGGGGGAGTAGAAGAGGGAGAAGCAGGCCTCCCACGGAGCAGGGAGCCCGATGCGGGGCTAGATCCCAGGACGCTGGGATCATGACCTGAGCCGAAGGCAGCTGCTTAATGACTGAGCGACCCAGGCACCCCTCTGAAGAGTATTTCAATCCTCGCTGATGTTAAGTTCTTAATAAGTAATCTTTGATAACATTTCAGTGACCTGTCTCCTTAACATTTCTTTTTAATTTAACTCAAGATTTTTTATTCATGGAGATGGCATTAATCCTAGTAAGTTGGAAATAGTATTTCTGTTTTTCTTTTTTTTTTTATAGCCTATACCATCTGAAAATTTCTGTATTGAAGTCTTTCCTGTCAAATGGAAATAGTAATTCCAACCTCACCTGCAGATGCTGGGTCCTCCTGTATCCAGAATGCTATGGTACCTGTTGTAAAATGAGAGAAGCAACCAATAGCTAAGAGTAAAGGGTCAGTAGAAAAGTTAGAGTCTCAAACATTTGGACAAGATTTAAAATAACACCATGGGGGTTTAACTAGGGGGCCAATAAATTATAGATAAAAAGATATGTTAAAATTTTAAGACTGACTCTCAATATTTAATAGTTTTCTTCAGGAAGACTCGGCAACCCAAGATTGACTAAGTAGGGTATCCAACAGTGTCTCTATGTTTCTAAGATTGCTGACTGGGGGAGCCCAGCTGAGCGGGGAGGAAATGAATTAAAAGGCAACAGATAGGAACACGGGAAAGATTTTCAGTCTCTTGCTCTCCAGGAGATAAGGAGAAAGAGGATTTATCAGATTGAGTGAAAAATGGTAGGGGTGATGTCCAGGAGGTTATAGAATAGCAGGAGAAGTTTAGCACTAGAAAATTTTAGACATCCAACATTTTCAGAGAAAAAAAAATGATCCCACATGTACCTGGTGATCAGTAAGTGAGATGGTGGAGAGATGAAATATTATCTTCACTGCTTGGCTTCTCAATCCATTCATCCATCAGTTTAATTAGACACTGAAGATATATCAAGACTAGAAGTGGACACAGATTTTGTGGGCTTGAAGTACATACAGTGTTGGTGTCCTTAAGAATACAAAATTTCAAATGTATGGTTATAAATATACAATTAGGAAAGAACCTTGAAAGGGGCTCACACAATTCAGAGGACCTGAAGCTAAATCTGGATTAGCTGTTCACTAAATTCTCCTGTTATTGAGCACCTGCATTCCAGGTACTGCCAGGACACAGTAGATACTATGGAGTGACCCAGAACAGTGGGACCATCTTACATAAAACCAGGGTTTGAAACACACATACTCATGGACTTCCACAAACCAAATATCCACCTTGTTATTCTGAGTCAGGGAAATGATTTTGTTTTCATGGCAGTGATGTATTTATTTAATGTCCTGAGGCTCTATGGATCTATGAGCCACACATGGGCATCTTCAGCATATCACTTGCTGTTACATTTTCCATAAATGGAAGGATAGCAATGTTTTAGTGTTCAGGCAATATTCAATTATTGCAATATAGCAGTTGAGATCTCTTGATGGTCCAGTGATTTCATTGTAAGCAATATTTTCCTTCTACCAGCCTCTACATAACAATTACCTAAAGTTTTTCCTTCCATCTTTTCATTTCCTGTCCACTCCAAAAATGAAATGAATCAGAGATAATGAGGAGAAAAGGAAAGACAAATAAAATGTCTTTATAAGCCACAAACAGTATGGCATTAAATAAACAAGAAAGGTGTTTGTGGCATTATCACTGTAACCTCTATACTTTTGCTGTTGAAAGAGAACATTGTCTTAGATGTAATCTTCATTCAGAAATCTCTCTATATCATGCAATATTTTATTAATATAATAACAACAATGCCATTGATAATAGTGGAATAATATTTTACAGTTACAGAACACTTCTCTTCAAGATAAGTGGGCTAACCATAGCTCTGATTTCATTTCTATTAAAACAGTTAAAATAATAGGTTTTTGATTTGCATAAGCTGCAGATTAATGGCGTTTACGGAGCAGTGGAAGTTGTACTCATATTCAGAATGCCAATGACAGGAGACATGAAAGTCAGAAGCATCCCCTCCTTCTGTAAATCAGTCCCATGTTTATTTTTGGCAAAATGATAAAAGCACATTAGCATAGCAACTCAGTCAAGCTTAATAACTAGAAATAACTAATTGAAAATTCTGGAGGTTCGTGTAAGAATGAAATGAATAATTTGTTTATTTAATTAAAGTAAAAGTAACTTTTTAATGACCCATTTAAAACCAAAGACACTTGAAAAACTGAGCAGGAAGTTTATAGCCTTATTGAAAACTGTAAGATTGCTTTGAATATGTAAATAAAGGTTACAAAAATTGATAATGTTACTATAAGCTCCCACAGTAGAAAAAAATGGTATTTTTTATTTCACTCTTCCTTCCTTCTCTCCCTCCCTCCATCATCTATCTATCTATCTATCTATCTATCTATCTATCTATCTATCTATCTATCTATCATTGATCTATAATCTGTCTATGTATTTGGACATCCTCTTTCTTTAAAATAAAAGATGGTATTCTTCCTTTAATGTGGACATCCCAGAGAAAGAGCTGTTCCCTGTCATTGGATACACCACAAGGGGAAGATGAATATAGTGCATTCCAGCCATAACAGCCTGCACTTCTTTCCAAGGCTGCTTTTTCCCTCTAGACCAATCCCCTGGTCCTTCAGACATAATGAATGAGCTTAGGGACTTGCAAGCGATTCAATGTCATTTGTATTTTATCCTAAAGGAAGAACTGAACACTTTGACAGAGCTCAGTATGCACAGAAATGAATACTTCCTGTAATGAAGTGTTGAAGGTGACTTATGTCAGTAATTGATACAAACATAGTTTTTTAAGGCTGGAAAGATTGCTCCCTAGGTATTTATTTGTTCTATCTTCGATTTTGCAGTGGTGAGCCAGGTCCTGCAGTTTTTGAAATAGGATTTAAATGAAGAGCTCCTTCAAAGACTTATCAGTTCAATGTTTTATTCAAGTTAGTTTTTTACCCTCATGATTAAAGAATGATTAAATATATGGTAATATATATGGGGGTTCAATGTGATCTGCATTCTAGTCTTGAAAGTGTACATATAATTACCCATTCTTATACAAAAACATGCCATTAATTTTGAAGAATTCAAACAGAAATTCCAAATCTTAGCAGATTAAAAAAAAAAAAGATTCACAGTATGTGGCCTTACGATCCTCACCTTCACATAATTCCATCTCTTTTGTGAACATTCTACATTTTGCCCTTGGCAAATGTTACTTATTCCTCTGGATATTTGCTTCTATCCCATGAAATCCAATGACTCAACTCATGTTTGGATTGTCTCTAATGGTTAGATGGCTTTATTTTCTACTATAGCATTTATAAAGCATTTTGTACTCATTTATCACAATCAAGAAGGGCAGCCCATCTTTAGGCAATGAAGAGAATGCTTTTTGTATGTTATCTTATTTTGACTCACTATAGACTGACAGTAACGATTTTTAGGTGTCCATATGTAGGTTCACCCATATTCTGTTTTGATTTGTCTGTTTGTTTGATTGTACACATGTTTAGTGTAAAAACCAAAAATATAAGTGAAAACAGTGCAGGCCAGTACAGAAAAACTTAAGGAAGAAAGTTAAAGTTCCCTGAAATCTCATTGACTAAATATACCAGCATGGACACATTGTTGAGCACTCTTTCATACCTTTCTCTCTGAACACACAATTTTATATTAATGGGATTACACTTATGTATGTATTTATTATTATTATTTTTTCCATTCAGTCGGTGCCCTCTTTAATACCCATCACCAGGCTAGCCCACTCCCACCCCCTTCCCCTCTAGAACCCTCAGTTTCTTTCTCAGAATCCATAGTCTCTCATGGTTTGTATTTATTATTTTTTAATGAGATTATATTTATAACATGATTTTCCTGTGGGTCCTTCTGCTCTGGCTGTGGTTTGCCATCCTTTTCCCCTTCACTGTATTCACCATCACTAACACCTGAGATTACCTGATGTGTATCCTTCCTTATTTTTTTTCTAGGATGACTCAATCATACATACAATCATACTTGTGCGTATTAGTTATCTGATTTTGTTCTCATTTTGTATAGTTAGTTTTGTTTATAAAAAGTGGATTGCATTCTATACATTTGTCTGCAACTTGCTTTTCTCACTTAATGATAAATCCAGGCACATCTCATTTCATCATGCTTCAGTTTATTGTGCTTAGCAGATACTGTGTCTTTTCAGATTGAAAGCTTGTGGCAACCCTGCGTTGAGCAAATCTGTTGGCACCATTTTTCCAACAGGATTGGCTCACTTTGTGTCTTTGGGTCACATTTTGGTAATTCTTGCAATATTTCAAACTTTTCCATTATTATTATATCTGAATTGCTGCTATGTCATGATAAAACTTTAATGGATGAGGCATTGCTTCTTATGGATGAGCCAGGAAAGTGGTTTCTTGAGATGCAATATACTCCTGGTGAAGATGCTATAAAGATTATTGAAGTGACAACAAAGCACTTAGAATATTACATACATTTAGGTGATTAAGCAGTGGCAGGGTTTGAGAAGATTGATTCCAATTTTGAAAGAGTTCTACTGTGGGAATATGCTATTAAACAGCATTGTATGCTGCAGAAAAATTGTTGGTGAAGGGAAGAGTCAATGGATGTGGCAACGCTCATTGCTGGTTTTTTTTTTTTAAAGATTTATTTATTGGGGTGCCTAAGTGGCTCAGTTGGTTAAACGTCTGCCTTCCACTCACGTCGTGATCTCAGGGTCCTGGGATTGAGCCCCATGTCAGGTCCCCTGTCCAGTGGGAAGTCTGCTTGTCCCTCTCCCTCTGCCCCTTCCCCCATTCATGTTCTCTCTGTCTCTCAAATAAATAAATAAAAATATTTAAAAAAATCTATTTATTTGAGGCGCCTGGGTGACTCAGTCAGTTAAGTGTCTGGCTCTTGGTTTGGGCTCAGGTCATGATCTCAGGGTCTCAAGATCGAGCCCTGGGTGGCCCTACGCTCAGTGGAGAGTCTACTTATGAACCCTCTCTGCCCCTCCCTCGCCAATGCACACACTCTCTCCCCCAAATAAATAAATAAAATATTTTTAAATTTTAAAATATTTATTTATCTGAAAGAGAGAGAGAGAGGAGTGGGGGGAGGGACAGAGTGGGAGAGGGAAAATCTTAAGCAGGCTCCATGCTGAGTGTGGAGCCCTACGTGGGGCTTGATCTCACAACCCTGAAATCATAACCTGAGCCAAATCAAGAGTCAGATGATTGACTGCAGGTTCCCTGAGAGCTAATTCATTTTTAAAATTTGTCTTTTATTTTCAAAGATATATGGCTTACGCATTTTCCTATTAATGAGCATTTAGTTTGTTTCTATTTTTTGCCCTTAAAAACAATTCTATAATAAGCATTCTATACATACATTTTTATTGACTTACTCTTTTATATAATGGAGTAGGGAATCCAAGAATGAAACTACCATGGTAAAGAGTAGTTGCACTTTCAATTTAAATATTAATTTCCCTAACAGTGTTGGATGTCCTCTACTGTGAATTGCCTATTCAAACCTTTGCTTTTTCTTTCTTCGATTAATTTTTTTGTTTTTTATCAAATTTTAGCTTTGTATATTTATACAAGGTCTTTGTATGTGTACATTTTAATCCTTTTCCTCATTTCCTTTATAATATTTTTCTCCAATTAGTTGGTCTGGTTGGACCTCAAGAGAGAGGAGATGCATGATTGATTCTGTCTACAAAGTAGAACTCAGATCTAAGGCAGAAGAAGCCTGGTGTAAGAATCAAATCTCTTTGATTACCATAAAAAATCAAAACCATCAAAGAACAATGAAGCTGCTTTCATGGTTCTTTCTGATAACCTGGGTTTTCTTTTTTTTTTTCCCCCACTTGTCAATTTCCCTGTTGTTTATTACTTATCTAATCCTTCTTTTGGTTCGTTCCCTCATGGCACCTGGTTGAGGAAGCCAAATAATAGAAATTCCATCTTTGAAACATCAATATCTGAAATAAGAACTGTGGGTCTTCCTTTCAATGCAGAAAATACTTTAAAAAATGCTGACAGAGATTACTTGGACTAAAGAGTGTTTTTATTTATTCAGGCACTATGCTCACCACAGCTTCTGTTGGCTTTAAGAGAAGTTAAAGGTACAGGACTTTTAGGACTCAGAGAACTAAAAAAGGCTTACTTGACAAATAATTAAAGATAAACTTCTCAATGCTCTCAAGGAGCTATATAGTCTGAAAAGTCACACAGATACACACACACACACACACATACACACACACACACAGTAAAATACATTTAGAGCTTTCACTGAGATATTGCTAGTGTTGGTTATGTGAAAGAGAATGTCAGGCATTAAGAGTGGAGAGTTTTTCAGGGTCCAGTATGTATACTCTCCTGGGATGGGGACCAGTACAATTTTATGACCACTGCATATGCAGTGCCTGGTTCAGTTTCTGGTCCTAACTGTTCATACCTATTTAGTGACTGAATGACTAAAGGACTGATAGGAAATTTTTATTTTGTTTTGAAAGTCTATGAATAGAGAAATATTATGCTTAGATTTACACTTTAAAAATATTGAACTTGGATGAGTAGACAAGTTGGATTAAGAAGCGCTAAATGGGAAGTAGGGAGACTAATTAAGAGGCTGTTTCAGTAACTCAGAAGCCAAATGCTGAGAAAATCCGAAGCTAGGACTTAAATATAGATAAGGGGAAAGATTTGAGAAGACACTTTAGTTAGTAGAATCCACATAACTTGCTGACTAATTTTTTTGTAGAAATAGAGTAAATGCAGGGTTAAAAGAAATTCCCAGATTTCTGGCTTAGACATTCAGTAGATGAGGTTTCCATTGAACAAAATAGGGGAACGAGGTGGAAGATGTTATTAAGTTTGAATGCTGTGACAGTGGGCATACACACCTGGAGCTCAGGAAATAGGTCGTGGTGGAGCCATAACTTTGGAAATCCTAATCACATATGGGACAGTATTTGAAAATGTTGCCTGTGATGAGCAGCAACATGAGGAGAAAAAGTATGGAAGACAAAGGTCAGAGTAATAGCATCTAAGGAGTGCAGGAGAAGTGGTTTTATTTATTTATTTATTTATTTTAAATGTTATTGTTATGTTAATCACCATACATTACATCATTAGTTCTTGATATAGTGTTCCATGATTCATTGTTTGTGCATAACATCCAGTGCTCCACGCAGAACGTGCCCTCCTTAATACCCATCACCAGGCTAACCCATCCCCCCACCCCCTCCCCTCTAGAACCCTCAGTTTGTTTTTCAGAGTCCATCGTCAGGAGAAGTGGTTTTAAAGGAATTTGAGAAGGAGTGAACAGAGAATTAGAATAAAGAGGAGAGAGATTGTTCTTCATGTTGACAAATGTGTAACTGAGAGTGTTAAATTCAACAAATGTAAAAGATATTCGATGTATTCAGCATTGTCAGAAGAGTTTCAGTACCATGGTGGGGGCTGAAGTATAGTTTTAGGTGGTACAAATGCCTGGATGCAAGGGAAGAGGGGCAAGGTAGAGATAAACCACTCTTTGAAAGCATAGTTGAGGGAGAGGTTGATACACATCTAATGCTTAGCACATAATAGGTGCTCAATAAATGTTTTTGAAGAAATAAATGAGTACTTAAACTCTGAGCAGGTCAAGGCAACATAGTTATTAAGTAATGAAAGAGACATAAGCATGTTTATATGTTGAAATATATGGAGCCAAAGAAGAAAGAAAAAAGAAAGTGATATAAAATAACACCTTGGGGAGTGAAAAAAAAGGAAGGTCTCAGGCACATAGACAAAATAATTCACTTTGCCTAGAAAATAGGAGTAAAGATCTAAACAGACATTCAAATGTTACATATTTGTAAATAGGGGCAGTAGGTTGAGAGCATTTATATGATCATGTCTATTCTCTGTATAAATTAGGGAACACAGGCATGGGGCTAAAAAGAATGAGGTCAATGATAAGAATGACTTTTGGGATAATGGTAAATGGAACTGGTCAGAGATAACTGGGACTGGCCAAGTACACAGGGCATCCAGATGGCTTTAGATATCAAAAATCTTGGTGGGGCAAATTGCTCAGTTTCTGTGCATTTCTCCAGCTATGCACGGCAGTAGAAGAATAGGCGCAGGAGGAAGGTGAGCGGATTGGTGATTTCCTAGGGTTTTTAAGTCTGGATCAATGGAAGGACAAAGGCATAAAGGAATAGAATGTGCTGGCAAGGCAGGTTTACTGTAGGATCCTTACTCGAGAAAGAATAAAATAAAGCCAGAAGATTTGTTGAAAGATTTAGTGGTAATGAAATAGAGAAATTAATTGCACAGTTTCCTAAGGAATACCTATATCCTAATTATGTTATGATAATATTAAAAATTTGAAATTAGAGTTTCTACAATGGGGTAGTCCCAGTGCTTGACAAGGTCCAAGGGATTGCTGAAGTGGAGAGGAGATATAATAGGTACATATACACATATACATCAATTAACTGTGATTCAGTATTCAAAATTTTACTTCAGTGAAACAGAAGCATCAGATGCATAAACACTTTCATGTATATAAAATATATATGATATATTATCATAAGTATATGATATAATGCATATATATAAAATTTGGATTCACAGATTCTTAAAAATGGCTATGCTTATCTAGAGTGAGGGGCGCCTGGGTGGCTCAGTTGATTAAGTGTCTGATTCTTGATTTAGGCTCAGGTCATGATCTCAGGGTCCTGAGATCAAGCCCTGCATTGGGCTCCTCACTCAGTGCAGAGTCTGCTTAAGATTTTCTCTCTCCCTCTCCCTCTTCTCCTCACCCCACCCTGCTTGTGCTCGAGTGTGCGTGCGCGCGCTCTCTCTCTCAGATAAATAAATAAATCTTTAGTTATCATGAGTCATTGGCAGTCTGAATGAACTGCCTACATTCTTGGTAATTTTTAGTTATTATGTGATTCATATCTGTTGTTTTAGAAAAATTCAAACACATCCTTAATAGCCACAGTGTGGAGAATCCTGGAGGAAATGTTACCAGTAAGGAGGTTTAGTTTTGATGTGGGCACCATTTTTAATTGACTTTCATAATAGAGTGTTGCTGTCAGTGAGCTGACAGTTTCCTTCCTTTCTCTTCACTTTTTAGCACGGCTCTGTGCTGAAAATCTGACCAGCAATTTTTACCTGCAAATCTGCAATCTCCTGAAATAATATTTGTTCAAAGAGCATCATTCTATTCTAGATAAAAATACTCCAGCTTCCTCACAAGAAATAGTGTTATTGCAAGCTTGAACTATTGAAAAAGTAATATTGCTTCCAAGGGGGTACGCCATCTTAATAAGACATATCTTCAAGACAAGGAAAAATGTACTTTCCAAATCCTACATGCGTTATAAACCACCACTTACGAAACCTTTGTTCTAAAGTGTTGCCAATTTTACCTGAGGCAGGCATTTCACTGCATTTAAAAGGTCTCCAAGGATGTTAGGGAATCTTAGGTGAATCTGCAGGCCTGGTGGATATAATGAAAACTAAAGTTTTTTGTTTTGTGAAGTTTTCTCAAGGCTTTCCTCCTGGGTATTGAAATATAACTTCCATTTTGCTAGTCTAACTTCACCATGTCGCGCAGGCAGAAATTTTAGGAAGAGAAATAGCTGGTGACTGTAGTAAACTAAAAAAATAGGGCTCTCTTCTTACTCACCTGCTCTTCTACTGAAGGATCTGATGGTAGAAATATTGTTAATCTAATTAAAAATAGAAGCCAGTGGTCCATAAAAATGAGAGCCCAATGTTATTTTTAGAATCTTTCATTTTTGTGACTTACTTGTTGGTTAGCTCTAGAAAAAAATTACCAAACCAAATTTACCCCCAAAATTACTGCTAATGTCAATTTTTTTTTCTCTCCTTTTAAAATTCTCTCCTTTCTTGCTCAATGGGACCAGTGTTTTACCCAAACTGATGGAGTAAACCAATTCACACTAGGGTGCTAATAATGCTTTACTGTGTTGCTCTTTTCAGATATACCTTCTGCTTACCTCCCTTATATATGTGATCCCTTTTATCATTTATTTATCCAAAAATATATTTTTTGAACAGGTCCCATATGTCCATGTATAGTCCTAGAAATATAGAAGCAAACAAGACCTTGGAGATCTCTGCTGTTAAGGAGCTTGCGTTCCAATGGAGGGCAGACAACGGCACTCAGAGATTTCCTCATACACATACATATGGCTGAAGGATAGGTGCCTTGAAGAAATTAAAACAGGGTAAAGGGTTGGAGAATGGCTAATGGGCTTTACACATCTTTTTCCCAAACCTTAATCAGAAGATAACCCAGGTTTATTATTTAAAAATCTTAAATACCAACTTAAAGAATTTAGTAAAATCATTTTTATCCATTTAATTTCAATTATAGCTGACACAAAGGAATAGTAACAAAATATTTCCCACTTGAGAGAATGTGGCAATAGCATGATACCAGGGAAATGCTGATTTTACATTTGGTCCCTAGTTGGTGCCAAAATTTTAACGGAGAAACTGAGAAAACATCCTTAATGATGAAAAGAGGAGTAGCGAGGACAAAATGGTGATAACGTCCAGATCTCTTCTGTTCAATATAGTTGTCACTGGCAGGCATGGACACTGAGCAGTGAAACTTGGCTAGCCCAAACTGACATGTGCTATGAGAGTAAAATGTACGTTTGAATTTCGAAGATTTACTATGAAAAAAATTGTAAAATACCTCATTAATTGTTTTTATAAAGAGTGCAGGTTGAAATAATGGCATGTTGGATATATTGGATTAAAATTAGTTTCTTCTATTTCTTTTTACCTTTAAACGTAGGGCTACCAGAAAATGCACATTGCTTATGTGGCTCTCATTGTATTTCTAACGGATAGTGCCGAGCGAAACTCTCTAAGCCTTCCTTAAATCAGGAGTCAGCAAACTTTTTCTGTAAGGAGCCAGCCAGTAAATACTTTAGACTTTGTGGACCAAGAGAAAAGAATGGCAGATATGTTGTATGTAGTTATGTAACCATTTCAAGTACAACCACGTAAAAATGCAAACATCATATTTAGATTTCAGGTCAGACAGAAATAGATAGTGGGGGGGTGCCTGGGTGGCCCAGTTGGTTAAATGACTGACTCTTGATTTCCCCTCACGTCATGATCTCAGGGTCCTGAGATCCAGCCCCAAATCATGTAGGGCTCCACGCACAGCAAGGAGTCTGCTTGTGGATTCCCTCTCTCCCCCTGCTTCTGCTCCTGCCCCCCCACTCATGTGTGCACACGTGCTCTCTCTCTCAAATAAATAAATAAATCTTAAAAAAAAATAGATGATGGGCTGGGTTTGGCCCACAGCCCACTTCTGCCTTAGAGTATTGTGGAAAGATGAAGGAATTCAGAGCTCAGGGGTCAATATTGACTATCACTAAGCCAAAAAGACCTTGGGCCAGACTTGGTTTCTGTTTCTTTTTCCTTTTTTGTAAAATGAGGGTGTTAACATTTACGCCTTCATGGAATTTAGCGAGATTTGATGGAATTGGTTTGGAAACCACTTGACAAAGATTCCGTTTCTAATTTCTTACAAAATGTGCGATTGTCAAAAAAGACTAGGGTATTTGGAAAGCACATCTTTTGGAAAGATATAGCACATACATGCACACACACACACACACGCCCACACACACAAGTTCTTTAAAAAAAAGAGCATGAAAATGGGTCATATAACAGCTTAAATTGTTAGAAAACAACAAAATCTATATGTTATGTATGCCCTGACCCTCTAAAGAAAATGTGCAGTCCCCTAAATCTAATTGCCTCCAAAATCTCACCAAAAAGCACTAAGAAGCTCTCTGATGGTGAAATTTCAAACACCTGGTTTGGGGACCATCTTCGAACAATGGTCCTACTTGGAAGTGTCTCACAACAGACCATGCAGAAAATAGTTTTAATATCAAGTGCTTTTGAATGTTGCTTCTTTGTTTTTTTAGGAGTGAGAGAACTGTCAGATCAACACTAGTATTCATGGGTTGAGGGGGAAAAAAACTGAATGGAAATGACTGTCTAAAACTCTCTAAATAGTTTTCTTTTATTAATTACAACAGCATGCAAATGAATTTGGCAAGTATTTGTAACAATGAGTATGAGACATGTGATGTATTCAGGATACAGATAATCTTTGATGAATACCTGGACCATAGACTTCCCAGGAGCTCTGTGAACACTTTGGGCTCAGCAAACACATATGCACCACCTTGGAGAATAATACCCATCCCATGAGATGAATTCATGAGAAATTTAGAGTTAGTTTCATTTCCACAGTAACACTGACTTACACTGAAGCACTCTCATTTGCTGCCCCCATGTATTCTCTAGCAGTGTCCTGAAATTCTATAACCCTGCTTCAATTTCTGAAGAGTGTCCTCATTTTTATATGTGTTGTATCACAATCTCACTGCATGCTTTGGCCTTTTGCAAGCTAGCATAAATAAGCATTGATACCAAATGTTTCTATCACTAGTCTCATAGGCCAAAGCAGAAAACAAAACTATTCACTAGTGGCCACAGTTTCAGATGCTCATGGCTCAAATGCAATTAAAGACGGGCACTGACTCTAAATAGGTGTCCCCTTGAGAATTTTCAAAAACTCATTTTTAGCACAGTTGCATATGATACGCTATAATTGCCGTGCAAAGTTGTTCTACAAAATTTCAAGGCTTCTACGCAACTTAGTCAAAAGATTAAAGGCTCTGGACGGCGGGGAAAGAAGCCCAAGTTGTAAGCTGCCTTGTTAACTGATTGAAATGTTCATCCGTCAGCATTTGTTTAATGCCCAGAACAGAGAACAACTCCAGATACTTCTTTGTCACTCGGTGTGACTCAATTATACTGAAGTTCAGTAGTTCAAATTAAAAAGTACACACTCTTCTCTCCATCAAACTTAATTATTATCAAAGGCTTGCCCTTATTATTTATTTGTCTAGTTTTATGTTCAAGTGAAAAGAGTATGTGATATTATCCTCCAGAGAAGATACAGCCAGATAACTTGGATTCAAGTTCAAATTCTAGAGTTTCCATACATGTTATGAGGTCCTGGACAAGTTATTCAATTTCTCCGGTCTCAGTTTCCTCAGTAAAATGGAGATAATAATAATATCTACTTTATAGAGTTATTATGAGGTTTAAATCAATTAATATATATGAAGTGCCTGGCATGGAGAAAGCCCAGAGGAGCAGTTGTTAATTATTGTACATAGGTAAAGAGCACAGACCATAGTGGTCTAAAACTTAATTGGCATGATTGTGTAACTTTTTATTTATATAACTTTACAAGATGGGGCACGTGAATGGCTTAGTCAGTTTAGCATCTGACTCTTGATTTCAGCTCTGATCATGATCTCATGGGCATCAGATTGAGCCCCATGTTGGGCTCCATGCTCATCATGGAGTCTGCTTGAGATTCTCTCTCTCCTTCTGCCCCTCCCTTGGCTCTCAAATTCTCTTTCTCTCTAAATTAATCAATCAATCAAACAACCAATCAAATCTTAAAAAAAAAAACTTTTACAAGAACTCCAATTTGATATGGACTTTAATATGGTTAGTTAATGAGAACTCCTATAATTTAAGGAGAAAATTTTCATTGTAAATATGCCTTTGAAGGTTATTAAAATTTTAAATTAAAATATATGTTGGAAATGTCAAAATCCAACTTGCCTAACTTACTAATGAGAAATTGAAGACTAGAGAAGTATAGTGATTTATCTAAGAACAAAAAGCTACTTAGTCACAGAACTCGGACTACAACCGAGTAACTCAGTGTTTCTTTCAGGGCACCCTACTGACACAATTAATTTTTTTTTAAAGATTTTATTTATTTATTTGAGAGAGAGAGAATGAGAGATAGAGAAGCACGAGAGGGAAGAGGGTCAGAGGGAGAAGCAGACTCCCCGCTGAGCAGGGACCCCGATGCGGGACTCGATCCCGGGACTCCAGGATCATGACCTGAGCTGAAGGCAGTCGCCTAACCAATTGAGCCACCCAGGTGCCCGACACAATTAAATTTTAACAAACAAATGTGTCTGTGGTTTCAAAAGGTTTTTCTACATATTTCAAGATGTAAATGTTGAAAGAAAAAGAGCGAAAAAAGGCATACTGTTACTATCAAACCGAAGATGCACATTCTTCCAGTTTATAGTTGCCACATATGAACCAGGACGCTAGTTGCATTAAGTTTCAGATAAACAACAATTTGTTTTTAATAAGTACGTCCCATGTAATATTTGGCCATGACATACTTATCTGAAAAAAAATGTTGTTTGTCTGAAGTTAAAACACAACCAGCGATCCTGTATTTTGATTTGCTAAATATGGCAATGTTACCTAGTCCCCAAAGATGAATTAATCAGTAACTGAATATAACTGGATTAGCAATTTCCACACGGACAAATAAGACAAGACATAATCCGAATTTGTGACTTTTTGTGAAGAAGGGATAAAAGTATCATATTGGGGGCGCCTGAGTGGCTCAGTCGTTAAGCGTCTGCCTTCAGCTCGGGTCATGATCCCGGGGTCCTGGGATCGAGTCCTGCATCAGGCTCCCTGCTCGGCGGGAAGCCCGCTTCTCCCGCTCCCTCCGCCTGCAGTTCCCCCTGCTTGTGCTTGCTCTCTCTCTTCTCTTTCTCTAACAAATAAATAAAGTCTTAAAAAAAATTTTAAGAAAAGTATCATATTTGTAAAAGGGCAGATACCATCATGATAACCTCATCCTGGACTTAGATATATTTGTGATATTAATAGTAACAATAGTTAACACTGAATGCTCTCCCTGTGCCAGACGTTTTATAATAACTGTATGGATACTGTATTTAATGCTCACACAACCTAGATGATTAAGGACTATTATTATCCTCTTTATATATGAGATAGGTAAGTTAGTTTGGGTTTCTAGCCACAGAGACTTATTTCTTGCACATGCTGTGTCTATTAGGGATAAGAGGCAGTCCTGCCTTGTGGAGCCACATAGAGGGGGGAGCTTCCATCCAGGACATTCTGAGTCTCGTGCACAGAGAAAATAAGATCATGATGGATCTATACTATGGCTCGGATTGCTACTGTTTTTAAGTGACACATGCCACTTTGACTCAAATGTCATTGGCTATAGCAAAACACACATGCAAGCCTGAGACAATGAGACAAGAGAGTATAATTCTTTGCCAGGATAGAGCAGCAACTATTTTGAGCAACAATGCCATGCACCCTATGAGAAAGCTGAAGCACTGAACAGGTAAGGGATTTGACCACTGTACATGGTTAGATTTTGACTCAGGCATTCTGAGTCCACGGCCTGTGTTTTTAACCCTCTACTATTTACTGTCTTCTTGCTATGTGGGGACAACAGCCTGGACAGTCACCGATGTCTGTCGGTGCGCACACTGAGCATGTCAATTGTAATCAGAGAGGATCCTGGGAATTGTGCCATGCTGGGGGCTCCTGGCAACCTCCCTGTGATGCCAACCTCAGAAATACCAGGAGGTCACACTGGGGGCCTTGCTTTCTGCACTCTGTACACTACTGTAATTGAAACAGAATGTCTTTTTAGTTGTGCTATATAGGGTTTTAAAAAAATGTAGACATAGTGTCCTGCACTTTAAATAAGATCCATTAGTAAAGCCCAGACACTATTAGCCAGTGAAATGACTTTCGGGTTCCAGATGTTTGTACACTTTTTTCCCGTGATTCCCATGATTGCCACTGAGCGGTTACACCTCCTTTACCAAGCTGAATAATACATCACACTTAAACTGACATCTCACCAGAGACAGAGTGCTTCTGGAAGGCCTTGGAGAGCCTGAGCTGTTGAAAATGAATGGATATTAAAGTGAAATATTAGGCCACATAGTGGAGCATGGCTTGTTGCATAAGAATGTTAAAATTATGTTATTGGCAAGTTGGAGAACACAATAAGGAGAAAATGATTATAACAGCTAGGAAAAATGACATCTTATGAAAAATTCATTTATTACCTTAAATGGCTTGTTCATAATTGTAACCATTTTCCCATTGTGGTAAGAAAACATAAATCTTTTTTTTTTCTTTGGTGCTCAGGTAAGTGATTTTTTTTCTTTATTTTTAACAGCCTTTCAAAACTTAGATCTATTTGCATTTTTCTAATTGATGAGAGAAATAAATTTTACTCAAATCAGCATCAAGTGAAACAAAAATTTGCATATGGTATTTCTGAGAGGAGATTCTGAGGACTCTTGCTTGGTCGTGTAATTTTACAAGTTCATTTTATGGCACATAATTTTACCATAAGCAGCCACTTTCCACTCAAGCATTTAAGTTATTCAGAGCAAGGCTTTATTGAAGTAGCATTAGGAAAAATCCCTGTAGGTCCAGACTTTGAAACTTTTCCTTCTGGAAACGCATATAAACCTTAAAGATGAGGCTCGCATTGGGCTCTACATCATATTACATATTCTTTTCCAAGTTAGGGCAGGACACTTTTATTTAGGAGTCAGCATGTTATGGAATAACTTCATTCCTCTTCTTAAGAATAAGCCTAACATAGAGAACAATGCCCAAAAGTTTAAGGGTATGTGTTTTAATACACAAATTTCTCCTTTGCTAAACGAATATACTCATTTTTAAAAGCTCGTTTCCAGCGTGGTTTAGATTTACTGGGCCTAAGGTGCTATGGCAGAGCCAGCGAACACACAGCTGGCCGCAGCTACAAATATGAAGATGAGGAATGGAACAGAGTCATTGTTCTCAGCCTTAGCTCATATTGCAATCACCTGTAGAGATTCGCAGGCTCCTGCTGCCTGGGTTGCATTCCTAGCATTCCTGATTTAACTGGTTTCGAGTGCAACCTGGGCACCAGGACGTGAAGCCTTCCCAGGGGATTCTAATGTACAACTAAGACTGTGAATCTCTGGAATCAGAATAGAGGGAGGAAAGCATATGTTCAAGAGTGGGACAGACTGGGATCTTGCGCAGACATGAAGGGCCTTGTTCTTTTCTGGTAGAATTGCCAGTAACCTGTTCCGCCTCCTCCTTCCCTGCCTGCTGGTGTCTTCCTCCTCTTTTTCTCTGTCCCTATCATATACGGAGTCCTTACTATGTCCCAACGTGTCCTACAGGGATTCCCTTACTGAGTCCCCAACACAAACACATACTTTAGGTAATATTACCCCTGTTTTGCTAAGGAGGACGTGGATGCTCAGACAAGTTTAGCAAAAGGCGCCGTGCTGCATATTCATGACGGCTTTGTGCTTGTGTCTCTGTTTTAAAGAGACGGGCCCAGATATGTATTCTATTCTTTTTATGATCGTTATATCAGTAGGTGCTCTTTTCTGAATTTTTATTTTTTTGCATTTCAATTTGTGTTTGTGAAATGAAGATACTGTTAAAAGGTCAGAGACACTCTTCCTCCAGATATTCTCTCTTTAGTTTCTTATTATTGCATAAAACCCACTCTAGAGGCAGCCATTGGGTAGGGCTGAGTATTTTTTTCTCTTCATATGCAAATATTCCTAATCCTGGTAACAGAGTTAGCTATTGACATTTTTTTACACCATAACCAAAGCTTTCCAAATTCTACTCTGACCTTCTATCACTGGGGCTAAGAAGTCTAGTAAATAGTGATAAGGGGGGCAATCAAGATGTCTGAATGATAGGAAACCATCCTTAGACTCCACGTGGACATCGGGAATCAAGAGATGGTTAAAACGAGAGTGGAAAGGACAGTCCCAGCTTCTACAACAAGTCCTCTGTAGTCAGATAATGGCAGCTACATGGGAACCATCTCCTCTTTCTTACGAGTAAACTTGCCTTTTGCAGTCATCATCTTGGCTTTAAATCTCAAGTTCTTATGCATGTGTTTGCCAGTATTTTGTACATATTCACATTATTGTTCAATAACGTTCTTAGTCTAGTGCTGCGCTTTTATATATTTTATACAATAAAACTATTTCTAGCATGCCCACGGATCACGAACAGCTAATAAGTGATAAGGGAGGAAAAAAAATCTTAAGGAGTGGGGAAAATCTGGAAATATTTTATGATATAAATGCAGTGGAATCCTGGCGTGGCTGGATTATCTGTCTGCCTGTCTCTCTATTTTGCTTGTGGGGGAAAATATGAGAACAAAACTCATCTCCTTCAAAATTTGTTTTGTATCTCCTTAGGAAATCTTGACATCTCAATGTTATGATTTTATACAAACATAGCAGGAGAAGTAGTTATTTTGGTTTTGTGTCCCCTGCAAATGATGATAGTAGACATTGATCACTTTCATCCACAGTGTGACCATGTTTGCTGCCAAAGAGGAAGTCACAAAATGATGCCCTACCACTGAGTGAGATTATAGGAGCAGTGTCTTTAACCAATGAATGCTGTTGAAAATACAATATAATGACGTACGATATAACTTCTAACGATTGTTCCTTGGTTTGCTCATTTTCATTAAAAGTCACCTTAGAAATTAAGTTTGTCCCATGGAGCTTCTATTATTCTCAACACTTTGAAAAATATCTCTGTTGTGTATATTTTTCACAATTACTGCCTCAAGATGTTTCTACTTCTGAAATAACTGTGTACTTGAAGATGTTGGGATTTTAATTTTTGGCCTGAAAATGTTCAGTGATATGACCAAAATGTTACACTAAATTTGAACAATCTTCAAAAGCTCTGTGTGGAAGAGTTATCTCTCTGAATAGTCATTCTTTTTCTAAATAATTAAGGACCAGTTTGCACTCGTTGAGGAAGCCTTGATTAGCTGGGGATAAAAGGCCTACTCGATAAGAGAGAAGCAGCAGAAATGTGCATTGGAATTCATGAATTCTTCTATGTTCTTAAAACCTGTTATCTGTAATAATAGAGAACAACAGAAGCCCTGAGTCCCTCTCTCTCATTTCAACTCTCAGTCTTCAATTCCATGTAGAATAAGCGTTTGCTGCATTTATGGGAATTCCAAAGAACACTCTCCCTGAGGAATTTTTAAGTCAGACTCTCTTCACTGCACAAGGTCACAATAGATCTGGCAGAGATAAAAAGGAATTCCTTCTAGTTTTCATTTTCTAAATGACAAGTCGGAGAAGGTGCTTCCTTTGGTACTGTCTCTGATACCAAAATAAGTGTTCCTTGAGTCTTTCTTTCTTGCATTCCCACTTACACATTTAGGCCCAGTTGATAAATCGTCACATATCTTTCTTACTCCATCCTGTTAGTCCTTAACTTCACATGCCTCGTGTTTGGGAGGGGAGCAGATACATAAAAAGGAGCTGTTTACACACAACCAGTGATGCCAAACCACGTTAATAAGGAAGAGTGTCTATGATTACAGCAAAATACCAAAAAGCTTTAAAGATCCACTCTTATGGGCGCCTGGGTGGCTCAGATGGTTGGGCGTTTGCCTTCGGCTCAGGTCATGATCCCAGGGTCCTGGGATCGAGTACCACATCGGGCTCCCTGCTCCTTGGGAGCCTGCTTCTCCCTCTGCCTCTCTCTCTCTCTCTCTGTCTCTCATGAATAAATAAGTAAAATCTTTAAAAAAAAAAGATCCACTCTTATAAGATGGGAAATCAAGTTGGGAAATAACCAGGTGACTGAATATCTATATATGATTAAAATATAATAGGACTGGATGTAAAGAGGAGGCAATTTGGAGGCAAATCCAAAAGGAAAATTATATTTTGAACAATAAAAATTACATTGGAATAAGGATCTCACTTTACAAGTTCACTCTTTGAAGGACTGCTGTCTTGTGCATACCTAAGCTAGGCAATGTTTCATAAAAAGATGCATTACATCATAGTTAATTTTTTCATAACTCTTCATATTGATTTAGTCATTCAAAAACTATGATGACTCTTCTCAATCTATACAGTCATGTCTCTGGCAAAACACAGTAATTCAGTTTGATCAGAAAATTTCTGTTTAATATTTATAGACTCAACTAGGGTGAATTAAGTTAAAATAAGTAGTGATGGTAGTTAGGACAGGGGCAGCGTGTGCTGTTTCCAATACTCCTGATTTCATATCCTTAGCACTACATAGAGTAACACAATGGGAAGCCTGGGGAGCAACATGTGGCCCCCAAGGGCCCTTTGACTTAGTTTTACCCATGACCTTTACTAACATCTCAGATTTCTTTGTCTTAATAGCCAATTCAGTATCAAAGCCCTGAGATGGTATTAACTCAGTTTTATATCATTGGAGGTTGACTTTAAAAGCATTACATCTGAGGAGGGATGTCAGGAAGATGGCCTAGATTGCTCATATGCCCCCACTCACAACAATAATTTGGCAACCACCTACAGACAGAAGTGCCTTTGTGAGAGCTGTGGGATTCAGAGAGCAGACTCTGAACCCCCAGTGCAGTCTAAGAATGAAGAGAGCAATTTTGAGACGAGAGATCTGCATGCAGGCTGCTGACTTGCCAACCACTGTCTCAGTGATAAACCTGAAGACTACTGCACCCCCCTGAGGACTTTGCTACAGTCCCATTTGGCTTTGATCTACTGCCAGCACTGTGTACAAAGGGACCCAGGAAGAGCCTTGCTCACCTGTATGCTGAGCAATAGGCATACAGACCTCCACCCTGAGGGTAGATCCTGAATCTGCCCATGAACTGATTCCAGTCCCCCTTAGCCACAGGCCAGAAGACCCTGGAGAACACTGAATTAGCCAGTCACCATAGATGAGAGAGGCTTTGTGAAAATCCAGAAGTCTGGTGGAAGTTCTGGCACACTGTTGGAGCAAAAATAATCCAAGATTGAATGCTTTAACGAAGTGAAGGCTAGAGGAGGTGAGTGCTATGTCAAAGGTGAAGACAGCAATGCAAAGACTTCAAGGAACACGAAAACCAAAGAAATGTGACAGCACCAAGGGAACCATAATTTTCCAGTAACCATGCCCCAACTCATGGAGATCTACAATTTACATGATAAGGAATTAAAAGTAGCCCTTTTAAGGTGGCTCAGAGAACTACAAGAAAATACAGAAAGACAATTCAATGAAATCAGGAAGACAATTCATGAACAATATGAGAAGTTTACCAAAGAGGTAGAAATCATCAGAAAACATCAAATGGATTCTGGAGCTGAAGAAGACAATGAATGAAATGAAAACTGCAATAGAAGGCATTGACAGTATAACAGATTAGCAAAAGAAAGAAGCTGAGAAATACTAGACAGGATCTCTGAAATGTTCAGTTAGAGGAGAAAAAAAGCCTACATGAACTATGGGATACCAGTGAGAGAAACAATCTGTGAATTCCTGGAGTCTACGAAGAAGACAGGGAGAAAAAGGCAGAAATTTTAGTTAAAGAAATAATGTCTGAGAACGTCCCAAATCTGGGGAGAGCATTGTAAAGCCAAATTCACAAAGCTAATAGGTCACTCCAAAATTTCAATCAATTATGTTCTCCAAGACACATTATAATAGAACTGTCTAAAAATCAAGAGAAAGATAATTTTTTAAAACAGCAAGAAAAACATTTTTCTCACAGGAGGGGAACCCCTTACCCCCCAAAGTCTATTTCAATGGATTTCTCAGCAGAAACCATGCAGGCAAAGAGAAAGTAGGATAATATATTTAAAGTGCTGGAAGAAGAAAAACAAAAAACAAAACTGCCAACCAAGAATACTTTACCTGGGAAAGATGTCCTTCAGAAGTGAGGGAGTTTATCACCACTAGAGTTAAAGAACAGTGAAAGAAGTTTAACTAGAGTTAAAGAAACAGTGAAAGAAGTTCTTCAAGCTGAAAGAAAAGGATGCTAGCTAGTAATATGAAAATATGTGAAAGTATACAGCACACTGGTAAAAAATATATAGTCAAATTCAGAATACTTTAATACTGTAATATGGTGGTGTGTTAACCAGTAACTCTAGTATCAAGCATTAAAAATAAATATAGTTACATATTTTTTGATAAACATGTAATATAAAAAGAGGTAAATTATGATATCAAAAACATAAAAGGGGGAGTAAGTGCAGAGTTTTCCTTTGTCGTCAAAGTTGAGCTGTTATCAGTTTAAAATAGACTGTTATATTTATTGGATAATTTATGTAAGCCTCACAGTAATCACAAAGCAAAAACCAACAGTAATACACCAAAGGTAAAGAAAGGAGAATCAAAGCATACCACTACAGAAAATTATCAATTCATAAAGAAACAGCAATAAAGGAACAAAGGAACTATAAAATATCCAGAAAACAATTAATTGGATGGCATCAGTAAGTCCTTACCAGTCAAAAATGACTTTAAATGTAAATACATTTAATTCAACAATCAAATATATATATACACAATGGAATATTATTCAGCCACGAGAAATAAGGAAATCCTGCCATTTACAACAACATAGGTGGAACTTGAGAGTACGTGCTGAGAAACAGCATGAAATAGACAAATACCATATGTTATCACTTATTTGTGGAATCCAAAAAAGTCGAACTCATAGAGACAGAGGAGAATGGTGCTTACCAGGAGCTGGGGGTGGAAGAAATGGGGAGATTTTGGTCAAAGGGTATAAACACCCAATTTTAAGAGGAATATATTCTGGGGCTCTAATGTCCACCTTGGTGTCTATAGTTAACAATACTGTATTATATATTAAATGTTCTTATTACAAAAGAAGAGATGATTATGTGAAGTGATGGGGTGTTATCTAACCCTATGTGGTAATCATTTCACAATACATATGTGTATCAAATCGTCACATGTATATCTTCAAATTCACACAGAAAATAATAAAGTGAGTCTCTTGTAGAAAGTAAGAAAACATTACATTGATATTATAGATTTATAATTTCCTTTCTAAATGGAAAATGGTGTTATTAATAATAATAATACCACATGAGCAAAACTATGATACTTTGGTAAGCTTTTTTATGAAAAAATACTTAAAAACTTTAAGCTAAGTGTTGAAATTCAGTAGGGTTTCCATCAGTCAAAAAGAAAATTGCTGTAGTGGGCAAGGCACTCTAAAGTTTAGGGGAAATGCTGAGAGTCAGGGGATAGAGGAAAAAAAGTTAAAGTCCTTTTAAGTCATAATTAGGCCACCTGCTGTAACACTAAATAAAAAAAAAAATCGATACAAAACTTTTATACTACTTTTCTAGCAATTGAGATACTTTGAGGATTATAAATTTGAGTAAATAAGTCAAACTCAATATAATCATAATATAAATTTTAAAATATGTTAATATTGTATAGATGGTATAGTTTCTGGAAATACAATAATAAACATTAGTGAATTTTAATCATAGAACTTATCACACGGAAGAATACTTGGTTCCATGTTAGTACTAACATGCTAGCCAACCAATTTTCAGCTATGTGTGTTAATCTAAAGGTGTTTTAAAAAAATATGTACGTTGATAAATCTATTCAACTAACTTTTGTATTATATTTTAGAAGGAAAATACTCCATTTCATGTTTGTTTTTTTCTTTTTTAGAGAGGGAGAGCGAGGTGGGGGAGGGACAGAGGGGAAAGAGAGAATCTTAACCAGGCTTCCCGCTGAGTGCAGAGCCTAAGTTGGGGCTTGATCTCACAACCCTGAAATCATGACCTGAGCTGAAATCAAGAGTCGGATGCTTAACTTGACTGAGCCACCCGGGTGCCCCTCCATTTCATGTTTTAAATGTATCATTTTCAGGTTGGTGAAAGGTGTTTTCTATATTGGTTGGCCAATTAAAAGGAGCTGTAAACTTTCCAGGGTTTACAAATACTACAAAATTTTTAAAACATACAAATTCCTCCTGCCCCCAGCAATTGGCTTTGGCAATTGTAAAACTGATTTTTGGGGGGTCTTGAATCTGATCCAGCTTCCCAGCTAATTGGAAAACCATGCTTGTGATATAGCATGTCTTTAAAGCGGTCAAGATCGCAGATGGTCTCTAAAGCAAATTAAAAGCTAACAAGCCCAGTTGGGGCATGTCCGACAGCAGCACTTAAAATGCAAAGGGAAAATGGACACGGTTCTGCCACTCTGGCAATGGTACTCTGTTACATAGATCCATTTCCGCTTTGAGGGGAAATCCGGAGCATGTGCCTTTCGGCAAATAGTCTAGTCTCTCATTAAAGCAAAAGCCTCCTGCCTCTGGTATCTCTCTGTTAAGTTATCTCTATATTCCTCATCTAGGGTTTATATATGCAATCTTTCAATTTGAAAGGTTTTTTTTTTTTTAAAGATTTATTTATTTATTTTAGAGAGGGAGAGAGAGAGAGAGAGAGAGAATGCACGTATAAGTGGGAGGGGCACAGGGTGAGGGAGAGAGGTTCTGAAGCAGACCTTGCACTGAGTGCAGAGCCCGATGTAGGGCTTGATCTCACAACCCTGAGATCATGACCTGAGCTGAAACCAAGAATCTGATGCTCAACCGACTGTGCCACCCAGGCACCCCTCAATTTGAAAGTGTTTTTATAATCTATAGGGCACTCAGGTCATTGTCCCCTACCCCAAACAATAATTTCCTGACATCTCTTCACCTGTAGTTATCTTCCCATCACACCCTGGTGTCTAACAACCTAAGATGCTTGTCTAACTGTGGAGAGGAGGCTCTCACACTGACTCAGTCTCGCTGCTCGAGATGGACATATCTAAGCAATCTGACATGGCAGCAGGGGTCTGAGCCTTGTCACTTGTGCCAGAGACGAAGGCCGTTTACTTTCATTTGCTTACTCAGCATTGGGAGGAGACATGATGGGTGGCTGGCGGATCAGAATTCTCTTCCCCCTCAAGCAAATATCATGGGGTTTTCACTGGAAGGATGATTCCATTATTTTAACCAAGAAATGTTGACAAGGTCACAGGAGCCTCCCATGGTTATTTTGTAGGAAAAGAAGAATAATATATTTTAGGGTCAGGTTTAGTTGGCCACCACACAATTCCCTACATTGGCCTGAATAAAAGAGTTAGTCTTATTTGCCTGCATTTGTCATGAGAGGCCCGGATAAATATTTCACAATATTCATTTTATTTTGGTGACATGGTAGTTATTAAAATTATCAACTCCTTAGGTTTTTCTTTAGCATCATATGAAACATGCTAGACATTTCTTTGTCCCCTGGAACTTATATATTTTGTTAGCAAGACTTAATATATTCATTCTTTATCTCACATCATGTACTAGGAATGCAGTAGACGCTTGGAAAATATGGATTGACCAACTGGTTGTTTGACAAACCCATGACATTGTTGGTTTTATTAAATGATCAAGAGTGCTGCATCACTGCCACTTATCCAGTATGCTAAATATTTTGGAATGTGATTGCACATTTCCGGCTATTTGTTTGATTTTGATGCATTCTTCAGTACATTTCCACTCTACAAGTAGTTGCAAAAATCTGAATATTTTTCAATAGGATTATTCAGAGATCAAATGTCATTTGGGGAAAGTCTAAATGATTAATAGTTTTGATTTCTCATTTAGATGTGTTTTATTATAATGCACACACAACTTCTTTTGGGGACTCTATCAGTTCTAGGAGATAGCAGTTTAGCTCACTAGCGTTTTCATTGTTTTTCTCAAAGCCTATGTGAGAAATATCTGCCACTAGCCATGTAGATAGAAATACTGATTTGCCAAGAATCGTTTATGGAAAAAAAAAAGATGACTAATCTTATCTGTTGTAGAATGCATGTACTTCTTTGCAACTTAGCCACTTGATTTGGTATGGCATCTATGTGTATTACAATGAAGAAATAGACATGGGTTTTCTGCTTAGTACAAATTCTTGCTTTACTGCCCTTTATGTTTCATGGGTCAGTGCCAATCATAATCCTTTTTATCATTTGTAGCTTGTATTAACTTTGTAGGAACATGGTGTCTGTGTGCTTCACAGGTAAGGAAACTGATACTTCAATTTCTCATTCATTTGGTCAAGGTCATTTAGCTGGTGAAGTCGAGAAGTGGACCAAAGCTTCTCCACTAGACTTTGATGATAATACTCTGTTTACTCAGAAGTATTACTGTACCCCTAAAGTTCTACATTTCATAGTTCTTGATGGTTGAGCTTTTAAACGTTTTTGGAGGGGCACCTGGGTGGCTCAGTCAGTTAAGCATCTGACTCTTGATTTCATCTCAGGTCATGATCTCAGGGTTGTGACTTCGAGCCCCAAGTTGGGCTCCACATTCACTGGGGAATCTGGTTGCGATTCTCTCTCTCTCCCTCTGCCCCTCTTGTCGTGTGCGCTCTCTCTCTCTCTAAAATAAATAAATGAAATTTTAAGTGTTTTTGAAATTTCTTTGACACATGAGTGAAGCAGTCCTCTGACCCTTGCGAAAAGTGAAGACATGGGACTCTCCTGATCTCTGTGGTCATCACGACCATAAAGTCAGGCCCCTATGCAGTGCCATTAGTGTGGAGAGGTAGAGATGCAATTTTTGAATAATCTTTTATTCCTCTATGAACAGAGGCTGTCTCTTTGGAAAAAGACTGGTTGCTTTTACTCACCTGCTTTGCATTTTGTATGAACAATTTGGTGACTGGAAAATATACACAGGATTGAAATTCAATAATTCCAAAGGTGGGGGAAGGAGAGTCTTGAGGAGAAATATATTACCCTTCCTCCCTCTCAGGTACTATTGATCTTTTTAAAACCAAGACACTGAGACTTGAGTTTGATCTCCAAACCAAAGGTGAGAACATCGTCCCTGACAAGTCAGACTTCTGCCTTTGGGCTGGCCATCAATCTGAACTGTGCTGCCAGGCCTTTAACCTCTCCATCTTTGATGCTGCAAAGCATGGAATACAGCAAAGACAGAACTGTGAGGGCATAATGTGAAAGGCTCCCTCACTTTCTGGCACTGGAATATTATGGAATCTTGGGTTGTAAGGGAACATTGTAAGGTTTTCTCAGCAATTCTCCGCCACATTTTTAGTACAGACCCTCCTAATGAGCCGAGAATGTATCCTATATTCAGTTCAACCCTGCAGGGCTAGGAGGAGACCAGAGCCGGAGCTCTTCTTCAGACCTAGTTAATCTCTGGATTTTATGGGATGTTGATTTTCAGGAATTAGAATGGTAATAAGTGTCATTTATTAAATACCTACTGTGCTAATTATTTCATAAACACAATAAACACGTATAAGTGGTACAAGTTTATGAGGTAGATGTTTTTACAGGTAAGGAAACTGAGGCACAGAGGAGGACAACGGTCATGTTTGTTGCTTAATCACATTTAATAAGTTGTGGAGCTGGGTTTCCAGCCCAGGTTTGTCTCATTGGAAAGACCATGCTCTTATTCGATCATACCATGCTGTTTGAAGAAACTTCTCTCTTGGAAAACAAATATATTTTTGTTTTTTTGCTCCCGTAATTCTCTTATCTTTTTTTTCTTGATTGAAACAATGTATAACTCCGTTTGCTGCTGACAGTTTCAAAGACCATGTTTTCTATCTTTGCCGAATTTTTGAAATCTAAGTGGATATTTACATACAATGCCTCATTCTTACATTTTCTTCTAGAGCTCAGGCTAATTTAATACCTACAATTTAAATGCAGATGCCAGCGGAACCCAGAACCTAGTGTACACTAGCATTTTTAATTTTACATCCTAAATTGAGTCCTTTTACCAGTGCTGAGATTTCTTATACTGGAGCGGGGGACGATGTTCTCTTAGAGTCACCCTCATATCTACCCCATAATACCAGGGCTATTATGCGGGGAGAGGGGAGAAATTTGCCCCGAATGTCTCTGAAACTACTGTTTTTATATTTACATTTTTTAAATTAAAGAATTATTCAAGTATAATTAACCTACAGTGTTCTAGTCATTTCAGGTGTACAATACAGTGATTCAACAATTCTATGCATTCCTCAGAGCTCACCGAGAGAAGTGTTCTCTTAGTTCCCTTCCTCTGTGCCACCCACCTGCTGCCAGCCTCCCCTCTGGCAACCACCAGTTCCTTCTTTGTATTTAAGAGTCTGTTTTTTTATTTGTCTCTTTTTGTTCATTTGTTTTCTTAAATTCCATGCATCCCCATGTGTATTGCAACAAAACTGACAACAGCCAAGATATGGAAGCAACCTAAGTATCCATCAGTAGAAAAACGGATAAAGAAGATGTAATATCTATTACTCAGCCCCAAAAAAGAATGAAATCTTGCCATTTGTAACAACATGGATGGACCTAAAAGGTATAATGCTAAGTGAAATAAGTCAGGCAGGGAAAGACAAATACCATATGATTTCATTTTCTGAAGCTATTTTTAAACATCATTTATAAAAAACATTGGACAGATTTAGATTTTGCCATTTGAGCGTGTTAAAACTGCACCAGTGCATTTATGTCTAATCATGACATCACCTTCAGTATTCCCTGAGGACGTCAGGCTTCCCTATTCCCAGGGCTTGGTCCATCTATTTTGCTATCCCCAAAAGGCTCTTCCCCTAGTTCATTCTGGAGAATATTTAGTCCTTCTTTACAGTTCTTCATAGGCATACTTCCCTGACACTGTCCCACTTTCTTAGTCCTATCTCCATTTTATATTATATCTGCATCTGACTGTGAGTTTGTGTGTTTCTGAGTGTATGTATTCATGAATATGTAGAGCAAATAGGCTTGGCACATCTCAGTAGAAGGAGAAAACACTCCTTCTTCCCCTCTGAATCCAAGAAGCTAGCTAGCACAGTGTAGAACACATAGTAGTCACTAGATACGTTTACCAATTAAAACTAAACACTCTAAATTTCAGAATTATATTATGGAACTGGTTTCTGAGATTCTGGTGGGTTTCACTAAAGAGAGAGAGATGCACTTCTCAAGGAAGCCGATTACGGAACATCAGTGGTTTTATTTATTTATTTATTTATTTTTAAAAATAGTTTATTTATTTATTTGACAGAGAGAGAGAGAGAGAGAACACATAGGCAGAGAGGCAAGCAGAGGGAGAGGGAGAAGCGGGCTCCCCGCTGCGGGACTCGATCCCAGGACTCTGGGATCATGACCTGAGCCGAAGGTAGCCGCTTAACCGGCTGAGCCACCCAGGCAGTCCTGGAACATCTGTGTTTTATTGGGACAGCTGGTACAGTGAGGAAATTTTGCAGCCATTTTTTAGTAAGGCAAAAATCTAATTTTCCTTGCCTACTTCTTAGTAACAAAAGTTTATAGCTTATTATTTTAAGAACTTAAAAGGAAAGAATCACCAAGATAACATATAAATAATAAAACCATTAAAACTGAATTTCAGTATCCCTTGACACAGGCATTATTCTTAGCCAGTCAGTTAGAAAATGTTTTAACTAGCAAGAGACATTTTTTTTTTTCTTGTGTATGTGTCTCTGTATTCTAATGAGATGAAAAACTCTTGGCTCCAGTACTCACAGAAGACATATTGCTTCCTTTGAAATACAGCTTCAGTGGTTCTTACGGAGATAGAATACAAAGCCGGTGTATATGGCTCTGGACCTGGGGTTGGCACGCTAGGCCTTATGGGTCAAATCAAACCCACCATCTATTTTTGTGCAGCGTGGGAGTGAAGGATGATTTAAAAATTTTAAATCATTGAAAAAAATCAAAAGAAGAATTAGATTTCATGACGTGTGAAAATTACAGAAAACTCAAATGTCAATGTCTATAAATAAAGTTATATAGGCACATAGCCATCCATTTATGTATTGCATGTGGTTGTTGTCGTACCACAGAGGCGTTATGGCCCACAACTCTAAAATATTTACTCTCTGACCCTTTATAGAATGTTTGCCAATCTGTCCTCTAATGAAAGACATGCTTCTAGTGTTCTTCCACGTCCATTTATCTTGGAAGAAATGTACCATCAATCAATACTTCCTTGCTACACTGGACAGTCTGCGTTCAGGATCTCACATGGGTATATGAAAACTCAGTGTGATTCAGTTCTAGAGTTTCTGATAAATCTAGCTTGTGTCATAAAAATAAACAGGGTTTAAATGTAGCCTCTCTTCTTGTTTGTCTTGCACATTTCAATAAATAAGGATGAATGGAAAATATTCCTCCAAGACTCAATAGTATGTCACAGAGATAATAGGAATTTATTAAACCAAAGTATTTTCATTTCCAGTAACCCACTAATTATTCCTGGTTGTCATCCAGCTCTGCACCCATTGAAATACATTTGTTTTTATGACTCCAGGAAAAAGGTAGCTATGGCCTGGAACAAGAAATTCAATATTTGACTTTACCTTTACAAAATGGTCTTCTCGTATTTAAGCATCTATGAAAAACTGAAGCTTTGGGTTTGCAAAAACGAGGTTTTATTGAGAGAAAAGGTTTTGCAACACAGTCTCATATCTGAGCCTGAAAAGGTAAGAATAGAGTCAATCCTCATTTTTTGGCCTTTTGCTATTAGCTATTCAAGAAAAAGGATGTCTTATAATCACAAGTTCTGCTAAGAAAGGAAGGAGAACTAGGAACTTCTCTTGTTCCTAAGGGGTGGGGTAGATAGGAGTACAGAAAGGGAGGAATGCACAGCATCTGGCAATACCTTTGTTGTATTCCTTACCTCCTCCCCTAGGCTTTAACCAATGGTTAGGTGCTAGAAATATTCAGTTAAGTTTAGGGACATGAAAGAGCAGGAATCTTCCTCCTCAGTCCTCCAGCAAAGCTTAGAATACGTGCGGTCTCATGACACCATGTTCAACATGGCAGAATCCACACATCCAAGTGCACTCTGCACCCAAGGACAGAAAAGTAGTGGCCCAGCCTGGGAAAATTTTCTGCCACATTTTGCAGGGACCAATAAGGGCTCCTGCAGTTTCAGATAAAATAAAATAAGGAGACCAAAATTACACCGTAAGAACGCTGAGAATTAAAATGCTATTGGAACCATAGTACAAAAGTAGCTCAAGACCCCAAGTCCCATGTGATAAACCTAAATAGAGTGACCTCCTGCTAAAACCAAATATTTTAATAGGACATAGAGCCTCATAGTGTAATAGACAATATGTCCAGGATGCCATGAAAATCACTTAACATAATAAGAACCAAGAAAACAAAAACCCAAACAAGACAATCAACTGACAAAAACACTGAGATGAATCAGATGTTAGAATTATCTGACAACAATTGTAAAGCAACTATTATAAAATTGCTTTAACAATACAATTATATATATAATATATAAAAACAATTATATATAACAATAAATAAATATTTTTATTATTTATTTTATTAACAATAATAAATAAATAACAATTATAAAATCTCTTGAAATAATGAAAAAATCAAAATCTTAGAAAAATAATGAAAGTTATAAAAATACCATCAAATAAAAATGCTAGAACTGAAAAATAAAGTAACAAAAATAAAAAAAAAATTACTGGATAAGCTCAGTAGAAGACTTTTGTTTTTTAAATCTGGGAGCTACATAACTTTATTGGAAGAAATAGTAAAATTGAAAACAAAAACTTAAGTAGACAATTTGCAATGCAATATTATAATATGCATGCCTGGCATGGTGACCATGAGGTTAGTCTGTGGCTATGGGGAAAGCGGTCCAATCTCACTTCTTATTGCCATCATCCAAAGTGAGCTTGTCAAAGGGGTATCCTGCCATGCCAGCTTCTGGGGCCCTTATCTTGTGCAGATTGGTGAGATGGCCACCCACTCTTTGATGGACCTGATCTGCTTAAGCAGGTAGTAAGTCCCCAGAAAGTCACATAATTGGGACTCACTCTTATTGGTGGTCAGCTGGTGTGGATACAACAGAATAAGTGAATGTGAGGACGAAACAATTACAGGTGAGGAAATATGAAAAACAGAGAGAAAATAGAAGATTTAAAACAAGAACAAAAACAAAAACCTCAAGAGAGACTCAAGCACTTGTGGAACAATAACAAGAGATCCAAAAATTACGTCATCAGAGTCTCAGAAGGAGAAGAGAGAGAGAGTGGGATTGAAAGAGTATTTGAATAAATACGGCTAAAACCTCCCCAAATATGGTGAAGCACACAAAACCACATACCCAAGAACCTGAGTGAACCCCAAACAAATAAGCTCAAAGAAATTCGTGTCAAGACACATCATCAGTACATTTTTGAAAACTAAAGATAAGGAAAAAATCTTGGAAGCAACCAGAATTAAATAGTACCTTACTTACAGACAAACGCTAAATGAAATGACAGTGCATTTTCATTTGACTCAATGAAGGCCAGAAGGAAATGTTACAATATTTATTCTTTCAGTACTGAAAGAAACATCAAAACAAATTCTACAACTTATGTAACTATCATTTAGAAATGAAAGACAATAAAGATGATTTCTAATTACATAAAGTTTAAAGATTTTGTCTCCAGATTTTGGCTAATGGAAATTTTTCAAACAGAAATGAAATAATAAAAGAAGTTTTAGAGCATCAGGGAAGAAGAAACCAATAGAAAGATCAGAATTATGAAAATATACAATAGACTACCTTTTTCTGGAGTTTAATAAATCATATTTGATGATTGAAGCAAATATTATGACATCAGGCAACACCTAGGGCAATAATATGTGAAAGTGGGAAAGGAAAGGGAGCAAAAAGCAAGTGTGATTTCCATACTTCACTCAAAGTGGTAAAATGCTGATACTAGTAGACAGCTTTAAGTGAGACAAGTATATTGTAATATCCAATGCTACCACTACAAAAACTATACAAAACACTAAGAATAAATCAAGATGTGATGCCAAAAATAGTTCTAATAATCTCTGGAAGGCAAGGAAAGAGAAACAGGCACATGAGCCAGAGGAAGCAAATAGAAAACAAAAAAAATAACAAAAAATATATTAACTGCTAACATATCAATATTTAAATAGAAATGGTCTAAACTACACAATCAAAAGACCAAGATTAGCAAAGTAGACCCAAATGTGCAACTGCATGTGTTCTACATGAAACTCATTACAAATATAAAGATGCAGGTAGATTGAAAGCCAAAGAATGGAAAAAGGTATAACATGCACACATTGATTAAAAAAAAAAAAAGCATGCGTGGTATACTAATATCTGGTAAAGTAGTCTTTGAAGAAAAAAAAATGCTGGACATATAGAAGAGGAACATTACATAATTGTCCACTAAGACATAATAATTCTAAACGTTTCCACACTAAACAAAATATATGCAAAACAAAAACTGATGGAGCTATATAAGGAGGAGAAAAATATGTATATATAGTTGAGGACTTTAGCACTTCTCTCTAAGGAACTGAGGGAACTACAAGACAAAATCAATAAAAATCGAGATAATATGAATGACATAATCAACCAATGGAAACTAACATATATTAAACACTTCATTCAATACTTAGAATACACACACACACACACACACACACACACCCCACACACACATATATATTTCCAGTGATCATAGAATATTTACCACCACAGACAATGTGCTGTGCTATAAAACAAACCTCAAAAAATTTAAAAGGCTTGAAATTGCAAAATGTGGTCTCTGATCATAAGGGAATCAAACTAGTAATCAAGAATAAAAGACAATAGGAAAATCTCTAAACGTGGAAATTAAACAATACACTTATAAATTGGAGAGTAAAGAAGAAACCTCAAAAGAGATAAATACATAGAATTGAATAAAAATGAATATGCAACATATCAAAAGTTACAGAACACAACTAAAGCAGTGCCAAGAAGGAAATTTATAGCACTAAATATTTACATGAGAAACAAGGAAAATTTTCAAATCAGTAACTTAAGTCCCTACCTCAAGAAAAAAAAGAGCAAAATAAACCCATGCAAGCAGAAGGAAGGAAATAATAAAGATAACAGCAGAAATCAAGGAAATTGAATAGGAAAACAAAGTATAAAACAAAAAGGTGGTTTAAAATTCAGTACATTTGATAAACCTATAGTGAGAATGACAAAAAATAAAATGAGGGAAGACACGGATCACCAATATCAGGAATGAAATCAGGGCTAGCACTACAGATCCTGCTGCCATTGAAAAGACAATAAGGACATACATACTATGAACAACTTTATGCTCATAAATTTGACAATCAAAGAAATGGACCAATTCCTTGAAAATTCAACCAAGGGGAAATAAGCCATCAAATAGCTAAAAATTTATAGTTATGACCATGAAAGAAATTGAGTTCATGTTGAAAAACTTTCAAAAAAGACATTTTCAGGCCAGACTATTTCACTGGAGAATTCTACTAAACAATTCAAGAAAAAATAACATCTTGTTGTTTTCTGGAAAATGGAAGGGGGAACACTTGTCAACTCTGCATGAGGCCAGTACTACCTTCACTCCAAAACCAAACAAAAACAATACAAAAAATAAATAAAATAAATAGAACTATGGACAAATATCTCTCATGAAATTCGATGCAAAAATTCTCATTAAAATATTATTAAACTGAATCACACATTAAATATAAATAATTATATGCCTTAGCCAAATGAGACTTATTGTAGGTATGAGAGTCTTAACAAAACTTAACAAAACATGTACAGAATATGTTTGCTGAAAATATAAGATGCTGATAAAAGAAATGAAAGAAGATCTAAATAAATGGAAAGAATCATAGATTGGACCACTCAACCTGGCAAAGATATCAATCTCACCAAAGTGATCTATGATTTTAATGCAATTCCTATCAAAATCCCAGAATTTTTTTTTAGACATAGATAAGCTTGCTCTAAAATGTACATGGAAAGGTACAGACCCTCGAGTAGTTAAAACAGCAATCTTGACAAAGAATAAGGTAGCATCAATCATTGCATTGATATTAATACTTCATATACAGCTACAGTAATCAAAACTGTATAGCATTGGCAGGAGGATAGACAAATACATCAATGCAACACAACAGAGAACCTGGAAATTGATCACTAAAATACGACTGATTTTGATAAATGTGCAAAAACAAATAAGTATAAGAAGGATCTACTTTTCAACAAATGGTACTGGGAATCCATAGGCCAGAGAGTTGAAACCTCACAACTTACACAAAAATTAACTCAAAATGGATTGTTGACTTAACTGCAAAATATAAGTATATAAAAATATAGTAAAAATTCCTAAGTAAAAATTTAGAAAATAGGAGAAAATCTTCAGAATCAACTCTAGGTAAAAAGTTCTTAGACATATCCCCAAAACAACTATGATCCATAAAAGGAAAAATCAGTAAATCTGACATCAACAAAATTAAGAACCCTGCTATGTGAAGCCCATGTGAAGAAAATGAATGGCAAGCTAGAGCATGGGAGAATCACCTCTTTGACAAAGGGTTAGGATCTTGATTATGTAAACTCCCAAAACTCAATAGTGGAGAAAAAACGATCTGGCTATAAACAGACAAAAGTCATGGGCAAAAATTTCACTGAAGAAGATGGATGGCAAAAAAGCATTTGCAAAGATGTTCATTGTTATTAGTCATTAGGTAAATGTAAATTAAAATGACAGTGAACTAGGTCTACATATCCGTCAAATGGCTAAAATATAAAATAGCAATAAGTACAAATGCTGGCAAGAGAAACTGAAACTGGATTATTCATACATTGCTGGTGGAAATGTGAAACAGTACCGTCACTTTGAAAACAGTTTCTTAGAAAATACTAAACATGGAAGTACTTGTAAGATCCAGAAATTGTACTCCTTGGCATGAATCCCAGGAAAATAAAAACTTATGTTTACAAAAAAACTTTATGTAAAGGTTGTTAACAGCTTTATTTGTAATAATAAAAAACTGCAATCAGCCCAGCTATCCTTCAACAGGTGAATGGTTTAACAAACTATGTTGCATACATAGAATGGAATACTACGTAGTAGTAAAAAGAAACAAACTATTGAGACATGTAACAATTTGAATCACTCTCCAGGGAATATTTTTTTTTTAAAGATTTTATTTATTTGAGAGAGAGAGAATGACCGATAGAAAGCACGAGAGGGAAGAGGGTCAGAGGGAGAAGCAGACTCCCCGCTGAGCAGGAAGCCCAATGTGGGACTCAATCCCGGGACTCCAGGATCATGACCTGAGCCGAAGGCAGTCGCTTAACCAACTGAGGCACCCAGGCGCCCTCCGGGGAATATTTTTGACCAAAAAACCAAAACAACCCCAAAACTTGAAAATATGATATAATATATGATTCCATTTTTATAACATTTCTGAAATAATACATTTTAGAAATGGAGGACAGATTAGTGGTTATCTGGGAATAGGGGTAGGGAGATGGGGGCAGGAGGAAAATGGGTACAGTGTGAAAGGACAACCCAACAGTCCTTATGACTTTGGAGCTCTTCCGCGTCTTGACTGGTGGTAGGCAGATGCAACCACACAGGTGAAAAAATTATCTAGAACGTAATATACACACACATGTAAACAAGTAAAACTGGGTAAATCTGAATAAGGTTGGTGCATTATATCCATATCAATATTCTGGTTATATTAAACTTTAATTTTGCAAAATGTTACCCCTGGGGAAAACTAGGAAAAGTGTACAAATAATCTCTCTGAATTATTTTGTGCAAGGGTATGTGAATCTTCAATCATTTCTCCAAAATTTCAGTTAACGATAGTCTGAGACATTAATAGTCATTGTTGATAAACTACTTCCACAAAAAGGTTTTTTTTTTTTTTTCTTTTTTTTAAGCCTGTAGATTGTAGGGACCTTCCAAGACTATAGACTGTGGTAGTCCCCTCTAACATCAGTAGTAGGTTCCAGCCCAAGAATCCAAAGTGCAGGCAGGATTTACCCTGTGCAGGATGAACAGGCTCAGATAAAGCAGGAAGAGACACCTCAATGAGACCATGAAGAACCAGATGGGTGCTCCTTTCCTGGACCTTGGGCAAAGCTTCTCTCCCCACCATTTCCAAAACTCAGATCTTTGTCAGAATGAAGCACCAGCCTAGAGGGAAAGTAAAGAAACTCTGAAAGACTATTTTCCTAGAAGTGCCTAAACAGCCACATGGACACCGTCTAAAATAATGCACCCGAATATGGCTAAACCATAACTGGGTTAGACTGGGTAGCCAGGAATGGAATAGTGCAAGTTAGCCGTTTTAGATGGATGTTAACCAGAGCAAAGTTGAATTCAGTTCTAAAAAAACTAGAGATCATATATATATATTTGCATATCTGACTCATAGTTTTAAAGTGTCAACCTTAGTAAAATAATTTCACTACACTTGAATATATTTGAATATGGAGCCACAAGGGTGATGAGGAACATGGTAAACCTCAGTAAGTCAGCTTCCCCTAAGCATCTGCTTCAGAGCATCTTTGGCAATCTGCTCTATCCCTTTAGAATGACCATGACCTTGAAGACAAGGAAGCAAATATTTCAAGTCCAGAAAAATTCCCGCCCACAAATTACTTAAGCTCAATTGAGGTAAACACAGTCGCTTAGTCATAAATTAGACTGACAATCTATGTATTGCCAGTAACGGGTGCGGAACTACCAGCCACAGAACCAGGGCTGGATAAGCAAAGTTGAATTTTGAGCTGTCTTGGGATATCTAACCTAAATACAAGGTGCATTTTCTGGATTTGTATAACATAATTTTTTGACTGCTATTTTCCCTTCCCTGTGTTAAGGGAGTTGGAAGCCATTATTAACTTCTGCCAAATAATGTAAAAAGAGCTTGACTCTTTTCTCAGTATTTTTGATATAAGCCTGAATTTTTAGCTATTAGAAATAGTGTCTAGTCCAATTGTTCTTAATCTTTCCCCTTTTGTTGTTTTCACCCTTGACCTCATATATTAAGCTGTTTAGTTCTGCATATGTAATCTTCACAGCCATTTATTACTGAGTATGCAATACAAGTATTGAGTAACAATTGTCCAATTTCCATTAGGCCTTTAAAAGTCTTTGGGCCTAGTTTTTGGAGCTCAATTATTACATTATTTATTTATTTATTTTACTTCTCACATCCTGAAAATCACAGTTGAAGGGGAGCAGAATATTCCACACCAAAATGTGCCACCTTGGCATGCAGATTATTTTGAGCTGAAGGCATTAAGACATAGCAGATTCAGGAAAAGCCTTTTAACTTTCCCTTAACTGCCTAAAAGAATTTAGATGGTGAATCTGTGCCAGGAAGAAATCTATTTCCAGAAATAACTTCTTATATCAGAAAGACTTATCCGCATGGTATGGCCAACGTTTGTTTACCAAACATTTGCTCTTCTCATCTTCCTGTGATTGTCTTCCTCCCCTTTGAAGACCTAGACCCCTTGTCTTTTCTGCTTAGCTCAAGATGGTATATAAGCCTCAATTGCTTAGCTATCTTCAAGGGTCACATTATTGAGGGGCTCCCGTACATATGTAATTACATTTGTTTTTCTCCTGTTAGTTTGTCTTATATCAATTTTAGTATCAGGCCAGTCCATGAACCTAGAAAGGAAGAAGGGAAAAATCTTCTCCCCTGTACAATCTTACAACCACTGTGGCACTGGATGCTTTTTTACCCTAATAGTTCTGAGGTCAGCCTCATTAGCATGGCTAATATAACATGACAACCACATCCTGTAGTTGTAGGATGTCTTCACAGAAAGCAGCACATTTTTGAACAGATATTCACTTACGCATGGCTTGAGTCTTCTCAGGAAGTTTTCCTCTAAGTCATCCCTGCTTTTTCTAGAGTGAGACACAGGCCTGGAGAGGATCCTTTTATGCTAACGTAACATTGTAATTCAGCCAGCTGGCCTGCAGAGGGATCAACAGAGGTCTTCTTGGTACTGTACCGTGGCCCATGATTCGGATACCTGCATTTATTATTGCTCTTTCATGCCTTTAGAAAAATGTACATTGGTAAGTAACTGCTTTTGCAATACATGAGAAATGACAAGTTTAAGAGATGACTGGAACAATTAAACTTAACGATTACTGTAGAAGGCATTATAATAAGCATTGCAGAAGTTTCAAAGATGAGACAGGTAGATTCTCTTCCCTCTGACTGCCTACCATTCAATACCATCTTTAAGTCATACATTTTAGTTCATATATTTTCACATTTATCTTGTCATTTGATCCTTAAAATATTTATAGAAGAGAAAATTGAGGCTGGAGAGCTATGACTTGCCTAAAATTATAGAACCAGCATGCAGTGGGCAATGCTCAATCCTAAAGCCAGGTTGTCCCGATGTCTTCCCAGCCCATCGCTCCATTTCCAAACCTATTTCTGTTAACATTGTCCAACACCTGTTTGCATTTTTAAATTGAGGTATTAGGGATTTTTTGTTTTGTTTTGTTTTGCTTTAGTACATTATCTTTTATTGAGGAATATATGCTTGATGTGAACATTATCTGAAAAATTCTGATGCCAAGATTATATATTCACATCAAAGCATTCCAGCTGTTAGAACAATTGATACCTAGTGTGTTATGCCTGTTTTATCTCTAAAAGCAATAGCAGATTTGAGTCCAGGTGCTATCAGTGTTTTTTCATAATTAATTGAATACTGGTAGCCTGCTAGAGAAATAAGCATATGATTGCATCATTAAAAAGGATGAAATATTTATTATTTTTAGGAAGGAAGGATCTCTTGATCTTCTTTTCCTAACAGTCTCTCTAATTATCTTCTAAAAGTGTTTATTAGTTATCTTACAGAAAAGTGTTCTCACTGCCAAATGTTTCCACGAAAAAACAATGCTCTGCATTCAGATTATCTTGCACTAAGATATCTTAATAAAGGTGTACTAGTAAGCAATCATCATTAATTGAGTCAGTGTGGTATTTTAAGGGAATAGAAAAAAATGAGAAATGTAAATAAATGAAGGTAATTGGAAAGAGGCTGGAGATCCAGAGATTCCTCTCTACAGTTATTAAATTCTAGGAACCCCTTCTTGCAAAATTCAAGGAGCTTCCCTATAAAAGTTGTGGTCCTCACGCAGTGGCAAGAGTAGAAGCCTAAATCTGGAAAAAAAGTCCAAGACATAAGCAGTGGAAGAACAGATATAATTGGTTGAATTGCAGAACAAGAGGTATAATGACCGAAGGGGCAGTGTGAGAGATTAGTGAGTTGCTAAACGGCTTTAAATAGTGGGCACTACTTAAAGAAAAATTGCAAGGAGAATATGGATACAAGAAAACAAAGGCATGAAGAATAGAGAAATTAATAGAGCAGAATAGGGTATTAAAAGGAGTGAAACAATCTTGGAACATTTCCTCTAGACCCCACTAAGTCTCTGAAAGGAAGAGGCCATTGACACATGATTATATCTATCTAGGTGAAAGGTAAAGGGTGAAGTCAAATTGTCAGCAAGGATCAAGACATTCTGCGTGTATGTTAAGCGTTTGCATCATTTAGTTTTTCACTTTGGCAACATAGACTTTGGTGTTCATAAATCAAAAGAAAATATGTTTAGTTGATGATGAATGTGTTTGAACTATTTTCTTGAGATAACTCAAAGATTTAAATTTCAAAATTACTAATTAAAGCACAAACAAAAGGTCTTCCTCTCCTCCACAAGGGAAGAAAATAACCTGTCATTTTTTCTTCAGTGATCATGGGCACCTTAGCCTGGGTAACTTTTCCATGACTCACGAACCTGACAGCACGACATTCACAGATAGCTGAACTTCCACCATATTGTTGAATTTATTGTTGAATTCAAAATCAGTGGTTGCCATTGGCTTTGTAGCAAATCCAGAATCTATTATGGGACTCATCAGCTCAAAATACAACTCCTTGGTTTCCCCATATCTATCAGATTTCACTGCACTATGTCCTGCTTTGATTAACTAGTAAGATACTCTGCTTTCACAATTGTTTTAACTTTGATACTTGTCTTTCTCCTTTTCTTCTCTCAATTATCTTTGTTTCATACTTTTCTTTTGTATTCCTATCAGTTATTTTCAAGTTTTGTCTTTTAAAATGGCATGAACTTATGACATTTCTTTTTGGACCTGGATTTTTTCCCCCTATTTCTGTAAAAGCTTTTTTTTTTTTTTCTCCTTCTTCTTCTTCTAAAGTTAACACCATATTTAAAAGAAATAAATCCTAATTCATGTTAAATTTTAGCATGTGAGTATTCTTAATACTTTCTTACCTATACATAATTGTGACAAATTTAGAAACCCTTCTAGAAAATTTGCTCCTTGAGAATACCATGTATAAAGCCTCAGCTTCTTTATTTTGTAAATTACCTGGCAGGAGGAAACTCTAAATAATTCTGCTTTGTATTGCATGTTAAATATATTGAAAGAGGATATAATTTTATCTTTTATGTCCAGTTCATCAAGTAGGTGATGGTTCTTCATAAATCATATTTTAACCATTATAGAGACATATCTTAAAATTTAAAATTTCTTTTTGATTAACCCACTGATTTCCCCTAGATGCTGAATAACTATTTGTTCTTACTATTTTTAAACTACCTCCCTACCTTCTTTCTCATCTAGCACTTTCCATAATGAAACTGCTAATTTTACACTTCAATATTTTTTACCCTTTTAATGCATGTCTTTACTCCTTTTCCTACTTATTTTTTCTAAAAAATACAAATAAATTCCCTAGATTTTTGTGGCCATAGGGGATGCAGTTCTATTTCCTAAACATTTAATAAGATTAATAATGGATAAGGAGACAAAGGACAAATTCGTTCTAGATCATTTCTTCCCTCAGCCTTATTCTTCACCATGTTCAAAAATTTTATTTTTCCTTTTGATATATAGCGATGTAAATCACCTGTCATTTGTGGAAAATGCTCTCTATGGGACTGTTTTGATGTTGTAGTATGTTTGTATTCACACACTATGCTGTTTCTTCTCTAGTATTTATTTGTGACAGCTCAGAGAAAGTCTTTGCCATAGATCTTGGACTATCTGGGTTTCCAACCATTTTTAATCCTAAATGCTTTTTAACAACTTATAGGTACTGTTTCAAAGCCTCAAATTTTTTTTTCTATCATGTCAACATCCATGACATGTGTAATAATAGCTAGCTCCTCTCTGCCTTTCACTGGGAAATTAGCCACCTCGTCTTTGATCTTCTTAAACTTACAAATAAATTCCTCTCTTTTTCTTAGTAAAAAATATTTCTATATATCTAAAATGTTGCAGTATTAATACTCAGATATTCCTTTTAATGAAGCATGTAATTCAGTACATCAGGTTATCTTTTTTTATTTTTCTCATGGGGTGAAAGGTAGGACAGAGAAATTTCAATCATTCAGTGAATAATAAACCTGTGCTCATCTAACTTTTTACTCTGTCATAGCCATAATTAGGATTTGAGTCATATCTCTATGGATACCATCTTTTTAAAATTTGACATTTTCACTTAGTATTGCACCCAACATTTAAATAAGAGAACAATATTGTGGCCCAAACTGGAAAAATATGTAGATAACTAATACACTAGTGTCCATATGAGCCTGGATATAACTTTAGAATGTTATTCCTTCCTCCATGAAAGAGAAAACAAAGGCAGGTTTGGAGCAGAAAATGCTAGTTGCTTATGCATATCAATTTTCCTCTTCTTAGTTATGCTGATTTTATTCAGGATAGAAATATGTTCACCTAAAACACATTTTCCACCTCCTTACAGCTATGCAAGTCTGTGTTCCTAAATCAATGAAATGAAAAAGGGACTACAAAGAGTGGGAATTTGAGGAAAGCATCTAAAAAAAGAGCCGACTAAACTCCTTTATGCTTCTTGGAATTCATACATGATGGCTGGAGTTATAGCAGCTGTTTTGGAGCAGGAAGTGACCTTGAGTGTCAATAGATCTGTAATTGCCATAGAGTCACAGTACCACTCTGTGATGTATGCTCCCAGACTTCTTTCATGTGAGAGATTTTCAAATAAACATTTGAATAATGTTTAAAACTGATTCTAACTGATAACAAATCAAAAGAAAAGAAAGTGTGATTAAGTTCTTTGGCTTTCTATTTTCATTTGAGTTAATTTTTGTAACATGATTTTATAATGGGTTGTTATGTTTTCAATTTGCAAATACAACTACTCATATTCACATATAAATACAAAAATACAAATGCTCCTAGAATTATGAACTCAATATTTTATCCTCAGAATATATATTTTGATTTTTTTTCTAAAGATTTTATTTATTTATTTGACAGAGAGAGAGAGAGAGACAGCGAGAGAGGGAACACAAGCAGGGGGAGTGGGAGAGGGAGAAGCAGGCTTCCTGTGGAGCAGGGAGCCCAATACGGGGCTCAATCCCAGGACCTGGGATCATGACCTGAGCTGAAGGCAGATGCTCAATGACTGCAGGCGCCCCTATTTCGAATCTTATACAATTTTTTTCATAGCTATGATAATACTAGCTAACATTTGTATAGCACCCCATATAGCAGACAAGGAAGATGATAGCTAATTGCTAATGATAATAGCTTGAAGCTAACCTTTTTAAATGCTACATTTGATCAGCGGTTATTTAGTAGAGGTGTTTTAGTTGAAGTCAAACAAATCTGGGTTCAATTCTTGTCTGTACTATTTACCAGCTACATGGCCTTGAACAAGTTACTTAAGTTGTTTAAGCATCAATTTTAAAATGAGGCTAATAACATTTAATTCTCTACATTATTATAAATTTAAATAAAGTGTGCTTCTTTTTTAAAGATTTTATTTATTTATTTGAGAGAAAGGGAGAGCACAAGCAGGCGGAGCTGCAGGCAGAGAGAGAGGGAGAAGCAGGCTCTCCACTGAGCAGGGAGCCTGATGAGGGGCTCGATCCCAGGACACTGGGATCACGATGAGCTGAAGGCAGCTGCCTAACCAACTGAGCCACCCAGGTGCCCCAAAATATGCTTCGAAAGCATTTAAAAGGGAGACAAAGCATAAGAGACTCTTAATCTCAGGAAACAAACTGAGCGTTGCTGGAGTGGTGGGGGGTAGGAGGGATGGGGTTGCTGGGTGATAGACATGGGGGAGGGTATGTGCTATGGTGAGCGCTGTGAATTTTGTAAAACTGTTGAATCACACAGCTGTACCTCTGAAACAAATAATACATTATATGTTAGTAAAAAATTAAAAATAAATAAAAATAAAATACTGATGTTATATTCTTAATGAGAAAATATATATATATATCCTATATACCTGAAACTAATGTAACATAGTGTGTCAACTATAGTTAAGGGAAAAAAAAAAACTAGGGATAAAAAGCAATACTAATATTTCAATATGTTATTTGTCACATTAGCAATGAAGGCTGGGCGTATGCTGACTGGTTCACACTTATGTTCCACCCAATGGGGCTTGTTAGTTCTTTTTCAATGGTGTGAGTTTGTAGTCCCTTCACCAAGTGAGATAGTTTGGTACATGGTATTATAAATGTTGAAGAAAATCAGAGGATGTATGGAAATAAGAAAGATTATGTATATCATTCTTTCAATAAATAATGATTACTGTGATTTTTGCTATAATCTGCCCATCACTTGACATACATTTCTGCTCCTTCGGTTATGTTTCCTCTTTTAATCTCTTCTTGAAATGTCTAATTGCTCCAGTAGACAGTAATCTCAGATGAGACATGGAACAGTCTTTTCTTATATATTTGATTAATTTGATATTTGTATTTAGCTCTTACATTATTATTCAAACATTCATTTATATATTTTCTATCTTCTATCTCTACTTTTAAGTTCCTTGAGGACCACTACTGATTAACACACTTCTTTATAGCTCTTTTAGCAATTGATCAATGCTATCCATGGAATGGACACACCAAAATGCGTTTGTGCATGAATAAATGGACTAAGTGTACTTACTCATGGCATAATTTCTTTAGCCTAAATCCTCAATATTAGCTTTTTTTGTCATCGCTTTAGCCAACTTTACCCCAAGATTGAAGTTAAACTTTTCATCTTTACCCTCAAGAATTTCTAATATAGTGTGTTTTCCATTGTTTCATTCATGGTAACCTGCAAACATTTCTGACTTTCTCTGTCTCAATTTCTGTCTCACAGTTCTCTTGCCCGGGTTACGGTATTAGAGGTCCTCTACTGCACTGCCACTGAAAATGTGTTCTGTGAAACAGTCCTGGTCCACAAATTCTATGTTACTTACTGGTCCGTGATGAGAGCATTACAGAAATTGAGATAAAACATAAAAACTTTTATAACAATTTGGTATTTTGTGGATATACAAATATGTGATCTTTACCCCTGTCTCATCAAACTAGATATAGGTTAGTTTTGGTATTGTGTACTGAGTTACATTGGTACAAACTATGAGGAAGTCATGGACATTTGGACAATATATAGGTCCATAATGGATTGAGAATGAAACACACACACACACACACACACACACATACACACACACACACAAGATCCCTTACCACAGATAGTTTGGGTTGCATTATATTAACAGAACCTGAGACAAGACCTCACAAGGTGTTAGGTTCAGCCCTTGCTGACATTAAATCTGTGTAGGTGCCTATGGCTTTACACAGCTTTTCTTTGACCAGACTCTTAAAACATAGCCTAGTATTCTTCACCACCTCTTCTTCCAAATAAATTGCATTGAATTATGAGTTACCAGTTATTTTCCAGTTTCAAAGTCTGGATTTTCAAGGGCTTTTGTTTCACCATTATTGACTCTCATCAATATCATGGCATAGAGTAATGGGAATCCTTGTGTTATGGATTCTAAGCTGAAGAAAGACACAGTTGCCACTGTACCTTTAATCTTTCAGAACCTGCCTGGTGCTTATTGCCACCCTCATCCCTAATGTTCTTTCTTCTCCTTCTGAGTATCAAAGAGATCATGGAAGCTAATTTCAAATTAGCAGTAACCATTTATGGTTCTGTGTCACTGACTGTGCACCTTTTTTCCCCTTATACTTCCAACTATATGGCCACTGGCATTTAGTAGTCCTTCACTGTGAGTTAGAGCCTTTTCATGACTTAATATAAATATGCTTTTAGGCCCGTTTCATTTTCTGATCTAACTAAGTCAATTCATATTAAATCCAAATAGAGATAAATGTTCAAGAAAGTGAGCCACAATATATTGAGAACCTGTCATGCGCCTAATATTGTGCTAATGACCATTTAGTGTACTAAAAAGTTGTCTTTTTATCACTTACCTTTAGATGTATATTCTGGTTAAGGGTCTAAACAGGAAATATGTATGAATATCTACTTAACAAGATACCATGCTAAATAGTGTAAAAGTATAACAAAAGCATTTATGTCTCTTTGGGGGGGAATATATTCTAAGACACATGTAGGACAAAGAATAAGATAAAATAATATCCATGCTACCAAATCCATATTTGGATCTTAATGTTTTTAATTTGCATGTTAAAAGTTCATTTTAATGGATATAACAATTTATTTTAATGCATACTGATTATCATATTATTATAATCAACATGGATTGAGTGCCTGCTGTCTGCCAGGCAGTGTTCTAATTGCTTCTACCTGCATTAGTTTGTTTAATCCTCAGGATCACTCTGTGAAATGGTGCTATGATTAGTGTCATTTTATAATAGGCTTATTCTTATATTTAATATAAATAAAAGCATTTAGTATCATTTAAAGTGAGAAACTGAGACAGAGAAAGGTTAAGTGATTTAACCAAGGTTTCATAACTATATAAAGTAATGAAAATAGACATGTAAGGAATTGTTCTACATGGTTTTGATTTAGCAGAGAATACATAATCCATTAGAGCAAATTATAGTCTCCCAACTCAACAACAAGTGTGCATTAGTATTTGAAAATCTTCACTAACCACAGGACAATCGGAGAAGGCCCTCACAACTTTCAGGTTAATTAATTATCTTATTAATTGAATAGTTATTTGGGTACCTACTATGTACTAGGAATTGTTCAAGATATCAGCATGTACAGAGATAAATGAGATGAACAGATGCTTCATCCTTGTATCCTATAGGCTCTAGAAGAGGATTTGGGTAACATCCACTTGCACTAATGTTTTTCTAAATGGAAGCCATGACTGTAGATTATTCTAATAAAAACATGGTAAGGTCAAATAATTTTATTTTTACCTCCTGAGAGATGGAGGGTTTTTCTCCCTTTTCAACATGATCTTCAGTCACATGTTATCTCTTTTAGCCTCTTCAACACTGTTCAGTCATAAAACTCAGCCATGTAGTGTGAAATTCATTTATGTGTAATAAATTCCAGGGGACATTTGAAAGACAGAGTGAATTACAGATCCTGAGTTTAGTCGCCTTGTTTTACATGTCAATCTGTTTTCCTCTCTTTCCATCTGTTTCTCACACAGGCTGATTTCCCTGGAAGAAGCCAGAGGTTTTCCATGTTAGAAGGCAGGTGATACCTTACCTGACTTGAACCTGAGGGTGAGAGGCCAAGGGTGTCATTCTGTAAAGTTATGAAAGCCTGGTGTTCCAGCTTATTTTGAATGAGGTTAGGTGGGGAAACATGTAATTTAGCTGAATTTCAGTTTCTTTACCTACAAGATAAGGAGAAAGATAAAAATTAATAAGACATCTTGAAGATGAAATGAGACAAGTCATGGAATACTTGGAGAACTAAAAGCTGTATAGCAATATAAGGCAACATAATAGGGTGAAAAAGAGAGGGGTTTTGACACCAGGGAGGTAGAGCTCAGTAATTTAGCCTAGAGGCTCCTGATTCAGACTGCCTGAGTTCAAATCCTGGCTAACCACCTGCCAGTGGTACAATTTTGGGCTATTTTTGTGATTTCTCTCTCTCTTTTCTTATCCCTGAAATGCTAATAATAGTTGTACCTGCCTTTAAGTGTTTTTTTTTAAATGAGAAAAATAAATGCCCTTAGTACAATATCCTAAAATGAGCTTGTATTTTATTATGTGTTTAGTATGTACCAGGAGTGTTCTGTGTGTTTCATAAGTACCATCTTGTTTTGTCTTTAGTGTAGTTAATAAAAATAGGTATTTTTATTATTTGCATTATATAGAAGAGGAAATCTAAACATAGAGAGTTATGTAAGTTGCCCAGATTTGTTAAAGATAATAAACATTGGAACAAAAATTTAGAACCTTGCATTGCGAGTCTAGAGCTCATGGTCTTAATATTCTGCTTTTCTGTCTACAATGATGAGGAAGAGCAGGTGTAAGAAAGAGGGAAATCTATTCCCCTAAATTCCAGTTTACTACCTGTGTGGCCTTAGGCAACTTTAAACACCCTGACTCTCTGCTTCCTTACACAGGGATGAAAAAAAGTGTTGTGTGCATTGAATGTGAAAACATATGGAGAAATATAGCATATAGCCTGCATATACACATAAAGAATACGAAAGATAAATGAGCACCTCCTGGAGCATGAGACACAAAGTCAAGTTTCTTTGACTTTAGATGTTATTTTCAGAGTTTTATGTAGTTTTTTTTCTTCTGAAAAATAGAAGTAAGCATAAGATATACATATTATGTGGTATTTGAAAAGTATAAATCCCTGAAAAGAAAAATCACCACTATTCCACCCAGGAGCCATCACTGGAATTGCCAGAATATTGTACAATTAAAGAATTTAAAGGTGTTTTCCTTTTGAAAATTTTTTTCTTTTTTTTTAACACTTGAGTGCAAAGAACACTTTATATGCAACTCACACCACTCACCTTTTTCACATACCTCTATCAACTCAGAGTTCACTGCCTGCTCCTGTTTGGTCTGAGTTACTGTGGCTTAATGGCTGTCTAACTTCTTAAAGGCTCCCAGATCTCCTGCTTC